>NC_136801.1:39062097-39674597 GCF_951216825.1 Electrona antarctica | reverse complement strand
CCCACTGCAACACGGTCAGTCTTTGAACCAATAATGTTGCTTATTAAGAACACTTTTCAAAATTAAAATAGTTTAATTTCTAACATTAGCTGGCAATAAGTGCAATAAGTCCATCACCGTAATGTTTGAAATAAAATTAAAAAATAAACAATTTGTCCACTTAGGCAACACGAGCGTCTATGAAGTACTGGATCGATCTCATCACGTTCCAAAGGGTACAGTATACTGTTTAAATATATTCTCATGTTATTCATTCATACAGAGTTATTCATATATTGGGGACATGTGCCAGTAAACAGATAATCACTGTATATGTGATTTATTAAGCTGGAATGAGAATTGAACTCAATGAACAACACAACTCTGGCACAACCAATTGAGAGATAAAAACACCAACGCATTCATCAAACTGTTGGCCCACATTCTGCAAAGCTTCTAATCATCTTTCAACTCATGTTTCAGTCACAGACTCATCAAGACCTCAACGTGCAGCTGATGCACTTTATGCAAATGTCAGAAACATCAAAGAATCAACATAAGATGAAACTCTTTGATAATGGAAGTGGAGGTAATGCTGAGTGTATTTTATTTGCATGTCTCAATTAGTCAATTCCCCCCATTTTTTATGGGCTTAGGCACCTGCTCTTTTGCCTAAGTGCCCCTTTACCCCCAACAAAAAAACAAATGCCAGGCTGTAAAAATAGCTGTTATCAATATTATATATTTTAATGTTTACATTGTCTTTTTTTTGGAGTTTGGGCCTCTGCCCTCTCAGTGCTCTCTGCACAGCCCTGGGACAGAGTCACATAGACCACAGAATCACAAGTAGATAGAAGACACCTCTTAACTCACACTTGATGATGGCATTAGCCTAATGGTGGTGTGATACTAAGTGAGTTGTTTTTATAGCGTGTCCGAGTATAGGCATGGCTGAGGCATGGTAACGCCCTGCCTGTCACGCCCACACCAGTGTGAGCGCACCTGCACCAGGTTCTACGCTGAGTAACCAAGGTTACTTATTGTCTGCAGCTACCCATTGTTCTCTGCCTGCAGATCAACCCAGTTTACCCTAGGTTAGCACGCCGTTAGTCTTGAACCTGTTATCCTGCCTGTTATTGTATCTGACCTTAGCCTGTCCCTAGTTATCCCTTGCCTGACGCCTTGTACTTTTGCCTGTTCCCAGAACCACTGTGTATGGACCCGGACCGAACTCTGACTTACGGCTTGCCTAATCCCTATCGGAACCGACGCCCCACGGACAGCCTTCCCGGAACCCTGACCCACGCTTTCCCTACCTACGACGCCTCTGCCTGTTCCCTTGACTTTATAATAAAACCCGTTAAAGGTTTTGCTGCCTGCTTTTGAGTCCTATCCTTTCTGGTGCCTGACACCGCCTGCCTGTGATTGGTCTACTGACACTGCCCGTCTTGACTGTCCTCCGAGACGCGAGGTTACTCCGTGGTGAGATTGAGAAATAAATAATAGGCTACAAGAGAATGACAGCTTGGCACAAGTGACAGAATGCAGCCTTGTAACTAACTTGTAAGAGCCAAACTAATATCGTTTATGCCGTTTGCTTTGATTGAATAATTGATTGATTGAACACATATGTTGTACTATGATTTGATGTGGGTGTGTTCTAAATAAAGTATTAATCTAATTATAGTAAACTAATACTATTACACTAAAAAGGAAAAAATATGAAGGGAAAATAGACCTTTTTATTTTATAGCTACAATAATGTTTCAAGTTTACACATACAAACAAATTACACAATAATCAACAAATTATTCTATCAAAGCAAACGGCATAAACAATATTAGTTTGCCTCTTCTACAAAAATAAAACATACAAGTTAGCGTTCTCTTGTATCATACCATAGGCCTACTACTTGTATTATTTATTTCCCACCTCGGAGGACTATGGAGGGCCGTTAGGACAGTCAAGACGGGCAGTGTCGGTAGGCCAATCACAGGCAGGCGGGCGTTACCATGCCTATGCTCGGACACAAACGGAATGCATGCGTTTTTCACCTGCTGTTCATGGCCACTATAGTTTCTCATTGTCTAGATCTAGTTGACATTGACTGGTTAATTTTTGCGTGATGTTTGCCAACTTGATGTTCTCATAGTACTTGATGTATTACATTTTAAATGTATGCATGAGACTTTCACCTGAACCTGGACATGTTGCATTTTTTATTACGTAGCAACAGGTGCAAAGCCTTTTCTGTGAATTTCCACATCTTCCCAGCTGGCACACAACGTCAGTTGACGTTTTTTTTTGGTTGGATTTAGGTTCTAACGTCAGACAACCAAAATCCAACGTCGGAACAACGTCAAATTCCAACGGTATATGTGACGTATTAATCTGACGTCAACTGACGTTGGTATTTGGTTGGTTTTTAGTTGTGTTGTTAAGTAACCAAAATCCAACGTCTCTTCAACGTATTATCCCAACGTCGGATTGACGTAGAATACTGACATGCTGTTGTCGGGATTTTGACCAAACCTCAATGTCTGCCTAACGTTATAATTCCAACGTCCACACAACGTTAAAGTCTTACATCATTAGACGTTGGTTTTTAGTTGTGTTGTTAAGTAACCAAAATCCAACGTCTCTTCAACGTATCATCCCAACGTCAGATTGACGTAGAATACTGACATGCTGTTGTCAGGATTTTGACCAAACCTCAATGTCTGCCTAACGTTATAATTCCAACGTCCACACAACGTTAAAGTCTTACATTAGACGTTGGTATTTGGTTGGTTTTTAGTTGTGTTGTTAAGTAACCAAATTCCAACGTCTCTTCAACGTATTATCCCAACGTCAGATTGACGTAGAATACTGACATGCTGTTGTCAGGATTTTGACCAAACCTCAATGTCTGCCTAACGTTATAATTCCAACGTCCACACAACGTTAAAGTCTTACATCATTAGACGTTGGTATTTGGTTGGTTTTTAGTTGTGTTGTTAAGTAACCAAAATCCAACGTCTCTTCAACGTATTATCCCAACGTCAGATTGACGTAGAATACTGACATGCTGTTGTCAGGATTTTGACCAAACCTCAATGTCTGCCTAACGTTATAATTCCAACGTCCACACAACGTTAAAGTCTTACATCATTAGACGTTGGTATTTGGTTGGTTTTTAGTTGTGTTGTTAAGTAACCAAATTCCAACATCCGTTCAACGTATCATCCCAACGTCAGATTGACGTAGAATACCGTAAATGGTAGAATACTGACAGCTTCACGTGAAGCCTCCTTTTGATCAACACGTTGCTTCACGTCGTTATTCACCTCCTCCGTGTGTCACTGAGAAACGACTCTAATTACAAATGTCACAGAAGACTCTTTCAATATGCCTTGCACTGCATGGCTTCTTCACCCACGGATAAATAGTTTCCCTGTGCTTGTTGTAACTGCACTTCATTTTCTTCCCTTTTCTCCTCCATGTTTTAGCTAAGACGCTAACTCGTTGTACTGTGTTTCGTGCGTTGTTTTGTTTTGGTGGGTGTTCACTAAACTATCCGCACCGCATTGATTTGATTTCCCCCTCTCTGCCCGGCTGTTTGATTGACAGCCAATCCTACCTACCCACACGCACACACACACACACACACACACACACACACACACACACACACACACACAGTCACGGCCCGCCCCCTGGCCCTGTCATGACAGCCTCCGCAGCTCCGCTGCTCTCCCACAGACCCACAGATAAAGCGCACATTTGATGAAAACCGGAGCCTGTCTATCATAATGCGGGACAACGTCTCAATTTGCGGGACGCATGAAAAGTCATTGAAATGCGGGACAATCCCGCACAAATCGGGACATCTGGTCACCCTAGTTAGCTGTGATAAAGTAAAGTAAACAAAGTGATGATGAATGACACGACACGAAACACACACACGTAGGATGTAGCTCTTCTCACAACATTGACGACACAGGTCGGTTCTTTATAAACGGGCATTTATTGGGCATTCTTCTCATCCCTCTGCTGTTCCATGCCGTGAGAACTATGTTCACACAAAATAATAAACACATAAACAATCAACAAATTACGTCGCAATACATAATATTGATCAAACAAAGAAATACAAAACATGTAGAAATGCGCGATGCGCAGGTGAACGTGTCCGTCAAAACACCACAATACAACACAACAAAGATAACTCTCAAATAATAATACCTCGTTGGCCGCTTGTTGTGTAAAGAGGTTCTTGATGCTTCTTGAGTTTCATACAGTCCTTTGAATGTCCTTTTGACCGTGTTTAATAACTTTAAACAGTTCAAACACACTACTCTGCTGCGAGTGTGCTTCCTTGTGCAGACCAGAGTCTGAATGAGTGAGAGAAATGTTTGTACCACCTGTGTGCAATGCCAGGCAATCATGCATCAATCAGTCAGTCAATCATGGTCCAGTGTTGCTACTGACAGACAGGGAACTTGGTTCTGCCTCAGAAAGTTATCATCACAAAATGTTTACATTTTTAACCTCATATGAAATCAATTATGAACCACATATTTATTATTGTATCATGACATTATTATGAATTATGCTTTATGAACTTATGACCATGAATTGTTGTATTTTAGCTATTTTAGTCTTTTTAAAGTAAGCATTTTAATAGCAGCACTTACATAGGAAGTCAGAGAAACGAATCAAAGAAAAGACCGTCATCTGCCAGTGGAATTCAGAACAGCGCCACAGCCCATCCACATGTATGAAGGCATATGCCTCTCCCCTCCTCTCCTCTCCTCTCTTTTTGAATGAACAGACAAAACACAAAACACAACATGTTCATTAATGTTATTCTTCACAAACTAGACATTTTATTCATATTTAGAAAATGCAGAATCCAATGGCGTCGGTCTGGGCTCTCCACGCCGTTTGCAAAGGTCAATGGTCAGCAAAAAGACTGCCTCCTCTCTCCCCTCTCTCCACAGAAGTGAAAACAGACAAAACACACCTTTAAAATATGTTCCCTAACCCTATTCTTCGCAAACGAGACATTTTATTCATATTTAGAGCGTCCCAAATTCAATGGGGCCGGTCTCGACTTTCCAGGACGTTTGCAAAGGTCAATGGTCAGCAAAAAGACTGCAACAGTGACCCTTTGGGCCAAATTCTTAAAAAAACGGGGTGATATATATTTTTAAAAATATGTAAGAACCTCCAATATCCATATTCAGGACATGTCGAATCCAATGGAACTGGTCTCGAATTTCCACGACGTTTGCAAAGGTCAAAGGTCAGCCGAAAGACTGCCACGGTGACCTTTGGGCCAAATGCCTTAACAATTAAGTGATAGATATTTTTTTAAATATGTAACACCCCCGAATATCCATATTCAGGCCATGGCGAATAAAATGGCGATTTTGTGGGACTCTTACAAGCGTCCGATAAAGGGAACTACACTGCAATGCTAGGCCTCGGGTCAGATTTGAGGTTCCCGAGGTCGCAGAAAAAAACTCAGAACATCACGAAGATCGGCTCGTCGCCGCGATCGCAGAGCTGTTCGGCCCATCCCGAACAGACTTACGATCGTCGTCATAGGCGCGCGTGAACGTCAAACTTTGCTTCACTGGAACGCCACGACGGTGAGGCCTTCCGGGATGATTTTCGGATATGTTATAGAGCTCCCGGAGACGCATGGATCTATAGAACGTCCTCGGGCGACCTTTCTAAGAGGCACGGTCTCGTTTCACTTTTTCAGCCAGGACGCTGTTAGAGTCTATGGGTCTATGACGTGTCTGCATGCACAGAGCCAAAGTGAAGGACGTTTTGTACGACTGTCGGAGGCGTACGTCCGAGACACCTAACCGTTCGTCTCGGCTGGCTCTCCGACATATCCGAACGTCGGACCGTGATGTTTTATCGTTGGCGCGTTGGCGCGCGTCAAAGTCGGCAATTTGTAGGCGTTCGTTCAAGGCTACCGCCGCGGCCGTATGTCCGTTTGGCCCGAAACCTATACGGCTGCGATCGGGGCCGCGACCCGGCCGCGGTGATGGTCTCGGATTGGTTCTGCGACTTTCGCGTCAAAGTCGCAAATTTCGAGGCTTTCGTGCAGGGCTACTGTCGCGACCGTATGTCCGTTTGGCCCAAACCCTATACGGCTGCGATCGGGGCCGCGACCCGGTTGCGGTGATGGTCTCGGATTTGTTCTGTCGAATTTCGCGACTTTTCTCGCTAACTTACTTTGTGGGAGCAGTTTATGCTAATGAAGGGCGTGGTTCCGGCTACTTTGTGGGTGTGGTATATGCAAATTAGTGGGTGTCGCTTATGTAAATTAGTGGGTGTCACCCCGCCTACTTTGTGGGAGTGGTTTATGCAAATGAAGGGGTGTGGCATGCAAATGAAGGTGCGTGGTATGCAAATGAAGGGGAGTGGTATGCAAATGAAGGGCATGTTTCGGCTACTTTGTGGGATTGGTTTATGCAAATGAAGGGGCGTGGCATGCAAATGAATGGGAGTGGTATGCAAATGAAGGTGCGTGGTATGCAAATGAAGGGGAGTGGTATGCAAATGAAGGTGCGTGGTATGCAAATGAAGGTGCGCAGTATGCAAATGAAGGGGAGTGATATGCAAATGAAGGGCGTGTTTCGGCTACTTTGTGGGATCGGCTTATGCAAATGAAGGGGCGTAGTGTGCAAATGAAGGGGAGTGGTATGCAAATGAAGGGGAGTTGTATGCAAATGAAGGGCATGTTTCTGCTACTTTGTGGGATTGGCTTATGCAAATGAAGAGGCATGGTTCCGGCTACTTTGTGGGATTAGTTTATGCAAATGAAGGTGCGTGGCATGCAAATGAAGGGGAGTGGTATGCAAATGAAGGGGCATGTTTCGGCTACTTTGTGGGATTGGTTTATGCAAATGAAGGGGCGTGGCATGCAAATGAATGGGAGTGGTATGCAAATGAAGGTGCGTGGTATGCAAATGAAGGGGAGTGGTATGCAAATGAAGAGGCATGGTTCCGGCTACTTTGTGGGATTAGTTTATGCAAATGAAGGTGCGTGGCATGCAAATGAAGGGGAGTGGTATGCAAATGAAGGGCGTGTTTCGGCTACTTTGTGGGATCGGCTTATGCAAATGAAGGGGCGTAGTATGCAAATGAAGGGGAGTGGTATGCAAATGAAGGTGCGTGGTATGCAAATGAAGGGGAGTGGTATGCAAATGAAGGGGAGTGGTATGCAAATTAAGGTGCGTGGTATGCAAATGAAGGTGCGCAGTATGCAAATGAAGGGGAGTGATATGCAAATGAAGGGCGTGTTTCGGCTACTTTGTGGGATCGGCTTATGCAAATGAAGGGGCGTAGTGTGCAAATGAAGGGGAGTGGTATGCAAATGAAGGGGAGTGGTATGCAAATGAAGGGGAGTTGTATGCAAATGAAGGGCAATGTTTCTGCTACTTTGTGGGATTGGCTTATGCAAATGAAGGTGCGTGGTATGCAAATGAAGGTGTGTGGTATGCAAATGAAGGGGAGTGGTATGCAAATGAAGGGGCATGGTTCCGGCTACTTTGTGGGATTAGTTTATGCAAATGAAGGTGCGTGGCATGCAAATGAAGGGCATGTTTCGGCTACTTTGTGGGATTGGTTTATGCAAATGAAGGGGAGTGGTATGCACATTAAGGTGCGTGGTATGCAAATGAAGGGGCGTGGCATGCAAATGAAGGGGATTGGTTTATGCAAATGAAGGGGCGTGGTATGCAAATTAAGGTGCGTGGTATGGCATGTTTCGGCTACTTTGTGGGATTGGTTTATGCAAATGAAGGTGCGTGGTATGCAAATGAAGGGGAGTGGTTTATGCAAATTAAGGTGCGTGGCATGCAAATGAAGGTGCGTGGTATGCAAATGAAGGGGAGTGGTATGCAAATGAAGGGGAGTGGTATGCAAATGAAGGGCGTGTTTCGGCTACTTTGTGGGATTTGCTTATGCAGGGGCGTGGTATGCAAATGAAGGGGCGTGGTATGCAAATGAAGGGGCATGGCTCCGGCTACTTTGTGGGATTAGTTTATGCAAATGAAGGTGCGTGGTATGCAAATGAAGGGGAGTGGTATGGCATGTTTCGGCTACTTTGTGGGATTGGTTTATGCAAATGAAGGTGCGTGGTATGCAAATGAAGGGGAGTGGTTTATGCAAATTAAGGTGCGTGGCATGCAAATGAAGGTGCGTGGTATGCAAATGAAGGGGAGTGGTATGCAAATGAAGGGGAGTGGTATGCAAATGAAGGGCGTGTTTCGGCTACTTTGTGGGATTTGCTTATGCAGGGGCGTGGTATGCAAATGAAGGGGCGTGGTATGCAAATGAAGGGGCATGGCTCCGGCTACTTTGTGGGATTAAATTATGCAAATGAAGGTGCGTGGTATGCAAATGAAGGGGAGTGGTATGCAAATGAAGGGGCATGGTTCCGGCTACTTTGTGGGATTAGTTTATGCAAATGAAGGTGCGTGGTATGCAAATGAAGGGGAGTGGTATGCAAATGAAGGGCATGTTTCGGCTACTTTGTGGGATTGGTTTATGCAAATGAAGGGGTATGGTATGCAAATGAAGGGGACTGGTATGCAAATGAAGGGCGTGTTTCGGTTACTATGTGGGATTGGCTTGTGCAAATGAAGGAGTGTGGTATGCAAATGAAGGGGCGTGGTATGCAAATGAAGGGGAGTGGTATGCAAATGAAGGGGCGTGGTTCCCGGTACTTTGTGGGAGTGGGTTATGAAAATTTGAAGGGCGTTGTTTCGGCTACTTTGTGGGTGAGGGCTATGCAAATTAGTGGGTGTCGCTTATGCAAATTAGTGGGTGTCGCCACGCCCTTCGTTTGCATACCACTCCCCTTCATTTGCATACCACGCACCTTCATTTGCATACCATGCCCCTTCATGTGCATACCACGCACCTTCATTTGCATACCACTCCCCTTCATTTGCATACCACGCACCTTCATTTGCATAAACTAATTCCACAAAGTAGCCGGAACCATGCCCCTTCATTTGCATACCCCTCCCCTTCATTTGCATACCACGCACCTTCATTTGCATACCACGCACCTTCATTTGCATAAACTAATTCCACAAAGTAGCCGGAACCATGCCCCTTCATTTGCATACCACGCCCCTTCATTTGCATACCACGCACCTTCATTTGCATAAACTAATTCCACAAAGTAGCCGGAACCATGCCCCTTCATTTGCATACCACACCCCTTCATTTGCATATCCCCTTCATTTGCATACCAAGACCCTTCATTTGCATATCCCCTTCATTTGCATACCACGCCCTTTCATTTGCTTAAGCTAATTCCACAAAGTAGCCGAAACACGCCCTTCATTTGCATACTCCTCCCCTTCATTTGCATACCACACCCCTTCATTTGCATATCCCCTTCATTTGCATACCAAGACCCTTCATTTGCATAAGCCAATCCCACAAAGTAGCAGAAACATGCCCCTTCATTTGCATACCACACCCCTTCATTTGCATATCCCCTTCATTTGCATACCAAGACCCTTCATTTGCATATCCGCTTCATTTGCATACCACGCCCTTTCATTTGCATAAGCCAATCCCACAAAGTAGCCGAAACACCCCCTTCATTTGCATACTACTCCCCTTCATTTGCATACTACACCCCTTCATTTGCATATCCCCTTCATTTGCATACCACGCCCTTTCATTTGCATAAGCTAATCCCACAAAGTAGCCGAAACACGCCCTTCATTTGCATACTCCTCCCCTTCATTTGCATACCACACCTTCATTTGCATATCCCCTTCATTTGCATACCAAGACCCTTCATTTGCATATCCCCTTCATTTGCATACCACGCCCTTTCATTTGCATAAACTAATCCCACAAAGTAGCCGAAACACGCCCTTCATTTGCATACTACTCCCCTTCATTTGCATACCACACACCTTCATTTGCATAAGATAATCCCACAAAGTAGCCGAAACACGCCCTTCATTTGCATACTACTCCCCTTCATTTGCATACCACACCCCTTCATTTGCATATCCCCTTCATTTGCATACCACGCCCTTTCATTTGCTTAAGCTAATCCCACAAAGTAGCCGAAACACGCCCTTCATTTGCATACTCCTCCCCTTCATTTGCATACCACACCCCTTCATTTGCATATCCCCTTCATTTGCATACCAAGACCCTTCATTTGCATAAGCCAATCCCACAAAGTAGCAGAAACATGCCCCTTCATTTGCATATCACACCCCTTCATTTGCATATCCCCTTCATTTGCATACCAAGACCCTTCATTTGCATAAGCCAATCCCACAAAGTAGCAGAAACATGCCCCTTAATTTGCATACCACTCCCCTTCATTTGCATACCATGCCCCTTCATTTGCATACCATGCCCCTTCCTTTGCATACCATGCCCCTTCATTTGCATACCACGCACCTTCATTTGCATACCACGCACCTTCATTTGCATACCACTCCCCTTCATTTGCATACCACTGCCCTTCATTTGCATACCACGCACCTTCATTTGCATACCACTCCCCTTCATTTGCATACCAAGACCCTTCATTTGCATATCCCCTTCATTTGCATACCACGCCCTTTCATTTGCATAAGCCAATCCCACAAAGTAGCCGAAACACGCCCTTCATTTGCATACTACTCCCCTTCATTTGCATACTACACCCCTTCATTTGCATACCACGCCCTTTCATTTGCATAAGCTAATCCCACAAAGTAGCCGAAACACGCCCTTCATTTGCACACTACTCCCCTTAATTTGCATACCATACCCCTTCATTTGCATATCCCCTTCATTTGCATACCAAGACCCTTCATTTGCATATCCCCTTCATTTGCATACCACGCCCTTTCATTTGCATAAACTAATCCCACAAAGTAGCCGAAACACGCCCTTCATTTGCATACTACTCCCCTTCATTTGCATACCACACACCTTCATTTGCATATCCCCTTCATTTGCATACCACGCCCTTTCATTTGCATAAGCCAATCCCACAAAGTAGCCGAAACTACGGCCACAAAGGAGGCGGGACGCCGCCCACTAATTCACATAGGCCACGCCCACAAAGCGGACGGGACGACGGCCATCAATAAGCATAAACGACGCCCATGCAATTTGCATAGACCACGCCCACAAAGCAGGCGGAGTTACATAGCGAGTAGGCGTGGCCTAAGACAATGAGAGGTGTGGCCTAACATTACGAGAGGCAGAGTCATTAACGAGAGGGGGTGGAGTTTGTAAGGTGGAGTTTGTAACCAATGTGAGGTGTGTGTGTAGTAGTAGTAGTAGAAGTAGAAGTAATACATACGAGATGATGCCTGATCTTCTGACATCCATATTTGGTTGACTGGATGGCGTTGTCCTCACCTGGAGAGAAATGCCCCCGGAAATATGATTATTTATTAATGAATGAATGTATGTATGTATGTATGTATGTATGTATGTATGTATGTATGTATGTATGTATGTATGTATGTATGTATGTATGTATGTATTCATTCATTCATTCATTCATTCCCTCCCCCGGGAAATAAATAAATAAACAATGCTAATCATCCATCCATGTGTGACAATTGTTTGACACACATCATGTCATGTCATGTCATGTCATGTCATGTCATGTCTGTCTATAGACAAGATGAGAGGTGGAGGGGGGGGGGGGGGGGGGGCGCCAAAGCATATTTTAGACTGATTCAGTATTGACCATATTAAGCCAGGTCTCACGGCAGACAGCACTAATATAATAAACAAACGTGAACGGAGCACTGCTGCCAACATAATACACGCATAATGTGGCCATACTGGCATACTCACCATAGCCTGGTCAAGGTTTCCCCCAGGTGGACGTGTCATTTCCAACTATTGCCAGCACATGGAAACTAGGGGCTACTGATATATACTATTCTCTGCCTATCGGGACGTAACTCGGACGGCGCTGAGTTATTAATGTATTATTATTATTTTAATAATTATTATAAATGTGCAAAAAATATATATATAATTTATTTTACATGATTTCCTCTGATAAGTCCTAGTAGTAAAAAGTAGTAGTAAGGTTGAAATCGTTTTTTTGCAAGTAGAAATTAATCCGGGTTTTACAGGGTTAGTCATTCATTCATTCATTCATTCCCCCCGGAAATAAATAAATAAACACGGCTAATCATCCATCCATGTGTGACAATTGTTTGACACACATCATGTCATGTCATGTCTATCTATAGCAAGAGGTGGAATTGCGTCAGATCTTCTACACAAAGCAAAACAAAAGGGAGCAGTGCACCACCCTGTGGCAACAACTGGCACTGCTGACTGTTACAAGTTGACAGAGTGGATTATCTTGGATTACGTCCGCCAACATACATTCCAATAGTACATTTACTTGACCAAAAGGTAAAGACTGATTTATTTTGATTTATTCATTCTGGATCCTTAATCCTTGGTCCGAGGTCACGAATCTTGACTGCAGACTTGTTGACTGTCTCGAACCAGCGTCCTCTCACACCATCAGCAACTGCCAGAACCACTGAGCCATCGTGGAATACTCTTAACCATGGATTTGGGGTAATTTTATCTTTTTTCTTTTTTTGGAAGGGAAGACAAAAAAAGAAAAAGTCTATTTTACCAATGCAAAGGGTGAAATATTGTCATAATGTACGTTGTGTTTGTTTTGGAAAGGAAAAAGTGTTTTAATGTACTTTTTACTGACGTTAGGGTAGAGTTTGTTTTAACAGTACAGGACTCTCTCTCTCACACACACCAGAGACTGGCAGCTGACTGGCTCATTCAGGGTTGCCAGGTTGGTGGCTGTCAGGTTGTCTAATGCCTGCTGCATTGTGTGTGTGTGTGTGTGTGTGTGTGTGTGTGTGTGTGTGTGTGTGTGTGTGTGTGTGTGTGTGTGTGTGTGTGTGTGTGTGTGTGTGTGTGTGTGTGTGTGTGTGTGTGTGTGTGAACCAGCTACACTGGCATTTAAACACATTCATATTGTAACTGTTGCCACTATAGGTGATATAGTTTGCTTTATTCCTAAAAGGTACAAGTTCATAATGAAGAAGTTCATAATTAAGTCACATTTAAAACATTATTTCATGTATTTGTCTCAAGTTGTTGTTGTAACTGTTGCCACTATAGGGGATATAGTTTGCTTTATTTCTCTAAGACAAAGTTCATAATAAGGTTAAAATAAGTTCATAATTGTTTATTATCTTTCTAAGTGTACAAGTGCATAATTAAGAAGTTCATAGTTAATAGTTACATTCATGTTAAAACATTATTTCATGTCAAGTTGTTGTAATGCTTTTATTTTGAAGAGTCAACGTCATATTCTGTGTCTCGTTTGGTCTGCTCTCACGTCAATTGGTACACAGGAGTTTTGTGTATGCAATCAAGCCGCAGCTAGAAGCAGCAGCTCTGCCAGCTCCGCACTGGTCATGGTCACACAAAGACTTTAAAGTTACAAGAAGTAAAGGTCATAAGAGACTGTCTAAGAAAAGGTTATAAGAAGACTGGAGAGTATTCCCCCTTTGTTATGCACGCAGCCAACGAGGTATTTGTTGTTTGTTTTGTCTGTATTTTACTCATGTGAAATGTTTGCATCTACATGCTGTGCATGTCATTTATGTTAATTGTACGTGCTTGTTTTATTGTTTGTTTATTTTTCACGGTGGATTGGGAGGGCAAGAAGGCACCTTCCAATAAATCAGTTTCAAGGAAACCACATTGTGTCTGTTTGTGCTCGGAGGGAGTTACAGTTGTAATGGATGGACTTTGAACATATGAAACTGTTTTGGCCAGCTGTCCCAAATGCCAAGAAACGCATGACGGAACGACGAGAACCAAAAAGTGGCTGGCGTCAGTTTCGCCTCATAAAAGAGAAGACGCGCTCAGGTTGGTAGTTGCATCTATTATGTGCACTTTGTCTTCATTAACGTGCCAACTTGTGCATATGTTATGCATTGACAACCATTGCCTTGCCTCTGTTTGATTGATAGATGACTTCCAAGCATGTGAAGATTACGATCTCACCAGTGCTGCAGAAGCTGGTGGTGAAGAACCTTCTGGAAAAAGACGAAAAAAAGGCTTTATCCAGAATATGGTATGTTCTTTAACTTGGCAGTAGTCAATCTTCTCTGAATTGTAACGCTTACATGATTGATTGTCACTCGAATAACTGAATAACAAGGTCATTGTTTTTTGGCATTGAACATTTGGAATCTAAAAGCATAATTTGTTTGGCTTTTAGGTTTTGTAAAAAAAAGCACAGATGACAAAATATTAAATGAAAAACGAAACATTGCTTTAAGTTTTATATACAAAATGGCTGATCTACAAGCTCTTGATGACTGTGGGCTTGTAGAGCTGTTTTGGCAACTCTTCCTCTTTTTATTTTTTGGGAACATTTTGAATATTTTTCTTACGTGGAAGCGAGTAAGGCGTTTCACCCACAACTGCAATCAGGCAATAATTGCGACAGGGCTACTATAACGTCTGTATGCCAACACAATAATAATTCAACAAAGCTATTTGCAACTGAAGTTTTTGCCAACATTTCTGTCTCAATTAGTTGAGGATGAAGAGGAACACGGTGGGCAATCTGAAGAAGAGGAAGATCAAGGTTTGTTCCCCCCACCGCTGGACGTTGGCAGTCCCATTTGATTATGATTGAGTGTGTAGGCTACAAATGCCAGTGACGGGAGCAATATTGACGTGGAATATAGTATCTTTTCTGTTTCATATACAATACAGCTGAAGGCAGGTAATGAGTCTATACAGTAAAAAAATCCGGTTTTAATCACAGTTTTCTTTAGGTCGCTTCAGTCCAGAGCTGCCACTTGTGCCACAGAAGGTGGTGCTGCAAAGTGTTCGACCAAAAGGTTAGTATGAAGTCTGCTTTTATTAGCATTTGCCCCATACTCATAGTGGTATGCTAGTCATACACAACAATGTAATAGAGACACACACTGAATCCCAAAACTATGTCTCATCAAACAGAAAAGTCGCAAGGGACGACCTCCACTCCATCCTCTGACCAAAATGCCCAGAAACACCAAGGAAGTAATTGTGACACACACACACACACCCCAAAACTAGGTTGTGCTTCCTTAAACATTTTTCAACTTTAGATTGTTGGTTTGTTAAAGTCATCATTGTTTGCATTTATTTCATTTTGGAGCTGCCACTCTGTCATATATGGAGGATATATTAAATGCAATGGTAGTTCATATTGAATAAAAGTAAAGTAGATCACCTTCTCATGGATGCCTGTCTCATCAAACAGAAAAAACCAAGTCGCCTGGACCCAGCTCCACTCAATTGCCTGAGCCAATGCAACCAAGTAAGCGACGCACGCACACTTAAGTTGTTGTGGTATGGTTTTGCACTCTAATTAATTGTAGTCATTTGTTTCTATGCATTAGAATTTCAGAAGGTGTTAATCACTGTTTTCTTTAGGGCACTTCAGTTCAGAGCCAGAACTGCAAGAGCCAGAACTGCAAGATTATCAGACTGATGACAGCATGGGATCTGCACAGAGTTTCCCACCAGTTACCCCTACGAAAAGTTCGTATGAAGTCAGAATTTTTTAATAAACATTTGACCTATACCGGTATATGCTAGTCTTACAATACTTACAATTGATTAATTACTGTGTGGAGAGGGGGGGCTGCTGTTCTTCATTTCGGAAGAACACTAGCTGCCACTACTAGGTTACATTTGTAGGATTTGAACTTGTACTTAATGCAATGGTTTATACTAAAGAAAAGTGGCAAATAAATAACCTTATGGATGCCTGTCTCATCAAACAGGAAAAAAGTCACGCAACCCCACCTCCACCTCCACCCCCAGACTACAACGAGCATCACCGTACCCAATGCAGCAAGCAAGTAAGCGACACACACACACACACACACACACACACACACACACACACACACACACAGGCCCCTTTTCCACTTAAGAGCGGGGTTTCGAATCCCGGCCGTACATGGCGTTTAGCCCATTCAGGACGGGAACCCCTTTTGGTGTTGTTTTTAGCATTATTGTATACTTTAGCTATTGAAAAAACTCAATTTTTGCTTCTGGGGGGGGTCCCTGGAACTACATATTTTCAGATGGGGGGTCGGCGGCCGATTACATATAATTTCTGGGGGTCCTTGACATGAAATAGTTTGAGAACCGCTGACACAGAAACATAGGTTTTTCGGAAAATGGTCAGGATTTAAAAGACATTTTGTAGAATCGTTCTCAGGTCTAAATGGGTGTCGGAACATCAACATAATAGCAGGTGTGTATAAATAGCATTAACCCATTTTGGGCGGGAACCCCTTTTGGTGTTATAGCATTATGTTATGCTTTAGCTATTGAAAAATAACAGATCTACAAGCTCGTAGCGCGCCACCGAGTGGCGCGCTACGAGCTTGTAGGTCTGCTATTTTTGAAAAATCGAAGAACGACTGACATAGAAACATAGCTTTTTCAGAAAACTGTCAGGATGTAGAAGACATTTTTAGAATCTGATCTCAGGTCAAAATGGGTTAATTCAACACCTGTCTTTCTCACTAACGAGGTCGTTATCTCCCATCAGATACCGACAGCCACTCTGACGATTCCAGCAAAGGCCCCACCGACGCCTTCTTCGCCAAGAACGTAGCGGGGGAGGCGACCTCCTCCTCCTCCTCCGCACTCCCCCTGTCCTCCCCCAACAACGCCCCCCAGCCCGGCGCCCAGCCCCAGGCGCAGCAGAGCCTCTGCCCCCCGGACACCGCCCACCACCACCACCACCACAGCAACTTCCCTCCTCTGTCCTTCGTGCATTCCTTGTCCTACGTGTTCCCCAACGGCACCACACCGGAGGCTCTCTCTCTTCCCAGCCCGAGCGATGGGAAGTCCTCCTCCTACGACACGCTGATGATGCAGATACCCCTGCCTCCTCCTCCTATACAAGGTTAGAAGTGTTTTGTTTCTTTTTCTTTTTGTCAGGTGAAACCTGAGCTAACGTCGCCCATGAAATGTGCCACCTTTCGCCACCTAGTTAGACTGATCTGATTGGCTCCAATGGGAAAGGTTTCTGCCAGCCACGACGCAGGCTTCAGACTAGTCTCGGAAACCCAGACGTTTATATTTCCAGGGAGAAAAAAAAAGTCTGGGTCCGAGTCCACTTCAATTCGGCATAGAGTAGCGCAAACATCACTCACTCTCTGCTGATTTCTGATCGTCTGCACCTTTGTTAAATTGACACACACGCACACATGAAATCACACCTGTGTGAACTGGGTGACCATAGCAACCATGCTAATTTCTTGGTACGAACAGACAGAAGTACGAACAGACAGACACGTAAACTAACAAAGTCAGTTGTAGGAGTGGTTTACACCACTCAAAAAGCATAGGTGAGTTCCAGGCTAGCTGCAGACAGACAGTGCAGAGCAACGCCAACGCAGCAGAGACGAGCATGCTCAACACTCACGGGGTGACGGGGAAGGAAAGACTATCGATATATAAAAGCGGCTGAAAGGGCCGCGAGGTTGTGACACAAACGTACACGTTACTGAAACAATAATCAGACTAATATGGGGGGAGAACACAACGGAGACGGCGCACGCAAACAATTGCCGCAAGGTTGGGGCGCAAACATAACACGCAATCATCATACTTATATGGGGGGGAACACTTATTTTAACCCATTTTGACCTGAGATCAGATTCTAAAAATGTCTTCTACATCCTGACAGTTTTCTGAAAAAGCTATGTTTCTATGTCAGTCGTCAGTCATTTTTCAAAAATAGCAGATCTACAAGCTCATAGCGCACCACCGAGTGGCGCGCTATGAGCTTGTAGATCTGCTATTTTTCAAAAGCTAAAGCATAACATAATGCTAACACCAAAAGGGGTTCCCGCCCCGAATTTGGCCCTATAACCCATTCAGGTTCTGAAACCTTTATTTTACAGATGGGTAGTGTGCCATGTCAATCATCAACGTTAATTTGAATCAATGTCATGACGGATGCTTTGATTGATTGAATACTTTAATAACGGTTTGCAAAACACTATAGCAAGGAGGGTGAAAAACAGCAACATGTTGAGCTCCTCTGTGTTCAGCAGCAGGTCCTCTCTGATGGTGGTGGGAATGGATTCAGTGTTGAGCGTCAAACCTCTGGTGGTGGTTTGAACTGATACAGCAAAGTACTGGACAGCCTTTTTTTTATACTATTCGGAAGGGACAGCCTTCCGAAAATGAAATGACAAAGTGTTGAGACCTGAGGCCGACTCTGAACATTCTACATCCTAACTAGTTTTCAGAAAAAACTTTCTATTGCTATTTCAGTCATGAAGTCATTAAGTCGTAAAAAGTCGGCGTCGGACAGTCCGTGTTTTCAAAGGGAGATTGTACAGCATTTAGTTCCGACCCACCAATCCTGATTGGTTGAAAGAGGCCGTCTACCCGTGCTTCAAATGAACATGAAAGCACACCGAATTCAGTGTGTAATTATTTTCCTGGCGGATCAAGCACACACACCCAGACACACCCACCCACACTCGTCCTCTGGCTTTCTCTCACTCACTCACTCACACACGCACACGCGCACACACACACACACACACACACACAGAATTGAAAAAGGCCAGAGTAAGTATTGTGTGTTAAAAAACTCAAGATAATGTGGCATTTAAAAAAATATATATTCAGTTACAGATTAACCCATTTTGGGCAGGAACCCCTTTTGGTGTTTTAAACATTGTTATAATTTAGCTATTGAAAAATAGCAGATCTACAAGCTCATAGAGCTTGTAGGTCTGCTATTTTAGAAAAATCGTGAGAATATTTATTTCAGAAAACTGGAGGATTTAGAAGATTTTTGTTTAATTTCGAGGTCGGGCCTAAATGGGTTAAGCTTATAAATAAATAAATAGATATTAGAGCATTTTGTCTATCATTTCAGTTCGTTTTAGTTAAATACACGATACAGTTTCAGTTATAGTTTAAAATTTTAGTTTAGTTTCCGTTAACTGTAATAGCGTTGCTCCTACAGTTCCCAGCGGCTCGGGCGCTCCTCCCGGTGGAGACCCGGAGAAGAGGGACGCGCCGCCACCCCCCCCGGCCGCCACCGCCGCACCACCACTACGCACTTTCGGCGCTCCCCCTCCTCCCCTGCACGCTCCGGGGAGCTCCGTGGTCCAGCCACTGGTGCAGAGGTTCAAGACGGTGTCGTCGTCGTCTCCGAGCGTCCCGAGCACTCCGGTCCCTCCTCCGGCCTCGCAGGCGCCTCTCCAGACGCCCCTCATGGGGGCCTTGGGTGTCCTGCAGCAGCCCGTCTACCCCACCCCGGACCCTGTGGGCGTGGCAGGCCCTCTGCCACCACCACCCCCCCAGATGCCACTGCAGGTGGAGCCTCCCCCCTCGCATGCCATTAAGCAGCACCCGGGCCTGGCCCTGCCCTCCCCGTACGCCATGCTCCCCGCCATAGGAGGCCCCGTGCCGTCCGGAGGTAGGCCTGTCATTATTACTACGTCATCGTCTAATTGCAATTATTTGAGATGATCGCAATAGTTTTCGCATAATCGTCAATTGTTTCCATGTTGAAAAATGTCATTTTCATTTATTTATTTTTTATTTAAATTTTTTTTAAATAGCAGAAATAGCAGATCTACAAGCTTACAACACATGTTGTACTGTACTGGCACTGTACTGTACTGGCACACCCGAAATCACCATGTATACAGTTAATATGTGCGTGTGTTTGTGTGTGTGTTAGGTTGCGCACAGGTGGTGAAAAACAACCAGGCTGTTTTCGTGCTCAGACGCACCCACCCACTCACCCAGCCAGCCAGCCAGCCACCCACCCAGAGACACACATAGTCACTTAAGGAAGTGGTTGCACCACTTAAAAAGTTTGAGAACCACTGCAAACTAAAATGGAACAGAGCCTTAATTAGTATCATCGGTAACACCTGTGGCCCGGAAGTAGGGAAGTGGCCCGGAAGTAGGATGAGTTGTCCTGTGTGCATTAGAGGCCATTAATCGTCAACTCTTAAATGTGTCATGGTGACTGACAGCCCTGTCCGCAGGCCCGGGGCAGCAGCAGGTCCAGGCGGCGGCCCCCCCTCCCGCGGTGCCCACCCACACGCCAGGCCCGGCGCCCAGCTCCAGCCCGCCGCTGCTCGCCCACAGCACGGCGCGCGTTGGCGACTGCACCACCGCCTACATCAACACAAGGTCAGAATGGTCTGGGATGTTTCATTATAGTTTAGATTTTAGTTAGTTTTTACTTACTTATTCTTCTAGTTTCAGTTAGTTTTAGATGTATCTAATTCGGTTAGTTTTGGTTAGTTTTGACCTAATTTGTTTCTAATTCAATTCGTTTTAGTTAGTTTTTTGAGCGGGTTTTTCTATTTAGTTTTTGTTTATGTGACAATGCTTAGTTTTAAGAAAAAATTATATTCAGTTACAGCTTGACAAAAAACGAAAACTAAGGGCATTTTTGTGTCTATCATTTCATTGCGTTTTAGTTCGTTTTGTAAACACACAACACAGTTTCAGATAGTTATCGATAGCTCGTAGCGCGCCACCGAGTGGCGCGCTACGAGCTTGTAGGTCTGCTATTTTTGAAAAATCGTGAAAATGCGGCACAAATCTTTGAATATATAATCTTTCAGAAGACGTCGATGTTAGGCCTAAATGGGTTAAATAAAAAATATATATTTTTTTGTTAACTATAATAACCATGTCATCAACCAACAGCAGCACTTCCTGTGTAAGCGGCCACGTCGCCCCGCCCCCGACCGGCAGCAGCAACCCCATCACTCAACAACAACAACAACAACAACAACAAGCACCGCCCCAGCAGCAGCCAATGGGCTGCGGCGCCTGCGGCTGCCACAACAACTGCGGCGGGCGCGTTGGCGGCAACAACATGGCCGCCAACATGGCCAACAGCGTCGCTAGCAGCACAGCGGCGGCGGCGGCTGTCAGCCACGCCCCTTTCTTCTTCCCCGGACCTCAGCTGGCCGCGGCGGCGGCCGCGCGGCAGATGTTCGGCATGCCGCCGGCCCTCTTCCAGGTCAGTGGACCAATCCATCGACCAATCAGGTTCATGTTTTAGCAAGGCTTTTGGCACACCTACAATCGACAGGTGCGAAAAGAACAAACCCCCGCACACTAGGGCATTAAGCAACTAGTCGACTAGTTTACTAGTCGACTAGTAAATCCACTAGTCGACCTTGCTGGTACTAGTCGACTAGTTGATAAGAAAAAAAAAAGTTCATTTTCTTTTTTTTTTCTTTTTTTTCCCCGATTTTGTAGGCCTCAATATCAGGTAGATTATAGTTATAGTCACCAATGTACACAGTTTTTAAATGTACAAATATTTATTTCCCAATTTTTTTTAACATAAAAGGTGGTTAAACAACTAGTCGACTAGTCGACTAGTAAACTAGGCAACTAGTCAACTAGTAAAAATGACTAGAAGTGAATGCCCTACCGCACACTGTCTTCAAATGCAGTAAAAATCTTGAACCCCCTTATGGCCAGCCTAATTAACAGTGGATTGTGCCTTCTACCTGCACAGCACTATTCATATTTTTAATTCATAATTTTAATGGCAATAGAAAAATCAGTGATATACACACTCCATCTCATTTTCACGCGGCAAGACTATAGTATTAGACACTGAGTCCTGATGGTGGTGGTAACTTCACCATTATGCCGATTTTGACCGAATAGAGGGAATCTGGCGATGTCATTTCCGGTTAAAACGGATCACAACATCCGCTAGCTTTCTGCACTGTGTTACACAGTGATCTGTCCCCGATGCTATGCGATCATCGTTTATTTGAATATCTAAGTCAAATCTTTATTTGACTTTATGGCCAAGCCTGATGAAGGCCGCAGAGGCCGAAACGTTGGTGTTTTTTTTGTTTTTTTTCAGGTCGTTATTAGAGAAAGTAAAATATCATTGTTAATTTTGTTTCGTTTGCTGCTTTCTTTCGTTTTAGCCAATTTTTTTTGTGATTCTTTGACAGGGCGGGGGGAATCGAGCAAGTGGCTAAATAGTAAATAAGTATTTTTTTATTTAAAAAAAAAAACGTTTTACAGCAATTTCTTTATTATTTGCTATAGTCTTACTAGACCCCAGGAAATTTTATATGGCTACAAAAGATCACAGGGTCTACTGAATGCGAAGGGGGATGTGACAACCCGACGATTGAGCCCATGACACTGTATGGCTTCCCCCTTGTAACTAATAATTTATTCCAAAAATTATTCCAAAAAAGACTATACAACGTAATCAAAATGTGCTCTCTCTATCTCTCTCTCTCTCTCTCTCTCTCTCTCTCTCTATATATCTCTCTATATATCTCTCTCTCTATCTCTCTCTCTCTCTCTCTCTCTCTCTCTCTCTCTCTCTCTCTCCCCCCCAGGTGTCCACCTACCTCGCCCAGCCACAGCACCAGGCCAACAACGGGGCCTTCTTCAACCACCCCAACCCCCCGGGGCCGGCGCCGCCGCCCCCCTACGGGCCCCTGCAGCACGCGCACGGCGGACACCCCTCGCACCCCACGACCGACGTGACCTCCCACATGCTGGGGACGCAGGTACGGCGGGAGGGACGAGAAGAGAGATTTAAAAAATAATAAATAATGTCCTCGTCGTACAATTGTTTGCTCTTGTTTCGGTATTCTTTCACAGCGAACGTTTTAACTCAAACCTTTGCTTCTGCTGGTCCCTGGAACAACATATTTTCAGATGAGGGTCGGCGGCCCAATTACATATCATGTTTGGGGTCCTTGACATGAAATGTTGAGCACCACTGATACAGAAACATAGGGATTTAAGAAAACTGTAAGGATTTAGAAGATTTTTTTTTTTAATTTCGACGTCAGGCCTAAATGGGTTAAACCCTTCTATCAGGCTTCCCACAGTCATGACATTCCTGGAAATATTTAGAAAATGAGAACAAAAAATTAAAAAATTCCAGTCCTAGAAAAGGTTTGGACTTTATCAAAGGTCCTGGACATGTATAACATGCAGTAGGCTACACAAGTAAGACGCGTGAACGCGGGAAGCGAACGCAGCTCGTACATTGCAATAACAACAATTAGATTAAATTACGTACTTTTTTTTAAGATTTTTTTTTTTATTTCAGTTTTTTAAGTTACGTTTTTTCCTTTTAAGTTTGTTTTTTAAGTTAAGTTTGTGGATTAGTTCAGGAGACTTCGGAAAAAACTATTCTCCTGAATACAGACGGGTAAAAGGGGCAGGGGCTGAAGCCCCCTTTGATATATATGTGTGCAGGTCCCTGATTACCATGCTTTGTTCTTACTGTAAATCACTCTGGATTAACCCATTTTGGGCGGGAACCCCTTTTGGTGTTAGCATCATGTTATGCTTTAGCTATTGAAAAATAGCAGATCTACAAGATCGTAGCGCGCCACCGAGTGGCGCGCTACGAGCTTGTAGATCTGCTATTTTTGAAAAATGAAAGAACGACTGACATAGAAACATAGCTTTTTCAGAAAACTGTCAGGATGTAGAAGATATTTTTTAGAATCTGATCTCAGGTTAAAATGGATTAAGAGCGTCTGCTAAATGCCTAAATTGTCCCACGACGCAGGCGGCTGCCGTGGTGGCGGCCAGCTACGGCCTCCAGCAGCAGATGGCGCCGGCCGCCGCCTTCTGCCAGCGCTTCTACCAGCACATGTACCCTACCGCCGCCGGGGGAGGGGGTGGCGGCGGCGGCGGCGGCGGGGGGCCGCCGGCGGGAGCCCTACAGGCGCTGCTGCCCCCAGGAGGGGGCGCCACAGCCACGTCGCTCGGGGCCACCGGCATCAACAAGAAGAACGGCGTGCTGTCCTGCTACAACTGCGGCGGGGCCGGTCACTACGCACAGGACTGTAACCAGCCCCCCATAGACTCCACGCAGCAAGGTAAGGGGTCCATAAGGGTCCATTTAGTTACCGACTCTTCATCATTTAGCTGGGGACCACCTGGAACCTCCTCAAGGACCACTGGTGGTCCCCGGACCACTGGTTGAAAACCCATGTTCTAGTGGGTTTGCAAGGCTTGATGAGTTATTTAACTCGATGGACGCCAAAACACCTCGCAACCCGTCAGATGACAGGTTAAGATTTAACCCGGGAGGTCGCCGAACCCGTCAGCTGGCGTGTAGTAAGGGTTATATTAGTACCATGCAGCCGAAGCTCAACACTAACCTTCCGTGCTGCCCAGGCTGCTAGACAGCGCCTACGTTCGAGTTGTAGAGCCAGTCTTAGTAGAAAGATAATTTAAATATTAGGCCAGTTGTAGAAACAATGAATGTTAAAAATAGAGTCGAGGGTGGGCTGAAACAATAAGTAATTGACTGCGAACCAACAAATATCAAAAATTAGCAAAGAAACAACTTAAAGCCTACAAATGATAACCATGGAAATCAATAAGGTACAGCAATTGCAGTACAAATCAAAGGACATGGCATATGAGGACAAATGGGCATAAAGAGTACAGCTGTATACACAAACATACCTAAGCATGATCACGGTGGCGGTGGTTCAGCGGTAGAGTGACCGGATGGTAACCCCAAGGTTCCCAGTTCAAACCCGGGCTCCCCCAGAGTTAGTGTCGAAGTGTCCTTGAGCAAGACACTGAATTGCTCCTGATGTGCTGGTTGGTGCCTTGCATGGTTTCCCGCCGCCATCGGTGTATGAATGTGTGTGTGAATGAATGGGTGAATGTAATGCACAATCTATGTATGGTGAATGTATCTATGTAAAGCGCCTTGGATAAAGGCGCTATATAAATGCAACATTTACCATTTATTAACCCATTTTGGGCGGGAACCCCTTTTGGTGTTTTAAACATTATATTATAATTTAGCTATTGAAAAATAGCAGATCTACAAGCTCATAGCGCGCCACCGAGTGGCGCGCTACGAGCTTGTAGGTCTGCTATTTTTGAAAAATCGTGACAATATTTATTTCAGAAAACTGGAGGATTTAGAAGTTTTTTTTTTTTAATTCTGAGGTACGTTTTTGTTTCTTCCAGGTGGCTTCCGGCTGAAGTACGCTCGCTCCCACACGTCAGAGGGCCTCGACAACGCCGACTGAGAGAACAACAAGAAGAAGATTAAAGATCGATCTACTTTCCTGCTTGGTGTGTCTTTGGTTTTTTTGGGGAAGGATCGTAGTTTTTTTCTCTAGAAGCTATAAGACTACAGCCTGGTCTGGAGGCTGATCAGCGCTGGCCAAAGGCAACCAACTCACTTACTGGACACAGCCCGGGGGGTTTTCAGGCTTCGGGGGGTTTTCAGGCTTCATTTAAGACTTTGACCACCACCACCACCGCAGCAGCAGCAGCAGCGCTTGGCGGAAAATATAAGTGGCGTATTTTCAACCGAAACTAAAGGAATATAAGAACTCCCCGCACACTGTCTTCAAGTGCAGTGAAATAGCTTATCAAGGGAACAGCAGCGTTTCGGCCCTATATACGACCGTCTTCAGGCTTATCTTTATGTCAAAGGAAGTCAAAACGTATGTTTTGTTTGGGGTTTTTTGGCAAAAGGCGACGTGTTGTGCGGCGAGGTATGGATTAGCCTCCTTTGAGTCGTGCCTGAGACGACATCGTCGTGAACGAGAGCCAAGCAAGTCTTGTTGTTTCCCCCCCTGCAGACATTTACACACACACACACACACACACACACACACACACACACACTGCTGACTCCTGCGCCCCTCCCTTTCTCAGTGGTATTTGTTGCACTGAAGGCTGGCATCAGACTGGCAGTGGGCTTAACATTATCTATAAGAACTAACAAGACTCAACTGGAGAGGAGAGAGTCGGCGCAGGGGAAGACTACCGTTCTAAAAATAAACTGACTTAATATACCGTCGTTGTTTTTCCTCTGTGTGCGTGTTCTACAAGTCGAGTTCAAGCCTCCTTCCTCGTTGGCATTACTGCTTTTGGCATAAAAATCCCCCCCCCCCCCTCCCCACCCGTTCAACCAAATGAGTTTTGAAAGATTAAAATGAAAACAAACAAAACAATCTAAAAAGACAATAGATTAATGCAAGCAACATGCTGGGATTTAGGTTTTTTTTTTTCTTTTTTTGCAGTGTTTTTGAATGTACAACCTTTTTTTTCATCTTTTTTTTTCCAATTTAGAAATTTGACTGTATCAAAAAAAAAAAGTGTTTTTATTTCCAAATTGTGGCATTTTCTGCCACTCGATATATAATGTGAATTAAGCGCCGCATAGTTGAGTAAGACATTCTTGAAAATGTCTGTTTGTCAGAAGATAAATGCTGCTCTGTTATTTTAATGTATTTGATTTGCTTTGTTTTTAAATTGTATTATTATTATTATTATTTAATTTTTTTGGTGATATGCACTATAGCGAACCAGGAACTCTAACTCTTAATTTATGGTCCGTCGATGTAACAACATGCTCACAACAACAACGCATCAAGAATCCAACGTTTTTGGGGAACACGCCGATCAGATATTGTAGGCACGTCGTGGCGTCACCCATAGGTGTCAAGTGTAAAGCCACTTTTTTCTTTTTCGCTCCGTCGAGAACGGCCCGAGAATAGCCGACCTACAAGCTCGCAGGTCAGCTATAAGAGCGCCGTAGTCCTGAAGTCACTCGCTTCCGACAGGTTCGTGGAAGTTTTTCTCTATGGAGAATAACATCGGGTCATCTTAACCCCATTTTGACCTGAGATCAGATTCTAAAAATGTCTTCTTTACATCCTGACAGTTTTCTGAAAAAGCTATGTTTCTATGTCAGTCGTTCTTCGATTTTTCAAAAATAGCAGACCTACAAGCTCGTAGCGCGCCACTCTGTGGCGCGCTATGAGCTTGTAGATCTGCTATTTTTCAATAGCTAAAGCATAACATAATGCTAACACCAAAAGGGGTTCCCGCCCAGAATGGATTAAAATCGTCTCGTGTAAGAATTGCGGTCCAAAAAAACCAACAAACCGTCTCCGCGATATTGTCAGTCAAGCTCATATTATTTTGATACAGTCTGTTTCTAGCGAAAATGTAACTAATTCGTCAGCAGTAACATTAGCGTTTTCTCTCAGTCGGTTCATTCTTCATATCCATATGAGTGAAACGGCCCGGGATGATTTGTTTTATTTTTCAAACTCAGTTCTTATACGAGGCGATCTAAGGGGATTATAATGCAAACAGATAAATACATGAACCCGTGGACTTTGGCGCGATATATTGACGTTGGACTTCGGTGCTCTAAATCTCTGCGCATGGCACTGCGAGGACATACTGTACGTACAGTAATAAACATATTTGTTCATGTTTTTGTTCACGTTTTTAAACACCATTTCTTCCCCTCTGACATCATCACCGAGGTAAATTCCCGGTCCGCTCGCAGACCTCCATCGTAAGAAACGGCTTATGTTAGCCACTCGGTGGCGCGCTATGAGCTTGTAGATCTGCTATTTTTCAATAGCTAAAGCATAATATAATGCTAACACCAAAAGGGGTTCCCGCCCAAAATGGGTTAAAGGGACTCTCATGGGATGCGTGTGCATGTTTCGTGCGCGTGGGAGGGTCACAAATGGGGCCAGTGTTAAAAGTTGATTTTCATACGAAACCCGTTTCATATTTGATGTAGTGCTTAATCTACGAGATGTCTCGTAGTTGTCAGAGAAAGAGTTAACCGGGGCCATTTGACTGGAATTGAAGGAAGCATGGGCTTGTAGTCCATTGTATAGTCCAGGGAGAACTTGAGATTCACCTGCGTGACGTCATCGGAGGGGAAGAAATCATGTTGAAAACACACTCCCAACACACCGCGTTTGTTGTCCTCTACTTCAAGTCGGCGAAAGTGCGCCGTGCACCTTTCAACAAACTGCAAATCGCGAAACCACAACCGAGTGAAAATGTACGCCGATTGGATGTGTACCCCCCCCCCCCGCCCCATCTGCACTTATACCTGTCATTAACGTGTTTAACCCATTTAGGCCTGACCTCGAAATAAAAAAAAACTCTTCTAAATCCTCCAGTTTTCTGAAATAAATATTTTCACGATTTTTCAAAAATAGCAGATCTACAAGCTCATAGCGCGCCACCAAGTGGCGCGCTATGAGCTTGTAGATCGAATACTAGCGTCGGATACTAAGTCGCGTCACAACACAGCAGAACGTTTGGGATGTATTTTTTTTTAATGGTTAAGAAGTTCAAATAAACTGATTGTAGATTATCGGAAATATATTCACCCTCCCCCCTGAAGGACTTTGGGGAACTTTCTGTGGCCTATACGTGAATCCCGCGAGGAGACTCTCCTCTTTGCATGGCTCTGGTTTCAAGTCGGAAGAGTTCCGGACAAAACGACAGGTCAACCAGACCATGCAGTCGTCTGCCTTCCCCATCATCATCATCTGACCGTACGTCAGAAGATATTGTCCGACGTGTGCTAAACATACTAATCGTGTGAGTAGAGTCCTCACCAAATCCCCCCCACCACCGCACCACACTGCAACAGTGTTTGTCGAATAGATAAAACACCACTGCGAAACCTCCGAGTTGGAATTACGGAGGCAAAGCCTCGTCTTTTATCCGGAATCCGTTGGTACGGTAGCTCAAAGCACCCTTTGCTAATAGAGGACTCACTTGGTACGGTAGCTCAAAGCACCCTTTGCTAATAGAGGACTCACTTGGTACGGTAGCTCAAACCTAGCCTGGTTAATAAACCAGACCGAATCAGCCGTTGGCAAAAAAAAATTGCCTGCCAGCGGATTAGGGTCTGGCGAGGCTCAGTAGCACGCCTCTTTCCTACAACCGAGAACAGGTCGGGCCAATCGGGGCACGGTATGCAATATGGGCGGGCTTTGGTACAGTGACGTTCAATGCTTGAGACCTTTGACTGACAGTAGCTCTGACCAATTGCGTCAAAGAGAAAATGTTTGAACCCGCCCCCCGGGAAATGAAATCCAAGTGGAGCCAGCCCAGACTAATATACCGCGACAGTGTTGTGTGATATTAGTCTGGCTTATTAGCCAGGCTAGCTCAAAGCACCCTTGCCAATAGAGGACTCACTTGGTACGGTAGCTCAAAGCACCCTTGCCAATAGAGGACTCACTTGGTACGGTAGCTCAAAGCACCCTTGCCAATAGAGGACTCACTTGGTACGGTAGCTCAAAGCACCCTTGCCAATAGAGGACTCACTTCATGCGTGTGCATGGAGTGAGTGGCAAAGTGAGTTTAACGTTGTTTAATGCAATCGGATAGGACTGTTATGTTTGGATGTATGGGCTGTCAAGGCCAGAATGTTTTTTTTTTCTTTTTTTTGCCACTCAGTAGGCGTTCCCACTTCCCACATACCTTCCGGGTATGATGATGTCATATGATGATTTCACTGGGTTTGGCAGGTTCGTCGAGAAGCAGTGGTTCTCAAAACCCTTTTTTTTTAAATGATTTCAAGGAACCCTGTATCTCTGAGCTCTCGGGCTTACATGTACGAGTCCGCTTGGACCCCCGCCCCGAGGAACCACGGCGGTCACTGGACCCCACTTTTACGAACCACTGGTCAAGAGTGCTTCTCTGGCCATTTCCACCAACACTACAGGCTTTATTGTGACAAAGTCTTCCTGGAGTTGTATTCTCTCTCTCTCTGTCCTGTCATTCTAGCTGAACTTTCTTATCTGTGCATTTGGTAAATGTCAGAGAAAAACAAAAGAACGTACATTCTATGCACATGTTTAATTTCCCCCTCCTCCCCCTATTCCTGGTCGATGGTTTGGAACGCTTGCAGGTGGTGTCATGTTAGCTGGATGTGTGGATCGGTATTTATGCATTGTCTGATGACCGTGTTGGCTGACACAAGTTGCATATTTGTTGTCGTTGGAAAATGTGTAATTTTGTTTTGTGGGGCGACACTTGTCTTAACAGTAAAAACAAAAAAAATGCCTTTTTATTGGTCTTCAGTTCTTATTCGGATATTACCAATAGTTACCGTCTATGAGGCAACTCCCTGTATGAATACGTAAAGGATGAAAACACACACACGCAGTGAATCGCACACTTTATTCAAATGACGAGTCAAATTCTCTGAATATTATAATATAGACCAGGCATGCGTATGTGTGTGTGTGTGTGTGTGTGTGTGTGTGTGCGCACACACACACTATATATATATTACTATACTTGTGTGTTGTGTGGACATCAACATTTCAGAACTTGTCTAACCTGACTCGATCTGCCAGGGTGACAGTAGAGAGAGTACTACTGTCACCATCTGGCGGAGTCGGGTTATACATTGTCTTCCCATGTTTTAACCCTGAAGCCGGACAGAGCATTAAGTGTACATCAGGCATAACTTCAACCTCTAACCCAGGGCCATAAACCTAACCTTTTAAATGCAGACTTAATGTTTCAATAATATATAGACGTTAGACACCCCGATTTCTCTTGTGAGAACCACTAAATGTGTCCTTAATTGTCTATTTCTCACGTTACTTAAAATAGACATTTGGCCCTCCACAAGTGTAGTAATCAGTGTTGGGTATATTACTTTATATTTGGAATATATTTCTTATTACTTATTACCTTAATTTTAAAGTAATATATTGTATTACATATTGTCTGAGCAAGAGTAATATATTAATATTACTGTTACATATTACTTTTTTTTTTAAATGCTCAAATTGAACAATTAAATAGTATAATTATAAATTATATATTGCGTAGACCAGTGGCGTATGTACAATAAGGTGAGGCCAAACGGCCGCCTAGCCAAATTCCGTGGGGTGCATACTTAGTTTAGACTAGTCATTGGTTAGACATGGGTTAAGGTTAGGTTTAGGTGTGCTGCCCCTTGGGAGGTTAGGTTTAGGGTGAGGGTTTGAGATATGTTGTAGTTGTAGGACGAATGACTGGTCTAACCAATGACTAAGTCTAAACCAAAACTAAGTACTGCACCCTTCAAGGAATACATTTAGCTCCTGTCCATAGCTGAGTAGGATGGGGTAGGTCTACGCCAGTAGCGTTTTTAGGAATTACATTTTGGGCAGGCAAGATGTGGCCAATCCGCTGCCCACTAATAGTTCTCAGGTCTGGTGTTTGTCCTCTCTTTTTTGTCAGTCGTGTTTTCAAATGGATTTGGGTGCAGTACTTAGTTTAGACATGTATTCCTTGAATTCATGGAAGCCAATAAATAATTTGATGACAAATTATAAAAAAAATAAGAATCTTTAACTTCTGCAGTTGTCACATAATGTCACAAGACAGAGCCACGGGCAACGAGACAGACAGACAGAAAGTAATACAGAAAGTAATGCAGTAATACAGAAAGATTTTTATAATATATTATTATTTTTTGTTAAGTAATGTATTATATTACAAGTTACCGCATTTCGGTAATATATTACGTAATATATTAAGTTACGTAGTGTTAGTTACCCAACACTGGTAGTAATACGAGCAGAGTGGACACATCTTGTTTGAGAAACCGGGCAGAACTGAACTGGGAACCCAACCTTGGGACAGTGTGTCTCCGTGTCCTGCTAAAGCAAACGGGACACGTACGGGACATCTGCATGTGGACCGACCGACCGCCGGCCCCGAAGAGAACCGTGCGAGACCGAAACGACCGACCTGGGTGTAAATCTGTTGAACTTTTTAACCCATTTAGAGCGGGTACCCCTTTTGGTGGTTACATACATTATGTTATAATTTAGCTATTGAAAAATAGCAGATCTACAAGCTCATAGCGCGGCACCGAGTGCCACGCTATGAACTTGTAGGTCTGCTATTTTTTTTTAAATCGTTAAAATGTGCCTCAAATCTTTCCGAGAATTGTCATGATTTAGGGGGAAAAAATGTAAATGTCGACGTCAGGCCTGAATGGGTTAAATGGTTTGAAAGATGCTGTAATAACGGGTCGCTATTCATGTTTACTGTTATTCTTTGACATCGACGTACTTGGAAAGGTCGTTATATTTCTAGAGCGGAATTTGGATTTTATGCAAATCTTTGATCTGTTTTCCTGGAATTGACAGCAATAAATATGAAAATGACAAGAACATTTTGGCCCGGTGTTCAATTTTCAAAATCTGTTGCTTTTTGGGTTCATTACTAAACGTATATGAAGGAAAAGTATTGTTGCTGGTCCAGTGACTCTCAAACGGGTCACAGAAAACATCTCAACATTTTATTTTCTTGAAAATTAATGTCATAACGTTTTTCTTCTTCTCCTTCCACCAAAAATAGCAGTTCTGGCTTAACCGTGCAGTCGGTTTTCCCAAGACTCTGCAATATGGTGCCATGCCAAACGGTGAGGACGCAAGGCCCACGACCAAAGGGTGGCGCTATAGCACTCAATTGAAAAAAGCGAACTTTGAACAGGCATAGCTGTTGACCATCGCCGTAAAACTTCGATACACATATGCTCTGTTTCCTCATGCCAAACGACTTCCGTGTTCTGACGTTTGACCTGACCATTTTGAATTATATGAAATGCTGTTAAATCGAAACTATTCCTGGGATTTTTTGCGCAAATTGCTCAAAACAGGAAAGGAACCCCTTTTGGTGTTTTAACTAAGCATTATGTAATACTTTAGCTATTGAGAAATAGCAGACCTACAAGCTCCTAGCGCGCCACTCGGTGGCACGCTAGGAGCTTGTAGGTCTGATATTTTTGAAAAATCATGAAAATGAACTTATAATTTCAATATATATTCTTTCAGAAGACTTTTTTTTTTTTTTTTGACGTCAGGCCTAAATGGGATAAGAGTATTAAGCCTTTATGAAAAAATGTACTTGGTTACTTTTCCACCACTGCTTTTCAAATGGGGGTGAGTCTAAAAACGAGCTCCATTGTGTGACGAGATGCTCTCAAACACCCACAAGCCTGGCTGCCTGTCGCACGACACCTGCAGAACCGGAACAAAAGCAACGGTGCGTGGCTGGCTGCGTGTTAATCCATTTTGACCTGACCTCAAAATTTAAACAAAATATTCTAAATCCTCCAGTTTTCTGAAATAAATATTTTCACGATTTTTCAAAAATAGCAGATCTACAAGCTCATAGCGCGCGCTATGAGCTTGTAGGTCTGCTATTTTTCAATAGCTAAATTATAACAATGTTAAAAACACCAAAAGGGGTTCCCGCCCAAAATGAGCTCTCACCATTCACCCCCCAAACCACCTGCCTGACTAGCACGACTTGTCACAGTATTATTTTCTCTCATGATTTATTCATACGCCTTTCTTTTATGGAAGACAATAACAAATGAACGTGCATTGTAGAAAGAAAAAAGAAAACATCAAAAAGTGCTCTTCGGAGTCAGGTAGGTTATTGTGGGCCGGCAATGTTCAGAATTCGCCAATGAGGATGGCATGTGAAATATCAGACGGATCCGTCTTGGTCATGTTCATGATTTGAGGCATTTTGTTCAAAATGGAGCAATAGCCTATGCTGCAAAGTGCAAACTTTGTTAGCCAATCTTAGCCAATCAGGATGGAATATGTACCGCTTCCGACGGACGGACAGACAGGGTGCAAAACACTGTCTGGGCCCGGTGGACACAATAATGTAACACTAAGGACCACTTCACCACTTTTCAACCTATCTTCATATAATTGGTCCTCAGTCCCCACTAATGTTCATGATAAAATAGCACCATTGTTTTCCTACTCAGTCTGTGGTCCGACTCACACCTTTACATCTAGCATACAACATTGATGCATGCTTGTTGTATGAGATGTATAGCTGATGCAAGCTCGCAATGCATTTCCAATGGGAGTCACATGGATTGACACAAAATGTTTTGTTGTATGGCTTTCGGCTGTGTTTCGACTGCCCCCCACCCCCTCATACAACACAAATGTTGTGTCAAACCATGTGACTCCCATTGGAAATGCATTGCGAGCTTGCATCAGCTATACATCTCATACAACAAGCATACATCAGTCTGTTGTAAAGGTGTGAGTCAGGCCTGTGTCTCATAGGAGGGCTGTGGGCAGTTCAGAAACCACCAGTGACATCATCGATGGGGAATACAAGCTAATAGATAAGACACTGCAGGCGTTCTACTCCCGAAAAGTTGCAATGCGAAAATGGAAGCCATCGTTCTCACGATAATACAAATCTAAAAAAATCACATAGACTGAGTAGGAAAAAATAGTGGTATTTAACATGAACATTAGTGAGGACCAATATGAAGATAGGTTGAAAAGTGGTGAAGTGGTCCTTTAAGTACTGTATACCTATTAAGTACAATTAAGTATACCTAAAAGTACAATTTTGAGGTGTGTTTCTTTACTTGAGTATTTCCAATTTCCAATACTTTTACTTGTACTCCTCACGCCGCCCCTGTAATCTCAGAGGCAAATATTGTACATTTTAATCCACTGCAATTATTTAAAAACTTTAGTTACTAGTTACTTTGTAGATTTTGATTATTATTATTTCAAAACATACATTACCCACTTCAGCCCTATATAGATTTCGACCATTTGAAAATAGCCGATCTACAAGAACACATTTTGAGCTTATAGATCGGCTATTTTCTAAAGATTTGTATACATTTGAAAACTTGAAATGAGACATTCTGCATAATGAGTACTTTTTTTTGGTACTTTAAGTACTTTTGCACGTTTTACTCAAGTATTTTGAAAACCGGACTTTTACTTGTACTTGTATTTTTACATTGCAATATTGATACTTTTACTTAAGTACTAGCGCGCCACCGAGTGGCGCGCTACGAGCTTGTAGGTCTGCTATTTTTGAAAAATCGTGAAAATATTTATTTCAGAAAACTGGAGGATTTAGAAGGATTTTTTAAAATGTTGAGGTCAGGCCTAAATGGGTCAAATGATAAGGGACAATATCGGTGGCACCCAACTGTACATGTTATACAGGGTATAAAGCTTTTCTGAAACAAATAGCAGCATTTCTTTTGCAGTCAACTTTTGGCACACAAGCCCTCGGTGCCATGCTTATCATGGTGTTAAATAGGGTGTTGTGAACGTGCATCCAATATACGAACGAGTGGTCTTCATTAAAGGCTGTAGGCTACACACATTTCATGAATCCAACGTCGGTTCTTAGAACAGGCCTTGTTGTTGGTTTCAGAACCCCCACTTCCGCATGTGGTAGCCAGAAAGGAGGAGAACCTATGCAACATTTCAAATATGAGCTCAGTTGAGTTTGAACCTGGTTCACCAGAGTTCAGTTCCCCCTATTCACCTTTTTTTTTAAACAATATTAAATGTATTTACACTATGTATATAGTGTACATGTATGTACACTATTTATGGTACAGTATTATATTCCCCAGAATGCCCTAAATAAGCCCACACTTCTTCATGAAACCTGCTCACCGAGTGTGTGAGTGTGAGTGAGAAGATTTTTTTGGTTTAAAAATAAACTATTTTAAAAAGTCAAACAAATCAAGTCCCTCACATGTGTATGTAAATCACACCCCGCACATAATTCTACATTCATTGCAACTCTGAACTCTGCCTGGGGGAGGGAGTCTGGGAGATAGAGGGTTATTGCTCTGCAGGGTCTAATGATCATTTTAACAATGTGAAAGAAAAAAAATAAAAATAAGGGAAGAGGTTATATTTGTGGACAATCAAAAATAAGTTGGAACTTGTCATGTGCACACAACAAATTGCAACGTTGCAGAGCCCTGATGTAGCGTCCTCTCCTGACCACAATACCAGTACATATACGATACACCGTCTTGTCACTTCCTTCGGTGCAGCCTCCTCTTCACCACCACAGCAGTAGAATGTCACTCAGTGACTCTCTCTGTCTTAACAGTGTGTCAGTCAGTGACGCAGGATGGAGTTAACATCACTCTACCTCCTAGTCCGTGAGTACAAACAAACACACTGTACGATTATTATACTTGTGAATGTAATGTTATGTGTGTGTGTGTATCCATTTTCACGATACCTCACTACTCTAATCTATAATGATAGAAATAATAATAATACTTTATTTATATAGCACTTTTTTTAAACACGGTTACGAAGTGCTTGAACAATCAACACAGCAATAACAACAGAATACATCAATATGAAATAACAGTATAGAAAATGCAAGATAAGTTACAAACACAGATATAAATCAAGGAGATACAAAGGCCATTCTATAGAAAATGGGTCTTCAGGAGGGATTTAAAACGTGTTAAAGACTCAGTTAGCCTCAGGAAGGGTTAGGGTTTTAATTTGTGTGAATTTCAGCCTCTGTGGGGGGGGGGTGAAAAAAGAACATTAAAAAAAAATAATGAATTAAAATATGTTGTATTATTGCAACGATGGGTGTTACAGGGTTAAGGTACATAATATTCTACCATGTTGTATGTATAGGCTTTCTTTCCACATTAATTAACGTGGAAGTGAATTAATTAATTAATTGCATGGCAGTTGATCATTGGATGATGAGTAAAGGCCTATATTCATACTCCAGTTGTAGGTGAGAGATGTGTAAAACAGATGTGTAAAGTAAAAATCACACCCGTGTGAAGTGAGGGGCGCTAATGTTTTAAAGTCTAACTCATGTTGATTGGGTTGACGTAATGGTGATGCAAAACAAACGGTGCCAACACAAACATTAAATGCCATTAACAATAAAGAGACAATATGACGTGATGAGGCACACTATGTAAATGTTCCATTCATTGTCAATGGCGTTTTTAAAACAAACATTGAACTAAAAACAAACATTAAAGCTGTATAGAGGAAAACAGAGAGATGCGTTTGTGGTGAGCCACCTAATCTGGAGTATAGGCCTTTACTTGTATTATTTTACTTTTGTATTACTTAAATTTGAGATGGAATTATAAGCAACTCTCTCTCTCTCTCTCTCTCTCTCTCTCTCTCTCTCTCTCTCTCTCTAGTGGTCAGTTCCATGTCCACAGCCTCTCTCAGACTCAGTCCTGACAGATCTCAGTTCTTTAAAGCTGAGTCTGTCTTTCTGAGCTGTGAGGAGGACGGACTGTCTGACTCTACTGTGTGGAGACTGAAGAGGAGGACCAGAAACAACATCACCTCAGAGTGTAGTGATGGTGGCTGGGGGAGGATGAACAACATAGGATGTTTTGTCAGGTCCATGCAAGCTTTTGACACTGGAGTTTACTGGTGTGAATCTTCAAAGGGAAACAGTAACGCTGTGAATATAACTGTGGCTGGTACGTTCAGCAAATCAACAACTTTGTTTAGTGTACTTGTCTGTTGATGATGTGATTGTGAAAACATATCAAAACCTCATCATGATAGTGTTGTTCAGAGTGATGTAACCTCAGTCTAACGTTCTTCTATTCTGATGTGATAGAAGAACGTGTGATCCTGGGGATGCCTGTACTTCCTGTGATGGAAGGAAGTGATGTCACTCTGCGCTGCTGGTACAGGAACAAGAGGACCGCTAAACCGTCCTCTGGCCGCCCAGCTGCTTTCTATAAAGACGGATCCCTCATCGGCACTGAGTCTACAGGACAGATCACCATCCACATTCCACAGTGTTTACACGTCTGATGAAGGATTCTACAAGTGTCACATCTCTGGCCTTGGAGAGTCACCACAGAGCTGGATCCATGTGACAGGTGAGATTGTTGTATCACGTATTCTATCCCTGTGCGTGTGTGTGTGTGTGTGTGTGTGTGTGTGTGTGTGTGTGTGTGTGTGTGTGTGTGTGTGTGTGTGTGTGTGTGTGTGTGTGTGTGTGTGTGTGTGTGTGTGTGTGTGTGTGTGTGTGTGTGTGTGTGTGTGTGTGTGTGTGCGTGTGTGTGTGTCTCTCTACTTTTAGCATACATTCAAATTATTGACATTCATTCATGGTTCACAGCTCTAGAAGCCTCTGTTGAGGCTGAAATTTAAATGACTGACATTAAAATAGATTCACAGCTCTTAATGTGCGTTTAAGAGGAATATGTGTCTCATTCTTCTGCTGCAGACAACAACCATCCGGACACTCCCTCCCCCACGCTCCCTCCCTCCTCTCTGCCTCCATATTTCTACGCTCTGATATCAGTTGGAATCTCCATCTTTCTGCTGATCCTGGGCCTGTGTCTCTGGAAGAAGTGCAAAGGTATGTCATTAACCCATTGTCACATCCTGACAGTTTTCTGAAAAAGCTATGTTTCTATGTCAGTCGTTCTTCGATTTTTCAAAAATAGCAGACCTACAAGCTCGTAGCGCGCCACTCGGTGGCGCGCTATGAGCTTGTAGATCTGCTATTTTTCAATAGCTAAAGCATAACATGATGCTAACACCAAAAGGGGTTCCCGCCCAAAATGGGTTAAATGTCCAGGCAGCCATTTAGAGAAGCGGTAAAGGCTTCCCATACACAGGAATAATCATTGGGGAGCAGGTCATTATTGATAATAATCAATGGGGAGCAGGTCATTATTGATAATAATCAATGGGGAGCAGGTCATTATTGATAATAATCAATGGGGAGCAGGTCATTATTGATAATAATCAATGGGGAGCAGGTCATTATTGAGAAATAAACCCTGGCAAGGTGATTATTAGACCCCAACGCAAAACAGTTTATTTCTCAACTAGAAAGGTGCACTCCTCAGATCCCCGCCAGGCCGATTTGTCGCTAGCTTTTTATTTATAGCGCCTGATGCCAAACTAGCATTGTAGGCCAATAGGCCTAACAGTGGTGCTACAGTAACCATCTGAAATGGACAACTTAGACAATTCAGTATGTGCCATCTCTTTGCAACCTTGATGTAAATGTATGCCCAAGTTAGCAGAAATGTCCACATGCTTTCAGCTTGCAGGAATTATGAAATAAGTAAGCAAGCCTTGCCGAGCCATGAGGCCCATAGGGCAGGAGCCTATCTCCTGTTTCTGTAGCGTGAGGCAGCTTGATGTACAAGTGCACCCCCTGGACATGACGCTAGTATGTCGCAGGGACTTACCCCCAATCCAACCCTTGATGCTGAGTGCCAAGCAGGGAGGCACTCTGGGTCCCATTTCTCCGTGTCTTTGCTATGACCTGGCCGGGGATCGAACCCTGACCAGGGCCGGCCCTTCCATCAGGCAGAACAGGCAGTTGCCTAGGGCAGGGGTTCTCAAAAATAGCAGACCTACAAGCTTGTAGCGCGCTATGAGCTTGTAGATCTGCTATTTTTAAAAAACTAAATTATAACAATGCTTAAAACACCAAAAGGGCTCCCGCCCAAAATGGTTTAAGGTTATTGTAGCAGTCAATTTATATTGGGGGTCGGGAGGGGCGGGGCGGGGGTCCCGAGACATTGCCAAAGCATTTCCGGGGGTCCCCGGCCAAAAACGTTGAGAACCCCTGGCCTAGGGCATCATGAGGGGAGGGGGGGCATCCACCAAGCAAAAAAAACAAAACACAGTGCTTTAGAACACAAGGGGGCCATGGTCATTTTTCAAGGGGGCATCACGAAAAATCCTGCCTAGGGCACCAAATTGCTCAGGGCCGGGACTGCCTCTATAGTCTCAGGGCAGACACTCTATCCACAAGGCCACTGAGTTGACAGAGGAATCATGAAATGCATCACATTATTTGGGTGTCAGTAAGCAAAATATTCAAGGACTACAACTGATTACATAGACATAGATACAGAACGCATGCAGCTGCCAGGCTCCTGACTCACAAAAACAGAAACTGTGAGCACATTACACCAGTCCTAGCAGCCCTTCACTATACCTGTGGGTTTCAGAATAGATTTTTAAGATATTGCTGCTTGCTTTTAAAACCCTAAATGGGCAGGCTCCTGCTTAAATATCTGTGATCTTTAAGCCGTTGGGCTGTGAGCATTAAAGATGTACATACTACTTACTGAATACATACTACTTTCTTCTTCTTCTTTTTTTCTTAACAGATCCATGTTGTGTCAAGTAAGTAAAGTATTGATCTTTGTATATCGAACATGGCTTTAGATTCCATATACTGTGTGTGTGTGTGTGTGTGTGTGTGTGTGTGTGTGTGTGTGTGTGTGTGTGTGTGTGTGTGTGTGTGTGTGTGTGTGTGTGTGTGTGTGTGTGTGTGTGTATATATATATATATATATATATTTATTTATTTATTATTATTATTATTTTCCCTTACAGACCCATTCAGCCTCAGGGAACCAATCAGGATGACATTTACTGCCCACTGCAACACGGTCAGTCTTTGAACCAATAATGTTGCTTATTAAGAACACTTTTCAAAATTAAAATAGTTTAATTTCTAACATTAGCTGGCAATAAGTGCAATAAGTCCATCACCGTAATGTTTGAAAAATGTTTTTAAAAAGAAACAATTTGTCCACTTAGGCAACACGAGCGTCTATGAAGTACTGGATCGATCTCATCACGTTCCAAAGGGTACAGTATACTGTTTAAATATATTATCATGTTATTCATTCATACAGAGTTATTCATATATTGGGGACATGTGCCAGTAAACAGATAATCACTGTATATGTGATTTATTAAGCTGGAATGAGAATTGAACTCAATGAACAACACAACTCTGGCACAACCAATTGAGAGATAAAAACACCAACGCATTCATCAAACTGTTGGCCCACATTCTGCAAAGCTTCTAATCATCTTTCAACTCATGTTTCAGTCACAGACTCATCAAGACCTCAACGTGCAGCTGATGCACTTTATGCAAATGTAGGAAACATCAAAGAATCAACATAAGATGAAACTCTTTGATAATGGAAGTGGAGGTATAATGCTGAGTGTATTTTATTTGCATGTCTCAATTAGTCAATTCCCCCCATCTTTTATGGGCTTAGGCACCTGCTCTTTTGCCTAAGTGCCCCTTTACCCCCAACAAAAAAACAAATGCCAGGCTGTAAAAATAGCTGTTATCAATATTATATATTTTAATGTTTACATTGTCTTTTTTTTGGAGTTTGGGCCTCTGCCCTCTCAGTGCTCTCTGCACAGCCCTGGGACAGAGTCACATAGACCACAGAATCACAAGTAGATAGAAGACACCTCTTAACTCACACTTGATGATGGCATTAGCCTAATGGTGGTGTGATACTAAGTGAGTTGTTTTTATAGCGTGTCCGAGTATAGGCATGGCTGAGGCATGGTAACGCCCTGCCTGTCACGCCCACACCAGTGTGAGCGCACCTGCACCAGGTTCTACGCTGAGTAACCAAGGTTACTTATTGTCTGCTGCTACCCATTGTTCTCTGCCTGCAGATCAACCCAGTTTACCCTAGGTTAGCACGCCGTTATTCTTGAACCTGTTATCCTGCCTGTTATTGTATCTGACCTTAGCCTGTCCCTAGTTTTCCCTTGCCTGACGCCTTGTACTTTTGCCTGTTCCCAGAACCACTGTGTATGGACCCGGACCGAACTCTGATTTACGGCTTGCCTAATCCCTATCGGAACCGACGCCCCACGGACAGCCTTCCCGGAACCCTGACCCACGCTTTCCCTACCTACGACGCCTCTGCCTGTTCCCTTGACTTTATAATAAAACCCGTTAAAGGTTTTGCTGCCTGCTTTTGAGTCCTATCCTTTCTGGTGCCTGACACCGCCTGCCTGTGATTGGTCTACTGACACTGCCCGTCTTGACTGTCCTCCGAGACGCGAGGTTACTCCGTGGTGAGATTGAGAAATAAATAATAGGCTACAAGAGAAGGACAGCTTGGCACAAGTGACAGAATGCAGCCTTGTAACTAACTTGTAAGAGCCAAACTAATATCGTTTATGCCGTTTGCTTTGATTGAATAATTGATTGATTGAACACATATGTTGTACTATGATTTGATGTGGGTGTGTTCTAAATAAAGTATTAATCTAATTATAGTAAACTAATACTATTACACTAAAAAGGAAAAAATATGAAGGGAAAATAGACCTTTTTATTTTATAGCTACAATAATGTTTCAAGTTTACACATACAAACAAATTACACAATAATCAACAAATTATTCTATCAAAGCAAACGGCATAAACAATATTAGTTTGCCTCTTCTACAAAAATAAAACATACAAGTTAGCGTTCTCTTGTATCATACCATAGGCCTACTACTTGTATTATTTATTTCCCACCTCGGAGGACTATGGAGGGCCGTTAGGACAGTCAAGACGGGCAGTGTCGGTAGGCCAATCACAGGCAGGCGGGCGTTACCATGCCTATGCTCGGACACAAACGGAATGCATGCGTTTTTCACCTGCTGTTCATGGCCACTATAGTTTCTCATTGTCTAGATCTAGTTGACATTGACTGGTTAATTTTTGCGTGATGTTTTCCAACTTGATGTTCTCATAGTACTTGATGTATTACATTTTAAATGTATGCATGAGACTTTCACCTGAACCTGGACATGTTGCATTTTTTATTACGTAGCAACAGGTGCAAAGCCTTTTCTGTGAATTTCCACATCTTCCCAGCTGGCACACAACGTCAGTTGACGTTTTTTTTTGGTTGGATTTAGGTTCTAACGTCAGACAACCAAAATCCAACGTCGGAACAACGTCAAATTCCAACGGTATATGTGACGTATTAATCTGACGTCAACTGACGTTGGTATTTGGTTGGTTTTTAGTTGTGTTGTTAAGTAACCAAAATCCAACGTCTCTTCAACGTATCATCCCAACGTCGGATTGACGTAGAATACTGACATGCTGTTGTCGGGATTTTGACCAAACCTCAATGTCTGCCTAACGTTATAATTCCAACGTCCACACAACGTTAAAGTCTTACATCATTAGACGTTGGTTTTTAGTTGTGTTGTTAAGTAACCAAAATCCAACGTCTCTTCAACGTATCATCCCAACGTCAGATTGACGTAGAATACTGACATGCTGTTGTCAGGATTTTGACCAAACCTCAATGTCTGCCTAACGTTATAATTCCAACGTCCACACAACGTTAAAGTCTTACATTATTAGACGTTGGTATTTGGTTGGTTTTTAGTTGTGTTGTTAAGTAACCAAATTCCAACGTCTCTTCAACGTATTATCCCAACGTCAGATTGACGTAGAATACTGACATGCTGTTGTCAGGATTTTGACCAAACCTCAATGTCTGCCTAACGTTATAATTCCAACGTCCACACAACGTTAAAGTCTTACATCATTAGACGTTGGTATTTGGTTGGTTTTTAGTTGTGTTGTTAAGTAACCAAAATCCAACGTCTCTTCAACGTATTATCCCAACGTCAGATTGACGTAGAATACTGACATGCTGTTGTCAGGATTTTGACCAAACCTCAATGTCTGCCTAACGTTATAATTCCAACGTCCACACAACGTTAAAGTCTTACATCATTAGACGTTGGTATTTGGTTGGTTTTTAGTTGTGTTGTTAAGTAACCAAATTCCAACATCCGTTCAACGTATCATCCCAACGTCAGATTGACGTAGAATACCGTAAATGGTAGAATACTGACAGCTTCACGTGAAGCCTCCTTTTGATCAACACGTTGCTTCACGTCGTTATTCACCTCCTCCGTGTGTCACTGAGAAACGACTCTAATTACAAATGTCACAGAAGACTCTTTCAATATGCCTTGCACTGCATGGCTTCTTCACCCACGGATAAATAGTTTCCCTGTGCTTGTTGTAACTGCACTTCATTTTCTTCCCTTTTCTCCTCCATGTTTTAGCTAAGACGCTAACTCGTTGTACTGTGTTTCGTGCGTTGTTTTGTTTTGGTGGGTGTTCACTAAACTATCCGCACCGCATTGATTTGATTTCCCCCTCTCTGCCCGGCTGTTTGATTGACAGCCAATCCTACCTACCCACACGCACACACACACACACACACACACACACACAGTCACGGCCCGCCCCCTGGCCCTGTCATGACAGCCTCCGCAGCTCCGCTGCTCTCCCACAGACCCACAGATAAAGCGCACATTTGATGAAAACCGGAGCCTGTCTATCATAATGCGGGACAACGTCTCAATTTGCGGGACGCATGAAAAGTCATTGAAATGCGGGACAATCCCGCACAAATCGGGACATCTGGTCACCCTAGTTAGCTGTGATAAAGTAAAGTAAACAAAGTGATGATGAATGACACGACACGAAACACACACACGTAGGATGTAGCTCTTCTCACAACATTGACGACACAGGTCGGTTCTTTATAAACGGGCATTTATTGGGCATTCTTCTCATCCCTCTGCTGTTCCATGCCGTGAGAACTATGTTCACACAAAATAATAAACACATAAACAATCAACAAATTACGTCGCAATACATAATATTGATCAAACAAAGAAATACAAAACATGTAGAAATGCGCGATGCGCAGGTGAACGTGTCCGTCAAAACACCACAATACAACACAACAAAGATAACTCTCAAATAATAATACCTCGTTGGCCGCTTGTTGTGTAAAGAGGTTCTTGATGCTTCTTGAGTTTCATACAGTCCTTTGAATGTCCTTTTGACCGTGTTTAATAACTTTAAACAGTTCAAACACACTACTCTGCTGCGAGTGTGCTTCCTTGTGCAGACCAGAGTCTGAATGAGTGAGAGAAATGTTTGTACCACCTGTGTGCAATGCCAGGCAATCATGCATCAATCAGTCAGTCAATCATGGTCCAGTGTTGCTACTGACAGACAGGGAACTTGGTTCTGCCTCAGAAAGTTATCATCACAAAATGTTTACATTTTTAACCTCATATGAAATCAATTATGAACCACATATTTATTATTGTATCATGACATTATTATGAATTATGCTTTATGAACTTATGACCATGAATTGTTGTATTTTAGCTATTTTAGTCTTTTTAAAGTAAGCATTTTAATAGCAGCACTTACATAGGAAGTCAGAGAAACGAATCAAAGAAAAGACCGTCATCTGCCAGTGGAATTCAGAACAGCGCCACAGCCCATCCACATGTATGAAGGCATATGCCTCTCCCCTCCTCTCCTCTCCTCTCTTTTTGAATGAACAGACAAAACACAAAACACAACATGTTCATTAATGTTATTCTTCACAAACTAGACATTTTATTCATATTTAGAAAATGCAGAATCCAATGGCGTCGGTCTGGGCTCTCCACGCCGTTTGCAAAGGTCAATGGTCAGCAAAAAGACTGCCTCCTCTCTCCCCTCTCTCCACAGAAGTGAAAACAGACAAAACACACCTTTAAAATATGTTCCCTAACCCTATTCTTCGCAAACGAGACATTTTATTCATATTTAGAGCGTCCCAAATTCAATGGGGCCGGTCTCGACTTTCCAGGACGTTTGCAAAGGTCAATGGTCAGCAAAAAGACTGCAACAGTGACCCTTTGGGCCAAATTCTTAAAAAAACGGGGTGATATATATTTTTAAAAATATGTAAGAACCTCCAATATCCTTATTCAGGACATGTCGAATCCAATGGAACTGGTCTCGAATTTCCACGACGTTTGCAAAGGTCAAAGGTCAGCCGAAAGACTGCCACGGTGACCTTTGGGCCAAATGCCTTAACAATTAAGTGATAGATATTTTTTTAAATATGTAACACCCCCGAATATCCATATTCAGGCCATGGCGAATAAAATGGCGTTGGTCTCGATTTTGTGGGACTCTTACAAGCGTCCGATAAAGGGAACTACACTGCAATGCTAGGCCTCGGGTCAGATTTGAGGTTCCCGAGGTCGCAGAAAAAAACTCAGACCATCACGAAGATCGGCTCGTCGCCGCGATCGCAGAGCTGTTCGGCCCATCCCGAACAGACTTACGATCGTCGTCATAGGCGCGCGTGAACGTCAAACTTTGCTTCACTGGAACGCCACGACGGTGAGGCCTTCCGGGATGATTTTCGGATATGTTATAGAGCTCCCGGAGATGCATGGATCTATAGAACGTCCTCGGGCGACCTTTCTAAGAGGCACGGTCTCGTTTCACTTTTTCAGCCAGGACGCTGTTAGAGTCTATGGGTCTATGACGTGTCTGCATGCACAGAGCCAAAGTGAAGGACGTTTTGTACGACTGTCGGAGGCGTACGTCCGAGACACCTAACCGTTCGTCTCGGCTGGCTCTCCGACATATCCGAACGTCGGACCGTGATGTTTTATCGTTGGCGCGTTGGCGCGCGTCAAAGTCGGCAATTTGTAGGCGTTCGTTCACGGCTACCGCCGCGGCCGTATGTCCGTTTGGCCCGAAACCTATACGGCTGCGATCGGGGCCGCGACCCGGCCGCGGTGATGGTCTCGGATTGGTTCTGCGACTTTCGCGTCAAAGTCGCAAATTTCGAGGCTTTCGTGCAGGGCTACTGTCGCGACCGTATGTCCGTTTGGCCCAAACCCTATAAGGCTGCGATCGGGGCCGCGACCCGGTTGCGGTGATGGTCTCGGATTTGTTCTGTCGAATTTCGCGACTTTTCTCGCTAACTTACTTTGTGGGAGCAGTTTATGCTAATGAAGGGCGTGGTTCCGGCTACTTTGTGGGTGTGGGTTATGCAAATTTGATGGGCGTGGTTTCGGCTACTTTGTGGGTGTGGTATATGCAAATTAGTGGGTGTCGCTTATGTAAATTAGTGGGTGTCACCCCGCCTACTTTGTGGGAGTGGTTTATGCAAATGAAGGGGTGTGGCATGCAAATGAAGGTGCGTGGTATGCAAATGAAGGGGAGTGGTATGCAAATGAAGGGCATGTTTCGGCTACTTTGTGGGATTGGTTTATGCAAATGAAGGGGCGTGGCATGCAAATGAATGGGAGTGGTATGCAAATGAAGGTGCGTGGTATGCAAATGAAGGGGAGTGGTATGCAAATGAAGGTGCGTGGTATGCAAATGAAGGTGCGCAGTATGCAAATGAAGGGGAGTGATATGCAAATGAAGGGCGTGTTTCGGCTACTTTGTGGGATCGGCTTATGCAAATGAAGGGGCGTAGTGTGCAAATGAAGGGGAGTGGTATGCAAATGAAGGGGAGTTGTATGCAAATGAAGGGCATGTTTCTGCTACTTTGTGGGATTGGCTTATGCAAATGAAGAGGCATGGTTCCGGCTACTTTGTGGGATTAGTTTATGCAAATGAAGGTGCGTGGCATGCAAATGAAGGGGAGTGGTATGCAAATGAAGGGGCATGTTTCGGCTACTTTGTGGGATTGGTTTATGCAAATGAAGGGGCGTAGTGTGCAAATGAAGGGGAGTGGTATGCAAATGAAGGGGAGTTGTATGCAAATGAAGGGCATGTTTCTGCTACTTTGTGGGATTGGCTTAAGAGGCATGGTTCCGGCTACTTTGTGGGATTAGTTTATGCAAATGAAGGTGCGTGGCATGCAAATGAAGGGGAGTGGTATGCAAATGAAGGGGCATGTTTCGGCTACTTTGTGGGATCGGCTTATGCAAATGAAGGGGCGTAGTGTGCAAATGAAGGGGAGTGGTATGCAAATGAAGGGGAGTTGTATGCAAATGAAGGGCATGTTTCTGCTACTTTGTGGGATTGGCTTAAGAGGCATGGTTCCGGCTACTTTGTGGGATTAGTTTATGCAAATGAAGGTGCGTGGCATGCAAATGAAGGGGAGTGGTATGCAAATGAAGGGGCATGTTTCGGCTACTTTGTGGGATTGGTTTATGCAAATGAAGGGGCGTGGCATGCAAATGAATGGGAGTGGTATGCAAATGAAGGTGCGTGGTATGCAAATGAAGGGGAGTGGTATGCAAATGAAGAGGCATGGTTCCGGCTACTTTGTGGGATTAGTTTATGCAAATGAAGGTGCGAAGCATGCAAATGAAGGGGAGTGGTATGCAAATGAAGGGCGTGTTTCGGCTACTTTGTGGGATCGGCTTATGCAAATGAAGGGGCGTAGTATGCAAATGAAGGGGAGTGGTATGCAAATGAAGGTGCGTGGTATGCAAATGAAGGGGAGTGGTATGCAAATGAAGGGGAGTGGTATGCAAATTAAGGTGCGTGGTATGCAAATGAATGGGAGTGGTATGCAAATGAAGGTGCGTGGTATGCAAATGAAGGGGAGTGGTATGCAAATGAAGAGGCATGGTTCCGGCTACTTTGTGGGATTAGTTTATGCAAATGAAGGTGCGTGGCATGCAAATGAAGGGGAGTGGTATGCAAATGAAGGGGCATGTTTCGGCTACTTTGTGGGATTGGTTTATGCAAATGAAGGGGCGTGGCATGCAAATGAATGGGAGTGGTATGCAAATGAAGGTGCGTGGTATGCAAATGAAGGGGAGTGGTATGCAAATGAAGGTGCGTGGTATGCAAATGAAGGTGCGCAGTATGCAAATGAAGGGGAGTGATATGCAAATGAAGGGCGTGTTTCGGCTACTTTGTGGGATCGGCTTATGCAAATGAAGGGGCGTAGTGTGCAAATGAAGGGGAGTGGCAAATTAAGGTGCGTGGTATGGCATGTTTCGGCTACTTTGTGGGATTGGTTTATGCAAATGAAGGTGCGTGGTATGCAAATGAAGGGGAGTGGTTTATGCAAATTAAGGTGCGTGGCATGCAAATGAAGGTGCGTGGTTCGGCTACTTTGTGGGATTTGCTTATGCAGGGGCGTGGTATGCAAATGAAGGGGCGTGGTATGCAAATGAAGGGGCATGGCTCCGGCTACTTTGTGGGATTAGTTTATGCAAATGAAGGTGCGTGGTATGCAAATGAAGGGGAGTGGTATGGCATGTTTCGGCTACTTTGTGGGATTGGTTTATGCAAATGAAGGTGCGTGGTATGCAAATGAAGGGGAGTGGTTTATGCAAATTAAGGTGCGTGGCATGCAAATGAAGGTGCGTGGTATGCAAATGAAGGGGAGTGGTATGCAAATGAAGGGGAGTGGTATGCAAATGAAGGGCGTGTTTCGGCTACTTTGTGGGATTTGCTTATGCAGGGGCGTGGTATGCAAATGAAGGGGCGTGGTATGCAAATGAAGGGGCATGGCTCCGGCTACTTTGTGGGATTAAATTATGCAAATGAAGGTGCGTGGTATGCAAATGAAGGGGAGTGGTATGCAAATGAAGGTGCGTGGTATGCAAATGAAGGTGCGCAGTATGCAAATGAAGGGGAGTGATATGCAAATTAAGGGCGTGTTTCGGCTACTTTGTGGGATCGGCTTATGCAAATGAAGGGGCGTAGTGTGCAAATGAAGGGGAGTGGTATGCAAATGAAGGGGAGTTGTATGCAAATGAAGGGCATGTTTCTGCTACTTTGTGGGATTGGCTTAAGAGGCATGGTTCCGGCTACTTTGTGGGATTAGTTTATGCAAATGAAGGTGCGTGGCATGCAAATGAAGGGGAGTGGTATGCAAATGAAGGGGCATGTTTCGGCTACTTTGTGGGATTGGTTTATGCAAATGAAGGGGCGTGGCATGCAAATGAATGGGAGTGGTATGCAAATGAAGGTGCGTGGTATGCAAATGAAGGGGAGTGGTATGCAAATGAAGAGGCATGGTTCCGGCTACTTTGTGGGATTAGTTTATGCAAATGAAGGTGCGAAGCATGCAAATGAAGGGGAGTGGTATGCAAATGAAGGGCGTGTTTCGGCTACTTTGTGGGATCGGCTTATGCAAATGAAGGGGCGTAGTATGCAAATGAAGGGGAGTGGTATGCAAATGAAGGTGCGTGGTATGCAAATGAAGGGGAGTGGTATGCAAATGAAGGGGAGTGGTATGCAAATTAAGGTGCGTGGTATGCAAATGAATGGGAGTGGTATGCAAATGAAGGTGCGTGGTATGCAAATGAAGGGGAGTGGTATGCAAATGAAGAGGCATGGTTCCGGCTACTTTGTGGGATTAGTTTATGCAAATGAAGGTGCGTGGCATGCAAATGAAGGGGAGTGGTATGCAAATGAAGGGGCATGTTTCGGCTACTTTGTGGGATTGGTTTATGCAAATGAAGGGGCGTGGCATGCAAATGAATGGGAGTGGTATGCAAATGAAGGTGCGTGGTATGCAAATGAAGGGGAGTGGTATGCAAATGAAGGTGCGTGGTATGCAAATGAAGGTGCGCAGTATGCAAATGAAGGGGAGTGATATGCAAATGAAGGGCGTGTTTCGGCTACTTTGTGGGATCGGCTTATGCAAATGAAGGGGCGTAGTGTGCAAATGAAGGGGAGTGGCAAATTAAGGTGCGTGGTATGGCATGTTTCGGCTACTTTGTGGGATTGGTTTATGCAAATGAAGGTGCGTGGTATGCAAATGAAGGGGAGTGGTTTATGCAAATTAAGGTGCGTGGCATGCAAATGAAGGTGCGTGGTTCGGCTACTTTGTGGGATTTGCTTATGCAGGGGCGTGGTATGCAAATGAAGGGGCGTGGTATGCAAATGAAGGGGCATGGCTCCGGCTACTTTGTGGGATTAGTTTATGCAAATGAAGGTGCGTGGTATGCAAATGAAGGGGAGTGGTATGGCATGTTTCGGCTACTTTGTGGGATTGGTTTATGCAAATGAAGGTGCGTGGTATGCAAATGAAGGGGAGTGGTTTATGCAAATTAAGGTGCGTGGCATGCAAATGAAGGTGCGTGGTATGCAAATGAAGGGGAGTGGTATGCAAATGAAGGGGAGTGGTATGCAAATGAAGGGCGTGTTTCGGCTACTTTGTGGGATTTGCTTATGCAGGGGCGTGGTATGCAAATGAAGGGGCGTGGTATGCAAATGAAGGGGCATGGCTCCGGCTACTTTGTGGGATTAAATTATGCAAATGAAGGTGCGTGGCATGCAAATGAAGGGGAGTGGTATGCAAATGAAGGGGCATGTTTCGGCTACTTTGTGGGATTGGTTTATGCAAATGAAGGGGCGTGGCATGCAAATGAATGGGAGTGGTATGCAAATGAAGGTGCGTGGTATGCAAATGAAGGGGAGTGGTATGCAAATGAAGGTGCGTGGTATGCAAATGAAGGTGCGCAGTATGCAAATGAAGGGGAGTGATATGCAAATGAAGGGCGTGTTTCGGCTACTTTGTGGGATCGGCTTATGCAAATGAAGGGGCGTAGTGTGCAAATGAAGGGGAGTGGCAAATTAAGGTGCGTGGTATGGCATGTTTCGGCTACTTTGTGGGATTGGTTTATGCAAATGAAGGTGCGTGGTATGCAAATGAAGGGGAGTGGTTTATGCAAATTAAGGTGCGTGGCATGCAAATGAAGGTGCGTGGTTCGGCTACTTTGTGGGATTTGCTTATGCAGGGGCGTGGTATGCAAATGAAGGGGCGTGGTATGCAAATGAAGGGGCATGGCTCCGGCTACTTTGTGGGATTAGTTTATGCAAATGAAGGTGCGTGGTATGCAAATGAAGGGGAGTGGTATGGCATGTTTCGGCTACTTTGTGGGATTGGTTTATGCAAATGAAGGTGCGTGGTATGCAAATGAAGGGGAGTGGTTTATGCAAATTAAGGTGCGTGGCATGCAAATGAAGGTGCGTGGTATGCAAATGAAGGGGAGTGGTATGCAAATGAAGGGGAGTGGTATGCAAATGAAGGGCGTGTTTCGGCTACTTTGTGGGATTTGCTTATGCAGGGGCGTGGTATGCAAATGAAGGGGCGTGGTATGCAAATGAAGGGGCATGGCTCCGGCTACTTTGTGGGATTAAATTATGCAAATGAAGGTGCGTGGTATGCAAATGAAGGGGAGTGGTATGCAAATGAAGGTGCGTGGTATGCAAATGAAGGTGCGCAGTATGCAAATGAAGGGGAGTGATATGCAAATGAAGGGCGTGTTTCGGCTACTTTGTGGGATCGGCTTATGCAAATGAAGGGGCGTAGTGTGCAAATGAAGGGGAGTGGTATGCAAATGAAGGGGAGTTGTATGCAAATGAAGGGCATGTTTCTGCTACTTTGTGGGATTGGCTTAAGAGGCATGGTTCCGGCTACTTTGTGGGATTAGTTTATGCAAATGAAGGTGCGTGGCATGCAAATGAAGGGGAGTGGTATGCAAATGAAGGGGCATGTTTCGGCTACTTTGTGGGATTGGTTTATGCAAATGAAGGGGCGTGGCATGCAAATGAATGGGAGTGGTATGCAAATGAAGGTGCGTGGTATGCAAATGAAGGGGAGTGGTATGCAAATGAAGAGGCATGGTTCCGGCTACTTTGTGGGATTAGTTTATGCAAATGAAGGTGCGAAGCATGCAAATGAAGGGGAGTGGTATGCAAATGAAGGGCGTGTTTCGGCTACTTTGTGGGATCGGCTTATGCAAATGAAGGGGCGTAGTATGCAAATGAAGGGGAGTGGTATGCAAATGAAGGTGCGTGGTATGCAAATGAAGGGGAGTGGTATGCAAATGAAGGGGAGTGGTATGCAAATTAAGGTGCGTGGTATGCAAATGAATGGGAGTGGTATGCAAATGAAGGTGCGTGGTATGCAAATGAAGGGGAGTGGTATGCAAATGAAGAGGCATGGTTCCGGCTACTTTGTGGGATTAGTTTATGCAAATGAAGGTGCGTGGCATGCAAATGAAGGGGAGTGGTATGCAAATGAAGGGGCATGTTTCGGCTACTTTGTGGGATTGGTTTATGCAAATGAAGGGGCGTGGCATGCAAATGAATGGGAGTGGTATGCAAATGAAGGTGCGTGGTATGCAAATGAAGGGGAGTGGTATGCAAATGAAGGTGCGTGGTATGCAAATGAAGGTGCGCAGTATGCAAATGAAGGTGCGTGGTATGCAAATGAAGGGGAGTGGTTTATGCAAATTAAGGTGCGTGGCATGCAAATGAAGGTGCGTGGTATGCAAATGAAGGGGAGTGGTATGCAAATGAAGGGGAGTGGTATGCAAATGAAGGGCGTGTTTCGGCTACTTTGTGGGATTTGCTTATGCAGGGGCGTGGTATGCAAATGAAGGGGCGTGGTATGCAAATGAAGGGGCGTGGTATGCAAATGAAGGGGCATGGCTCCGGCTACTTTGTGGGATTAGTTTATGCAAATGAAGGTGCGTGGCATGCAAATGAAGGGGAGTGGTATGCAAATGAAGGGGCATGTTTCGGCTACTTTGTGGGATTGGTTTATGCAAATGAAGGGGCGTGGCATGCAAATGAATGGGAGTGGTATGCAAATGAAGGTGCGTGGTATGCAAATGAAGGGGAGTGGTATGCAAATGAAGAGGCATGGTTCCGGCTACTTTGTGGGATTAGTTTATGCAAATGAAGGTGCGAAGCATGCAAATGAAGGGGAGTGGTATGCAAATGAAGGGCGTGTTTCGGCTACTTTGTGGGATCGGCTTATGCAAATGAAGGGGCGTAGTATGCAAATGAAGGGGAGTGGTATGCAAATGAAGGTGCGTGGTATGCAAATGAAGGGGAGTGGTATGCAAATGAAGGGGAGTGGTATGCAAATTAAGGTGCGTGGTATGCAAATGAATGGGAGTGGTATGCAAATGAAGGTGCGTGGTATGCAAATGAAGGGGAGTGGTATGCAAATGAAGAGGCATGGTTCCGGCTACTTTGTGGGATTAGTTTATGCAAATGAAGGTGCGTGGCATGCAAATGAAGGGGAGTGGTATGCAAATGAAGGGGCATGTTTCGGCTACTTTGTGGGATTGGTTTATGCAAATGAAGGGGCGTGGCATGCAAATGAATGGGAGTGGTATGCAAATGAAGGTGCGTGGTATGCAAATGAAGGGGAGTGGTATGCAAATGAAGGTGCGTGGTATGCAAATGAAGGTGCGCAGTATGCAAATGAAGGGGAGTGATATGCAAATGAAGGGGCATGGCTCCGGCTACTTTGTGGGATTAGTTTATGCAAATGAAGGTGCGTGGTATGCAAATGAAGGGGAGTGGTATGGCATGTTTCGGCTACTTTGTGGGATTGGTTTATGCAAATGAAGGTGCGTGGTATGCAAATGAAGGGGAGTGGTTTATGCAAATTAAGGTGCGTGGCATGCAAATGAAGGTGCGTGGTATGCAAATGAAGGGGAGTGGTATGCAAATGAAGGGGAGTGGTATGCAAATGAAGGGCGTGTTTCGGCTACTTTGTGGGATTTGCTTATGCAGGGGCGTGGTATGCAAATGAAGGGGCGTGGTATGCAAATGAAGGGGCATGGCTCCGGCTACTTTGTGGGATTAAATTATGCAAATGAAGGTGCGTGGTATGCAAATGAAGGGGAGTGGTATGCAAATGAAGGTGCGTGGTATGCAAATGAAGGTGCGCAGTATGCAAATGAAGGGGAGTGATATGCAAATGAAGGGCGTGTTTCGGCTACTTTGTGGGATCGGCTTATGCAAATGAAGGGGCGTAGTGTGCAAATGAAGGGGAGTGGTATGCAAATGAAGGGGAGTTGTATGCAAATGAAGGGCATGTTTCTGCTACTTTGTGGGATTGGCTTAAGAGGCATGGTTCCGGCTACTTTGTGGGATTAGTTTATGCAAATGAAGGTGCGTGGCATGCAAATGAAGGGGAGTGGTATGCAAATGAAGGGGCATGTTTCGGCTACTTTGTGGGATTGGTTTATGCAAATGAAGGGGCGTGGCATGCAAATGAATGGGAGTGGTATGCAAATGAAGGTGCGTGGTATGCAAATGAAGGGGAGTGGTATGCAAATGAAGAGGCATGGTTCCGGCTACTTTGTGGGATTAGTTTATGCAAATGAAGGTGCGAAGCATGCAAATGAAGGGGAGTGGTATGCAAATGAAGGGCGTGTTTCGGCTACTTTGTGGGATCGGCTTATGCAAATGAAGGGGCGTAGTATGCAAATGAAGGGGAGTGGTATGCAAATGAAGGTGCGTGGTATGCAAATGAAGGGGAGTGGTATGCAAATGAAGGGGAGTGGTATGCAAATTAAGGTGCGTGGTATGCAAATGAATGGGAGTGGTATGCAAATGAAGGTGCGTGGTATGCAAATGAAGGGGAGTGGTATGCAAATGAAGAGGCATGGTTCCGGCTACTTTGTGGGATTAGTTTATGCAAATGAAGGTGCGTGGCATGCAAATGAAGGGGAGTGGTATGCAAATGAAGGGGCATGTTTCGGCTACTTTGTGGGATTGGTTTATGCAAATGAAGGGGCGTGGCATGCAAATGAATGGGAGTGGTATGCAAATGAAGGTGCGTGGTATGCAAATGAAGGGGAGTGGTATGCAAATGAAGAGGCATGGTTCCGGCTACTTTGTGGGATTAGTTTATGCAAATGAAGGTGCGTGGCATGCAAATGAAGGGGAGTGGTATGCAAATGAAGGGCGTGTTTCGGCTACTTTGTGGGATCGGCTTATGCAAATGAAGGGGCGTAGTATGCAAATGAAGGGGAGTGGTATGCAAATGAAGGGGCATGGTTCCGGCTACTTTGTGGGATTAGTTTATGCAAATGAAGGGGAGTGGTATGCAAATGAAGGGGAGTGGTATGCAAATGAAGGTGCGTGGTATGCAAATGAAGGGGAGTGGTATGCAAATGAAGGGGAGTGGTATGCAAATGAAGGTGCGTGGTATGCAAATGAAGGTGCGCAGTATGCAAATGAAGGGGAGTGATATGCAAATGAAGGGCGTGTTTCGGCTACTTTGTGGGATCGGCTTATGCAAATGAAGGGGCGTAGTGTGCAAATGAAGGGGAGTGGTATGCAAATGAAGGGGAGTGGTATGCAAATGAAGGGGAGTTGTATGCAAATGAAGAGGCATGGTTCCGGCTACTTTGTGGGATTAGTTTATGCAAATGAAGGTGCGTGGCATGCAAATGAAGGGGAGTGGTATGCAAATGAAGGGCGTGTTTCGGCTACTTTGTGGGATTAGCTTATGCAAATGAAGGTGCGTGGTATGCAAATGAAGGGGAGTGGTATGCAAATGAAGGGCATGTTTCGGCTACTTTGTGGGATTGGTTTATGCAAATGAAGGGGTATGGTATGCAAATGAAGGGGACTGGTATGCAAATGAAGGGCGTGTTTCGGTTACTATGTGGGATTGGCTTGTGCAAATGAAGGAGTGTGGTATGCAAATGAAGGGGCGTGGTATGCAAATGAAGGGGAGTGGTATGCAAATGAAGGGGCGTGGTTCCCGCTACTTTGTGGGAGTGGGTTATGAAAATTTGAAGGGCGTTGTTTCGGCTACTTTGTGGGTGAGGGCTATGCAAATTAGTGGGTGTCGCTTATGCAAATTAGTGGGTGTCGCCACGCCCTTCGTTTGCATACCACTCCCCTTCATTTGCATACCACGCACCTTCATTTGCATACCATGCCTCTTCATGTGCATACCACGCACCTTCATTTGCATAAACTAATTCCACAAAGTAGCCGGAACCATGCCCCTTCATTTGCATACCACGCCCCTTCATTTGCATACCACGCACCTTCATTTGCATAAACTAATTCCACAAAGTAGCCGGAACCATGCCCCTTCATTTGCATACCACACCCCTTCATTTGCATATCCCCTTCATTTGCATACCACGCCCTTTCATTTGCATAAGCCAATCCCACAAAGTAGCCGAAACACGCCCTTCATTTGCATACTACTCCCCTTCATTTGCATACTACACCCCTTCATTTGCATATCCCCTTCATTTGCATACCACGCCCTTTCATTTGCATAAGCTAATCCCACAAAGTAGCCGAAACACGCCCTTCATTTGCATACTACTCCCCTTCATTTGCATACCACACACCTTCATTTGCATATCCCCTTCATTTGCATACCACGCCCTTTCATTTGCATAAGATAATCCCACAAAGTAGCCGAAACACGCCCTTCATTTGCATACTACTCCCCTTCATTTGCATACCACACCCCTTCATTTGCATATCCCCTTCATTTGCATACCACGCCCTTTCATTTGCTTAAGCTAATCCCACAAAGTAGCCGAAACACGCCCTTCATTTGCATACTCCTCCCCTTCATTTGCATACCACACCCCTTCATTTGCATATCCCCTTCATTTGCATACCAAGACCCTTCATTTGCATAAGCCAATCCCACAAAGTAGCAGAAACATGCCCCTTCATTTGCATACCACACCCCTTCATTTGCATATCCCCTTCATTTGCATACCAAGACCCTTCATTTGCATAAACTAATCCCACAAAGTAGCCGAAACACGTCCTTCATTTGCATACTACTCCCCTTCATTTGCATACCACACACCTTCATTTGCATATCCCCTTCATTTGCATACCACGCCCTTTAATTTGCATAAGATAATCCCACAAAGTAGCCGAAACACGCCCTTCATTTGCATACTACTCCCCTTCATTTGCATACCACACCCCTTCATTTGCATATCCCCTTCATTTGCATACCACGCCCTTTCATTTGCTTAAGCTAATTCCACAAAGTAGCCGAAACACGCCCTTCATTTGCATACTCCTCCCCTTCATTTGCATACCACACCCCTTCATTTGCATATCCCCTTCATTTGCATACCAAGACCCTTCATTTGCATAAGCCAATCCCACAAAGTAGCAGAAACATGCCCCTTAATTTGCATACCACACCCCTTCATTTGCATATCCCCTTCATTTGCATACCAAGACCCTTCATTTGCATATCCCCTTCATTTGCATACCACGCCCTTTCATTTGCATAAGCCAATCCCACAAAGTAGCCGAAACACCCCCTTCATTTGCATACTACTCCCCTTCATTTGCATACTACACCCCTTCATTTGCATATCCCCTTCATTTGCATACCACGCCCTTTCATTTGCATAAGCTAATCCCACAAAGTAGCCGAAACACGCCCTTCATTTGCATACTCCTCCCCTTCATTTGCATACCACACCTTCATTTGCATATCCCCTTCATTTGCATACCAAGACCCTTCATTTGCATATCCCCTTCATTTGCATACCACGCCCTTTCATTTGCATAAACTAATCCCACAAAGTAGCCGAAACACGCCCTTCATTTGCATACTCCTCCCCTTCATTTGCATACCACACCTTCATTTGCATATCCCCTTCATTTGCATACCAAGACCCTTCATTTGCATATCCCCTTCATTTGCATACCACGCCCTTTCATTTGCATAAACTAATCCCACAAAGTAGCCGAAACACGCCCTTCATTTGCATACTACTCCCCTTCATTTGCATACCACACACCTTCATTTGCATAAGATAATCCCACAAAGTAGCCGAAACACGCCCTTCATTTGCATACTACTCCCCTTCATTTGCATACCACACCCCTTCATTTGCATATCCCCTTCATTTGCATACCACGCCCTTTCATTTGCTTAAGCTAATCCCACAAAGTAGCCGAAACACGCCCTTCATTTGCATACTCCTCCCCTTCATTTGCATACCACACCCCTTCATTTGCATATCCCCTTCATTTGCATACCAAGACCCTTCATTTGCATAAGCCAATCCCACAAAGTAGCAGAAACATGCCCCTTCATTTGCATACCACACCCCTTCATTTGCATATCCCCTTCATTTGCATACCAAGACCCTTCATTTGCATAAGCCAATCCCACAAAGTAGCAGAAACATGCCCCTTAATTTGCATACCACTCCCCTTCATTTGCATACCATGCCCCTTCATTTGCATACCATGCCCCTTCCTTTGCATACCATGCCCCTTCATTTGCATACCACGCACCTTCATTTGCATACCACGCACCTTCATTTGCATACCACTCCCCTTCATTTGCATACCACTGCCCTTCATTTGCATACCACGCACCTTCATTTGCATACCACTCCCCTTCATTTGCATACCAAGACCCTTCATTTGCATATCCCCTTCATTTGCATACCACGCCCTTTCATTTGCATAAGCCAATCCCACAAAGTAGCCGAAACACGCCCTTCATTTGCATACTACTCCCCTTCATTTGCATACTACACCCCTTCATTTGCATATCCCCTTCATTTGCATACCACGCCCTTTCATTTGCATAAACTAATCCCACAAAGTAGCCGAAACACGCCCTTCATTTGCACACTACTCCCCTTAATTTGCATACCATACCCCTTCATTTGCATATCCCCTTCATTTGCATACCAAGACCCTTCATTTGCATATCCCCTTCATTTGCATACCACGCCCTTTCATTTGCATAAACTAATCCCACAAAGTAGCCGAAACACGCCCTTCATTTGCATACTACTCCCCTTCATTTGCATACCACACACCTTCATTTGCATATCCCCTTCATTTGCATACCACGCCCTTTCATTTGCATAAGCCAATCCCACAAAGTAGCCGAAACTACGGCCACAAAGGAGGCGGGACGCCGCCCACTAATTCACATAGGCCACGCCCACAAAGCGGACGGGACGACGGCCATCAATAAGCATAAACGACGCCCATGCAATTTGCATAGACCACGCCCACAAAGCAGGCGGAGTTACATAGCGAGTAGGCGTGGCCTAAGACAATGAGAGGTGTGGCCTAACATTACGAGAGGCAGAGTCATTAACGAGAGGGGGTGGAGTTTGTAAGGTGGAGTTTGTAACCAATGTGAGGTGTGTGTGTAGTAGTAGTAGTAGAAGTAGAAGTAATACATACGAGATGATGCCTGATCTTCTGACATCCATATTTGGTTGACTGGATGGCGTTGTCCTCACCTGGAGAGAAATGCCCCCGGAAATATGATTATTTATTAATGAATGAATGTATGTATGTATGTATGTATGTATGTATGTATGTATGTATGTATGTATGTATGTATGTATGTATGTATGTATGTATGTATTCATTCATTCATTCATTCATTCCCTCCCCCGGGAAATAAATAAATAAACAATGCTAATCATCCATCCATGTGTGACAATTGTTTGACACACATCATGTCATGTCATGTCATGTCATGTCATGTCATGTCTGTCTATAGACAAGATGAGAGGTGGAGGGGGGGGGGGGGGGGGGGGCGCCAAAGCATATTTTAGACTGATTCAGTATTGACCATATTAAGCCAGGTCTCACGGCAGACAGCACTAATATAATAAACAAACGTGAACGGAGCACTGCTGCCAACATAATACACGCATAATGTGGCCATACTGGCATACTCACCATAGCCTGGTCAAGGTTTCCCCCAGGTGGACGTGTCATTTCCAACTATTGCCAGCACATGGAAACTAGGGGCTACTGATATATACTATTCTCTGCCTATCGGGACGTAACTCGGACGGCGCTGAGTTATTAATGTATTATTATTATTTTAATAATTATTATAAATGTGCAAAAAATATATATATAATTTATTTTACATGATTTCCTCTGATAAGTCCTAGTAGTAAAAAGTAGTAGTAAGGTTGAAATCGTTTTTTTGCAAGTAGAAATTAATCCGGGTTTTACAGGGTTAGTCATTCATTCATTCATTCATTCCCCCCGGAAATAAATAAATAAACACGGCTAATCATCCATCCATGTGTGACAATTGTTTGACACACATCATGTCATGTCATGTCTATCTATAGCAAGAGGTGGAATTGCGTCAGATCTTCTACACAAAGCAAAACAAAAGGGAGCAGTGCACCACCCTGTGGCAACAACTGGCACTGCTGACTGTTACAAGTTGACAGAGTGGATTATCTTGGATTACGTCCGCCAACATACATTCCAATAGTACATTTACTTGACCAAAAGGTAAAGACTGATTTATTTTGATTTATTCATTCTGGATCCTTAGTCCTTGGTCCGAGGTCACGAATCTTGACTGCAGACTTGTTGACTGTCTCGAACCAGCATCCTCTCACACCATCAGCAACTGCCAGAACCACTGAGCCATCGTGGAATACTCTTAACCATGGATTTGGGGTAATTTTATCTTTTTTCTTTTTTTGGAAGGGAAGACAAAAAAAGAAAAAGTCTATTTTACCAATGCAAAGGGTGAAATATTGTCATAATGTACGTTGTGTTTGTTTTGGAAAGGAAAAAGTGTTTTAATGTACTTTTTACTGACGTTAGGGTAGAGTTTGTTTTAACAGTACAGGACTCTCTCTCTCACACACACCAGAGACTGGCAGCTGACTGGCTCATTCAGGGTTGCCAGGTTGGTGGCTGTCAGGTTGTCTAATGCCTGCTGCATTGTGTGTGTGTGTGTGTGTGTGTGTGTGTGTGTGTGTGTGTGTGTGTGTGTGTGTGTGTGTGTGTGTGTGTGTGAACCAGCTACACTGGCATTTAAACACATTCATATTGTAACTGTTGCCACTATAGGTGATATAGTTTGCTTTATTCCTAAAAGGTACAAGTTCATAATGAAGAAGTTCATAATTAAGTCACATTTAAAACATTATTTCATGTCTCAAGTTGTTGTTGTAACTGTTGCCACTATAGGGGATATAGTTTGCTTTATTTCTCTAAGACAAAGTTCATAATAAGGTTAAAATAAGTTCATAATTGTTTATTATCTTTCTAAGTGTACAAGTGCATAATTAAGAAGTTCATAGTTAATAGTTACATTCATGTTAAAACATTATTTCATGTCAAGTTGTTGTAATGCTTTTATTTTGAAGAGTCAACGTCATATTCTGTGTCTCGTTTGGTCTGCTCTCACGTCAATTGGTACACAGGAGTTTTGTGTATGCAATCAAGCCGCAGCTAGAAGCAGCAGCTCTGCCAGCTCCGTTTACACTGGTCATGGTCACACAAAGACTTTAAAGTTACAAGAAGTAAAGGTCATAAGAGACTGTCTAAGAAAAGGTTATAAGAAGACTGGAGAGTATTCCCCCTTTGTTATGCACGCAGCCAACGAGGTATTTGTTGTTTGTTTTGTCTGTATTTTACTCATGTGAAATGTTTGCATCTACATGCTGTGCATGTCATTTATGTTAATTGTACGTGCTTGTTTTATTGTTTGTTTAGTTTTCACGGTGGATTGGGAGGGCAAGAAGGCACCTTCCAATAAATCAGTTTCAAGGAAACCACATTGTGTCTGTTTGTGCTCGGAGGGAGTTACAGTTGTAATGGATGGACTTTGAACATATGAAACTGTTTTGGCCAGCTGTCCCAAATGCCAAGAAACGCATGACGGAACGACGAGAACCAAAAAGTGGCTGGCGTCAGTTTCGCCTCATAAAAGAGAAGATGCGCTCAGGTTGGTAGTTGCATCTATTATGTGCACTTTGTCTTCATTAACGTGCCAACTTGTGCATATGTTATGCATTGACAACCATTGCCTTGCCTCTGTTTGATTGATAGATGACTTCCAAGCATGTGAAGATTACGATCTCACCAGTGCTGCAGAAGCTGGTGGTGAAGAACCTTCTGGAAAAAGACGAAAAAAAGGCTTTATCCAGAATATGGTATGTTCTTTAACTTGGCAGTAGTCAATCTTCTCTGAATTGTAACGCTTACATGATTGATTGTCACTCGAATAACTGAATAACAAGGTCATTGTTTTTTGGCATTGAACATTTGGAATCTAAAAGCATAATTTGTTTGGCTTTTAGGTTTTGTAAAAAAAAGCACAGATGACAAAATATTAAATGAAAAACGAAACATTGCTTTAAGTTTTATATACAAAATGGCTGATCTACAAGCTCTTGATGACTGTGGGCTTGTAGAGCTGTTTTGGCAACTCTTCCTCTTTTTATTTTTTGGGAACATTTTGAATATTTTTCTTACGTGGAAGCGAGTAAGGCGTTTCACCCACAACTGCAATCAGGCAATAATTGCGACAGGGCTACTATAACGTCTGTACGCCAACACAATAATAATTCAACAAAGCTATTTGCAACTGAAGTTTTTGCCAACATTTCTGTCTCAATTAGTTGAGGATGAAGAGGAACACGGTGGGCAATCTGAAGAAGAGGAAGATCAAGGTTTGTTCCCCCCACCGCTGGACGTTGGCAGTCCCATTTGATTATGATTGAGTGTGTAGGCTACAAATGCCAGTGACGGGAGCAATATTGACGTGGAATATAGTATCTTTTCTGTTTCATATACAATACAGCTGAAGGCAGGTAATGAGTCTATACAGTAAAAAAATCCGGTTTTAATCACAGTTTTCTTTAGGTCGCTTCAGTCCAGAGCTGCCACTTGTGCCACAGAAGGTGGTGCTGCAAAGTGTTCGACCAAAAGGTTAGTATGAAGTCTGCTTTTATTAGCATTTGCCCCATACTCATAGTGGTATGCTAGTCATACACAACAATGTAATAGAGACACACACTGAATCCCAAAACTATGTCTCATCAAACAGAAAAGTCGCAAGGGACGACCTCCACTCCATCCTCTGACCAAAATGCCCAGAAACACCAAGGAAGTAATTGTGACACACACACACACACCCCAAAACTAGGTTGTGCTTCCTTAAACATTTTTCAACTTTAGATTGTTGGTTTGTTAAAGTCATCATTGTTTGCATTTATTTCATTTTGGAGCTGCCACTCTGTCATATATGGAGGATATATTAAATGCAATGGTAGTTCATATTGAATAAAAGTAAAGTAGATCACCTTCTCATGGATGCCTGTCTCATCAAACAGAAAAAACCAAGTCGCCTGGACCCAGCTCCACTCAATTGCCTGAGCCAATGCAACCAAGTAAGCGACGCACGCACACTTAAGTTGTTGTGGTATGGTTTTGCACTCTAATTAATTGTAGTCATTTGTTTCTATGCATTAGAATTTCAGAAGGTGTTAATCACTGTTTTCTTTAGGGCACTTCAGTTCAGAGCCAGAACTGCAAGAGCCAGAACTGCAAGATTATCAGACTGATGACAGCATGGGATCTGCACAGAGTTTCCCACCAGTTACCCCTACGAAAAGTTCGTATGAAGTCAGAATTTTTTAATAAACATTTGACCTATACCGGTATATGCTAGTCTTACAATACTTACAATTGATTAATTACTGTGTGGAGAGGGGGGGCTGCTGTTCTTCATTTCGGAAGAACACTAGCTGCCACTACTAGGTTACATTTGTAGGATTTGAACTTGTACTTAATGCAATGGTTTATACTAAAGAAAAGTGGCAAATAAATAACCTTATGGATGCCTGTCTCATCAAACAGGAAAAAAGTCACGCAACCCCACCTCCACCTCCACCCCCAGACTACAACGAGCATCACCGTACCCAATGCAGCAAGCAAGTAAGCGACACACACACACACACACACACACACAGGCCCCTTTTCCACTTAAGAGCGGGGTTTCGAATCCCGGCCGTACATGGCGTTTAGCCCATTCAGGACGGGAACCCCTTTTGGTGTTGTTTTTAGCATTATTGTATACTTTAGCTATTGAAAAAACTCAATTTTTGCTTCTGGGGGGGGTCCCTGGAACTACATATTTTCAGATGGGGGGTCGGCGGCCGATTACATATAATTTCTGGGGGTCCTTGACATGAAATAGTTTGAGAACCGCTGACACAGAAACATAGGTTTTTCGGAAAATGGTCAGGATTTAAAAGACATTTTGTAGAATCGTTCTCAGGTCTAAATGGGTGTCGGAACATCAACATAATAGCAGGTGTGTATAAATAGCATTAACCCATTTTGGGCGGGAACCCCTTTTGGTGTTATAGCATTATGTTATGCTTTAGCTATTGAAAAATAACAGATCTACAAGCTCGTAGCGCGCCACCGAGTGGCGCGCTACGAGCTTGTAGGTCTGCTATTTTTGAAAAATCGAAGAACGACTGACATAGAAACATAGCTTTTTCAGAAAACTGTCAGGATGTAGAAGACATTTTTAGAATCTGATCTCAGGTCAAAATGGGTTAATTCAACACCTGTCTTTCTCACTAACGAGGTCGTTATCTCCCATCAGATACCGACAGCCACTCTGACGATTCCAGCAAAGGCCCCACCGACGCCTTCTTCGCCAAGAACGTAGCGGGGGAGGCGACCTCCTCCTCCTCCTCCGCACTCCCCCTGTCCTCCCCCAACAACGCCCCCCAGCCCGGCGCCCAGCCCCAGGCGCAGCAGAGCCTCTGCCCCCCGGACACCGCCCACCACCACCACCACCACAGCAACTTCCCTCCTCTGTCCTTCGTGCATTCCTTGTCCTACGTGTTCCCCAACGGCACCACACCGGAGGCTCTCTCTCTTCCCAGCCCGAGCGATGGGAAGTCCTCCTCCTACGACACGCTGATGATGCAGATACCCCTGCCTCCTCCTCCTATACAAGGTTAGAAGTGTTTTGTTTCTTTTTCTTTTTGTCAGGTGAAACCTGAGCTAACGTCGCCCATGAAATGTGCCACCCTTCGCCACCTAGTTAGACTGATCTGATTGGCTCCAATGGGAAAGGTTTCTGCCAGCCACGACGCAGGCTTCAGACTAGTCTCGGAAACCCAGACGTTTATATTTCCAGGGAGGAAAAAAAAGTCTGGGTCCGAGTCCACTTCAATTCGGCATAGAGTAGCGCAAACATCACTCACTCTCTGCTGATTTCTGATCGTCTGCACCTTTGTTAAATTGACACACACGCACACATGAAATCACACCTGTGTGAACTGGGTGACCATAGCAACCATGCTAATTTCTTGGTACGAACAGACAGAAGTACGAACAGACAGACACGTAAACTAACAAAGTCAGTTGTAGGAGTGGTTTACACCACTCAAAAAGCATAGGTGAGTTCCAGGCTAGCTGCAGACAGACAGTGCAGAGCAACGCCAACGCAGCAGAGACGAGCATGCTCAACACTCACGGGGTGACGGGGAAGGAAAGACTATCGATATATAAAAGCGGCTGAAAGGGCCGCGAGGTTGTGACACAAACGTACACGTTACTGAAACAATAATCAGACTAATATGGGGGGGAGAACACAACGGAGACGGCGCACGCAAACAATTGCCGCAAGGTTGGGGCGCAAACATAACACGCAATCATCATACTTATATGGGGGGGGACACTTATTTTAACCCATTTTGACCTGAGATCAGATTCTAAAAATGTCTTCTACATCCTGACAGTTTTCTGAAAAAGCTATGTTTCTATGTCAGTCGTAAGTCATTTTTCAAAAATAGCAGACCTACAAGCTCTTAGCGCGCCACTCGGTGGCGCGCTATGAGCTTGTAGATCTGCTATTTTTCAAAAGCTAAAGCATAACATAATGCTAACACCAAAAGGGGTTCCCGCCCAGAATTTGGCCCTATAACCCATTCAGGTTCTGAAACCTTTATTTTACAGATGGGTAGTGTGCCATGTCAATCATCAACGTTAATTTGAATCAATGTCATGACGGATGCTTTGATTGATTGAATACTTTAATAACTGTTTGCAAAACACTACAGCAAGGAGGGTGAAAAACAGCAACATGTTGAGCTCCTCTGTGTTCAGCAGCAGGTCCTCTCTGATGGTGGTGGGAATGGATTCAGTGTTGAGCGTCAAACCTCTGGTGGTGGTTTGAACTGATACAACAAAGTACTGGACAGCCTTTTTTTTATACTATTCGGAAGGGACAGCCTTCCGAAAATGAAATGACAAAGTGTTGAGACCTGAGGCCGACTCTGAACATTCTACATCCTAACTAGTTTTCAGAAAAAGTTTCTATTGCTATTTCAGTCATGAAGTCATTAAGTCCTAAAAAGTCAGCGTCGGACAGTCCGTGTTTTCAAAGGGAGATTGTACAGCATTTAGTTCCGACCCACCAATCCTGATTGGTTGAAAGAGGCCGTCTACCCGTGCTTCAAATGAACATGAAAGCACACCGAATTCAGTGTGTAATTATTTTCCTGGCGGATCAAGCACACCCACCCAGACACACCCACCCACGCTCGTCCTCTGGCTTTCTCTCACTCACTCACACACGCACACGCACACACACACACACAGAATTGAAAAAGGCCAGAGTAAGTATTGTGTGTTAAAAAACTCAAGATAATGTGGCATTTAAAAAAATATATATTCAGTTACAGATTAACCCATTTTGGGCAGGAACCCCTTTTGGTGTTTTAAACATTGTTATAATTTAGCTATTGAAAAATAGCAGATCTACAAGCTCATAGAGCTTGTAGGTCTGCTATTTTAGAAAAATCGTGAGAATATTTATTTCAGAAAACTGGAGGATTTAGAAGATTTTTGTTTAATTTCGAGGTCGGGCCTAAATGGGTTAAGCTTATAAATAAATAAATAGATATTAGAGCATTTTGTCTATCATTTCAGTTCGTTTTAGTTAAATACACGATACAGTTTCAGTTATAGTTTAAAATTTTAGTTTAGTTTCCGTTAACTGTAATAGCGTTGCTCCTACAGTTCCCAGCGGCTCGGGCGCTCCTCCCGGTGGAGACCCGGAGAAGAGGGACGCGCCGCCACCCCCCCCGGCCGCCACCGCCGCACCACCACTACGCACTTTCGGCGCTCCCCCTCCTCCCCTGCACGCTCCGGGGAGCTCCGCGGTCCAGCCACTGGTGCAGAGGTTCAAGACGGTGTCGTCGTCGTCTCCGAGCGTCCCGAGCACTCCGGTCCCTCCTCCGGCCTCGCAGGCGCCTCTCCAGACGCCCCTCATGGGGGCCTTGGGTGTCCTGCAGCAGCCCGTCTACCCCACCCCGGACCCTGTGGGCGTGGCAGGCCCTCTGCCACCACCACCCCCCCAGATGCCACTGCAGGTGGAGCCTCCCCCCTCGCATGCCATTAAGCAGCACCCGGGCCTGGCCCTGCCCTCCCCGTACGCCATGCTCCCCGCCATAGGAGGCCCCGTGCCGTCCGGAGGTAGGCCTGTCATTATTACTACGTCATCGTCTAATTGCAATTATTTGAGATGATCGCAATAGTTTTCGCATAATCGTCAATTGTTTCCATGTTGAAAAATGTCATTTTCATTTATTTATTTTTTATTTTTATTTTTTTTAAATATAGCAGAAATAGCAGATCTACAAGCTTACAACACATGTTGTACTGTACTGGCACTGTACTGTACTGGCACACCCGAAATCACCATGTATACAGTTAATATGTGCGTGTGTTTGTGTGTGTTAGGTTGCGCACAGGTGGTGAAAAACAACCATGCTGTTTTCGTGCTCAGACGCACCCACCCACTCACCCAGCCAGCCAGCCAGCCACCCACCCAGAGACACACATAGTCACTTAAGGAAGTGGTTGCACCACTTAAAAAGTTTGAGAACCACTGCAAACTAAAATGGAACAGAGCCTTAATTAGTATCATCGGTAACACCTGTGGCCCGGAAGTAGGGAAGTGGCCCGGAAGTAGGATGAGTTGTCCTGTGTGCATTAGAGGCCATTAATCGTCAACTCTTAAATGTGTCATGGTGACTGACAGCCCTGTCCGCAGGCCCGGGGCAGCAGCAGGTCCAGGCGGCGGCCCCCCCTCCCGCGGTGCCCACCCACACGCCAGGCCCGGCGCCCAGCTCCAGCCCGCCGCTGCTCGCCCACAGCACGGCGCGCGTTGGCGACTGCACCACCGCCTACATCAACACAAGGTCAGAATGGTCTGGGATGTTTCATTATAGTTTAGATTTAGTTAGTTTTTACTTACTTATTCTTCTAGTTTCAGTTAGTTTTAGATGTATCTAATTCGGTTAGTTTTGGTTAGTTTTGACCTAATTTGTTTCTAATTCAATTCGTTTTAGTTAGTTTTTTGAGCGGGTTTTTCTATTTAGTTTTTGTTTATGTGACAATGCTTAGTTTTAAGAAAAAATTATATTCAGTTACAGCTTGACAAAAAACGAAAACTAAGGGCATTTTTGTGTCTATCATTTCATTGCGTTTTAGTTCGTTTTGTAAACACACAACACAGTTTCAGATAGTTATCGATTTTTTTTCCCGTTTCCTTTCCTAGTTTTTTATTTAGTTCATTTAACAAAAATTTAATATTTTTTTTTATTTAGGGTTTTTTTTTGTTTCTCTTTCGTTAGTTATATATTTTATTTCTGCCAGTTCCCACAGGAAAAAGAGACCTTTGTCTCAATGTGTTTTTTTTTAACTGGTTAAATAAAGGTTAACACATTCTGGGCGGGAACCCCTTTTGGTGTTTTAAACATTATGTTATAATTTAGCTATTGAAAAATAGCAGATCTACAAGATCGTAGCGCGCCACCGAGTGGCGCGCTACGAGCTTGTAGGTCTGCTATTTTTGAAAAATCGTGAAAATGCGGCACAAATCTTTGAATATATAATCTTTCAGAAGACGTCGATGTTAGGCCTAAATGGGTTAAATAAAAAAAAAATATTTTTTGTTAACTATAATAACCATGTCATCAACCAACAGCAGCACTTCCTGTGTAAGCGGCCACGTCGCCCCGCCCCCGACCGGCAGCAGCAACCCCATCACTCAACAGCAACAACAACAACAGCAACAACAACAGGCACCGCCCCAGCAGCAGCCAATGGGCTGCGGCGCCTGCGGCTGCCACAACAACTGCGGCGGGCGCGTTGGCGGCAACAACATGGCCGCCAACATGGCCAACAGCGTCGCTAGCAGCACAGCGGCGGCGGCGGCTGTCAGCCACGCCCCTTTCTTCTTCCCCGGACCTCAGCTGGCCGCGGCGGCGGCCGCGCGGCAGATGTTCGGCATGCCGCCGGCCCTCTTCCAGGTCAGTGGACCAATCCATCGACCAATCAGGTTCATGTTTTAGCAAGGCTTTTGGCACACCTACAATCGACAGGTGCGAAAAGAACAAACCCCCGCACACTAGGGCATTAAAGGGTAAGACCACTTTTGTAGAGGTTTGGGTTGTGTAGTTACCTTGCCATGATGTAACTCCAAATGTGGACAAGAAATCAAAAATAATTTCTCCAGTGATTAGAAATTGATAATTCAAAATATGCTCCTCATTGACTTACATTGTACGCTGAAACAGCTCTCAAAGTCACTCTTTTAGTATGTAAACAAACACAAACAAAGTTGTTTCAGACAATATAGAGCAACACCAAAACTCATGTGGTTTTATTTCTTCATAAAAATGGTAACTTCCTGTTGATTTTACTATATGAAGATCTGGATCCGGATCCATGGATCCAGTCCGGGTTTTCTTCTGAATAAAAATGGACAAATCAACAGGAAGTTAACATTTTTATGAAGAAATAAAACCACATGAGTTTTGGTGTTGCTCTATATTGTCTGAAACAACTTTGTTTGTGTTTGTTTACGTACTAAAAGAGTGACTTTGAGAGCTGTTTCAGCGTACAATGTAAGTCAATGAGGAGCATATTTTGAATTATCAATTTCTAATCACTGGAGAAATTATTTTTGATTTCTTGTCCACATTTGGAGTTACATCATGGCAAGGTAACTACACAACCCAAACCTCTACAAAAGTGGTCTTACCCTTTAAGCAACTAGTCGACTAGTTTACTAGTCGACTAGTAAATCCACTAGTCGACCTTGCTGGTACTAGTCGACTAGTTGATAATAAAAAATAAAAAAAAAGTTCATTTTCTTTCTTTTTTTTTCTTTTTTTCCCGATTTTGTAGGCCTCAATATCAGGTAGATTATAGTTATAGTCACCAATGTACACAGTTTTTAAATGTACAAATATTTATTTCCCAATTTTTTTTATTTTTTTTAACATAAAAGGTGGTTAAACAACTAGTCGACTAGTAAAAATGACTAGAAGTGAATGCCCTACCGCACACTGTCTTCAAATGCAGTAAAAATCTTTAACCCCCATATGGCCAGCCTAATTAACAGTGGATTGTGCCTTCTACCTGCACAGCACTATTCATATTTTTAATTCATAATTTTAATGGCAATAGAAAAATCAGTGATATACACACTCCATCTCATTTTCACGCGGCAAGACTATAGTATTAGACACTGAGTCCTGATGGTGGTGGTAACTTCACCATTATGCCGATTTTGACCGAATAGAGGGAATCTGGCGATGTCATTTCCGGTTAAAACGGATCACAACATCCGCTAGCTTTCTGCACTGTGTTACACAGTGATCTGTCCCCGATGCTATGCGATCATCGTTTATTTTAATATCTAAGTCAAATCTTTATTTGACTTTATGGCCAAGCCTGATGAAGGCCGCAGAGGCCGAAACGTTGGTGTTTTTTTTTCTTTTTTTCAGGTCGTTATTAGAGAAAGTAAAATATCATTGTTAATTTTGTTTCGTTTGCTGCTTGCTTTCGTTTTAGCCAATTTTTTTTGTGATTCTTTGACAGGGCGGGGGCAATCGAGCAAGTGGCTAAATAGTAAATAAGTATTTTTTTATTTAAAAAAAAAAAACGTTTTACAGCAATTTCTTTATTATTTGCTATAGTCTTACTAGACCCCAGGAAATCTGATATGGCTACAAAAGATCACAGGGTCTACTGAATGCGAAGGGGGATGTGACAACCCGACGATTGAGCCCATGACACTGTATGGCTTCCCCCTTGTAACTAATAATTTATTCCAAAAATTATTCCAAAAAAGACTATACAACGTAATCAAAATGTGCTCTCTCTCTCTCTCTCTCTCTCTCTCTCTCTCTCTCTCTCTCTCTCTCTCTCTCTCTCTCTCTCTCTCTCTCCCCCCCCCCCAGGTGTCCACCTACCTCGCCCAGCCACAGCACCAGGCCAACAACGGGGCCTTCTTCAACCACCCCAACCCCCCGGGGCCGGCGCCGCCGCCCCCCTACGGGCCCCTGCAGCACGCGCACGGCGGACACCCCTCGCACCCCACGACCGACGTGACCTCCCACATGCTGGGGACGCAGGTACGGCGGGAGGGACGAGAAGAGAGATTTAAAAAATAATAAATAATGTCCTCGTCGTACAATTGTTTGCTCTTGTTTCGGTATTCTTTCACAGCGAACGTTTTAACTCAAACCTTTGCTTCTGCTGGTCCCTGGAACAACATATTTTCAGATGAGGGTCGGCGGCCCAATTACATATCATGTTTGGGGTCCTTGACATGAAATGTTGAGCACCACTGATACAGAAACATAGGGATTTCAGAAAACTGTAAGGATTTAGAAGATTTTTTTTTTAATTTCGACGTCAGGCCTAAATGGGTTAAACCCTTCTATCAGGCTTCCCACAGTCTTGACATTCCTGGAAATATTTAGAAAATGAGAACAAAAAATTCCAGTCCTAGAAAAGGTTTGGACTTTATCAAAGGTCCTGGACATGTATAACATGCATTCTAAAACGGTTAGTCCCAATACTTGATTCTGATTGGCTGGTTACCGTCACGTGACCGTTGTAAATTTCACCGATAACCCACACCTTCAATCACTTTATATCATTCGCAGCTGATTCCACATCTCTGTAGCTGTACAGGGGAAGGGGAGCGCTTGATTGCCTTACGAACCCATGCCGTGCGGGCGTCTAAGCACCGCCCGGCTCATATGACTGTGAATGTGTGGCTCCAGGCAGCCCCGTAAAGACATCAAGCGCTATTCTCCCGTCACATAGCCTACTTGCCAAGCAAAACAAGGAAGTGATGTGGCTCGCTCTGGTGGCGCAAAGCGTAGCTACTTTTGTGCATTTAGTAGTTTTATTAGGTTAATATTGCTCTATGTTTGTAACCGTTTTAGAAAAGCAATAAGCCACTCGAGGCCCCAGCTTACCGGGTATTTTACAATGGCTGGGAGGGTAGAAGACCCTCCGCTGCGCGTCGGGTCTGCCTACACCTCCCAGCCATTGTAAAATACCCGATAACCTGAGACCTCTCGTGGCTTATTGCTTAAGTAGGCTACACAAGTAAGACGCGCGAACGCGGGAAGCGAACGCAGCTCGTACATTGCAATAACAACAATTAGATTAAATTACGTACTTTTTTTAAGATTTTTTTTTTTATTTCAGTTTTTTAAGTTACGTTTTTTCCTTTTAAGTTTGTTTTTTAAGTTAAGTTTGTGGATTAGTTCAGGAGACTTCGGAAAAAACTATTCTCCTGAATACAGACGGGTAAAAGGGGCAGGGGCTGAAGCCCCCTTTGATATATATGTGTGCACGTCCCTGATTACCATGCTTTGTTCTTGCTTACTGTAAATCACTCTGGATTAACCCATTTTGGGCGGGAACCCCTTTTGGTGTTAGCATCATGTTATGCTTTAGCTATTGAAAAATAGCAGATCTACAAGATCGTAGCGCGCCACCGAGTGCCGCGCTACGAGCTTGTAGATCTGCTATTTTTGAAAAATGAAAGAACGACTGACATAGAAACATAGCTTTTTCAGAAAACTGTCAGGATGTAGAAGATATTTTTTAGAATCTGATCTCAGGTTAAAATGGATTAAGAGCGTCTGCTAAATGCCTAAATTGTCCCACGACGCAGGCGGCTGCCGTGGTGGCGGCCAGCTACGGCCTCCAGCAGCAGATGGCGCCGGCCGCCGCCTTCTGCCAGCGCTTCTACCAGCACATGTACCCTACCGCCGCCGGGGGAGGGGGTGGCGGCGGCTGCGGCGGCGGGGGGCCGCCGGCGGGAGCCCTACAGGCGCTGCTGCCCCCAGGAGGGGGCGCCACAGCCACGTCGCTCGGGGCCACCGGCATCAACAAGAAGAACGGCGTGCTGTCCTGCTACAACTGCGGCGGGGCCGGTCACTACGCACAGGACTGTAACCAGCCCCCCATAGACTCCACGCAGCAAGGTAAGGGGTCCATAAGGGTCCATTTGGTTACCGACTCTTCATCATTTAGCTGGGGACCACCTGGAACCTCCTCAAGGACCACTGGTGGTACCCGGACCACTGGTTGAAAACCCATGTTCTAGTCGGGTTTGCAAGGCTTGATGAGTTATTTAACTCGATGGACGCCAAAACACCTCGCAACCCGTCAGATGACAGGTTAAGATTTAACCCTGGGAGGTCGCCGAACCCGTCAGCTGGCGGGTTGTAAGGGTTATATCAATACCATGCAGCCGAAGCTCAACACTAACCTTCCGTGCTGCCCAGGCTGCTAGACAGCGCCTACGTTCGAGTTGTAGAGCCAGTCTTAGTACATTACAGTCATTTAGCAGACGCTTTTATCCAAAGCGACTTACAATAAGTGTATTCAACATAGGTAGGGAACAAAAACTACTAATCACCAGAAGTCTTTAGTGCATTTTCTGCAAAAACAAGCAACCAAGAGTATACCTAGCGCTAAGGTAAAAGTGCAATATATCAGCTACCTATTTCCTTAAACAGATGAGACAAAATAGCTAAATCAAATGAGCATGAGCTAAAACAATTAAGTGTATCGACTAAACAAGATCCAATAAACAATACAACAATAGAAAACAAGCGTTCGTACAACTAGTTAACAACAAGTAGGTCAGGCAGAGAGGAAGGGTAGTGTTTCCTGAAGAGGTGGGTTTTCAACCTGCGGCGAAATATGGGCAGTGACTCTGCTGTCCTAACATCAGTGGGAAGTTCATTCCACCACTGTGGGGCCAGAACAGAAAAGAGTCGTGACCGTGTGGATCGGCCAGAAGGACCCTTGAGTGACGAGGCAATCAGTCGCCCCGAGGTGGCAGACCGAAGTGGTCGGGCAGGGGTGTAGGCATCGACCATAGCCCGGAGGTAGGAAGGAGCTGTTCCTTTCACTGCCCTATAGGCTAACACCAGGGTTTTGAACTGGATGCGAGCCGCTACGGGGAGCCAGTGTAGAGAACGGAGAAGGATGGTTGTGTGGGAGAACTTGGGGCGGTTGAACACCAGACGAGCCGCAGCTTTCTGAACAAGCTCCAGAGGTCTGATGGCAGATGCCGGAGCACCAGCAAGGAGGGAGTTGCAGTAGTCCAGGCGGGAGATGACGAGAGCCTGGATGAGCACCTGGGCTGCCTTCTCCGTGAGGAAGGGGCGAATCCTCCTGATGTTGTAGAGGAGGAATCTGCAGGACCTTGTCACTGATGCGATGTTTGCCGAGAACGTCAGTTGATCGTCCAGGGTCACACCCAGATTTTTCGCAGTCCGAGTTGAGGTCACCACAGCATTATCAATGGTGATGGCCATGTCTCGGTGCGGACAGCCCTTCCCCGGGAGGAACATCAGCTCGGTCTTGTCCAGGTTGAGCTTCAGGTGGTTTGTCGACATCCACGCCGAGATGTCAGCCAGACAAGCAGCAATGCGTGCCTCCACTTGGGTATCAGAGGTAGTAGAAAGATAATTTAAATATTAGGCCAGTTGTAGAAACAATGAATGTTAAAAATAGAGTCGAGGGTGGGCTGAAACAATAAGTAATTGACTGCGAACCAACAAATGTCAAAAATTAGCAAAGAAACAACTTAAAGCCTACAAATGATAACCATGGAAATCAATAAGGTACAGCAATTGCAGTACAAATCAAAGGACATGGCATATGAGGACAAATGGGCATAAAGAGTACAGCTGTATACACAAACATACCTAAGCATGATCGCGGTGGTTCAGCGGTAGAGTGACCGGATGGTAACCCCAAGGTTCCCAGTTCGAACCCGGGCTCCCCCAGAGTTAGTGTCGAAGTGTCCTTGAGCAAGACACTGAATTGCTCCTGATGTGCTGGTTGGTGCCTTGCATGGTTTCCCGCCGCCATCGGTGTATGAATGTGTGTGTGAATGAATGGGTGAATGTAATGCACAATCTATGTATGGTGAATGTATCTATGTAAAGCGCCTTGGATAAAGGCGCTATATAAATGCAACATTTACCATTTATTAACCCATTTTGGGCGGGAACCCCTTTTGGTGTTTTAAACATTATATTATAATTTAGCTATTGAAAAATAGCAGATCTACAAGCTCATAGCGCGCCACCGAGTGGCGCGCTACGAGCTTGTAGGTCTGCTATTTTTGAAAAATCGTGACAATATTTATTTCAGAAAACTGGAGGATTTAGAAGTTGTTTTTTTTAATTCTGAGGTACGTTTTTGTTTCTTCCAGGTGGCTTCCGGCTGAAGTACGCTCGCTCCCACACGTCAGAGGGCCTCGACAACGCCGACTGAGAGAACAACAAGAAGAAGATTAAAGATCGATCTACTTTCCTGCTTGGTGTGTCTTTGGTTTTTTTGGGGAAGGATCGTAGTTTTTTTCTCTAGAAGCTATAAGACTACAGCCTGGTCTGGAGGCTGATCAGCGCTGGCCAAAGGCAACCAACTCACTCACTGGACACAGCCCGGGGGGTTTTCAGGCTTCGGGGGGTTTTCAGGCTTCATTTAAGACTTTGACCACCACCACCGCAGCAGCAGCAGCAGCGCTTGGCGGAAAATATAAGTGGCGTATTTTCAACCGAAACTAAAGGAATATAAGAACTCCCCGCACACTGTCTTCAAGTGCAGTGAAATAGCTTATCAAGGGAACAGCAGCGTTTCGGCCCTATATACGACCGTCTTCAGGCTTATCTTTATGTCAAAGGAAGTCAAAACGTATGTTTTGTTTGGGGTTTTTTGGCAAAAGGCGACGTGTTGTGCGGCGAGGTATGGATTAGCCTCCTTTGAGTCGTGCCTGAGACGACATCGTCGTGAACGAGAGCCAAGCAAGTCTTGTTGTTTCCCCCCCCCCGCAGACATTTACACACAGACACACACACACACACACACACACACACACACACACTGCTGACTCCTGCGCCCCTCCCTTTCTCAGTGGTATTTTTTGCACTGAAGGCTGGCATCAGACTGGCAGTGGGCTTAACATTATCTATAAGAACTAACAAGACTCAACTGGAGAGGAGAGAGTCTGCGCAGGAGAAGACTACCGTTCTAAAGATAAACTGACTTAATATACCGTCGTTGTTTTTCCTCTGTGTGCGTGTTCTACAAGTCGAGTTCAAGCCTCCTTCCTCGTTGGCATTACTGCTTTTGGCATAAAAATCCCCCCCCCCCCTCCCCACCCGTTCAACCAAATGAGTTTTGAAAGATTAAAATGAAAACAAACAAAACAATCTAAAAAGACAATAGATTAATGCAAGCAACATGCTGGGATTTAGTTTTTTTTTTTTTTTTTTTTGCAGTGTTTTTGAATGTACAACTTTTTTTTTCATCTTTTTTTTTCCAAGTTAGAAATTTGACTGTATCAAAAAAAAAGTGTTTTTATTTCCAAATTGTGGCATTTTCTGCCACTCGATATATAATGTGAATTAAGCGCCGCATAGTTGAGTAAGACATTCTTGAAAATGTCTGTTTGTCAGAAGATAAATGCTGCTCTGTTATTTTAATGTATTTGATTTGCTTTGTTTTTAAATTGTATTATTATTATTATTATTTAATTTTTTTGGTGATATGCACTATAGCGAACCAGGAACTCTAACTCTTAATTTATGGTCCGTCGATGTAACAACATGCTCACAACAACAACGCATCAAGAATCCAACGTTTTTGGGGAACACGCCGATCAGATATTGTAGGCACGTCGTGGCGTCACCCATAGGTGTCAAGTGTAAAGCCACTTTTTTCTTTTTCGCTTCGTCGAGAACGGCCCGAGAATAGCCGACCTACAAGCTCGCAGGTCAGCTATAAGAGCGCCGTAGTCCTGAAGTCACTCGCTTCCGACAGGTTCGTGGAAGTTTTTCTCTATGGAGAATAACATCGGGTCATCTTAACCCCATTTTGACCTGAGATCAGATTCTAAAAATGTCTTCTACATCCTGACCGTTTTCTGAAAAAGTCGTTCTTCGATTTTTTTTAAATAGCAGACCGACAAGCTTTTCAATAGCTAAAGCATAACATAATGCTATCAAAATATTATTTTGATACAGTCTGTTTCTAGCGAAAATGTAACTAATTCGTCAGCAGTAACATTAGCGTTTTCTCTCAGTCGGTTGATTCTTCATATCCATATGAGTGTAGACACGGCCGGGATGATTTGTTTTATTTTTCAAACGCAGTTCATATATGAGGCGATCTAAGGGGATTATAATGCAAACAGATAAATACATGAACCCGTGGACTTTGGCACCCTCTAGCGATATATTGACGTCGGACTTCGGTGCTCTAAATCTCTGCACACGGCACTGCGAGGATATACTGTACGTACAGTAATAAAGATGTTTGTTTATGTTTTTGTTCACGTTTTTAAACACCATTTCTTCCCCTCTGACATCATCACCGAGGTAAATTCCTGGTCCGCTCGCAGACCTCCATCGTAAGAAACGGCTTATGTTAGCCACTCGGTGGCGCGCTATGAGCTTGTAGATCTGCTATTTTTCAATAGCTAAAGCATAATATAATGCTAACACCAAAAGGGGTTCCCGCCCAAAATGGGTTAAAGGGACTCTCATGGGATGCGTGTGCATGTTTCGTGCGCGTGGGAGGGTCACAAATGGGGCCAGTGTTAAAAGTTGATTTTCATACGAAACCCGTTTCATATTTGATGTAGTGCTTAATCTACGAGATGTCTCGTAGTTGTCAGAGAAAGAGTTAACCGGGGCCATTTGACTGGAATTGAAGGAAGCATGGGCTTGTAGTCCATTGTATAGTCCAGGGAGAACTTGAGATTCACCTGCGTGACGTCATCGGAGGGGAAGAAATCATGTTGAAAACACACTCCCAACACACCGCGTTTGTTGTCCTCTACTTCAAGTCGGCGAAAGTGCGCCGTGCACCTTTCAACAAACTGCAAATCGCGAAACCACAACCGAGTGAAAATGTACGCCGATTGGATGTGTACCCCCCCCCCCCCCGCCCCATCTGCACTTATACCTGTCATTAACGTGTTTAACCCATTTAGGCCTGACCTCGAAATAAAAAAAAACTCTTCTAAATCCTCCAGTTTTCTGAAATAAATATTTTCACGATTTTTCAAAAATAGCAGATCTACAAGCTCATAGCGCGCCACCAAGTGGCGCGCTATGAGCTTGTAGATCGAATACTAGCGTCGGATACTAAGTCGCGTCACAACACAGCAGAACGTTTGGGATGTATTTTTTTTTAATGGTTAAGAAGTTCAAATAAACTGATTGTAGATTATCGGAAATATATTCACCCTCCCCCCTGAAGGACTTTGGGGAACTTTCTGTGGCCTATACGTGAATCCCGCGAGGAGACTCTCCTCTTTGCATGGCTCTGGTTTCAAGTCGGAAGAGTTCCGGACAAAACGACAGGTCAACCAGACCATGCAGTCGTCTGCCTTCCCCATCATCATCATCTGACCGTACGTCAGAAGATATTGTCCGACGTGTGCTAAACATACTAATCGTGTGAGTAGAGTCCTCACCAAATCCCCCCCACCACCACACTGCAACAGTGTTTGTCGAATAGATAAAACACCACGGCGAAACCTCCGAGTGGGAATTACGGAGGCAAAGCCTCGTCTTTTATCCAGAATCCGTTGGTACGGTAGCTCAAAGCACCCTTGCCAATAGAGGACTCACTTGGTACGGTAGCTCAAAGCACCCTTGCCAATAGAGGACTCACTTGGTACGGTAGCTCAAAGCACCCTTGCCAATAGAGGACTCACTTGGTACGGTAGCTCAAAGCACCCTTGCCAATAGGGGACTCACTTGGTACGGTAGCTCAAAGCACCCTTGCCAATAGAGGACTCACTTGGTACGGTAGCTCAAAGCACCCTTGCCAATAGAGGACTCACTTGGTACGGTAGCTCAAAGCACCCTTGCCAATAGGGGACTCACTTGGTACGGTAGCTCAAAGCACCCTTGCCAATAGAGGACTCGCTTGGTACGGTAGCTCAAAGCACCCTTGCCAATAGAGGACTCTCTTGGTACGGTAGCTCAAAGCACCCTTGCCAATAGAGGACTCACTTGGTACGGTAGCTCAAAGCACCCTAGCCAATAGAGGACTCACTTGGTACGGTAGCTCAAAGCACCCTTGCCAATAGAGGACTCGCTTAGTACGGTAGCTCAAAGCACCCTTGCCAATAGAGGACTCACTTCATGCGCGTGCATGGAGTGAGTGGCAAAGTGAGTTTAACGTTGTTTAATGCAATCGGATAGGACTGTTATGTTTGGATGTATGGGCTGTCAAGGCCAGAATGTTTTTGTTTTCTTTTTTTTTTGCCACTCAGTAGGCGTTCCCACTTCCCACATACCTTCCGGGTATGATGATGTCATATGATGATTTCACTGGGTTTGGCAGGTTCGTCGAGAAGCAGTGGTTCTCAAAACCCTTTTTTTTTTTAAATGATTTCAAGGAACCCTGTATCTCTGAGCTCTCGGGCTTACATGTACGAGTCCGCTTGGACCCCCGCCCCGAGGAACCACGGCGGTCACTGGACCCCACTTTTACGAACCACTGGTCAAGAGTGCTTCTCTGGCCATTTCCACCAACACTACAGGCTTTATTGTGACAAAGTCTTCCTGGAGTTGTATTCTCTCTCTCTCTGTCCTGTCATTCTAGCTGAACTTTCTTATCTGTGCATTTGGTAAATGTCAGAGAAAAACAAAAGAACGTACATTCTATGCACATGTTTAATTTCCCCCTCCCCCTATTCCTGGTCGATGGTTTGGAACGCTTGCAGGTGTGTCATGTTAGCTGGATGTGTGGATCGGTATTTATGCATTGTCTGATGACCGTGTTGGCTGACACAAGTTGCATATTTGTTGTCGTTGGAAAATGTGTAATTTTGTTTTGTGGGGCGACACTTGTCTTAACAGTAAAAACAAAAAAAATGCCTTTTTATTGGTCTTCAGTTCTTATTCGGATATTACCAATAGTTACCGTCTATGAGGCAACTCCCTGTATGAATACGTAAAGGATGAAAACACACACACACGCAGTGAATCGCACACTTTCTTCAAATGACGAGTCAAATTCTCTGAATATTATAATATAGACCAGGCATGCGTATGTGTGTGTGTGTGTGTGTGTGTGCGCACACACACACTATATATATATTACTATACTTGTGTGTTGTGTGGACATCAACATTTCAGAACTTGTCTAACCTGACTCGATCTGCCAGGGTGACAGTAGAGAGAGTACTACTGTCACCATCTGGCGGAGTCGGGTTATACATTGTCTTCCCATGTTTTAACCCTGAAGCCGGACAGAGCATTAAGTGTACATCAGGCATAACTTCAACCTCTAACCCAGGGCCATAAACCTAACCTTTTAAATGCAGACTTAATGTTTCAATAATATATAGACGTTAGACACCCCGATTTCTCTTGTGAGAACCACTAAATGTGTCCTTAATTGTCTATTTCTCACGTTACTTAAAATAGACATTTGGCCCTCCACAAGTGTAGTAATCAGTGTTGGGTATATTACTTTATATTTGGAATATATTTCTTATTACTTATTACCTTAATTTTAAAGTAATATATTGTATTACATATTGTCTGAGCAAGAGTAATATATTAATATTACTGTTACATATTACTTTTTTTTTTAAATGCTCAAATTGAACAATTAAATAGTATAATTATAAATTATATATTGCGTAGACCAGTGGCGTATGTACAATAAGGTGAGGCCAAACGGCCGCCTAGCCAAATTCCGTGGGGTGCATACTTAGTTTAGACTAGTCATTGGTTAGACATGGGTTAAGGTTAGGTTTAGGTGTGCTGCCCCTTGGGAGGTTAGGTTTAGGGTGAGGGTTTGAGATATGTTGTAGTTGTAGGACGAATGACTGGTCTAACCAATGACTAAGTCTAAACCAAAACTAAGTACTGCACCCTTCAAGGAATACATTTAGCTCCTGTCCATAGCTGAGTAGGATGGGGTAGGTCTACGCCAGTAGCGTTTTTAGGAATTACATTTTGGGCAGGCAAGATGTGGCCAATCCGCTGCCCACTAATAGTTCTCAGGTCTGGTGTTTGTCCTCTCTTTTTTGTCAGTCGTGTTTTCAAATGGATTTGGGTGCAGTACTTAGTTTAGCCAATAAATAATTTGATGACAAATTATAAAAAAAATAAGAATCTTTAACTTCTGCAGTTGTCACATAATGTCACAAGACAGAGCCACGGGCAACGAGACAGACAGACAGAAAGTAATACAGAAAGTAATGCAGTAATACAGAAAGATTTTTATAATATATTATTATTTTTTGTTAAGTAATGTATTATATTACAAGTTACCGCATTTCGGTAATATATTACGTAATATATTAAGTTACGTAGTGTTAGTTACCCAACACTGGTAGTAATACGAGCAGAGTGGACACATCTTGTTTGAGAAACCGGGCAGAACTGAACTGGGAACCCAACCTTGGGACAGTGTGTCTCCGTGTCCTGCTAAAGCAAACGGGACACGTACGGGACATCTGCATGTGGACCGACCGACCGCCGGCCCCGAAGAGAACCGTGCGAGACCGAAACGACCGACCTGGGTGTAAATCTGTTGAACTTTTTAACCCATTTAGAGCGGGTACCCCTTTTGGTGGTTACATACATTATGTTATAATTTAGCTATTGAAAAATAGCAGATCTACAAGCTCATAGCGCGGCACCGAGTGCCACGCTATGAACTTGTAGGTCTGCTATTTTTTGAAAAATCGTTAAAATGTGCCTCAAATCTTTCCGAGAATTGTCATGATTTAGGGGGAAAAAATGTAAATGTCGACGTCAGGCCTGAATGGGTTAAATGGTTTGAAAGATGCTGTAATAACGGGTCGCTATTCATGTTTACTGTTATTCTTTGACATCGACGTACTTGGAAAGGTCGTTATATTTCTAGAGCGGAATTTGGATTTTATGCAAATCTTTGATCTGTTTTCCTGGAATTGACAGCAATAAATATGAAAATGACAAGAACATTTTGGCCCGGTGTTCAATTTTCAAAATCTGTTGCTTTTTGGGTTCATTACTAAACGTATATGAAGGAAAAGTATTGTTGCTGGTCCAGTGACTCTCAAACGGGTCACAGAAAACATCTCAACATTTTATTTTCTTGAAAATTAATGTCATAACGTTTTTCTTCTTCTCCTTCCACCAAAAATAGCAGTTCTGGCTTAACCGTGCAGTCGGTTTTCCCAAGACTCTGCAATATGGTGCCATGCCAAACGGTGAGGACGCAAGGCCCACGACCAAGGGTGGCGCTATAGCACTCAATTGAAAAAAGCGAACTTTGAACAGGCATAGCTGTTGACCATCGCCGTAAAACTTCGATACACATATGCTCTGTTTCCTCATGCCAAACGACTTCCGTGTTCTGACGTTTGACCTGACCATTTTGAATTATATGAAATGCTGTTAAATCGAAACTATTCCTGGGATTTTTTGCGCAAATTGCTCAAAACTTTACTTTGGACCAATATCTAAAAACCCCAGTATGAAAAAATGTACTTGGTTACTTTTCCACCAGTGCTTTTCAGATGGGGGTGAGTCTAAAAACGAGCTCCATTGCGTGACGAGATGCTCTCAAACAGCCACGAGCCTGGCTGCCTGTCGCACGACACCTGCAGAACCGGAACAAAAGCAACGGTGCGTGGCTGGCTGCGTAGGATTGTAACATCCGTGGCTCTGGGGCGAGCACTTTATATTTGAAATCTGAATATGTATGTAGACGTTAACGTTCTAAATGGGAAAAGTGCATAAAACAGGTTGAAACAGACGAGTGCCATGTGAACTATGGCTAAATCGTCTCGTATACGTAATAATAAGTCAACTTTCCGAGGGCGAGTGTTCCAGATGTCCTTCTGATGGATTTTTCTTGGCTGTCAATATTTCTATCATCCAACAAATCGCTCTGAAAGTGATCCAAAGGATCGTACGCTATTATAACTATGGGGAAGACCATTTTGTTTACCGCGGGCTAAAACCGGATGTGACGTTTGTGAAAGTTTCTGTCTAGCTTGGTGTCAGTGTATTTAGGCCTGACGTAAAAAAAAGGTTTCTGAAAGAATATATATTCTCAAAAATAGCAGACCTACAAGCTCGTAGCGCGCCACTCGGTGGCGCGCTATGAGCTTGTAGATCTGCTATTTTTCAATAGCTAAAGCATAACATAATGCTAACACCAAAAGGGGTTCCCGCCCAAAATGGGTGTTAATGAGCTCTCACCATTCACCCCCCCAACCACCTGCCCGACTAGCACGACTTGTCTCAGTATTCTTTTCTCTCATGATTTATTCATACGCCTTTCTTTTATGGAAGACAATAACTTCTCATTTAAAAACAAAATTCACGTTTGACAATTTCTATGAACGTGCATTGTAGAAAGAAAAAACAAAAACATCAAAAAGTGCTCTTCGGAGTCAGGTAGGTTATTGTGGGCCGGCAATGTTCAGAATTCGCCAATCGGGATATCATGTGAAATATCAGACGGATCCGTCGTTTGAGGCATTTTGTTCAAAATGGAAATGGAGTGCAAACTTTGTTAGCCAATCAGGATGGAATATGTACCGGTTTTGTTAATTTAATGACTATATAGATAGACTGTGTAGTGTACCGATTTGCATGATGTTTGGACAAACTCTGTAGGAATACTGTCAAGGAATTGTGGAAAGATCTAGGAAGTGCGTGCACCGTTTTGCTGCGCTCAAGGCAACAGTGCCGGAGATTAGCTGATCACAGACGGACGGACAGACAGGGTGCAAAACACTGTCTGGGCCCGGTGGACACAATAATGTAATACTAAGGACCACTTCACCACTTTTCAATCTTCATATAATTGGTCCTCAGTCCCCACTAATGTTCATGATAAAATAGCACCATTGTTTTCCTACTCGGTCTGTGGCCCGACTCACACCTTTACATCTAGCATACAACATTGATGCATGTTTCGACTGCCCCCCTCCCCCTCATACAACACAAATGTTGTGTCAAACCATGTGACTCCCATTGGAAATGCATTGCGAGCTTGCATCAGCTATACATCTCATACAACAAGCATACATCAGTCTGTTGTAAAGGTGTGAGTCAGGCCTGTGTCTCATAGGTGGGCTGTGGGCAGTTCAGAAACCACCAGTGACATCATCGATGGGGAATACAAGCTAATAGATAAGACACTGCAGGCGTTCTACTCCCGAAAAGTTGCAATGCGAAAATGGAAGCCATCGTTCTCACGATAATACAAATCTAAAAAAATCACATAGACTGAGTAGGAAAAAATAGTGGTATTTAACATGAACATTAGTGAGGACCAATATGAAGATAGGTTGAAAAGTGGTGAAGTGGTCCTTTAAGTACTGTATACCTATTAAGTATACCTAAAAGTACAATTTTGAGGTGTGTTTCTTTACTTGAGTATTTCCAATTTCCAATACTTTTACTTGTACTCCTCACGCCGCCCCTGTAATCTCAGAGGCAAATATTGTACATTTTAATCCACTGCAATTATTTAAAAACTTTAGTTACTAGTTACTTTGTAGATTTTGATTATTATTATTTCAAAACATACATTACCCACTTCAGCCCTATATAGATTTCGACCATTTGAAAATAGCCGATCTACAAGAACACATTTTGAGCTTATAGATCGGCTATTTTCTAAAGATTTGTATACATTTGAAAACTTGAAATGAGACATTCTGCATAATGAGTACTTTTTTTTGGTACTTTAAGTACTTTTGCACGTTTTACTCAAGTATTTTGAAAACCGGACTTTTACTTGTACTTGTATTTTTACCACCGAGTGGCGCGCTACGAGCTTGTAGGTCTGCTATTTTTGAAAAATCGTGAAAATATTTATTTCAGAAAACTGGAGGATTTAGAAGGATTTTTTTAAATGTTGAGGTCAGGCCTAAATGGGTCAAATGAAAAGGGACAATATCGGTGGCACCCAACTGTACATGTTATACAGGGTATAAAGCTTTTCTGAAACAAATAGCAGCATTTCTTTTGCAGTCAACTTTTGGCACACAAGCCTTCGGTGCCATGCTTATCATGGTGTTAAATAGGGTGTTGTGAACGTGCATCCAATATACGAACGAGTGGTCTTCATTAAAGGCTGTAGGCTACACACATTTCATGAATCCAACGTCGGTTCTTAGAACAGGCCTTGTTGTTGGTTTCAGAACCCCCACTTCCGCATGTGGTAGCCAGAAAGGAGGAGAACCTATGCAACATTTCAAATATGAGCTCAGTTGAGTTTGAACCTGGTTCACCAGAGTTCAGTTCCCCCTATTCACCTTTTTTTTTAAACAATATTAAATGTATTTACACTATGTATATAGTGTACATGTATGTACACTATTTATGGTACAGTATTATATTCCCCAGAATGCCCTAAATAAGCCCACACTTCTTCATGAAACCTGCTCACCGAGTGTGTGAGTGTGAGTGAGAAGATTTTTTTTGGTTTAAAAATAAACTATTTTAAAAAGTCAAATAAATCAAGTCCCTCACGTGTATGTAAATCACACCCCGCACATAATTCTACATTCATTGCAACTCTGAACTCTGCCTGGGGGAGGGAGTCTGGGAGATAGAGGGTTAATTGCTCTGCAGGGTCTAATGATCATTTTAACAATGTGAAAGAAAAAAAATAAAAATAAGGGAAGAGGTTATATTTGTGGACAATCAAAAATAAGTTGGAACTTGTCATGTGCACACAACAAATTGCAACGTTGCAGAGCCCTGATGTAGCGTCCTCTCCTGACCACAATACCAGTACATATACGGTACACCGTCTTGTCACTTCCTTCGGTGCAGCCTCCTCTTCACCACAACAGCAGTAGAATGTCACTCAGTGACTCTCTCTGTCTTAACAGTGTGTCAGTCAGTGACGCAGGATGGAGTTAACATCACTCTACCTCCTAGTCCGTGAGTACAAACAAACACACTGTACGATTATTATACTTGTGAATGTAATGTTATGTGTGTGTGTGTATCCATTTTCACGATACCTCACTACTCTAATCTATAATGATAGAAATAATAATAATACTTTATTTATATAGCACTTTTTTTAAACACAGTTACGAAGTGCTTGAACAATCAACACAGCAATAACAACAGAATACATCAATATGAAATAACAGTATAGAAAAATGCAAGATAAGTTACAAACACAGATATAAATCAAGGAGATACAAAGGCCATTCTATAGAAAATGGGTCTTCAGGAGGGATTTAAAACGTGTTAAAGACTCAGTTAGCCTCAGGAAGGGTTAGGGTTTTAATTTGTGTGAATTTCAGCCTCTGTGGGGGGGGGGTGAAAAAAGAACATTAAAAAAAAATAATGAATTAAAATATGTTGTATTATTGCAACGATGGGTGTTACAGGGTTAAGGTACATAATATTCTACCATGTTGTATGTATAGGCTTTCTTTCCACATTAATTAACGTGGAAGTGAATTAATTAATTAATTGCATGGCAGTTGATCATTGGATGTTGAGTAAAGGCCTATATTCATACTCCAGTTGTAGGTGAGAGATGTGTAAAACAGATGTGTAAAGTAAAAATCACACCCGTGTGAAGTGAGGGGCGCTAATGTTTTAAAGTCTAACTCATGTTGATTGGGTTGACGTAATGGTGATGCAAAACAAACGGTGCCAACACAAACATTAAATGCCATTAACAATAAAGAGACAATAATGACGTAAGAGGCACATGCCGTAAATGTTCCCTTCATTGTCAATGGCGTTTTTAAAACAAACATTGAACTAAAAACAAACATTAAACCTGTATAGAGGAAAACAGAGAGATGCGTTTGTGGTGAGCCACCTAATCTGGAGTATAGGCCTTTACTTGTATTATTTTACTTTTGTATTACTTACATTTGAGATGGAATTATAAGCAACTCTCTCTCTCTCTCTCTCTCTCTCTCTCTCTCTCTCTCTCTCTCTCTCTCTCTCTCTCTCTCTCTCTCTCTCTCTCTAGTGGTCAGTTCCATGGCCACAGCCTCTCTCAGACTCAGTCCTGACAGATCTCAGTTCTTTAAAGCTGAGTCTGTCTTTCTGAGCTGTGAGGAGGACGGACTGTCTGACTCTACTGTGTGGAGACTGACCAACATCCAGAACATCACCTCAGAGTGTGGTGATGGTGGCTGGGGGAGGATGAACAACACAGGATGTTTTGTCAGGTCCATGCAAGCTTTTGACACTGGAGTTTACTGGTGTGAATCCTCAAAGGGAAAGAGTAACACTGTGAATATAACTGTGGCTGGTACGTTCAGCAAATCAACAACTTTGTTCAGTGTACTTGTCTGTTGATGATGTGATTGTGAAAACATATCAAAACCTCATCATGGTAGTGTTGTTCAGAGTGATGTAACCTCAGTCTAACGTTCTTCTATGCTGATGTTATTTATCATCGTTCAGCTGGAGCTGTGATCCTGGGGATGCCTGTACTTCCTGTGATGGAAGGAAGTGGTGTCACTCTGCGCTGCTGGTACAGGAACAAGAGGACCGCTAAACCGTCCTCTGGCCGCCCAGCTGATTTCTATAAAGACTGATCCCTCATCGGCACTGAGTCTACAGGACAGATCACCATCCACAGTGTTTACACGTCTGATGAAGGATTCTACAAGTGTCACATCTCTGGCCTTGGAGAGTCACCACGGAGCTGGATCCATGTGACAGGTGAGATTGTGTGTGTGTGTGTGTGTGTGTGTGTGTGTGTGTGTGTGTGTGTGTGTGTGTGTGTGTGTGTGTGTGTGTGTGTGTGTGTGTGTGTGTGTGTGTGTGTGTGTGTGTGTGTGTGTGTGTGTGTGTGTGTGTGTGTGTGTGTGTGTGTGTGTGTGTGTGTGTGTGTGTGTGTGTGTGTGTCTAGGGCATATGCACAGACTGGTTGTTAGAGGGTTCCAACAACTTGGGATGCCCAAAAAGGAGGCAAAAAGGCTGGCAAAGTATTGTGGTGTCTCTGCTATAATTGGCAGCCGTCATATATGGCGGAGACGCTGTTACTTATACCCATAGAGTACTGTGTGACATGCCAGTTGTATCATGAAAACACATACCATGACTTTGCAGATGTAACTTTAATGCACCTATAATATTTGTGTCCTTGTATGCATATCCTTTGTGTGGACATAAATAAATGGTTAAAATGTGTGTGTGTGTGTGTGTGTGTGTGTGTGTGTGTGTGTGTGTGTGTGTGTGTGTGTGTGTGTGTGTGTGTGTGTGTGTGTGTGTGTGTGTGTGTGTGTGTGTGTGTGTGTGTGTGTGTGTGTGTGTGTGTGTGTGTGTGTGTGTGTGTCTCTCTACTTTTAGCATACATTAAAATTATTGACATTCATTCATGGTTCACAGCTCTAGAAGCCTCTGTTGAGGCTGAAATTGAAATGACTGACATTAAAATAGATTCACAGCTCTTAATGTGCGTTTAAGAGGAATATGTGTCTCATTCTTCTGCTGCAGACAACAACCATCCGGACACTCCCTCCCCCACGCTCCCGCCCTCCTCTCTGCCTCCATATTTCTACGCTCTGATATCAGTTGGAATCTCCATCTTTCTGCTGATCCTGGGCCTGTGTCTCTGGAAGAAGTGCAAAGGTATGTTGTCCCATTGTCACATCCTGACAGTTTTCTGAAAAAGCTATGTTTCTATGTCAGTCGTTCTTCGATTTTTCAAAAATAGCAGACCTACAAGCTCGTAGCGCGCCACTCGGTGGCGCGCTATGAGCTTGTAGATCTGCTATTTTTCAATAGCTAAAGCATAACATGATGCTAACACCAAAAGGGGTTCCCGCCCAAAATGGGTTAAATGTCCAGGCAGCCATTTAGAGAAGCGGTAAAGGCTTCCCATACACAGGAATAATCATTGGGGAGCAGGTCATTATTGATAATAATCAATGGGGAGCAGGTCATTATTGATAATAATCAATGGGGAGCAGGTCATTATTGAGAAATAAACCCTGGCAAGGTGATTATTAGACCCCAACGCAAAACAGTTTATTTCTCAACTAGAAAGGTGCACTCCTCAGATCCCCGCCAGGCCGATTTGTCGCTAGCTTTTTATTTATAGCGCCTGATGCCAAACTAGCATTGTAGGCCAATAGGCCTAACAGTGGTGCTACAGTAACCATCTGAAATGGACAACTTAGACAATTCAGTATGTGCCATCTCTTTGCAACCTTGATGTAAATGTATGCCCACGTTAGCAGAAATGTCCACATGCTTTCAGCTTGCAGGAATTATGAAATAAGTAAGCAAGCCTTGCCGAGCCATGAGGCCCATAGGGCAGGAGCCTATCTCCTGTTACTGTAGCGTGAGGCAGCTTGATGTACAAGTACACCCCCTGGACATGACGCTAGTATGTCGCAGTGACTTACCCCCAATCCAACCCTTGATGCTGAGTGCCAAGCAGGGAGGCACTGGGTCCCATTTCTCTGTGTCTTTGCTATGACCTGGCCGGGGATCGAACCCTGACCAGGGCCGGCCCTTCCATCAGGCAGAACAGGCAGTTGCCTAGGGCAGGGGTTCTCAAAAATAGCAGACCTACAAGCTTGTAGCGCGCTATGAGCTTGTAGATCTGCTATTTTTAAAAAACTAAATTATAACAATGCTTAAAACACCAAAAGGGCTCCCGCCCAAAATGGTTTAAGGTTATTGTAGCAGTCAATTTATATTGGGGGTCGGGAGGGGCGGGGCGGGGGTCCCGAGACATTGCCAAAGCATTTCCGGGGGTCCCCGGCCAAAAACGTTGAGAACCCCTGGCCTAGGGCATCATGAGGGGAGGGGGGGCATCCACCAAGCAAAAAAAACAAAACACAGTGCTTTAGAACACAAGGGGGCCATGGTCATTTTTCAAGGGGGCATCACGAAAAATCCTGCCTAGGGCACCAAATTGCTCAGGGCCGGGACTGCCTCTATAGTCTCAGGGCAGACACTCTATCCACAAGGCCACTGAGTTGACAGAGGAATCATGAAATGCATCACATTATTTGGGTGTCAGTAAGCAAAATATTCAAGGACTACAACTGATTACATAGACATAGATACAGAACGCATGCAGCTGCCAGGCTCCTGACTCACAAAAACAGAAACTGTGAGCACATTACACCAGTCCTAGCAGCCCTTCACTATACCTGTGGGTTTCAGAATAGATTTTTAAGATATTGCTGCTTGCTTTTAAAACCCTAAATGGGCAGGCTCCTGCTTAAATATCTGTGATCTTTAAGCCGTTCGGCTGTGAGCATTAAAGATGTACATACTACTTATTACTGAATACATACTACTTTCTTCTTCTTTTTGTCTTAACAGATCCATGTTGTGTCAAGTAAGTAAAGTATTGATCTTTGTATATCGAACATGGCTTTAGATTCCATATACTGTGTGTGTGTGTGTGTGTGTGTGTGTGTGTGTGTGTGTGTGTGTGTGTGTGTGTGTGTGTGTGTATATATATATATATATATATATATATATATATTTATTTATTTATTATTATTATTATTTTCCCTTACAGACCCATTCAGCCTCAGGGAACCAATCAGGATGACATTTACTGCCCACTGCAACACGGTCAGTCTTTGAACCAATAATGTTGCTTATTAAGAACACTTTTCAAAATTAAAATAGTTTAATTTCTAACATTAGCTGGCAATAAGTGCAATAAGTCCATCACCGTAATGTTTGAAAAATGTTTTTAAAAAGAAACAATTTGTCCACTTAGGCAACACGAGCGTCTATGAAGTACTGGATCGATCTCATCACGTTCCAAAGGGTACAGTATACTGTTTAAATATATTCTCATGTTATTCATTCATACAGAGTTATTCATATATTGGGGACATGTGCCAGTAAACAGATAATCACTGTATATGTGATTTATTAAGCTGGAATGAGAATTGAACTCAATGAACAACACAACTCTGGCACAACCAATTGAGAGATAAAAACACCAACGCATTCATCAAACTGTTGGCCCACATTCTGCAAAGCTTCTAATCATCTTTCAACTCATGTTTCAGTCACAGACTCATCAAGACCTCAACGTGCAGCTGATGCACTTTATGCAAATGTCAGAAACATCAAAGAATCAACATAAGATGAAACTCTTTGATAATGGAAGTGGAGGTATAATGCTGAGTGTATTTTATTTGCATGTCTCAATTAGTCAATTCCCCCCATCTTTTATGGGCTTAGGCACCTGCTCTTTTGCCTAAGTGCCCCTTTACCCCCAACAAAAAAACAAATGCCAGGCTGTAAAAATAGCTGTTATCAATATTATATATTTGAATGTTTACATTGTCTTTTTTTTTTAGTTTGGGCCTCTGCCCTCTCAGTGCTCTCTGCACAGCCCTGGGACAGAGTCACATAGACCACAGAATCACAAGTAGATAGAAGACACCTCTTAACTCACACTTGATGATGGCATTAGCCTAATGGTGGTGTGATACTAAGTGAGTTGTTTTTATAGCGTGTCCGAGTATAGGCATGGCTGAGGCATGGTAACGCCCTGCCTGTCACGCCCACACCAGTGTGAGCGCACCTGCACCAGGTTCTACGCTGAGTAACCAAGGTTACTTATTGTCTGCTGCTACCCATTGTTCTCTGCCTGCAGATCAACCCAGTTTACCCTAGGTTAGCACGCCGTTAGTCTTGAACCTGTTATCCTGCCTGTTATTGTATCTGACCTTAGCCTGTCCCTAGTTTTCCCTTGCCTGACGCCTTGTACTTTTGCCTGTTCCCAGAACCACTGTGTATGGACCCGGACCGAACTCTGACTTACGGCTTGCCTAATCCCTATCGGAACTGACGCCCCACGGACAGCCTTCCCGGAACCCTGACCCACGCTTTCCCTACCTACGACCTACTCTGCCTGTTCCCTTGACTTTATAATAAAACCCGTTAAAGGTTTTGCTGCCTGCTTTTGAGTCCTATCCTTTCTGGTGCCTGACACCGCCTGCCTGTGATTGGTCTACTGACACTGCCCGTCTTGACTGTCCTCCGAGACGCAGGTTACTCCGTGGTGAGATTGAGAAATAAATAATAGGCTACAAGAGAATGACAGCTTGGCACAAGTGACAGAATGCAGCCTTGTAACTAACTTGTAAGAGCCAAACTAATATTGTTTATGCCGTTTGCTTTGATTGAATAATTGATTGATTGAACACATATGTTGTACTATGATTTGATGTGGGTGTGTTCTAAATAAAGTATTAATCTAATTATAGTAAACTAATACTATTACACTAAAAAGGAAAAAATATGAAGGGAAAATAGACCTTTTTATTTTATAGCTACAATAATGTTTCAAGTTTACACATACAAACAAATTACACAATAATCAACAAATTATTCTATCAAAGCAAACGGCATAAACAATATTAGTTTGCCTCTTCTACAAAAATAAAACATACAAGTTAGCGTTCTCTTGTATCATACCATAGGCCTACTACTTGTATTATTTATTTCCCACCTCGGAGGACTATGGAGGGCCGTTAGGACAGTCAAGACGGGCAGTGTCGGTAGGCCAATCACAGGCAGGCGGGCGTTACCATGCCTATGCTCGGACACAAACGGAATGCATGCGTTTTTCACCTGCTGTTCATGGCCACTATAGTTTCTCATTGTCTAGATCTAGTTGACATTGACTGGTTAATTTTTGCGTGATGTTTGCCAACTTGATGTTCTCATAGTACTTGATGTATTACATTTTAAATGTATGCATGAGACTTTCACCTGAACCTGGACATGTTGCATTGTTTATTACGTAGCAACAGGTGCAAAGCCTTTTCTGTGAATTTCCACATCTTGTCACTGCACGAACACACACATGCACGTACAAGTCTAATTGATATCGCACTGTAGTTAAATAAAATGGTTATAATGTGATCCATTTGTATGTGACTTTGTTATGATCAGTATGACAGGAGGTGCAGTTGGCCCTTGGTACCCTTTGAAAAAGGTTTGGACACCCCTGGTCTAGACTAGAGGAACACAACTGCCTGACGTCACGTCACAGGCTCGATTCCCGTTCCTTACGACCTCCGCTGAATGTCTCACCCCATCTCTCTCTCCCTTTTTCCTGTTCATCTCTCCTGTTCGCTATCAATTAAAGGCAGAAAAGCCCCCCAAAATATCTTAAACAAATTAAATAAACTACTGCGACATAGTAGAATGTGCGTCTAATTTTTAAGGTTTTCTTCAGAGATTGGATGGCCAATACTGTCAATATAGCATTGTCTTTTTTTACTCAACTCCTACCTCAACATCCCCATCGAAACGGGTGCTCAAACACTCACGAGCCTTGGCTGCCTGTCGCACAACACCTGCAGAACCGGAACAAAAGCAACGGTGCGTGGCTAATGAGCTCTCACCATTCACCCCCCAAACCACCTGCCTGACTAGCACGACTCGTCACAGTATTATTTTCTCTCATGATTTATTCATACACCTTTCTTTTATGGAAGACAATATAACTTCTCATTTAAAAACAAAATTCACGTTTGACCATTTCCATGAACGTGCATTGTAGGAAAAAAAACATAAAAAAGTGCTCTTCGGAGCACAGGTCAGGTAGGTTATTGTGGGCCGGCAATGTTCAGAATTCGCCAATGAGGATGCCATGTGAAATATCAGACGGATCCGTCTTGGTCATGTTCATGATTTGAGGGCATTTTGTTCAAAATGGAGCAATATGCTGCAAAGTGCAAACTTTGTTAACCAATCTTAGCCAATCAGGATGGAATATGTACCGGTTTTGTTAATTTAATGACTATATAGATAGACTGTGTAGACAGTGTAGTGTACCGATTTGCGTGATGTTTGGACAAACTCTGTAGGAATACTGTCAAGGAATTGTGGAAAGATCTAGGAAGTGCGTGCACCGTTTTGCTGCGCTTAACTCATTTTGGGCGGGAACCCCTTTTGGTGTTAGCATTATGTTATGCTTTAGCTATTGAAAAATAGCAGATCTACAAGCTCATAGCGTGCCACCGAGTGGCGCGCTATGAGCTTGTAGGTCTGCTATTTTTGAAAAATCGAAGAACCACTGACATAGAAACATAGCCTTTTCAGAAAACTGTCAGGATGTAAAAGACATTTTTAGAATCTGATCTCAGGTCAAAATGGCTCAAGGCAACAGTGCCGGAGATTTGTTGATATCGGATGATGATGTTTTGTCCGTGATGACAGTGACCTATGGAGTGCTGCATATCAGTCAGACGACTAAATACGATCTGTATAGCTATTATTATCTTTTCAGAGTACAACGGAGTGACCTACTCTGCTGCTCTACAAAACCATTATCAGACATTTTTCTCCCCGTAGTTACTGCACGTTGGCTTTTTCAGTTGGCAGATGTTGATTATTATTACAAAACACACAGTTTTTTTATTTTGGGCATTTGACACTAGCAGATCTACAAGCAAAGCACAAAGCATCGCAATGTGACACGTGACATTGTGAGCTTGTAGATCTGCTATTTTCAGAGCGCAACCAGACATAAAATGACTTGTTCTATTGGATCTCTTCTCCACTAGTAGTAGCTCCCTAACATATAAGTCATGAAACTGTCAATATATTTCACTTTGAGACCCACTGGTGTAACAGAGTACGTGTTTCTAGTGAGCCAACTACCCTGACTCTGAATGGAGTGGACCCTGAAGAAGACCTCCTAGGTCGAAACGTTGGATTCTTATTGCATTAAATATGCAGCATCGTGGCTACGAGTGTGCAGCTTTTTCTTATTTTTACTTATTTTTACTTGTTTACTGCCTTAGGCCAGCACCTCACCAACACTGGTGTGCACCCTTTCTTGTTTTGTCTATCTGAATGGAACAGAGCCTTCGTTAGTATCATCGATAACACCTGTGAAGGAAGTAGGGAAGGGGCCCAAAGTTATTTCCAAAATGGGGTGTGCACACAGTGTTTTGATAGGTGAATGCACTTGTAGTCTGCGGAGTGATAGATAGATAGATAGATAGATAGATAGATAGATAGATAGATCCTTCCGTGCGTCCATTTATTGGACCTTGAGTCTGTGTGCGGTCCGTGTGGTGGTGGTGGTGGTGGGGAGCGTATAATGGGCCAGAATCTGAAGCAGGATGAAGCAGTTGATGAGCAGGAACAGCAGAGCGGCCAGCCAGATGAACAGGAAGGTGTTGTAGCCTTCAAAGCATTGGTGGAAGAAAGGTACTCGTATATTATATTTTTATAGTAAAAGTATCAATACCACAATGTAGAAATGCTCCGTTTACAAGTAAAAGTCTGGTATTCAGAATTGACTTACAGACAGAGTGTCTTTAAGTTAAAATACCAGATCTACAAGCTCACAACACGTCGCAATGTGTTGTGAGCACAGATTGTGTGAGAGAAATAAGCAATCAGGTCTATGAAAAGAAGCCACTCCACAAATGAGCTACCATATACTTAATATTTCTATAGTAAGACTATACATCAGCAGCTACTTGAGAAAAGCAGATTTACAAGCTCACAATGAGTTGTGAGCTTGTAGATCAGATATTTTCCAAAACAGTTTTTGTTTTATACAGAAAAAAAAACCCTGGCACAAAATATTTTTCAGATGGAGGTACGTGTGCACAAATACATGGGGCTCCTTTATGACAATGTTTGAGCAGAATCACAGGTTTAAACTATATAGTAGGGAACAAGCCTAAATAAAAACTGCAACCTGCAACTAGTAAACTACCAATATTTTCAAGCAACTTTACTGAAAAACAAGCCCCAAGTCGCTTATAACAAGCGGACATGGCAACACCGGGAACAACTGGAGAAATCAATGAAGAACTCCCGTTTTTAACAGGAGATTTAAGACGTTTCTAGTCATGTCAACGTCGCTACACAAATAATACAAACTATGAAAAACTATGCCACATTTAATGAAATAGTGTGGTTTAAAGAACTGAAATTTATTCCTACAAAATCAGGACCGCAAAGCGGCCCGAACCTCTAGTTTCATTACACTTTGACTGTACCCTGTAGTGTTTCCATTTTCTGCCAATATATTCAATCAAGCAATCAAACCAAATTTGATGATGATGATGATGACAATGGTTCGTCATACTCGTAAATACTATGATACTGGCTCTAAGCCGTATCAAGAATAGCAGATCTACAAGCTCACAACGCGTCACAGCGCAACACGTTGAGAGCTTGTAGATCAGCTATTTTCGGGGCGCAACCCTGCACTCTTTATGGATTTCGAAACAAATTAGTTCAGGAGACTTCGGGAATAAAAAAACAATTCTCCTGAATGCTGCCTTCTGGTATGGCATGGAAAGGAGAGGGAGGGCATTTGTATTTCTTTCACCATGCAGTAAATGCTGCATTCGTGTTCTGGAGAGGGCAGTTGTTTTACAGACGGGTAAAAGGGCAGGGGGCTGAAGCCCCCTTTGATATCTATGTGCACATACATTTGTAATGGTACCGACATTTGCACGCAACACTCTTTTATGTTAAGTATTGCATTGTGGATTTGAGCTGACAGGGGCCTGTCAGCTCAAATCCACAATGCAATACTTAACATAAAAGAACATTTTTATGTCAATCAATCAAGTCACCTTAATTCAAGTGGTAGATGCCAAAAAATATGTATTTTGTATTTAAATTATATATTTTTAAGCTAACTGTTTTGAAATATAAATCTGCAACACATTTTTATACAATGTAGTGGTCCCTGCTTCATCTCTCTCAGCTAAAGGGCTCCCTGCTTCAGCTCTGTCTCAGGTAAGGGATCTCTGCTTCATCTGCCTCTCAGCTAAGGGCTCCCATGCTTCAGCTCTGTCTCAGGTAAGGGATCTCTGCTTCATCTGCCTCTCAGCTAAGGGGTCCTTGGACTAAACAACTAAATGGTCCACTTGCAAGGAAGGATGGCCACACAAGTTAAATGCACAGCAGATTATTTATTTAGAATGAAAATACAGCAGAGTAATGTTAATGTAAGACCAAAACCACCAGTAGGACATGAACTATAGGATACAATAGAGACCATATACTATTAGGCCAAGGTTAATTAAAAGGATATTTCACTATAACACATTGTTTTAATGTCTATACTCTGGCTTTTGTGTTTACAGTTTAAAGTTATAAGTTCAATATTTAAATATTTGATATATGTATTTAATTAACAAAAACAAAAAACTATATTGATATTTAAAAATAGTAATAGAAAAAACATGGCATTAGGATCATATGAGTGACCTGAATGTTTAAAATTGAGTTTATATGTGAAGGGGAGTGTCAGAGTATTAACATGCATATCAAATATCTAAATACTAAATCAAGCAACTTAAAAAACTGTATGGTGAAACTCAAAAATAAGCCCAGATGTGTTTTAAAGTGAAATACCGCTCCAGGGCGCGCTCACACCAACATTTGATGCTACCGACGAGGGCGGATTCTGCCAATGCTTTTTCCTTCTTTTTTTTTTTAGCATAAATCCTTGAATGTCAACAAACTGCTCTGTTCTCATTTAAAAGCATGGGCAGAATCCACCCGCTTAATCAGAATTAAAGTTGTCTGCCTGCACACAACTTTGAGCACCCTCAAATCTAATTATAAAAGAAAGGCTCGAAAGGCTTCACTACTTGGTGGATATAAACAGTGGTGTAAAGTAACCAATTTCCAATACTTTTTCTTCTATACTGCAGTACATCTCGGATCCAAATGTTGTACGTTTACTCCACTACAGTTATTTGAACACTTTAGTTACTAGTTATACTTTGTAGATTTTGATTATTTCAAAACATGCATCAACCACTTCAGCCATATACATTGGCTATTTGAAAATAGCAGATCTGCAATTTTCTAAAGATTTGTATAGTTATTGAACTTGTGAAATGGGACATAATTATACTGCAAGCATACTTTTGCTTTTAGTCATTTAATTATGTTTTGATGCCAATTTTTTGTTCTTTTTCCTCATGTAAATCTTGACATGTAATTGTAAAAGTAAAATAAAACAATATAGAAGTAAAAAAAAAAAAAAGATCTGTACTTTTCCCACCACATGCTTAAGTCTAATTCTAAAAGAAATGCGCGAAAGGCTTCACTAGTACTACTTGTTGGATATAAAGGTGTTTTATCAGCACCTGAAAAGCATTATTTTCTACACTTCCTCCTGTGTCACCTGCACACACACCAGTGGTTCTCACACCTTTTCATATCAAGGACCCCCAAATAAACATGACCCCCGTCTGAAAATCCACATGAGTTGTTAAAACCATTCAGGAATATCAATATCTAGAAGCTCGCAATGTGACACATAGTGAGCTTGTAGGTTATACAGGGTAGGTTTGACGTGGTCAAACTGATCTTGATGTTATATTTACTAATTTTGCTTGGGGGTCCCCAGTTCAAATATGGTTATTGTGGGTGGCCCCCGGTTCAAATATGATTATTTTTGGGTGGTACCATTCAAATATGGTTATTGTGGATGGCCCCCGGTTCAAATATGATTATTTTTGGTTGGTAGGCCCTACCATTCAAATATGGTTATTGTGGGTGGACCCCAGATCAAATATGATTATTTTGGGTGGTCCCCAGTTCAAATATAAATCATTTTTTTGGGGGGGTCACGGCCTGAAAAGGTTGATAACCGTTGGGCTACAGTACAGAATGTCTACAGTTGGAAGAGCAGAACGCCACTGAAAGTAACGTAGCGGTTCTCATTGTCGGAGACTCGATCATCCGCCCCCCAAGTGGTCAAATACACCCTGTCTCCGGATTCGAGTGACAGAATCACTGATTGGCTGGAGCTGGTACGGCCCTGCCCTTTGGGTTCCCAGATGGAGACTTGATATTGGCAGTTCTTCATCAGTTGGGCCCCTGTGTTGTAATCACCCCAGCCGAGCGTTGTGAAGTTGAACTGGAACGCTCCCTTACACGGAGCATTGAAGACACCTGCAGGCACATCAGCAATATCATTAGAGCAGTGTCCGTTCTATGTCTTACTGATGAATTGAGTTTAATAATGGACCACAATGGAAACAAGCCCTTTTCCCCCCCATGGGCATTTTGTGTTATACAGTTGGAGGCCATCGATATTGTCCTTTTCTTTTTGCTGAGGTTTGCGTGATCTGCGCAAAAGGACAGTTAACCCATTTTGGGCGGGAACCCCTTTTGGTGTTTTAAACATTATGTTATAATTTAGCTATTGAAAAATAGCAGATCTACAAGCTCATAGCGCGCCACCGAGTGGCGCGCTACGAGCTTGTAGGTCTGCTATTTTTGAAAAATCGTGAAAATATTTATTTCAGAAAACTGGAGGATTTAGATTTTTAAAGATTTTGAGGTCAGGCCTAAATGGGTCAAATGATAAGGGACAATATCGGTGGCACCCAACTGTATCCTTTTAGCATAACTTATTGACTGTACAGTAGAGTGGTTTTACATTAACCACTTGAACCCTTGCATGCAGCATGTCTATTCTGGGATTGGAATGGCAGATCTCACAAGCGAGTGTGAGCTTGTATACAGTTGGGTGCCACCGATATTGTCCCTCATCATTTGACCCATTTAGGCCTGACCTCAACATTTTAAAAAATCCTTCTAAATCCTCCAGTTTTCTGAAATAAATATTTTCACGAATTTTCAAAAATAGCAGACCTACAAGCTCGTAGCGCGCCACTCGGTGGCGCGCTATGAGCTTGTAGATCTGCTATTTTTCAATAGCTAAATTATAACATAACGTTTAAAACACCAAAAGGGGTTCCCGCCCAAAATGGGTTAACTGTCCTTTTGCGCAGATCACGCAAACCTCAGCAAAAAGAAAAGGACAAAATCGATGGCCTCCAACTGTAGATTGTCTATTTTACAACAAAGACATTTGATGTGAATGGAATAAAGAAGAGCGAATCAAGTACTGACCCAAAAGTGAAGTTACTAAGTATTAAATGCATATTTCACTTTAAAAGAAACGTTAATTAATTACGTAATTCTATTGTCTATTAAGGCATTCCGCGTTTGTGAACACCCCAGACAGTTTTTAAGTTGCTCGATTCAACATTTAGATATTTGATATTCATTTTAGCTACACCGCCCCCTTCATATACAAGCCCATTGTAACCATTTTAATCACGATAGATTCATCTAAAACACCCATCCTGGTGACTGATGTTGAGCTTCTAATACGTGAGGTACCCATTTTTTCCCCAATTACTTTGTAAAATAATTAAAAAATATATATATTTTGGATTTATTTCTGGATTCTTCTCATTTTGTCCAAAAGATAAATGAAAAGGGTAATTGAAAAAATATGGTCACATCACGTATTTGAAGGACAATATCAGTAAGTCCGACATCCTGTTAGTCCGACCGACGTGGCTGGTTAAGCCTGAGGTTAGGGTCGGCGATCTACGTGGCCGGTTAAGACTGTGGCGTGGCCGGTTAAGACTGAAGTTAGGGTTAGGGATAGTGGTAAAGGCGAAAACAAATAAAAACAACATCCAGAGTGGACCGCAGCTCAGAGCATGCACACAAAACCACAAGGGTCGGGTCAGGACAAAATGGTTCATAAGGTAAACCACACCAATGGAACTCATTGAGTTGCAAGGAGTTGCTTTGGTGTGGTTGACCTTTAAAAACAGTTTTGTCCCGACCCGACCCTTTGGTGTGGTTTGGGCTTTAGGGTCGCTCGCCATGTCACAGAAGCCCCCTTGGTCCAAAACTGTCTTTGGTCATTATGAAAGACAGATGTGTAGAAAATGTGCAATCAAAATAAGCGATTTGGCCGAAGACCCAGCACACTAGGTCGGAGCTGCGCGATGCTCTGGACGTTGCCATGTAATTCTTCACCTCTCGTGCACTCGTTTTTTTAATATAATAACATCAGATTAATGTAAGAAAACGGTTAATCAAAGACCAGTTCTTTGAGGCTCTCACAGTACCTGTGCCAGGGTTGTAGGCATTCCCCTCGTTGATGAAGACATTCGGGAACTTGATGGTTTCGACATTACCAGGTCCAACACGCACCGTCTGGTCTGATGCGAACGAGGCTGAAAAGGCCACTTTCAGACCGGCTGTGGACAGAAGAGAAAGAGAGGAAGGAGAAAACATTTCACTTTCTCATCATTTCACTACATTTTCTGTGACATTTCATTTGACATAATTTCAAGTTTGGTTAATCCATGTATCAGTTCAATCAATCGATAGCATTCGATTTTCCATTCTGTCTAATTCATATCATTTTGTTGAATTATTTGTAACAAAGGCATCACTCAATTAGAATTGAACAGTGAACATTAGATATTGTTTTACGAGGAACTGCATTCAGGATTCTTTATCAATAAGGCAATTCAGTTATCTGATTGACAGAGCTTACCTGTACTCATAGTGGCTTCCAGAGATTCGATGTTCTTTGCGTTGTTGCACGGCCTGACTGACGGTCTGTGACTGTCTGTCCGTTTTCTATGCACCTGTTGGGTAGCGCTGCTGACACTGACACAGAGAAGACCTTTTTATAAGCAGAGCCAGAGCTGTCACATGACAACTAAATGATCTGGTGATCTATCAAAGTCTGAGGTGAAGAAATTCCACAGAACTGGGTGTTAGATTCTCAAGAAGGGGAAGGGAAAGGTGTGGTTATCCGATGGGTTGAGTCATCATCATTTCTCAGAACTTCATTTTGCGCCTATGCCACAATAATGTGGAACGCCCTGCCAAAAGTAACATCAATTATCAATTATTGAGGGGAAGCCAGATTTATTCAGAGATCAATTATTTAGTTCAGGTCTAGATATCAGACAAGACAAGTAAGCAAATTCAGAAATACAAAATCTGTTATTTATAGAGCCACCCAACAGTGGAACTCAATTATACAAATTAAAAGCAAATACTACTAAGCACGGTGGCACAGTCGGTAGTGCTGTCGCCTCACAGCTAGAAGGTCCTGGGTTTGATTCCCGCTGGGGGCGCTGTTGGCGCGTGTTCCCTCCTCCGTGTCATCAGTGCCCATACCCGAGATGGGGTTGGCGAAAGGGCCCTTCTGTGTGGAGTTTGCATGTTCTCCCTGTGTCCCCTAGGGTAGGTACCCTCACAAAAACATGCAGTAATCCTGGTCTCTAAAACTACCTCCCCCTGGCCCCGCCTGATGGAGGGGAAAGGAACTGGTCGGAATAACGTGTTCCTTCCACGCGCTACGTCCGGCCAGGGAAATTCCCCCCTGTCAGGTGAAAAGAAGCAACTTGGACTCCTCATGCATAGAAGGAAGCATGAGGTCAGTCTGCTGCCCCCCCAGGTTGGCAGAGGAAGTGTAGCGCCAGGATTACATTAGATCAGGGGTTTTCAATAGGTGGTCCATGGACCACTGGTGGTCCGTGAAGGTATTTCATGTAGGAAAGTGAAAATTTGCCACTGAGTGGCGCGCTAAACGAGCTTGTAGGTCTGCTATTTTTGAAAAATCGTGAAAATATTTATTTCAGAAAACTGGAGGATTTAGAAGATTTTTTTTTAATTTTGAGGTCAGGCCTAAATGGACCATCGTTTGAGAATCAGTATAGACATGGCATGCATTCCATAGCAAGTGTTACAAAAGCACTAATCTTAGCCCATATCCCATTGCAACACAACAGTTGGTCCCCAGGTTAATTCTTAGTCAAGGTGGTGGTCCCTGGTTCACAATCAGTTGAAAACCCCTGCATTAGATAATTGGCACTGGGTGAAAAAACATGGGTTGCAAAATCGTGGGATAAAAATTATATATAACAAAAAAAAGCAAATACTACTACTTAAAATAAATCTCTTACAAAAAATAGGAGAGACCACACAATTGGAATGATTCATGTTTTTGTACACGATATTTAACCTTTATTATCATATATCATGGGCAGTCTGAGGTCCGGTGACTGGTGTCATTAACCAGGGGGCCAGGGCGTATCCACGATCTCCTAATAAAACAAGACAAGTTATAATGATATAAACCCATGGGTGCAGTAATTTAGAAGCTTCATTCTACAGATGAATAGCTTGCATGGCCCTACACGAAATGCATGCCAATGAGCCATGCGTCTTCAGCAGCTCCTTGTTGAAGGCGCATATACCCACATAACTGTTCTGTAAAATAAATGAGTCATGTGCACGGTGCACCTCAGGGGTACGGTACCAGGCGACCACATTCAGAAGGTGGTGCTCGGGGTCACGGATGAGATGTACAGTTATGGAATGGTAACGCTTACGGTTAAGTTATGGGTATGGCTCTGGAGAGGGCGCCTTAATGCGCACATGCGTGCAGTCTATTGCGCCGATGGTGTTGGGTAGCCGCCAGCAATAGAATGGAATCCTCTCTTGACAGGGATCTGGTCCGCTGCTGTGTAGGGAAACTGTATGTACTGCGGGGCCAGTTGTATTAATCCATCCAGCACTGGTGGCATGATGCGGCTGATGGTTGATTGAGAGATGCCCACCCTGTCTCCCAACACCGTCTGGAATGTGCCAGTGGCTAAAAAGCCCAAGGTGGAAATAAAAGTACCCGCACATGTGTTGGTACTGGGTTAGAGCGTCTGGTATGGCTCCGCAGTGCTGGCTCCAAACTGTTACACAGCTCCAGGGCCGGTCCTGAGCAATCTGGCGCCCCAGGCAGGATTTTTCGCGGCGCCCCCCCCCCCCCCTCAAACAATAAAAAAATAAAAAACGTTTTTTTTTTTTTTTTTTACTCTGTCCCAAAAATTGAGGAGACACTGTGGAGGCACTGGGGGGACAGTGGGGACACTGTGGAGGCACTGGGGGTCCATTGGGGAGGCACTGTGGGGACACTGGGGAGGCTCTGTGGAGGCACTGGCGGGACATTGGCACTGGGGAGACACTGGGGAGGCACTGGGGAGGCACTGGGGGGGCACTGGGGGGGCACTGGGCAGACAGAGTTGGGACAGAGTAAAAAAAAAAAAAAAAAAAAAAGTAAAAAAAAAAAAAAAAAAAAAAATGTTTTTTTTTTTTTTGGCGCCCCTCCCCCATGGCGCTCGAAGCCGTTGCTTCGTCGGCCTGTAGGAAGAACCGGGCCTGCACAGCTCTAACAAAACAGCTCTTGGTAGCCTAAAGCCCTCGCCCTCTCCCGAGGGCACGATCTGCGGCATCTTGCAGCAGCAACAGAATTGCCATTGTGAGTTGATGCAGGCAGAAAGAGGCCCAGGCCTACTTTGGTCCTATAAATACCAATGATCAATCACTAATTAATGGCCATAATTTACATAATTGATGTAAATGTAGGCCTGTGTGTGTGTGTGTGTGTGTGTGTGTGTGTGTGTGTGTGTGTGTGCGCGCGCGCGTGTGTGTGTGTGTGTGTGTGTGTGTGTGTGTGTGTGTGTGTGTGTGTGTGTGTGTGTGTGTGTGTGTGTGTGTGTGTGTGTGTGTGTGTGTGTGTGTGTGTGTGTGTGTGTGAATTAATGAATGAATGCATTTTTATTTTCGTGTCTTGTCGTTAAGACCCATCCCTTACGGGATTATAAGACACCAACAACATAAATAAACAATATCACGTTTACTTCCCACACAGAAGTTACACCAAGTATTTGTAAAAAACAGAAATAAGCAAAAAAAAAATCCATCTCAGTTGCTCTGCATCACAACCACATCAGATCTATATTTTTACATCTGTTAAATAACTTTTGACGTAGCTCATGATACAACGGGCAATAGAAAAGAAAATGGAACTCATTCTCAATATCATTTATATCACAATAGGTGCAAATACGTTCTTCTTCTGTAACTCCTCTATACCTCCCAGTCTCAAGGTGCAAGGTCAAGATCCCAGAACGAAGTTGGGCACATAGGGATCTTTGTCTTTTGGATAATGGGGCACAAACGCACTTTTCACTAGTGTAACAGCTTCTTATCGTAACAAATGTTCTCAGCTTTGGTTTGTACAATATTTCATGTGACCATTTGTTCTGAAATAAACTATAAAGTGTGTCTTTAACCATGGAGATGTTTACAACACTGTTATTTAGAAAACTGTCATGTAACCCAGTTCTTACAAGAGTGTCCTCTATTGCACTTGCCCATGCACCTTTTACTGATACATCCCAGTTGAAAATCTTCCTAGCAACTCTGTTCTCTGGCAGTCTGATTAGTCAGTTCCGTAAGGCCATCATGCTAGCCTGGCTAATAAGCCAGACTCAAATCACACCGCCGGCAGGCAATTTTTTTTTTGCCAACGGCTGATTCGGTCTGGCTTATTAGCCAGGCTACCATCATGCTGCCTCTCCACCTTATCTCACACGGCTCCCACCCCATGTCTCCTGTTATTGCCAATACAGGTGCAAATGTATGCACTCCTAGAAAGTACCGTATGGCTCTATTCTGAACCATTTGTCCCTTCATATTCATGTTTGAGCCCCATATTCCCGCCATATAGTCCATGACAGGGCAGACACACTGTGTGAAACAGTTTGGAGTAGGCAGCATATCCCAAATCACCCAGCTGTTTAGTTTTGGCTATTATGCCACCCAGGGCCCTACCTGCAGATCCTGCCAATACCGATGTACCATATTCATAAAGTAAATGTTCATCCAAGTTAAGACCCAAATATTTGTAATTTTCAACATACTGTAATTTGTGTTATCCTAGCTGGAACTGAAAATCACTCCTCTTTGTTCTGATTTGTCTGAAATGCATGATCTGGGTTTTACTATGATTAACTATCAGTTTCCACTTTTTACACCACTTTTCTGTACACATCAGCATGTGTGTGTGTGTATATATATATATATTATACACAAATACACAGGGACATATATATATATATATATATATATATATATATATATATATATATATATATATATATATAGGCTATATACTGTATATAGATCTGTAGAATTGAAGAAACGCAGAGAAAAAATATAAAATATGACACTTAAAGATGAGACAGACTGTTGACTTGCGTCAACTGAAAGAGGGTGCTGTTTTTGAGTGGTGCAACCACTCCAAGGAACAGCAATGTCTGTGACTCGTGTTAACCTATGTTTGTGTGTGACTCATGTGTGACTCATGAGTACCAGTAGGGGCGCTGTTGTGCCAGAAACAGAGACAGAGAGATAGTATTGCACTGTTGCCTGCTAATGAGAGAGAGAGAGAGAGAGAGAGAGAGAGAGAGAGAGGGGGGGGGGGGGGGGGGGGTTGCACCACTCAGTTCACACGGGTGTGATTTTTCCTTTATGTTCAGATTGCACTTAAGAACAAAAAAACACCCTAAAGCCCTAACCACACCAAAGGGTCAAGATGGTTTTAGCGTTAACTCCTTGCAACCGTTTGGACCCAAGGAGTTGCATGGTGACCCTTTGGTGTTGGTTAGGGCTTTACAATGACAGCTGCAGGCTGCTACCGCGGGGATGAAAATGAGCCTCTTAATTAAAGTGAACGCAAGTGCTGGCACAGCTTAAAGGGGAATTTCTCCCTAACCCTTTTTTTTTTTACAAAAGTAAGTTGATAATTAATAATTATGTATATTGACCAAAGAAAAATATCACTAATTAGTGACTAATAAGTTACTAATAAGTGAGGAGAAAGCAATTTTATTGTACGGAGAAAAATGACTTTAATACTAATTTGTGCAAATGGAGAATAGCCTGAAAGAACATCAAAAAGTAAAATGTATATCAAATAATATGCGTCTCACATGACTGGCAAAATAGCGCCAATATTTCCCAGAATCACATTGAGTGGATGGAAGCGGGGCAAAATGCTGTGCACAGAGCCTAATGTGAAAAATGCTCAAATCCAGTCAGTGGTAGAAACAGGCAAAACAGCTGATCTGCAAGCAAAGTTTTCAAAAGACCTGGTTGAGCTGAAGCCCAAATTTGGGACAAGGAACTTCATATATTGGGCCCAGACTTCTTGTTTAAAAAGATCCCTGGCTAGTAAGCCAAATATCCCTTAATACATAATAATTGCTATAACTCAAATTAAACTTTGATCTTAAATGTTTCATTTATTTTACAAATAGTTCACTCAAGGGGGACTCATTCAATGAGGACACGTTTTAAAGTTGTAATTACGTTTGTTTATTACTTTATTTAAGTTGTATTCATAATTTCTGATGAAATCACTATTACTTAACCAATGTTAACATATCGTTTGAAATAACGTTTTGGTAACCGGCCTTCATAGGGTATACTTAAAACAATTTTTTTTGTCCACTCTGCTATTAAATAATTTTGGGAGCTTTTAAAGACGGTATGCAAACAAACTCTGCCTTGTAGTCCTCACCTGATGCAATCATGTGTCAATTAGGGATGTGTAAATGTGTCCAAAATGAAAATCGATTTGCATAATTCAATATTAACGCTTAAAAAAATGTTTTTTTTCCTGATTTACGTCCCAGTAGCTACCCTCGATCAGTCCCATTAGGGAAAAACCTCTGGACAATTTCACTTAAATAATGACTAAAGGCTTAATTCAATTAGTTCTGTTCAGTATTGTGCAACAAATTAAAACCTTGAGCAGTGGTCAAAACACGGGTCACTGTGTGTCTGACTAAATCCAGTAGATTTATTCTTAGTCAAGCGCTAAACAATAACATGTTTCAAATGCATGACAAACGGTCTGTGTCCAGTGGCGTGCACAGATAGACACTAAAGGGTTCTAGAGCACCACCTGCCCTTGCCCTCTGGACACTGGACAGCAATGTGCCATTTTGAAAAAAAGAAGAACAAAAAATAGGCTACAGTACTTGAGTACTTAGTTATGTTACACCAGAGGTTCCCAACCACTGGTACTAGTCCTACATCTCTGACCTCCTATCATACTCCTCCTCCATCAGGACCCTCAGGTCAGCAGACAGACGACTCCTAGAAGTCCCAGCAACAAGGAAGAGGCTCAGGGGCGACCGAGCCTTTGCTGTCGCAGCTCCTATACTTTGGAATAGCATTCCTCTTGCTGTCAGATCTGCCCCCTCCACTGAGAGTTTTAAGTCTAGGCTCAAAACGTTCCTCTACTCTCAAGCCTTCCAGTCCCCCTAATACTCTTGCACTTTATACCTAGGATACGTTTTTCGTACTGCCTTTTAACTGCTCTTAACATCTCTCTTGACTACTGTACCATAACTATGCATTGTTTATCATTTTATTTTATTTTATTGTTTCACTGATGTACTGTATTGCACTGTATCGTATTGTTTTTCTTTGACCTGTGAAGCACTTTGGTACGATGAGAGTCGTTTTTAAATGTGCTATACAAATAAAATTGATTTGATTTGATTTGACTAGTGGTACTTGAGCCCCCTCGGTCTGGTGGTGGTACACAGAGGAGTCGCCCAAAAAAGGAGAAAAAAGACAAAAGTGGAATGAAATATTACTACAGGTAGTTCTTCTGACCAAGCAATTGAAATAGGCTATCCAGCCGTGTTGAAATGAGCATGACAGCATACCTAGCCGTTAAGGCCAAGTACTTTTTTGACTTATTTTTCTAAACTAAACAAAATACATACATACATGGATGCACCTGGGACGTATCCTCAGTGATGTATCCTAAGGTCATCGGGGTTTCGGGTCTCGCAACATCATACCCCTCACTCAGGTGACCCAGCCGGGGTGATCAAGTCCCGACTTACGTCCCAGTAGCTACCCTCGATCAGTCCCATTAGGGAAAAACCAGGGCCACACAATCCGTTCTTCCTGAACTACTCTGCCGGGACTGGGAGGTACCATTCTGGCGCGTGGAAGGACTAGGCTCTGTGGGTTGACTCCTGTCCGGGCCCCTCCTACGTCTCACCAGGTCCACTCCTGCTCTCACCAGATCAGGCCCTGTGCGTTGCACCAGACTCCCAGCACCAGGCACTTTATTCAGGAATGGTGGATTCTCGAGCCGCAACAGTTCCGCAGGCTCCACCTTGCCCTTGGTGGTGCCGCAGGCTCCGCTTGAGGCTTGAATGGCCCTCCTAAAGGCCTCACCGTGGGTTTGTTGGGCTTCTTCCTCACGGAAGACACAGGCTGGGGCGCCAACCCATACTGCTCCCGGGTGCCGTCTAATTTCCGGCTGCCACCCGTCTCTCCGGTGGTCACCAGACTATTCCTGGTTGTCACGTAGTCTATTCCTATGAGTCACTATAAATAGAATAACTAAACAAAATACATACATACATGGATGCACCTGGGACGTATCCTCATTGATGTATCCTAAGGTCATCTGGGTTTCGGGTCTCGCAACATCATACCCCTCACTCAGGTGACCCAGCCGGGGTGATCAAGTCCCGACTTACGTCCCAGTAGCTACCCTCGATCAGTCCCATTAGGGAAAAACCAGGGCCACACAATCCGTTCTTCCTGAACTACTCTGCCGGGACTGGGAGGTACCATTCTGGCGCGTGGAAGGACTAGGCTCTGTGGGTTGACTCCTGTCCGGGCCCCTCCTACGTCTCACCAGGTCCACTCCTGCTCTCACCAGGTCAGGCCCTGTGCGTTGCACCAGACTCCCAGCACCAGGCACTTTATTCAGGAATGGTGGATTCTCGAGCCGCAACAGTTCCGCAGGCTCCACCTTGCCCTTGGTGGTGCCGCAGGCTCCGCTTGAGGCTTGAATGGCCCTCCTAAAGGCCTCACCGTGGGTTTGTTGGGCTTCTTCCTCACGGAAGACACAGGCTGGGGCGCCAACCCATACTGCTCCCGGGTGCCGTCTAATTTCCGGCTGCCACCCGTCTCTCCGGTGGTCACCAGACTATTCCTGGTTGTCACGTAGTCTATTCCTATGAGTCACTATAAATAGAATAACTAAACAAAATACATACATACATGGATGCACCTGGGACATATCCTCAGTGATGTATCCTAAGGTCATCGGGGTTTCGGGTCTCGCAACATCATACCCCTCACTCAGGTGACCCAGCCGGGGTGATCAAGTGCCTCCAGGCCAAAGACGTTTTTTTACTTATTTTTAAAGGGGCTTAAATTGACATTATAATCATGACTTAAGGCAAATCTTACAACTCTCGTTCTTAAAAAATAGAACAAATCTATGTTGGCCTGTGCTGAACTATTGCTACTTCCATATTAATATTAATATATTAAGATTAAAAAACGAAACAAAAAACAATAGCAGATCTGCAAGCTCATAGCGCGTAACTTTGTGCTGTGCTATTTTCAAATAGCCAATAGCCATCATTAGATGAGAAATGAAATGTCAAAGTGTTGAGGCCGATCCTGAACATTCTACATCCTAACTAGTTTTCTGAAAAACCTTTATTGCTATTTCAGTCAAAGTCATTAAGTCGTAAAAAGCTGGCGTCGGCCAGTACGTGTTTTCAAAGGGAGATTGTACAGCATTGTACACCCGGGAGCAGTATGGGTTGGCGCCCCAGACAGCCCACAGTAACTGTTCTTGAGTGGTGCAACCACTCCCTTACGGAGTTATGTGTGTGGCTGGGTCTGAGCACGAAAACGGCATGGTTGTTTTTCACCACCTGTGCGCAACCTAACACACACACAGGCACATATTAACTGTATTTTTTGATTTTCGGGTGTGCCAGTACAGTACAGTGACAGTACAGTACAGTAGAGGGACCCCCACATGGTAACTCTATTTCTCTAGTGGGGCGGCTCGCCGGAACTGGGCCGGCACCCTTGCCGTGGTCCTGTGGGTCTGGAACTTCCGGGGACCCCCCGGGGACCCCCGCATGGAGTTGCACCACTCACTTCACACAGGTGTGATTTTTAACTTCTGGGGGGGGGGGGGGGGTCCCTGGAACAACATATTTTCAGATGGGGGTCCGCGGCCAAATACAGATAATTCTGTGGGCCCCCGACATAAAAAGGTTTTACCACTGATACGTTTTTTTCAGAAAACTGTCAGGATTTGGAAGACTGTAGAATCTGGTCTCAGATCTTAACACATTAATTGCTCATGGCATCCGTCTTATAAAATCCAACTGTGAGCTGCTTCTGATGGAATCATCAGAGTGGATTAGATTGAAACATATTACGATTCACCTTCAGAGTGGCAGGCAGCGGTGGAAAAAATATATACTCACGTTTTACTTAAGTAAAGCGCAAATAACATGCATTTTAAAACTGCTTTTAATATTTAATATCATATTGTCTATGTCCCTCAAAGTTATTTCTAATGGTTTGAGCCTCAATCACCACTCTGATATAACCAGTCCTTGTCATTTCTTTCTGGACTTTGAAAGCAGTTTTAGCTGCAGTACCACAATGTCCTAAGGTGGTGGGGGTGCTGATATGCAGATTATTTAATATTTGAGTCATTATAATACTGATGCTAGATACAACCAGGCTTGTTTCCATTCCATGCCAGCTTGGAAAATCAACAATGGTGGACATTGTAAACAAAGTGGAAATGCAAATTTGGAACTGAAGACTAAAGAAGAGGAGGAATTATACAAAGTAGGGTGACATTGATGACATCACGATGAGACCAAAATCAGTTGAGCTGTTCCTGAGAGCAATTTCCATTAAAGCACCTATATGATATGAAAGCCTGATTGTTCAAAATTGGTTATTTGTGGGGATAGAAAACACATATGGGAGCCCCAAAAACACAAAAGAATTTGAAAAAGTTGAATTTTATGTTATAGGTCCTTTAAGTAAAAGTATTAATACTGCAATGTAGAAATACTCTGTTTCGAGTAAATGTTCTGAATAAAAATTGTACTTGTTTAACAGTAACAAAAGTACCAGCATCAAAATGTACTCAAGTTAAAGTACCCAAAGTACAAAGTGACAGACTTGTGACAGTATTCTTTTCTCCCATGATTTATTCATACACTTTTATGGAAGACAAAAACTTCTCATTTAAAAACTCACGTTTGACAATTTCCATAAACGTGCATTGTAGAAAAAATACATAAAGAAGTGCTCCTCGGAGCACAGGTCTCCGCCAGGTCAGGTAGGTTATTGTGAGCATAGACATAAAAGTAGACGCCCTTTCCGGCTCTGGACCGTATGTGCTCAAGGGAGGGCAAAACTTTTCTGAGATTCCGTGCGTAGCATCGCGGAAGCATGAGTGTGCGTCACAGAGCGCATGTTCGGGTCTAATGAGTCCTGGAAAAGATGCGCTGTGATTGGCCAGTAATCACTAGAGTGGCAGCATGACGTAGCGTGCTTTCCACACTTCCTCCCCCAGTGTAAATTGTTCCGCCACTCCTTCAAAGCCCCTCCTTCAACACACATGGCTCCAACGATCTGCAGCGGCCAATGAGAAATGTTCAGAATTGGCAAATCAGGATGGCATGTGAAATATCAGAGGGATCTGTCTTGGTCATGTCATGTTCATGATTTGAGGCTTTTTGTTCAAAATGGAGCATTTCTGCAAACTTTGGAAGCCAATCTTGGCCAATCAGGATGGAATATGAAAAATCTGACAGACGTTTTGTTTATTTAATGACTATAGAGAGACTGTGTACTGATTTGCATGATTTTTTGGACACACTCTGTAGGAGTACTTTCAAGGAATATGTCCATGTTAAAAAAATGGGGTAGATGCTTGTGTGTGCACCGTTTTGCTGCGCTCAAGCCAACGGTGCCGGAGATTAGCTGATCACAGACGGGGACACACACACACACACACACACACGCACACGAAGGGACGGACAGGGTGCAATACATTGTCTGGGCCCGGTGGACACAATAATGTAACAGCAAAACAGTCCATATTTATAACATGATACAATATGTTTTATCAGTGACCTATGGAGTGCTGCATATCACTCAGACAACTAAATCAGATCTGTATAGAGCACCAAAGTCTGACGTCAATATCGGTAGAGGGCGCAAATCCACGGGTTCGTGTACTTTTCATTTGCATTGTAATCCCCATAGTGGGATTTTAGATCGCCTCATATAAGAACTGTGTTTGAAAAATAAACAAATCATCCAGGATATGAAGGATCAACTGACTGAGAGAAAACGCTATTGTCACTGCTACGGAATTAGTTACATTTTCGCTAGAATCATATACAGTATGAGTGACTGACTGTCGCAAACGATACAGAGACACCTCCCTGACAATAACGCAGAGACAACTTGTTTATTTTTGGACCACAGTGCTTACAGTAGACGATACTAAGATCACCCCATGTTATTCTCCATAGAGAAATTACTTCCGTGAAACGAGGGGATGAGCGAGTGACGTCAGGACTTTGGTGCTCTATAAAGTCATCTTTTTAGAGTAGAGTGACACGGGCCTACTCTGCTGCCCTACAAAGCCAAAGTGCATTAAGTAACTAACTACGATTTTGGACAAAGAACATATTTACAAATAGTGTAATATCACGTATTTGTCTATCTCATTTGGCTGACCATTTGAAACACTTTTATAAACCCATCATCGGACATTTTCCCCCCGTAGTCACTGCACTTTGGCTTTTTCAGTTGTCGGATGTCGATTATTATTACAGAACACACTTAACAATTTGAGCCCTCTATATTTTTGGCCATTTGAAAATAGCAGATCTACAAGCAAAGCACAAAGCATCGCAATGTGACACATGACATTGTGAGCTTGTAGATCTGCTATTTTCAGAGCGCACCCAGACATAAAATGACTTGTTCTATTGGATCTCTTCTCCACTAGTAGTAGCTCCCTAACATTTGAAGTCATGAAACTGTCAATATATTTCACTTTGAGACCCACTGGTGTAACAGAGGACGTGTTTCTAGTGAGCCAACTACCCTGACTCTGAATGGAACAGGGCATTTGACCACCACATTTTGGTGGTCAAATGCGGAAGTGCAACCGAGCGCTCAATGTTAAAGCCCAGCTGCACGGGGTTTCCCGGTCATGAATCCACGGGTCCGCCTGTAGTCCCTCCCCTTACCACTAGGGCCCAGTGCTTCAACGTTGAAGAGCCTCACTGGCCCCTTGGTGTGCACACAGTGTTTCGACAGGCGAATGCACTTGTAGTCCCGCGGAACGATAGAACAAGGAGAAGATCCTTCCGTTGCGTCCATTTATTGGACCTTGAGTCTGTGTGCGGTCCGTGTGGTGGTGGTGGTGGTGGGGAGCGTATAATGGGCCAGAATCTGAAGCAGGATGAAGCAGTTGATGAGCAGGAACAGCAGAGCGGCCAGCCAGATGAACAGGAAGGTGTTGTAGCCTTCGAACTCCAGCAGGTAGGCCGGCCCCAGCCACACCCCCTGAGCCACAAACACAAGCATTATTGGTGGAAGAAGAAGTACTCGTATATTATATTTTTATAGTAAAAGTATCAATGCCACAATGTAGAAATGCTCCGTTTACAAGTAAAAGTCTGGTATTCAGAATTTACTTAAAGACTGAGGGCAGTATTATGCGTGTCTTAAGTACCAGGTCTTATGACTTAACTTAAGACCTGGAGGCGTGGTCAATGCTGTTTGGCCACTCAGAATAGCCAAATGGCATTGATCACGGCTCCAGGTCTTAAGTTAAGTAATAATACCTGGTACTTAAGACACGCAAAATACTGCCCTGAGCGTCTTCAAGTTAAAATACCAGATCTACAAGCTCACAATGCGTCGCAATGTGTTGTGTGAGCTTGTGGGTCATTTTATTTGTACGGTAAAGTACAGAATAAGGCTTAACTCATTGAGGACGGGAACCCCTTTTGGTGTTTTAAGCATTATGTATTTATGTTATACTGTAGCTATTGAAAAATAGCAGATCTACAAGCTCATAGCGCGGCACCGAGTGCCTTGTAGATCTGCTATTTTTGAAAAATTGTGAAAATGTGGTGCAAATCTTTGAATATATATTCTTTCACAGCAAATGTTTTTAACTCAAATCTTTGCTTCTTGGGGGGGGTCCCTGGAACAACATACTTTCAGACGGGGGTCGGCGGCCAAATACATATATTTGTGGGGGTCCTTGACATGAAATATTGAGCACCACTGATATAGAAACATGATTTTTCATGATTTAGAAGACTTTTCTTTTAAAGAAATTCGACGTCAGGCCTAAATGCTAACGAACGGGGGCGACTTGGGTGGACATGATGAGACTCGTTACCTGGCCAGCGAACCACAGAAGTAGCAGACCAACTCCTTGTCTTGGCGACAGACTGAGCCGAGGGATCAGAAGAGGAAGCAGGCACAGGTACCACAGGAAGTACTATTTAGGACGACACACGGAGCAAAGGTTCAATAGAAGAACCTACAACATTCACAGTGGGTCGGGACCCATTTTTTTATGGATCACGACTAGAGTAAAAATCCCTTTTTCTTTTTTTTCCTGAATTTCCGAATCAATAATGGACCCTTGACATCATGAAAAAGGGTTGACAACCAGTGCTCTAATACAGTCGTTCCCAAAGTGGGGTCCAGGGGTCCCCAGCTAAATGATAGTTTGGACCCTTATGGGTCTGTAACTCTGAGAGTGTACAAATGGACCCGGGCCCGGTTCCATTTGGTTCCATTTGTACACTCGCCGAGTTAAATTAACATTGATTATACAATATAAATTGGGGATCTCAGAGATAGAAATGCCACTAAATCCGTCCGTATAATGCATGTCAAACTGGGGGCTCCTTGAAATTAAACGGGTTGAGAATCTCTGCTAGAGCCGTAAAAATCTTCTCTTATGGGGGGCGGTCGCTGGCATATCTTTTCAAACGGGGGTTCGCGGGGCTAGTAATTTAAGTGTCAATTTGGGGGTCCTTGATGTGAAAACGTTTGGGAACCAGTGCTCTAACCCATTCTGGGCGGGAACCCCTTTGGGTGTTAGCATTATGTTATGCTTTAGCTATTGAAAAATAGCAGATCTACAAGCTCATAGCGCGCCACCGAGTGGCGCGCTACGAGCTTGTAGGTCTGCTATTTTTGAAAAATCGAAAACGACTGACATAGAAACATAGCTTTTTCAGAAAACTGTCAGGATGTAGAAGACATTTTTAGAATCTGATCTCAGGTCAAAATGGGCTAATAGACACAAAAGGGTCATTTTGCTCTCGGTTTGGGACGTTCTACCTGTGAGGTGCAGACTTTGTTGAAGGAGACGAACATGGCGGTGTGCAGGAAGCAGCAGAGGGCCAGGTCAGCGTGGTACGCCCAGGAGGCCAGCAGCAGCAGACCCAGCTGGGGCAGGAAGGCTGCCAGGCCCAGCCACACGCTCCACCCACCGTCTGAACCACACACACACACGCAAGCAGTGTCGATTATGTCGACTATAAAACTATGACGACAAATGGCGTACAGGTTTTAGTTTTAGACATGCTATTGGTCCGACTGTCATTAGACCGACAACCTATACCTCAAAGCCTAACCTAACCCAAACCGCAAGCACGGAAGGCAGCGCATGTTCGACCGCCTGCAGTGAGGTAGGGCATTTAGGAACTACAAATGGGTACACACCTGCAGTGAGGTAGAGCATGTAGAAGTAGGGCGAGAAGTTGTGGCGGGTGTCGCGTCGGGTCAGGTGGTACAGGTAGGTCTCGTGGAGGAACTCCCAGCCATAGCTGTAGGACAGACAAGGAACACAGGACATTAAGCATTACCACCCAAACTGATTTAAAAAAACCCTCAGGCTTATGTGAACACCCCAGACAGTTTTTAAGATATTCATTTTAGCTGCCCCGCCCCGTTCATATACAAACCCATTATAACTTCAAACTCCATTTTAAGGTTGCACTAAACAAAATCGTCGTATGTCTCATACAGTGACAATAAAGATCTTATCTTATAAGACCAGGAAATGGATAGATCTGTGTCATTTTAGTTAAAAAGTTGTTTTTAACTAAAATAATAGCATCATACTTGTTTTAACTTTAACCACTATTAAAATTAAACAAACAGTGTCAAAAGTAATACAAAATCACACCCGTGTGAAGTGAGGGGTGCTCTTAGCATCATACGTCATCATGCATCATGTCATTCTGGCCAATCACAATTTGCGTCCTCACTTTTGTCTTCAATGTTTGTGTTCACACAAACACTCAAAGCTGGGCATAGGAGGGGCTGGCGCCCCTCACAAATCACACTTGTGTGAAGTGAGGAGCGCCCACTGTATTTATATACATGACGTCTTACGTGGCCATTTAGTGCCCTAAACAAACATTAAGGGCTGGCAAACGATTTACGTCATAAGTGCTCAAAACAAACATTGAAAATCCCCTACTTGGCTGCCAAGACGTAATCTTCAAACGCCATGCATTGGAGGGGCCAGCGACCCTCACAAATGTTGGCTTTAAAAATATATAAATTACATTAAAAAAAGGTGTGCACAAGATTTTTCAAAAATAGCAGATGAGCTTGTAGATCTGCTATTTTTTAATAGCCAAAGTATAAAACAATTACAGTGGTTAAAAGGATTGCGATGCTTACAGTAACTACTTTGACTAAAATGTACATGGACGATTTTTCGATTTCTAACGGGTCTTTCTGGTTCTCTCACATGTGGTAGAAGAGAGCAGTGAAGCCGCAGAACACTCCTCCGGATACGGCGACGAACACGAACAGCTCTTGGTTTAGGAAGCTCCTGATGAACCCCAGCACTCTCCAGCAGCACCACCTCGCCCCTCGCATCCCCTCCTCCTCCTCCTCAGCACCACTGGGCACGTGCGGTGGCGTCCGCAGGGCCAGGGCGATGGGCAGCGCGTACGTGACGGGGTAGATCTTCATGTGGACGGAGAGGCCGTAGAGTAGCGCCGCACACGTCAGGCGCCGGCCTAAGAAAAAAAAAGGGGAGAAAAAAAAGAGTACGGTACGTTTAGCATCTGCTATTAACCCATTTAGACCTGAGGACGATTCTACAAATCGATTCTACGATTAAACTAATGAATTACTTAATTTACACAAAGTCTACACAATTAGAGAATGCAAAATAATTTTGCCTGTTCTCTCCTATCGCGCAATACAGAATTAAATTGTGGACACAATCTTATCCAACGATAACAAAATATTCTCCGTTTTGGGTCTGAGAGAATCAAATGGTGGTCCGTGGCTCAAATGCTGAATGAATAGAGCGCCGAAGTCCTGACGTCACTCGCTCATCCCCTCGATTCCCCTGGTTCACAGAAGTAATTTCTCTATGGAGAATAACATGGGGTCATCTTAAAATCGTTTCATATAAGCATTGTGGTCCAAAAATAAACAAGCTGTCTCGGCGTTATTGTCAGGGAGGTGTCTCTATCGTTTGCGACAGTCAGTCACTCATATATGATACAGTCTGTTTCTAGCGAAAATGTAACTAATTCAGTAGCAGTAACATTAGCGTTGTCTCTCAGTCAGTTGATTCTTCATATCCATATGAGTGAAGAGACCTGAATGATTTGTTCATTTTTCAAACACAATTCTTATATGAGGCAATCTAAAATCCCCTATGGGGATTACAATGCAAATAAAAAGTACATGAACCCGTGGACTTCAGTGCTCTATAGAGCGTCGCAGTCCCGCCACCTTTCATGACGACGCCAGGCCCAGGAAATGATTCCCAATGCATTTTTCCCATAGACATTTAAAAAAGAATGTATTTAAAGACGGTTACGCCGCGGACAAAGCCAACTCGAGTCGTGACAACTCATGACAACAAACACAATATTTTGGACCAAACAAATAATTACAAAGAAGAAAAACAACAAAAAAAGTGTTGTAACCTGCCGTTTTTTCTTCTCTCTAATTATTTGTTCGGCATGATTTGTCACGACAAGAGTTGGCTTTGTCTGCGGCGTAAACGTCTTTAAATAAATACTTTCTGAAATGTCTATGAGGAAAATTAATGGAGAATACCCAGAGCAGAGCTCCTTACCTTCCATACAGTGCAGCGTACCCAGAGCAGAGCTCCTTACCTTCCATACAGTGCAGCATACCCAGAGCAGAGCTCCTTACCTTCCATACAGTGCAGCGTACCCAGAGCAGAGCTCCTTACCTTCCATACAGTGCAGCATACCCAGAGCAGAGCTCCTTACCTTCCATACAGTGCAGCGTACCTAGAGCAGAGCTCCTTACCTTCCATACAGTGCAGCGTACCCAGAGCAGAGCTCCTTACCTTCCATACAGTGCAGCGTACCCAGAGCAGAGCTCCTTACCTTCCATACAGTGCAGCGTACCTAGAGCAGAGCTCCTTACCTTCCATACAGTGCAGCATACCCAGAGCAGAGCTCCTTACCTTCCATACAGTGCGGCGTGCCCAGAGCAGAGCTCCTTACCTTCCATACAGTGCAGCATACCCAGAGCAGAGCTCCTTACCTTCCATACAGTGCAGCGTACCCAGAGCAGAGCTCCTTACCTTCCATACAGTGCAGCGTACCCAGAGCAGAGCTCCTTACCTTCCATACAGTGCAGCGTACCCAGCACTAGAGCAGACAGGACGGACTCCGCGTTGCCTCGGCTGGACACTCCCATGGGCAGCGGGTTCAAGAGCCACAGAGAACAGATGCCACACGCCCTCTGGTCAAATCAAAACAGAATAAACTTCATCCGAAAGTGCATTTCATTCAAAAAGTAACATCATCATTACTTTTTGTGGTCCCTGGGGGGGGATAATGTTGTTGAATGTTGAGTGGTGCCCTTGTTCTTGTTTACTGTAAATCGCTCTGGATTAAGAGCGTCTGCTAAATGCCTAAATTGTAACGGACGCACCTGGGGGTCCACGCCTCGCAGGCACAGGAGGCGGTAGATGAGCAGGCCCGACAGGACGTCGCAGAGGACGAAGAGGACCTTGCCGAACACGGGGCTGAGGTAGACGTTGGGCGTCAACAGCCAGGCGAGCAGGGGAGTGTAGCGGTACGTCGACCTGTTGTAGGGAGACTCGCCCTGGACAGCAAACACACAGCACAGCAGTCACATGAGAAAGAGAGAGGTTGTGCGTCAGCGATGGTTTTCAGTGCAGTGCCTATAGACCCAAATCCAGTATGCATCAAAAAGTAGGAATTCAAAACGAAATTTCCTGGCCTGGGCCGGTTTAGCGGTCCAGGAGGCACCTTGGCTGGTAAATCCAGCATGACAGTGTGTCGCAGTCCATCCTTAGAGCCCCAAATCAAACCTTAGAAAGCATGTGCAAGTGAGCCCAAAAATATATATATATATATTTTAAAAAAAGGAAATCCTAAAAGGTAGCTCACCCAAACTTTTTTTAAATATACAAATTACTCACATTTACATTTCTGTATTCGCCAAAAAGGAAAGCTTACACGTTTCCGCTATGAGCCAGTTACACTGACATGGCAATAATTGGTATAAATACTTTTGTAAATCTCTATGGGAAAAATAGAAGGTAGGGCTACATGTTTCACTGTCTTGTTTGGCTATACGAATATTATCGGTCACAATGTGAAAGGGGCAACAAAATATGCTATAAATCCTTAGGATCCACATTTATTATTATTATTAGTTTTGTATTATTAGGCTACTATTATTCTTATGATGAATTCCTGTTCTGTTCTTTGACTATATATAGAAGTGTCTATTTGTACGTTGAATTGAACAAGGTGGACCCTCTTGTAAACAAGTGTAATGCTTAATTGGGTTGTCCACTCACAGTTAACAGTCTCTGTATTGAGTTTGTGCTTGAAATGTACTGTAATTCTGCAAACTGTTAATACATATTTCAATCAATCAATCAATTCCTGAAAAAATAATATCAATCAGAGATTTATTTTATTTTGAACTAAATCCACCGACCGGAAGTCACGTGCAAACATAATCTGACAGTTTTGACAGTCAGTCAGGGAAGTGGTGGAAGTCAAATCACAATAAATAACAGACAGTAAACCCATGTAAAAACACAGTACTTTTACATTATTCCTAACAATCATGTCACTTTTATTACCCAAATATTAAACTTCAAAGTGTTAATAATAAACAAATACCTCGGTGATGAACCTGGCCGCGTCCGTGAACACATGGTAGTCGATGTCCGTGTACTTCACAGCCATGGTTCTGTCCTGGTACTCTCCATAGAACACCAGAGCGAGCCTCACGGCCAGGGATAGAGTGAACACAACACGTCTATCCATCAGCAGTCCCTCCATTTAGAACACAGTCAGTCATCCATCCATGTGATGCTACGTTAATCTAAAACCTGTGTGTTCCATCGTAAAGAACTAGCTATAGAGCTAGCTAGAGTAGATCTGGGCTGTGTTGTTGACTGACTGCAACGAGAGTTGTGTGTTCCAGCACGGTCCAGCAGTGCCACCTCATGGTTACTATCTGTACCAACCAGTGCATGGTTCCCAAACGTTTTCATGTCAAGGACCCATAAATTAATCGACACTAATTAGCCCGCGGACCCCCATTTGAAGAGATATGCCAGGGGGACCTCCATAAGAGAAGATTCTTACGGCTCTAGTGATTCTCAACCCGTTTAATTTCAAGGACCCCCCAGTTTGACATGCATTAGTCTACGGACCTCCATTTAATGGTAGGCTATTTCTATCTCTGGCACCCCCAATTTATATTGTAAAATCACTGTTTAACTTTAACTCTGAGAGTGTACAAATGGAACCAAGGGTCCATTTGGTCCCATTTGTAGGCTACATTCTCAGAGTTACAGACCCATAACTGTACATAATAACTACAAAATGTGACATTACAAAATGCTGTACCCCCTACAACAGACTGTATATACTTTCCCCATTTCCAACTGTTTTTATTATATTATTTTGATACTTGCTTTGACAATGTAAACGTCAAAGCAATGTCCTCAACTCCTCATGCCAATAAAGCTCCTTTGAATTGAATTAAATTGTCACGCTATACCTTGGCTCCCCCTATTGACCGTTTATGGTACGCACTCTCCAAATCCACAACAGTGTTTTTTGTTAAAACAACATGGCGTCGACTGTTGTCGACAATTTAATATACTGTAGCCTACATAGAAAACTAAAACATGTCGTTTGAAAACACTGTATCGTCGTAAGCAGCAGGAGGACGTCTGTTTGTTAGCTTAACTACTGAAACACAGCAGGTAAGATGAACTATAAATTCACCATGTGTTTCATCTATTTATCTTTTATATTTACTCATCTTTTTTAGATGAGTTAAAGTCGTCTTCTTGTTTGTTTTAAATGTGATCATTTCAAAGCACATCGCAATATAAAAACTGTTAAAGGACCACTTCACCACTTTTCAACCTATCTTCATATAATAGGTCCTCACTAATAATCATGAAAAATTACTAACAAAATCCAGTGATTTATTTCAGTAACGTCATGAAGAAATGAAAGAAATTCCATGAATTAGAACAATTATTTAAGAAGTACTAAGTGAAAATAGCCGATCTACAAGCTCACAATGTGACGTGAAGCGACACTTTGTGAGCTTGTAGATTGGCCATTTTCTCTAGTTTGGGTCCCGGGCAAATATCAAATTTCTGTTTTGGGTCATGGGCTGAAGAGTTTGGGAACCACTGCTTTAGACTAATTTAGTATTTAACCCTATAGTTTAGTACATCAGTGTTTTATAGCATTACAGAGTACAGACGCTAATCTTTCCATACAAGAAACGAGGTGCAAACGTATAGGCTGTAAAGGAGCAGGATTTGTACTCTGTCCACTGTAATGTTAATGTGATTGTCAAGTGAATTTGAGCTCCATGTCATGCACCAGACATTGAATCCTTACCAACGAAACGTTTGTCATGCTGTATTAATGTGTCAGGCCTGGAATTACCATCCACGTAATGCATGAGTCATTTTGCTCCCCATGCATGGTTGCTGCCCTATTGTGTTGTATGTTGATAAAAATCACACCCGTGTGAACTGAAGTGAGTGGTGCAACTCCGTGTGGGGGTCCCCGGAAGTTCCAGACCCACAGGAACGCAACCAGGGTGCCGCCCTGGTTCCGGCGAGCCACCCCGCGTCCGAAATGGTTGAGAAATGACAGTTACCGTGTGGGGGTCCCCAGGGGGTCCCTGTACTGTACTGTACTGTCACTGTACTGTACTGTAACACCCATGATATCACTGGTGGACGGGTTTCTGAACTGCCCACAGCCCTCCTATGAGTAGCTAAAAATGGTGCCATTTTATCATGATTATTAGTGAGGACCTATTATATGAAGATAGGTTGAGAAGTGGTGAAGTGGTCCTTGAATGGTTGTTGGTTTGTTTTTTTGTTTTTTTTGGTCATAGCACATACCCAATCGTTTATGATGGTTAATCATTTTTGCACCCACTGGAGATATTCATTGATGACAATTACTTCCTCCAGAGTTCAGAAGAGAGATGAAGACAGGAAGTCAGAGTTTTATCTCCGACCTAACACTCTCACCTAGAGGCTGCTTATCAAACGTTGTGTTATTGCATCCCGTGGTCAGAGGCCGGGGCCAGATGGTGGATGAAACCATAACAGAGCCATCGTTGTCAGAAATGGCTGTTATGAGAGCACAGAGTTTCAACCTGACATGATATGGAGTTCACAATGACATAAAAAAAAATGATAGACGGCACAGGATAAATTATTTATAAGAAAGAGAGAGAGAGTTATTTTTATCTTATAACATAAATCTCATAATCTCAAGATTCACATGTTGGAGAGTTGGGCTAACAAACACCACTCAGTCTCCAGTTATTAAAGTCCTTCCTTGTTCACTTTTTTTTCCAGACCGGTGTGTGGAGTCCAGACTGCAGGTGAAGATGAACTCTCCAGACTCAGCCAAGGACGTTTCTGTTAAACAGGAAGCTGAAGACATTTCTATTGAACAGGAAGACATTTCTATTCAACAGGAAGCTGAAGACATTTCTATTAAACAGGAAGCTGAAGACATTTCTATTGAACAGGAAGACATTTCTATTAAACAGGACGCTGAAGACATTTCTATTAAACAGGAAGCTGAAGACATTTCTATTAAACAGGAAGACATTTCTGTTAAACAGGAAGCTGAAGACATTTCTGTTAAACAGGAAGCTGAAGACATTTCTGTTAAACAGGAAGCTGAAGACATTTCTATTAAACAGGAAGACATTTCTGTTAAACAGGAAGCTGAAGATATTTCTATTAAACAGGAAGACATTTCTGTTAAACAGGAAGCTGAAGACATGTCTATTAAACAGGAAGACATTTCTGTTAAACAGGAAGCTGAAGACATTTCTATTGAACAGGAAGCTGAAGACATTTCTGTTAAACAGGAAGCTGAAGACATTTCTATTGAACAGGAAGCTGAAGACATTTCTATTGAACAGGAAGACATTTCTATTAAACAGGAACAGGAAGACATTTCTATTAAACATGAACCTGAAGACCACCCACACCTCAGTAAGTTCCATGTGCTCTTCCTTTCTTTAATATGTTCTGTTCTGTAGGGCTGCGACAGTGTCTGATTTTCACTGTACAATAACGATGGCAAAAAATACCAGGACACTCATAGTCCGGTCGCTTGTGTAATTTCAAACCATATTGGATTCTGCGCAAATGGAATGATGGATTTTCTGATTTGTCATACAGTTTCCAAAAAATATATAGTTTTCCTAATCTCCTGAAAATGTTAATGAACATACATTTTTGACATTGAACTGGAGTAATATCCCAATATGTAAATCAATCATTGGAATATCTATCACATTTCATTCAATTTAATATTTAATTTATTTTTACCATAGACAAAAGCACTTTGTCAAACTTTGCACAAATGCAATGTGAAAGACAACCGGGACCGTATAAATTCACCTTGTCATTTTCTTTACAGTATGTATAGTGGGTCTATAGTTCATGAAGTACAGAGGGTTAGTTCACTAAGTATAGAGCAGGGGTGCCCACGCTTTTTTGACTTGAGAGCTACTTTCAGACCAGCTCACAAGATATACCCACCGAATAGTAATGCCATTGCTGAAAATAGTCTAAATATGTAATGGAATAGATAGGGTTCTTTGTATTTAATTTGTAATGCTACTGACGTTTGTGCACAGCAACACTCTTGAAATATAAGATTGCATTGTGGGTTTGAGCTGGCAGGCCCTTTTTATGTCAATCAAGTCACCTTAATTCAAGTGGCAGATGCAAAAGAATATATATGTTATATTTAAATTCAATGTTATTTAGACTGAGGCATGTCATGTGATCTACCTGCACAGCCTTTGTGATCTACTGGTAGATCACAATCTACAATTTGGGCACCCCTGGTATAGAGTGTTTAAGTGGTTAACAACTTTCAAACAAGCATTTGAAAGCTTAGCGTCTGCACTTTCTTACTTTTTTACAAAACTGAGTGTGACGCAATTTGCAGATGTGGAAAAATACTTGCTTGACCGACTGGCAGCGTGAACAAGATATTTGGGGCTGATCCCTACAGTAGTTTGTGAGATTTGATCGGTACAGTAGTTTGTGAGATTTGATTGGTACAGTAGTTTGTGAGATTTGATCGGTACATTAGTTTGTGAGATTTGCCCCAGACACACAGGCAGACAGATTCACAGACTCACAGACCCGTTTACAGACGTACAGATTCACAGACCCATTTACAGACGTACAGATTCACAGAATCACAGACCCGTAGACGTACTACAGACATACAGGCAGACAGATTCACAGAATCACAGACCCATTTACAGACGTACAGACACACAGGCAGACTGATTCACAGACTCTCGGACCCATTTCAGACGTACAGAGCTATGCCATGAACATTTTCTACATAGATTGTAAAGCTACCATCGGTCCACATTTTAAGCTTTCATTGTCAGAAGTGCTTCTGTTTCATAATGTCGTGCACTGAGTGACATGACTAATTTACTCCCAAATCAGAGCTCAGGTGTGAAGTAGTAAAGTATAAAAAGAAAACAATCTTGTTAACGACAGTAAAGGTGGTTGCACACTGGACAAGTTTTTCGGATTTTTAGCTGCGTTTTTCCGTTGGTTTTCCAAAAAACGCATCCAGTGTGCCTTAACGGTATATTTAAAATGGTATTTTTTGTTGAGTTTTTTTTACACAATTGACCTACTTAAGGCTCATTCATAGTCTGGATTTTCAGTGGTGAGGTGACCACCGCTCCGCTCCGGTGGTGAGGTGACCACCGGAGCTGAAATGACGTTGAGCGGTGGTGAGTAAAAACAGACAGCTGTAACGTCCATTATTCATTTTTGGGTTAAAGTAACTAAATATATTACAAATTATTATTATATTTTTTTTGTATTTTGCTCAAATCTTGCTAAAACTTTCAGAACTGTAATCTGTAGTTGGTAATGATTTAGTCAATCTTATCTTGGTAAGTAATACAGTAGGCATTTTGTACATGGAACATGGAAGAAGAATGGAATTTCATTTTTGGAATCCAGTGTTGACCACAGTGGCGCCGTCGCGACATCAAAGTGGAGGGACAATATTCGAGATTGAGTGTTGAGACTAGAGAGCAACTGCAGTTACTGCACGTAGGGTAGGCTATATAGCCAGAATGGTCATTGCGGTGAGTGGAACGGTGCTAGAGAGACCACCAGCGTCGGACCAGTCATTCGCCAATAGTGGGGGGACATTCAGACCCATATGGTTGTAAAAGTAAGTAGCCTTGCCGAGCCATGAGGCCCATAGGGCAGGAGCCTATCTCCTGTTTCTGTAGCGTGAGGCAGCTTGATGTACAAGTACACCCCCTGGACATGACGCTAGTATGTCGCAGGGACTTACCCCCAATCCAAGCCTTGATGCTGAGTGTCAAGCAGGGAGGCACTGGGTCCCAGTCTTTGGTATGACCCGGCCGGGGATTGAACCCCGACCTCCCAGTCACAGGGCGGACACTCTAACCACAAGGCCACTGAGCTGGTATCCCATATGGTTGACCATCATGTTATTGTTCTGCCCATAGACATCCTGCACATAGCCAGAATGGTCATTGCGGTGAGAGGCAAACAAATTAGAACGGCGCTAGAGAGACCATCAGCATCGGTCGGTGACGATGAATAAATAGACCAGTCATTCCCATATGGTTGACCATCATGTTATTTTTCTGCTCGTAGACATCCTGCACATGGTTGTGTGTAAAGAGGAGGTTTCCCCTGAAGAGGAGAGGCGCCCCAGTCTGCTCCAGGAAGAACCAGAGCCTCCACACATTAAAGAGGAACAGGAGGAGCTACTTCAAAGACCAGACATACCTGTTGGGTCAACGTTGACATTACTAGCAGTAAAAAGTGAAGATGACGATGAAGACATCTCTTCGCACCGCTCTGAAGTTGAAGTCGAGCATGACTCCGACACTGAAGTCACTGATGACAGTGATGATTGGGAGGAGACAACTGAAGGTCAGTCATTGTTAAACACAGGCACAGGAACTACGTGTGTGGGGAACACTGGCATTTGGCATATTGACAAAAACATCACACCTGTGTGAAGTGAGGGGCGCTAATATATTAAAGTCTAACTCATGTTAATTAGGTGATGTAATCGTGATGTAAAACAAACGGTGCCAACACAAACATTAAACGCCATTAACAATAAAGAGACAATATGATGTAAACGAAACTGTATTGTTAATGCGGTTACTGAAAAAACTTTGAACTAAAGACAAACATTAAACCTGTGTATAGGAGGGGAAAACAGAAAGATGATGAATACAAATAAATTAACAGGGAAGCCGTAGGACTGCCAAACATGATAATGTAAGCTTGTCGAGTTATCTGTATTCACCATTTTTATCCTGCCTCTCCCCTTCGCTCCTCCCTCTCACACTCCGACCATCTTTCTGTGTATCTCTCTCTCTCTCTCTCTCTCTCTCTCTCTCTCTCTCAATCTCTCTTTCAGGAGTGAGGTCCCAGTCTTCCCAGACTCAGTTCTTCTCCCGTTCTGAGTGTTCAAACTCCTTCACATCTCAGATCTTCCTCCATAAACACATCAAGGCGAGACACAATGACCACTACACTGGAGAAAAACCTTTCCACTGTAAACACTGTGACAAGAGCTTCAAAAATGCATCTCAACTGAAGGCACACCAGCTTATCCACACTGGAGAAAAACCTTTCCAGTGTAAACATTGTAACAAGAGTTTCAGTCGGTCAGGTGGTCTGAAGTCACACCAGCGTGTTCACACTGGAGAAAAACCTTTCCAGTGTAAACATTGTAACAAGAGTTTCAGTCGGTCAGGTGACCTGAAGTCACACCAGCGTGTTCACACTGGAGAAAAACCTTTCCAGTGTGAACGTTGTAACAAGAGTTTCATTCGGTCAGGTGACCTGAAGTCACACCAGCGTGTTCACACTGGAGAAAAAACTTTCCAGTGTGAACGTTGTAACAAGTGTTTTGCTGCATCAACTTCCCTGAAAACACACCAGCTTATCCATACTGGAGAAAAACATTTCCGCTGTAAACGTTGTGACAAGAGTTTCAGTCAGTCATGTACCCTGAAGAAACACCAGCGTGTTCACACTGGAGAAAAACCTTTCCAGTGTGAACGTTGTAACAAGTGTTTCAGTACTTCAGATAACCTGAATACACACCAGCGTGTCCACACTGGAGAAAAACCTTTCCAGTGTAAACACTGTGACAAGAGCTTCATAAATGCATCTCAACTTAAGGCACACCAGCTTATCCACACTGGAGAAAAACCTTTCCAGTGTAAACATTGTGACAAGAGTTTCAGTCGGTCAGGTGCCCTGAAGTCACACCAGCGTGTTCACACTGGAGAAAAACCTTTCCAGTGTGAACGTTGTAACAAGTGTTTTGCTGCATCAACTTCCCTGAAAAAACACCAGCTTATCCATACTGGAGAAAAACCTTTCCAGTGTAAACATTGTGACAAGAGTTTCAGTCAGTCATGTACCCTGAAGAAACACCAGCGTGTTCACACTGGAGAAAAACCTTTCCAGTGTGAACGTTGTAACAAGTGTTTCAGTACTTCAGATAACTTGAAGAAACACCAGCGTGTTCACACTGGAGAAAAACCTTTCCAGTGTGAACGTTGTAACAAGTGTTTCAGTACTTCAGATAACCTGAAGACACACCAGCGTGTCCACACTGGAGAAAAACCTTTCCAGTGTAAACACTGTGACAAGAGCTTCATAAATGCATCTCAACTTAAGAAACACCAGCTTATCCACACTGGAGAAAAACCTTTCCAGTGTAAACATTGTGACAAGAGTTTCAGTCGGTCAGATAACCTGAAGACACACCAGCGTGTTCACACTGGAGAAAAACCTTTCCAGTGTGAACACTGTGACAAGAGTTTCAAATTTCCATCTCAACTGAAGGCACACCGGCTATCCACAGTTTCACACCTGAGGAAAAACCTTTCCAGTGTAAACATTGTAACAAGAGTTTCAGTCTGTCAGGACACCTGAAGACACACCGGTGTGTCCATACTGGAGAAAAACCTTTCCACTGTAAACACTGTGGCAAGAGTTTTACTGCATCATCTTTCCTGAAAACACACCAGCGTGTCCATACTGGAGAAAAACCTTTCCTCTGTAAACACTGTGGCAAGAGTTTCAAAATGTCATCTCAACTGAAGGCACACCAGCGTAACCAGACTGGAGAAAAACCTTTCCACTGTAAACATTGTGACAAGAATTTCAATGTATCAAGTAATCTGAAATTACACCTTCGTGTCCACATTTCTCACAGGACAAAACAAAAACAGTGTCACACTGTTATTAATTATTGTGTTACCTAAAATCATTAACCTATTAAACAATGCAGCCCCCCTTAACTATCCTCGTGTGTTGTTCAAAGTAGCCCACTCAACTCCAGTAAAGTGCTCTTTGCTTTGATGTTAACAACGAGGCAATCATGTTTGTGTTAATAACATATCCTCGGATCCTTCGCTCCTCCCCAGTATCACTACTCTAAACTAATTTAAGATGTACAAGAAACCTTCTCTAAGTACTGTTCTTAAGTTGTTTGCTGTTTGACTGGTACTGCTATTATTAAAACTCTTAGCCTGCCGCCATTAATTAATCCCTCGATTGCGTATTGCCATGGTTTAATCACGCGTGACACTTACTTTGAAGAGCCAAATATCCGTAATCGCATTTTACTATGAAACCATTCCGTGTGTGTTGACGAAGCTGGTGCTCGTTCTCTCGGTCGGTGGTGGAAAAAGTGGACCGCGAGTATCACAGCGCCTGCTACAGGCCGTTGAAAACGCTTGTCTGGGACAAAGCGTCCTCTGCAATGTCGCTTCTGTGAGATAAAGCCGTCTGAAAACAGAGCCGACAATGTTAGTGGATGCGCGCGCATTTTCAAAATGGCCGCGCCCATTGTGTCAGAAGCATAACAAAGCTAACTGACGGTAGATTTCGATACGATCGTATTAAAACATGCATTAATGAATACATCGCTGTTAAAACGGCTTTTCCGTTTGTGGCAGGCTACAAGATTCTACGTTTTAAAATTCCTATGTTCCTGGCGGGTAAACGATTAAAGGACCTATAACATAAAATTCAACTTTGTTTTGTGTTTTTGGGGCTCCCATATGTGTTTTCTATCCCCACAAATAACCAATTTTGAACAATCAGTCTTTCATATCATATGGGTGAAATTGCTCTCAGGAACATCTCAACTGATTTTGGCCTCATCGTGATGTCATCAATGTCACTCTACTTTGTATAATTCCTCCTCTACTTCAGTCTTCAGTTCCAAATTTGCATTTCCACTTCGTTTACAATGTCCACCATTGTTGATTTTCCAAGCTGGCATGGAATGGAAACAAGCATCAGTATTATAATGACTCAAATATTAAATAATCTGCATATGAGCACCCCCATCAACTCAGGACATTGTGGTACTGCAGCCAAAACTGCTTTCAAAGTCCAGCAATAAATGACAAGGCCTGGTTATATCAGAGTGGTGATAGAGGCTCAAACCATTATAAATAACTTTGAGGGACATAGACAATATGATATTAAATATTAAAAGCAGTTTTAAAATGCATGTTATTTGCGCTTTAAGGCATACAGCTTCTCTCCAAGTCTCGATGCACCGCTGCATGCTCTGCCCCCACTCCCCCCAGCCTGCTCTGACTGAGACACAGCAGCGTGTGTGAAGGGGGAGGACTAACAGCTGAGCCTCTTAAGAGACAGGCAGACTGGCCGCTCTGCAAGTACAAAGCTGTTGACGGTCATGTTATTATCGGCGCCGATTGTATTGTGCACCTTTAGTTTCCACTATAATGAGCTCTTTGGGAGGGTCAAATTGAACAGCTGTATGATCGTAGGGAGGTCGATAGACAAGGAAAATATTATGGATTATTATACTGCTCCTCGTACAAGGTTTCTTTGACTATGCATGCACCTCTTGCTACCACAGCACCTCAAAGGCCTTTCAAACAAGGCTCCAGACTTCCCAAAACAAAATGGTCAGGCTACTACTTGGCCTCACTCCCCGAACCCACCTCACCCCTGCCCACTTTGACAGGTTGACGACAGAGTACAGCATATTGCAATGGGTCTGGTCCACAAGATTCGATACACCACCAGGATACCGATGTACCTGTCTAAATACTTCCTTAATGTCAACGAAGTCCACACGCACAACACCAGAGGGAGTTCAACAAACCATGTACAACCCAGATTTGAATGTAATGTTGTTGTTTTATTACATGCCAAATGGGAAGCACTGCCACCAGATAAATATCAGTTTTTAATGACATTAATCTTAATGACTTTCATGACATTCATCTGTTATTTTTCTCTCTCTTGTTTTTCTTTTAGGTTTTATGGCCTCAGTTACACCCAAACAACCTGCACTTTGAACATTCAGTGGATTTTCTGTGGTCTGGGTTTTTTTGTGTTCTGAAGCCTTTTGAGTGGAGTGAAAAAATAACAATTTGCCATGTCAATTATGTCACTGTTGAGAGAGTTTGCCTGTCAATCATTGCCTATGCTCCGCCCACCTAGGGGCTGAAGCAGAGGGGAGGGGCAGGGACGAGAGAGGACAGCATTAGTGGACGGTGACTTTCTTGTTCAGAAAAACCCAGACCAGAGAAAATCCACTGAAAAATAATAATAATAATAATCGTCACCAGACCTTTAAGGAATTTATCCTTTAAGAATAATTATCATGACAAAGATCTGGTCTGGATCAATTGTGACAATTTTATTAAAACAAAAAAAGTGTTTGGGCTTCGGATGTCATGTATTGCTATAACAATGTTCTCCTCTCTATGATTTTGCACTTTTAAAGTGACACTTCACCCATATAGCCTATGTTAATGTTAATGACGTTTAGATGTTTTAGAACACTTTCCTGGAGGTCTGTATGTGTGTAATATGTGGTTTTAGATATTTTAGATTTGAGCAGTGAGCCCAGTGTCTCCCCCTATCCACAAGGAGGAGCAGTGCACCAAAGCATTATGAGAATTGTAGTCCAGGAAGTAAGTGAGCTCAGTGTCTATGACATCAGAGACACTGGGCTCACTGCTAAAATCTAAAATATCTAAAACCACATAGTACACACATAAAGACCCCAGGAAAGTGTTCTAAATCTTCTAAACGTCATTAACATATATTATTTTGTAAAAAAGGGTGAAGTGTCCCTTTAAGTCTGGATAAGCATTGCCACTGAATGCCTAAATTGTAAGTAAGTGTTGAAGTGTTCCTTCAAGCAGGGTTCCCCACGGTCATGAAATTCCCGGAAATACTTATAAGGTTGGTGAGGGGTGCGTTAAAACGACCGGATTAAGGTTGGTGAGGGGTGCGTTAAGGGTTGGGAGAGGGTTAAGGTTAGGCTTAGGTGTGCTGCCCTGTGGGAGGTTAGGGTGAAGGTTTGAGATAGGTTGTAGGACTAATGACTGGTCTAACCGGAATTTATAAAGGGTCCTGGAATTTATCAATGGTCCTGGAAAAAATATTTGGCTATTCATTGTTTTTGGCTATTGATTTTTTTAATAAAAACTTTCGTAAAACATGTATAACATTACGCAAAATATGTAACTTAAGCACTTTCTCGCCGAACAGGCTGCGTGATTTCAGCCTTGTGTGCACCGGACATGACCAAAAGAACAGATCTACAAGTTCACAACATGCAATTAGGGGTTCAGTGTCTTGCTCTTCTAGACTAATCTGGGGGAGCCCAGGATCGAACAAGCAGCTGCTCGAGCTCCTTCGCTACTGCCACCCCATTACTGTTAGGTCAGAAATGTAGTGAAATCCATTCAAATATTGTATTCCCCGTAGATGCAAGGAAATATAAATCCTAGTCATCATCACATGGTAACTGCTAGCCTGCCTGGAGGCTGAATATTGATGATAAAGATAAAGGGACTCAATTTGTGGTATAAACAAACTTTAACTCTGAGAGTGTACAAATGGAACCAAGGGTCCATTTGGTCCCATTTGTAGGCTACATTCTCAGAGTTACAGACCCATAACATACATAATAACTACAAAATGTGACATAGCTCTGTTTACAAAATGCTGTACCCCTTAACAGACTATATATACTTTCCCCATTTCCAACTGTTTTTATTATATTATTTTGATACTTGCTTTGACAATGTAAACGTATGTCCTCATGCCAATAAAGCTCCTTTGAATTGAATTGAATTGTCACGCTATACCATGGCTCCCCCTATTGACCGTTTATGGTACGCACTCTCCAAATCCACAACAGTGTTTTTTGTTAAAACAACATGGCGTCTGACTGTTGTCGACAATTTATTATATAGCCTACATAGAAAACTAAAACATGTCGTTTGAAAACACTGTATCGTCGTAAGCAGCAGGAGGACGTCTGTTTGTTATCTTAACTACTGAAACACAGCAGGTAAGATGAACTATAAATTGAGCCCAAGATTTAGACTCTCGTAGAGGTTTTTTTCGATTCTGACGAAAAGAACCTCTACGAGTCTAAATCTTGGGCTACTATAAATTCACCATGTGTTTCATCTATTTATCAAGTCGTATTTTATATCTTCTTGTTTGTTATAAATGTGATCATTTCAAAGCACATATCAATATAAAAACTGTTAACTGTGGACGACACCATAACTCATTACACTAACTGTTAATGTGTGACTCGTGTTTTTTTAACAAATATAAGCGCTCCGTTGAACTGATGAATGAATAGCTGTAGAAACAAGTCAATGATTTTGGTATAGTCACACCATGAAACACAAACTCTTGTGTTAAGTCTGACAAATGCAGAATAGGCTGTCAATAGTATCAATTACAAAGGCTACACATTTAATGGTTGCTGCAACTGCATGCCTCAGAACTTGACATATTGCACTGCCTGCTAGACAACAGCAGGTGGCGCTGTTTTATGCTCTGCACGGTTACTCAGTTCTGAGGAAGTCTACTTTGCTCGATTTGTAATGAAAAGTTTAATACGCTATTCAGCATTTATATAAAAATAAATTGAGACGGACAGCCTGAGTGTGATTTTAGATCATTTCAGTATATTACAGGATGAGGTTCACAACAGTTATGAGAGCACAGAGTTTCAACCTGACATGATATGGAGTTCACAATGACATGACAAAAAAATTATAGACGGCACAGGATACATTATTTATAAAAGTTATTTGTATCTACAGTATCACATAAATCTCAAGATTCACATGTTGGAGAGTTGGGCTAACAAACACCACTCAGTCTCCAGTTATTAAAGTCCTTCATTTTTTTTTCAGACCGGTGTGTGGAGTCCAGACTGCAGGTGAAGATGAACTCTCCAGACTCAGCCAAGGACGTTTCTGTTAAACAGGAAGCTGAAGACATTTCTATTGAAAAGGAAGTTATTTCTGTTAAACAGGAAGCTGAAGACATTTCTATTAAACAGGAAGACATTTCTGTTAAACAGGAAGCTGAAGACATGTCTATTAAACAGGAAGACATTTCTGTTAAACAGGAAGCTGAAGACATTTCTATTGAACAGGAAGCTGAAGACATTTCTGTTAAACAGGAAGCTGAAGACATTTCTATTGAACAGGAAGCTGAAGACATTTCTATTGAACAGGAAGACATTTCTATTAAACAGGAACAGGAAGACATTTCTATTAAACATGAACCTGAAGACCACCCACACCTCAGTAAGTTCCATGTGCTCTTCCTTTCTTTAATATGTTCTGTTCTGTAGGGCTGCGACAGTGTCTGATTTTCAATGTACAATAACGATGGCAAAAAATACCAGGACACTCATAGTCCGGTCGCTTGTGTAATTTCAAACCATATTGGATTCTGCGCAAATGGAATGATGGATTTTCTGATTTGTCATACAGTTTCCAAAAAATCACACCCGTGTGAACTGAGTGGTGTAAGGTCTTATATAGAATGATCAGCTGTGGTCTCAGCATACATTTTTGACATTGAACTGGAGTAATATCCCAATATGTAAATCAATCATTGGAATATCTATCAAATTTCATTCAATTTAATATTTAATTTATTTTTACCATAGACAAAAGCACTTCAAACTTTGCACAAATGCAATGTGAAAGACAACCGCGGGACTGTATGAATTCACCTTGTCATTTTCTTTACAGTATGTATAGTGGGTCTATAGTTCATGAAGTACAGAGGGTTAGTTTACTTAAGTATAGAGTGTTTAAGTGGTTAACAACTTTCAAACAAGCATTTGAAAGCTTAGCGTCTGCACTTTCTTACTTTTTACAAAACTGAGTGTGACGCAATTTGCAGATGTGGAAAAATACTTGCTTGACCGACTGGCAGCGTGAACAAGATATTTGGGGCTGATCCCTACAGTAGTTTGTGAGATTTGCCCCAGGCACACAGGCAGATAGATTCACAGACTCACAGACCCGTTTACAGACGTACAGATTCACAGACTCACAGACCCGTTTACAGACGTACAGATTCACAGACCCGTAGACGTACTACAGACATACAGGCAGACAGATTCACAGAATCACAGACCCATTTACAGACGTACAGATCTCAGACCCATTTCAGACGTACAGAGCTATGCCATGAACATTTTCTACATAGATTGTAAAGCTACCATCGGTCCACATTTTAAGCTTTCATTGTCAGAAGTGCTTCTGTTTCATAATGTCGTGCACTGAGTGACATGACTAATTTACTCCCAAATCAGAGCTCAGGTGTGAAGTAGAAAAGTATAAAAAGAAAAAAAATCTTGTTAACGACAGTAAAGGTGGTTGCACACTGGACACGTTTTTCGGATTTTTAGCTGTGTTTTTCCGTTGGTTTTCCAAAAAACGCATCCAGTGTGCCTTAACTGTATATTTAAAATGGTAGTTTTTTTTACACAATTGACCTACTTAAGGCTCATTCATAGTCTGGATTTTCGGTGGTGAGGTGACCACCGCTCCGCTCCGGTGGTGAGGTGACCACCGGAGCTGAAATGACGGTGGTGAGTAAAAACAGACAGCTGTAACGTCCATTATTCATTTTTGGGTTAAAGTAACTAAATATATTACTTCAAATTATTATTATTATTTTTTGTATTTTGCTCAAATCTTGCTAAAACTTTCAGAACTGTAATCTGTAGTTGGTAATGATTTAGTCAATCTTATCTTGGTAGGTAATACAGTAGTCATTTTGTACATGGAACATGGAAGAAGAATGGAATTTCATTTTTGGAATCCAGTGTTGACCACAGTGGCGCCGTCGCGACATCAAAGTGGAGGGACAATATTCGAGATTGAGAGTTGAGACTAGAGAGCAACTGCAGTTACTGCACGTAGGGTAGGCTACATAGCCAGACTGGTCATTGCGGTGAGAGGGAAAACAATTGGAACGGTGCTAAAGAGACCACCAGCGTCGGACCAGTCATTCGCCAATAGTGGGGGGACATTTAGACCCATATGGTTGACCATCATGTTATTGTTCTGCCAATAGACATCCTGCACATAGCCAGAATGGTCATTGTGGTGAGAGGCAAACAAATTAGAACGGTGCTAGAGAGACCACCAGCATCGGTCGGGGACAATGAATAAATAGACCAGTCATTCCCATATGGTTGACCATCATGTTATTTTTCTGCTCGTAGACATCCTGCACATGGTTGTGTGTAAAGAGGAGGTTTCCCCTGAAGAGGAGAGGCGCCCCAGTCTGCTCCAGGAAGAACCAGAGCCTCCACACATTAAAGAGGAACCGGAGGAGCTTAAAGAAGAACAGGAGGAGCTACTTCAAAGACCAGACATACCTGTTGGGTCAACGTTGACATTACTAGCAGTAAACGGTGAAGATGACGATGAAGACATCTCTTCGCACCGCTCTGAAGTTGAAGTCGAGCACGACTCCGACACTGAAGTCACTGAAGACAGTGATGATTGGGAGGAGACAACTGAAGGTCAGTCATTGTTAAACACAGGCATTTGGCATATTGACAAAAATCACACCCGTGTGAACTGAGTGGTGTAAGGTCTTATATAGACTGATCAGCTGTGGTCTGACGTAATGTCTGACGTAATGAAATCACACCCGTGTGAACTGGGTGACCATAGCAACCGTGCTCATTTTTTGAGCACAGACAGACAGACAGACAGACAGACACGTAAACTAACAAAGCCAGTTGTAGGAGTGGTTTACACCACTCAAAAACATGTCAATAGTGAGGGGCGCTAATATATTAAAGTCTAACTCATGTTGATTAGGTGATGTAATCGTGATGTAAAACAAACGGTGCCAACACAAACATTAAACGCCATTAACAATAAAGAGACAATATGACGTAAACGAAACATTATGACGTACATTTTCCGTTTATTGTCAATGCGGTTACTGAACAAACTTTGAACTAAAGACAAACCTGTGTATAGGAGGGGCTAGCGCCCCTCAAAAAACAGAAAGATGATGAATAAAAATAAATTAATAGGGAAGCCGTAGGACTGCAAAACATGATGAAGTAAGCTTTTCGAGTTATCTGTATTCACCATTGTTATCCTGCCTCTCCCCTTCGCTCCTCCCTCTCACACTCCGACCATCTTTCTGTGTATCTCTCTCTCTCTCTCTCTCTCTCTCTCTCTCTCTCTCTCTCTCTCTCTCTCAGGAGTGAGGTCCCAGTCTTCCCAGACTCAGTTCTTCTCCTGTTCTGAGTGTTCAAACTCCTTCACATCTCAGATCTTCCTCCATAAACACATCAAGGCGAGACACAATGACCACTACACTGGAGAAAAACCTTTCCACTGTAAACACTGTGACAAGAGCTTCAAAAATGCATCTCAACTGAAGGCACACCAGCTTATCCACACTGGAGAAAAACCTTTCCAGTGTAAACATTGTAACAAGAGTTTCAGTCGGTCAGGTGGTCTGAAGTCACACCAGCGTGTTCACACTGGAGAAAAACCTTTCCAGTGTAAACATTGTAACAAGAGTTTCAGTCGGTCAGGTGACCTGAAGTCACACCAGCGTATGCATTCTGGAGAAAAACCTTACCAGTGTGAACATTGTAACAAGTGTTTTGCTGCATCATCTACCCTGAATACACACCAGCGTATGCATTCTGGAGAAAAACCTTTCCAATGTAAACATTGTGACAAGAGTTTCAGACAGTCAGGTGACCTGAAGAAACACCAGCGTGTTCACACTGGAGAAAAACCTTTCCAGTGTGAACGTTGTAACAAGTGTTTTACTGCATCCTCTTCCCTGAAAACACACCAGATTATCCATACTGGAGAAAAACCTTTCCAGTGTGAACGTTGTAACAAGTGTTTTAATGCATCATCTTCCCTGAGAACACACCAGATTATCCATACTGGAGAAAAACCTTACCAGTGTGAACATTGTAACAAGTGTTTTGCTGCATCATCTACCCTGAATAAACACCAGCGTATGCATTCTGGAGAAAAACCTTTCCAATGTAAACATTGTGACAAGAGTTTCAGACAGTCAGGTGACCTGAAGAAACACCAGCGTGTTCACACTGGAGAAAAACCTTTCCAGTGTGAACGTTGTAACAAGTGTTTTACTGCATCCTCTTCCCTGAAAACACACCAGATTATCCATACTGGAGAAAAACCTTTCCAGTGTGAACGTTGTAACAAGTGTTTTAATGCATCATCTTCCCTGAAAACACACCAGCTTATCCATACTGGAGAAAAACCTTTCCAGTGAAGGGGGAGGACTAACAGCTGAGCCTCTTAAGAGACAGGCAGACTGGCCGCTCTGCAAGTACAAAGCTGTTGACGGTCATGTTATTATTGGTGCCGATAGAAAATCGGTGCCGATTGAATTGTGCACCTTTAGTTTCCACTATAATGAGCTCTTTGGGAGGGTCAAATTGAACAGCTGTATGATCGTAGGGAGGTCGATAGACAAGGAAAATATTATGGATTATTTTACTGCTCCTCGTACAAGATTTCTTTGACTATGCATGCACCTCTTGCTACCACAGCACCTCAAAGGCCCTTAAAACAAGGCTCCAGACTTCCCAAAACAAACTGGTCAGGCTACTACTTGGCCTCACTCCCCGAACCCACCTCACCCCTGCCCACTTTGACAGGATGACGACAGAGTACAGCATCTTGCAATGGGTCTGTTCCACAAGATTCGATACACCACCAGGATACCGATGTACCTGTCTAAATACTTCCTTAATGTCAACGAAGTCCACACGCACAACACCAGAGGGAGTTCAACAAACCATGTACATCCCAGATTTGAATGTCATTTTGTTGTTTTATTACATGCCAAATGGGAAGCACTGCCACCAGATAAATATCAGTTAAGGGGAAAAAAACATTACGCATGCATTTTTAATTACATTAATCCTAATGACTTTCATGACATTCATCTGTTATTTTTCTCTCTCGTTTTTCTTTTAGGTTTTATGGCCTCAGTTACACCCAAACAACCTGCACTTTGAACATTCAGTGGATTTTCTGTGGTCTGGGTTTTTTTGTGTTCTGAAGCCTTTTGAGTGGAGTGAAAAAATAACAATTTGCCATGTCGATAGGTCTATCTCACAGCCCCCTTTCCACGCCCCCTTCCGGTAGCTAGTGGTGTCATTTAACATTAGGCATTTACACTTTTTTCTCTGGAGAATCTACAAAAAAGTACATTTCTTAATGTTAAAATGTCAAAGACTGATAATAATATGAAGAAAACGCAATGGTATAACAACTCAAATAAGTAGAATAAACCTTACCTTTACAAAACGGTAGTTTGTGGCTTGTGAAAATACCTCTTTTAACATGGAAGTCTATGGACCGCAGAAAAAATAACACCATTAGCTCCAAAAGGGGGCGTGGAAAGGGGCTGGGGAAATGCTGTGAGACAGGCCTATTATGTCACTGTTGAGGGATTTTGCCTGTCAATCATTGCCTATGCTCCGCCCACCTAGGGGCTGAAGCAGAGGGGAGGGGCAGGGACGAGAGAGGGCGGCATTAGTGGACGGTGACTTTCTGAAGCTAATTGTTCAGAAAAACCCAGACCAGAGAAAATCCACTGAAAAATATAATGATAATCGTCACCAGACCTTTAAGGAATGTATCCTTTAAGAATAATTATCATGACAAAGATCTGGTCTGGATCAATTGTGACAATTTTATTAAAACAAAAAAAGGTGTTTGGGCTTCGGATGTCATGTATTGCTATAACAATGTTCTCCTCTCTATGATTTTGCACTTTTAAAGTGACACTTCACCCATATAGCCTATGTTAATGTTAATGACGTTTAGATGTTTTAGAACACTTTCCTGGAGGTCTGTATGTGTGTAATATGTGGTTTTAAATATTTTAGATTTGAACAGTGAGCCCAGTGTCTCCCCCTATCCACAAGGAGGAGCAGTGCACCAAAGCATTATGAGAATTGTAGTCCAGGAAGTAAGTGAGCTCATTGTCCTTGACATCAGAGACACTGGGCTCACTGCTAAAATCTAAAATATCTAAAACCACATAGTACACACACAAAGACCCCAGGAAAGTGTTCTAAATCTTCTAAACGTCATTAACATATAAATTATTTTTTTTTTAAAAATGTCATTCTAAATGCTTACAGTTTTCTGAAATACCTACGTATGTTTCTGTCAGTGTCAGTGGTTCTCAATATTTCATGTCAAGGACCCCAAAGATTATATGTAATTGGCCGCCGACCCCCATTTGAATTGATTTGAGTTCAAAACGTTCGCTCTGAAAGAATATATATTCAAAGATTTGTGCCACATTTTCACGATTTTTCAAAAATAGCAGACCTATAAGCTCGTAGCGCGCCACTCGGTGGCGCGCTATGAGTTGTGTTGGTTAAAATAAAATAATGTGTTGGTTAAAATAATATTGAACCTATAACTCCATGGATCATCAAACTATCTGCCAAAACAGCTAACTACAGCCATAAATCATTGCTATTGAACACCCTTTACGTCTGTGTGTTGGTTAAAACAATATTGAACCAATGAAAAGTATTAAAAAGCGCTTTGACAATTAGCTGGATGTTTTTGAGTGGTGTAAACCACTCCTACAACTGGCTTTGTTAGTCTGTGCAGAAAAAATGAGCATGGTTGCTATGTTCACCCTGTTCACCCGGGTGAACAGGTTTTTTTTTCTGTGCAGAAAAAATGAGCATGGTTGCTATGTTCACCCTGTTCACCCGGGTGTGATTTCATTACGTCAGACATGATTTAATTACGTCAGACAGGCTATATAAGACCTTACACCACTCAGTTCACACGGGTGTGATTTTTTAATTTATGTTTGAGTGGTGTAAACCACTCCTACAACTGGCTTTGTTAGTCTGTGCGCAAAAAATGAGCATGGTTGCTACGGTCACCCAGTTCACCCGGGTGTGATTTCATTACGTCAGAGCTGATCAGGCTATATAATACCTTACAGCACAGTTTATTTTTCATGGAACATTTTGGAGTTACCGGTAGGTGGTTTCCTCCAGACAGCAGAGATATACATATAATCATAAAAAATAAACTCAGTAAAGATAAAACACGCATCAGCAGGTTGAAAGGCAAGCATGTTTATAAAAAGGTGCTTCACACAAAACATTAAAAGCAAAATTATAGGCACATAAAAGAGTAAAATTACAGTGTAGTATTTAGTTAGCTAGTAAAAAAAAATGTTTTGCATGGGATCCTACAGAATGTGTATTGGATGTTTGTTTACATGCTAAATGTATTTGTGGGAAATGTGTTTTATATGTGGCACTGATCATATAATAAGTGCTAAGTTATAAACATTAAGAGTTTGTTGAAAACAATGGATTAACTCATTTGTTGGCGGACGGGAAATACACCCATGCATTCTCTATGTGGCTATTCTATTTCAGTGAGTCCATTAGCATGCTTTTGAACTTGTCCAGATCCACCTTCTTGATGATGTTGACCACGTGTTCCTTCTTGAACTTCTTGTTGTAGTCCAGCACCATCATGCCTCGGGTGTTGGTCCCATCCAGCTCCACTGTCACGTCCACCTGCCAGAGGAGGGAGACAAAGACAAAGAGGATGTCGACCGTTCAATCACAGGATGCCACCATCATCAAGGGCACAACAAAAAACCCACTTCTTTCACAACATCACACCAATCCCGAATGAAAACATCTGAGGGCAGATACACCATTACTGTAACACCATTACCATAACTGGAACCACACAAATTGAACCACAACTAGAAAAAGTGCCCTTCTGGGCACATGTCTCCACCAGGAGGATAGGAGTGTGTGTGATGTTTGGTAAAATGTTTAGGAGTAATATAAACATGTTTTTGTGTTTGTTTGTGTTTGACTTGGGACGGGCGGGGAACAAAATAGAGGACATTTGACCAGAATTCTCTTACAGTGGTCAATGGCAAATCTTGAGACGTGTGGGGACAAAAGCTGTTTATAGATGGGGCTAGCGCCACTTAAAAATAGGAACATTATTTTTACATTATTAAATTTGCCACGGACAAGTCCAAGTCTTAGCCACGGACACACCCCTGCTCACAAAACCTCCCACACAAATCTCACCTGTTCGCTTTCTGTCACAAAACTATCGTCTATAGCAGCAGCCATGGCGAAGGGGTCACAGGGAATGAAACCCTTTACGTCCAGTGCTGCAGCCAGCACAACCCTCGGGTGCTGAGGCGTCTCCGTCGTCGCCTGAAGAAGTGTGTAAACAACACTTTAGATCTCTCTAGGGCCTGACTCACAACTTTGCATCTAGCATACAACATTGTTGGATGCTAGATGCATGAGACTTAAACTGATGCAAGCTCGCAATGCATTTCCAAAGGAAGTCACATGGTTTGACACAACATTTGTGTTGTACGGCTTTCGGCTGTGTTTCGACTGCCCCCCACCCCCTCATACAACACAAATGTTGTGTCAAACCATGTGACTCCCATTGGAAATGCATTGTGAGCTTGCATCAGTCAATAAGTCTCATGCATCAGCCATACATCAATCTGTTGTGCACGTGTGAGTCAGGCCTAGGTCGTCCTCAGACGACCCCTCCAGCCCTAGATAGCCTGGTTTAACAACTCCCCCTTGAAATCGCAAGATGCATTCATTTCAGCAAAATTAATGGGGGGGGGGGACATTTTTAACCACTTAATCCCTGTACACTTCATACAACAAATAGTGAAAATAGCAGATCTACACGGTCACAATGCGTCGCGTAAAACACTTCTGACACACATTTGGACAAATTTGTCCAAAACATGGACCAGGGTTATGGTTAATGGTTAATTAAACAATTATTTAATTGTGATATGATATTTGATATATAAATAAACAAACAAACATATCAGTCTACATTTCCAAAAAGGAAATATAGTATATTACATTCAGACTGACAGGTCTGGTCTCGAATGACCAGAGAGTAGCTGTCCCAGCAATGGGTATTTTGTAATATTTTATTGTTTTGGGTAACGTATTGTATTTGTATGGTGCTTTGCCTTCTATTGCCCATGTCATTATGACCTGTTGTAAGGGCATGCAGGTGCAGGTCCTATGTGATTAGTGTTGAGCAGCATTGAGTGCACCTGGGTGAGCTAAGCTCATTCAGAACAAACTGAGTTTCAGTGGTGCAATAGGAGCTCTTCCTACGACAAAAAATAGTGTCCTTAAATAAAGAATATAAGATAAAGATAACTAACTCTCCTAAAAGAATCGTCAGAAGGCCCACATGGTATGTTACCTGTTGTTGTTTTGTTTGTTTGTAAACAGTATTGTCATTCCATCAATTGTTTGTGAACATGTGAAAGATAGACATTTTCATTGTGTTTATGTATTGTGATTGTGAATGTGGACATTTCATTATTCATGGACATTTAAAATGACAGCGTGGTTGACTGACAACAAGGACATTCATATTTCATATATATTTATATTATTTAAAAAAAAATTGCCTACCAGCGGATTACGGTCTGGCGAGGCTCAGTAGCACGCCTCTTTCCTACAACCGAGAACAGGTCGGACCAATTGGGACACGGTATGCAATATGGGCGGGCTTTGGTACAGTGACGTTCAATGCTTGAGACTTTTGACTGACAGTAGCTCTGACCAATTGCGTCAAAGAGAAAATGTTTGAACCCGCCCCCCGGGAAATGAAATCCAAGTGGAGCCAGCCCAGACTAATATACCGCGACAGTGTTGTGTGATATTAGTCTGGTTTATTAGCCAGGCTACAGCAGCCTTGCGTTCCTAAAACAGAACGATTGCTGGCCTTTTGTACAGGCGTTATGTATCTTTCAGGACCTTTCACTGCTTTGTCTCAACCATTACTCAATGGCTCTGGTCTCAGCCACCGCGGTAGATATTTTGACATTCAGTTTCTTTTTTTTTTTTAATGTTGCCACTATGGAGCAGCCATAAACTACACAGGTTCATCCCGATGTTCTGGGCATCTTTGTAATGTTAGTAAAGAGTAACGTTTGAGGCAGACTAACATCAGTCACTTTTCCATTCACTGTAGTAGAAGCTTGGTGCGGGGAAACCGCAGATGTGTCGTCTCCGCCTACAGGAAATACGTAGGCTGCGACCATGAGACCCGTTACGGAATCGGTCCATACAGAGGGTAGAACAGAGGATATGTAATTACACTTATCTTACTTCCCCGTATCAGTATCATCTGCACTCTCTTACCTCTTTCGGCATGATGTGTTTCATAATCTTCTTCATGAAACGAGCCTTTTCAGTGTCTTGTGCCAACCAGGTGTCACAGAATGACTGTGACAGAAAGCAAAATAGTTTCAAAATGTTATAACAATCATTCACTGAGGAAGGAATTAAAAACAGATACAGAAGGTAATGCATGTCATGTTTTTTGTCATTTTAAAATACAAGACATATACGAGGAACATAGTACACAGAACAAAACAAAATACAACGTATACCCACCCTCCAACTAGCCCAATGGCAATATAAAAGAATGTAAAAGAGAGAAAAGCATATTAATCAATTGCAGTTCATAATTCATATATGTAAGAAATGGGTCCCAAGTTGTAAAGACATTATTCAATGAGCCTCTAGTTGATAATTTAATTTATTATTAGGTAGATGAAGGATGACAGGTCTTTTAGCCAGGATGTCGTGGCAGGTGGCTACGACTTTTCCAGTGTGGCGCCACAACCCACCTCATCTCCTAACCTAACCATAACCACAAGCACGGGAGCAGACGCTAGTCCGAAATGCGGATGAATGTTGGACTCAGTGACGTAGAGTCTGTGGGGGCCGCGGGGCCAGGGCCCCCATGAGGAATTGGACCAGGGATCTCGGCCCGCGTTGCCTGTCCCTTACACCAGGGGTTCTCAACCCGTGGGTCGCGACCCCTCAGGGGGTCGCCAAATTATTTTGGGGGGTCCCCAAATTATTAAAAAAAACATTTTTTTTTTTTTTTTTTTTGCAACTGAATGGCTGGAAAGTGGAAATGAAGAGTTTACATATAGTACACATAGTACATGCATGCATACACCTTCCCTAATGATTATATCTGGTTTCAGTATTTATGGTGTATTGTCTCTATTATTAAGGTTATTGTAGCAGTCCATTTATATTGGGGGTCGGGAGGGGGCGGGGCGGGGGTCCCGAGACATTGCCAAAGCATTTCCGGGGGTCCCCGGCCAAAAACGTTGAGAACCCCTGCCTTACACTACCTGGCTTAGGTAGGTAAGGGTATATGCATGCATACAGTACTTACTCTGCTTCTTAGGCTACTTGTTCACAATGAAACCACCACCAGCAAGAACACCCTGGCTGGGGGGGGGGACGGGGGGACGGGGACTAATGCCCTGTCTGAAAAGCGTCGACCTCCCGCCTCTCTATGAGGGAGGAGAATGCAACTAAATATTTAATATTTTAAGCAGCAGTGTATGGTGGTAACCTTACCCATGGCAGACTGTTCCAGCAGGCAAACTCCCAGGTGACAATGTAGATTGGACAGGAGAACCGGTTTAACACGATGTAGGCGGCCTCAGCGTCTGTTGCAAAGTTAAACTCCCCACATACTGTAGCGTTACCCCTGGCTGCTCGCACGTACACACACACACACACACACACACACACACACACACACACACACACACACACACACACACACACACACACACACACACACACACACACACACACACGATTACATAAATAGGAAAAGCGCAGGTAAACCACACACACACACACACACACACACACACAAGATTACATGAATAGGTAAAGCGCAGGCAAACCTAATTATATAAATACAAACGTACAGTTAATGTTGCCTCCCATTAGGTAGAGTCCCTTAAGTTTCGTGGGGAGGGATGGGTCCAGCTTTACAGCCAGGGCCAGGTTGGTGAGAGGTGCGATGGCTACCAGAGTAACCTAAAGATAACGAAAAGATCCAAGAAGACATGAGAGAAAGCAACAAGTGAGAGAGTTGGATCAGGATGCTAGTTAGTTATTTGCTTAATATGTATGCAGAAGCTATAGGCCTACAGGGAAAATATTATCTATATACACTATAGCAGGGGTTCTCAACCTGTGGGTCGCGACCCCTCGGGGGGTCCCCTCCCCCCTCGGGGGGTCCCCAAATATATAAAAAAAGATTTTTTTGCAACTGATGGCTGGAAAATGGAAATGAAGAGTTTACATATAGTACACATAATACATGCATACACCTTCCCTAGTGATTATATCTGGTTTCAGTATTTATTCATGGTGTATTGTCTCTATTATTAAGGTTATTGTAGCAGTCAATTTATATTGGGGGTCTGTAGGGGGCGGGGCGGGGGTCCCGAGACATTGCCAAAGCATTTCCGGGGGTCCCCGGCCAAAAACGTTGAGAACCCCTGCACTATAGGACTCCTAACGATGACAAACCACGCAACCACCCGTCGCGTCCCAGCCCCCTTATAGCAAGTGTCCCTTGACGTCAGCCGCTGCGGCTATACCCGATAACAAGACTCGACAAGCCAAATGCTTATTGATACTCTCGATAAATGCCGAACCGGGTTTGTAATGGACTCCATCCCTATGTAGGAGTGGCACATGTTCAGCACAGGAGTGTTGAACATAATAATTGCTGTCACGCACAAATCTCATAAACTGTTACTTTTCAGGAAATGTAAAAACAAAGCAGTAACACTTAAAGGTTGTGTCTATAAGGCATTATAATCGCCTTTAAAATACAATCAGAATGAGAATCAATCCTAATTGTCACATCACATTACAAGGTGGGTGAAAAACTTGGTAGTGCAGGCTCATCATTGCAGTTAAAAAAGGAGGCTCATCATTGCAGTTAAAAAAGGAGGCTCATCATTGCAGTTAAAAAAGGAGGCTCATCATTGTAGTTAAAAAAGGAGGCTCATCATTGCAGTTAAAAAAGGAGGCTCATCATTGCAGTTAAAAAAGGAGGCTCATCATTGCAGTTAAAAAAGGAGGCTCATCATTGCAGTTAAAAAAGGAGGCTCATCATTGCAGTTAAAAAAGGAGGCTCATCATTGCAGTTAAAAAAGGAGGCTCATCATTGCAGTTAAAAAAGGAGGCTCATCATTGCAGTTAAAAAAGGAGGCTCATCATTGCAGTTAAAAAAGGAGGCTCATCATTGCAGTTAAAAAAGGAGGCTCATCATTGCAGTTAAAAAAGGAGGCTCATCATTGCAGTTAAAAAAGGAGGCTCATCATTGCAGTTAAAAAAGGAGGCTCATCATTGCAGTTAAAAAAGGAGGCTCATCATTGCAGTTAAAAAAGGAGGCTCATCATTGCAGTTAAAAAAGGAGGCTCATCATTGCAGTTAAAAAAGGAGGCTCATCATTGCAGTTAAAAAAGGAGGCTCATCATTGCAGTTAAAAAAGGAGGCTCATCATTGTAGTTAAAAAAGGAGGCTCATCATTGCAGTTAAAAAAGGAGGCTCATCATTGCAGTTAAAAAAGGAGGCTCATCATTGTAGTTAAAAAAGGAGGCTCATCATTGTAGTTAAAAAAGGAGGCTCATCATTGCAGTTAAAAAAGGAGGCTCATCATTGTAGTTAAAAAAGGAGGCTCATCATTGCAGTTAAAAAAGGAGGCTCATCATTGTAGTTAAAAAATCACACCCGTGTGAACTGAGTGGTGTAAGGTTTTATATAGCATGATCAGCTGTGGTCTGACGTAATGTCTGACGTTAAAGATCTTTGGCTAGGTAGACTCGTCTTCTGATGTGATGCTTTGTGACCATGAAGTTGATTCAGCTGGAGTTTTTGTCCGATGTGAGGTATTATATAAGGTAAGGTATTATATAGCCTGATCAGCTCTGATCTGACGTAATGAAATCACACCTGGATGTGATTTCACAACTGGCTTTTTTTGTGCAGAGAAAATGACCACGGTTGCTACGGTCATCCAGTTCACCCGGGTGTGATTTAATTACGTCAGAAATTATTTTGAACATAGCAACCATGGTCATTTTTTTCTGCACACAAAAGCCAGTTGTAGGAGTGGTTTACACCACTCAAAAAGGAGGCTCATCATTGCAGTTAAAAAAGGAGGCTCATCATTGCAGTTAAAAAAGGAGGCTCATCATTGTAGTTAAAAAATCACACCCGTGTGAACTGAGTGGTGTAAGGTTTTATATAGCATGATCAGCTCTGATCTGACGTAATGAAATCACACCCGGATGTGATTTCACAACTGGCTTTTTTTGTGCAGAAAAAATGAGCATGGTTGCTACGGTCATCCAGTTCACCCGGGTGTGATTTAATTACGTCAGAAATTATTTTGAACATAGCAACCATGCTCATTTTTTTCTGCACACAAAAGCCAGTTGTAGGAGTGGTTTACACCACTCAAAAAGGAGGCTCATCATTGTAGTTAAAAAAGGAAGCTCATCATTGTAGTTAAAAAAGGAGGCTCATCATTGTAGTTAAAAAAGGAGGCTCATCATTGTAGTTAAAAAAGGAGGCTCATCATTGTAGTTAAAAAATCACACCCGTGTGAACTGAGTGGTGTAAGGTTTTATATAGCATGATGAGCTGTGGTCTGACGTAATGTCTGACGTAATGAAATCACACCCGGATGTGATTTCAAAACTGGCTGTTTTTGTGCAGAGAAAATGACCACGGTTGCTACGGTCATCCAGTTCACCCGGGTGTGATTTAATTACGTCAGAAATTATTTTGAACATAGCAACCATGGTCATTTTTTTCTGCACACAAAAGCCAGTTGTAGGAGTGGTTTACACCACTCAAAAAGGAGGCTCATCATTGTAGTTAAAAAATCACACCCGTGTGAACTGAGTGGTGTAAGGTTTTATATAGCATGATCAGCTGTGGTCTGACGTAATAAGGTATTATATAGCCTGATCACGTCTGATCTGACGTAATGAAATCACACCTGGATGTGATTTCACAACTGGCTTTTTTTGCGCAGAGAAAATGACCACGGTTGCTACGGTCATCCAGTTCACCCGGGTGTGATTTAATTACGTCAGAAATTATTTTGAACATAGCAACCATGGTCATTTTTTTATGCACACAAAAGCCAGTTGTAGGAGTGGTTTACACCACTCAAAAAGGAGGCTCATCATTGCAGTTAAAAAAGGAGGCTCATCATTGCAGTTAAAAAAGGAGGCTCATCATTGTAGTTAAAAAAGGAGGCTCATCATTGTAGTTAAAAAAGGAAGCTCATCATTGTAGTTAAAAAAGGAGGCTCATCATTGTAGTTAAAAAAGGAGGCTCATCATTGTAGTTAAAAAAGGAGGCTCATCATTGTAGTTAAAAAAGGAGGCTCATCATTGTAGTTAAAAAAGGAAGCTCATCATTGTAGTTAAAAAAGGAGGCTCATCATTGTAGTTAAAAAAGGAAGCTCATCATTGTAGTTAAAAAAGGAGGCTCATCATTGTAGTTAAAAAAGGAGGCTCATCATTGCAGTTAAAAAAGGAAGCTCATCATTGCAGTCAAAAAAGGAGGCTCATCATTGCAGTTAAAAAAGGATAGAGAGAAGAGAGGAGCATAAAGTGCATAATATGACAATTGTGTTTACATCGATAAGTCAAAACCGCCGCTTTTGACTTTTGAAAATTAACCAAGCACATTTTTAAAGATTAGATTGTGACGATTTGGAATATGTTTTTACATTTAAATGAAAGGTTATAATCACGGGTGATTTGTATCCCGCAGCACAGGTCGGACTAACGTACGGGAGGTCTGACTTGAGGGGGGAAAAGGGGAAGTAGTACAGGAGACAAAGTGCAGGGTTACAGTTGGAGGCCATCGATATTGTCCTTTTCTTTTTGCTGAGGTTTGCGTGATCTGCGCAAAACCCCTTTTGGTGTTTTAAACATGTTATAATTTAGCTATTGAAAAATAGCAGATCTACAAGCTCATATCGCGCCACCGAGTGGCGCGCTACGAGCTTGTAGGTCTGCTATTTTTGAAAAATCGTGAAAATATTTATTTCAGAAAACTGGAGGATTTAGAAGGATTTTTAAAAAAATTTGAGGTCAGGCCTAAATGGGTCAAATGATAAGGGACAATATCGGTGGCACCCAACTGTAGTACAGGAGACAAAGTGCAGGGTTAAATCTTACCTCACTACGGTGTTCATTCACCATCCTGATCATGGCTTCCACGGCTCCTTCTTTCTGCAGTAGATCCGGGCTTGGGGGGTCTGGATCAGGGACGTCTCCGAGCCCATCCTTCCCAAAGTAGTTGTCCTTAGGGATGCGCTGGCCCAGCAGGGGCTCTAAACTGCCGCCGTACACTGGGATCTGCATTTGTTTGGGGAACAGACAGTAGCTTACTCGCTCAGAGAACCCACTTTTAGCCAATGCATTTCTTGTCATGATGTCTGATCAGTAGTAGTAGTAGTAGTAGTAGTAGTATGTCTTGTCATGATGATCAGTAGTAGTAGTAGTAGTAGTAGTAGTAGTAGTAGTATTTCTTGTCATGATGATCAGTAGTAGTAGTAGTATTTCTTGTCATGATGATCAGTAGTAGTAGTAGTAGTAGTAGTAGTAGTAGTAGTAGTAGTAGTAGTAGTAGTAGTAGTAGTATGTCTTGTCATGATGTCTGATCAGTAGTAGTAGTAGTAGTAGTATGTCTTGTCATGATGATCAGTAGTAGTAGTAGTATTAGTAGTAGTAGTAGTATTTCTTGTCATGATGATTAGTAGCCTAGTAGTAGTAGTATTGTGATGATAGTGGTTTGTTCCGTACACACCCTTACTTGTAACTCAATAAAATAAATCGTATGGACAAGATTTGTTTAGTTTCGTTGCATGTGAAGGTTTTAATCGACATCAGCGTTTAATCACAATAATAATGTTCGGAATTAAGTCTCTCTCTCTCTCTCTCTCTCTCTTTCTCTCTCTCTCTCTCATATGAATGTTACAGTATTGAATAAACAGAAACTTACATCCAGCCTGTTGCAGACTTTGAGAACACGCAGCGTGTTCAAACAAACATTCTTCACGCTTGTGTTGCCGTTGCAGCATGTGAACCCCAGGACCTCCACGTTTGGGTTGGCGAGGACCATCATGATGGCCTGGGCGTCGTCCACACCAGTGTCCAGGTCAACGATCACCAACTTCTTCATTTCCTTGTACTGAATAAAAGGACAGAGTTAAATGTAGAGTAGAGGAACAGGGCTTTTAACTTTCAACAGCCAAAAAGAGAATCAACACAATTTTCCAAACAATGGCTACAGTATGTCAAATATGTTTTTCATTAGAACCAGATTAACTAGGCTCCTTTTTTTTTGTTGCACTGAACACACCATTGACAATTAAAGTTATGAGATAAAGGAAAGTGAGGAAAAAGCAATGTGAATCTTTACCTAGTAATCCGAACTACGCTTGTATTGTCGTTTGACGGAGCTGGCTTATGCCATCTGGCAGCACACTGCGCCTTTTAAGTCAGAACAACAGAGGTGCGGCTTATGCAACACGTGACAGTGGTCTGTGTTGCGTCGTTATAGTTCAAGGCTATATAAAGTCCAATAAAAGTCCAATAAACAGGCTGTAAACATAAGTCATGGAATAATAAGAGCTGGCATATTTTAATGATTGCCCGGGATACTTATTCCAAAATGAATGGTCCATGTGATATGCATATGAACAGCAAAGACATAGATGAAAGCAAATACGACCTGTTACGTCACAAATTAGTTTGGTGATTTTGTTTCGATTTTGATTTAGTTAACTAAACCTTTGTGCACTGTTCCGTGGAAGTGTGTCAATGTTTTCAGTTCCTGGGAAGTCTGAGGTTAAGACATTCCACAGAAAAGGGTAAGTGTACCAGCTTGCCTGATTGAGTCATCATTATTAGGAAATGTGCCCATATAATCATGACATGTCATCATGCATGTGTCTGCTCTATCAGTACTGTACATCAGTTAACCCAGTTTAGGCCTGCTATGTCAAAATAAAAAAAATGTCTTCTAAATCCTGACAGTTTTCTGAAAAACCCATGTTTCTATGTCAGTGGTGCTCAAACAGCCTATTCATGTCAAGGACCCCAAATATATATGACATTGCCCGCCGACTCCCATCTGAAAATATGTTGTTCCAGGGACCCTCCCAGTAGCAAAGATTTGAGTTAAAAACTTGCTCTGTAACAATATATATTCAAAGATTTCAGGCACATTTTCACGACTTTTCAAAAATAGCAGATCTACAAGCTCTGAACTAGCTCTGAGCTATGAGCTTGTAGATCTGCTATTTTTCAATAGCTAAAGTAGAACATAATGCTTAACCTGAGTTTAATGGAAGGTTGGATAAAGTAAGGGAATGGAATATGGGTATGTGGGATAGGAATAGATTAGTGATGGGAGATTAATCGGCAAACACATCGGTATCGGCCGATTTTAGTTGTTTTTATATGAATCGACATCGGTTCGATTAATCAATCAGACCGTTCCGATTAATCGGTCTGCGTTTACAGATAAACAAGCCCAAAGTAACAGCTTGAACAGATCTACAAGCTCACAATATTAAATATAAAAGGTATTAAAGTAAAATCTGGCCTGCAGTGCAGACACCCTGTTACATGTATTTTTCAGAATGGACAAAATTATTATACTTTTTTTTAAATACAGAATGAGATCATAATCGGTAATATCGGTTATCGGTCATAACAGCACTTAATTATATCGGATATCGATATCGGCCCAAATGTCTCATTGGCACATCCCTACAATAGATCAGTGGTTCTCAAAAAAAAAGAAGAAAAAGCTAAACAAACATCATTCGGTTAACTTCTGGACCACTTGTACATTTCAGTTAAATAATGCCTGGGCTTGATATAAATTGTCGCACGTAGTATCGTGCAATGAATGAAAACAAGCCCTTAACAGTCATGATTTAATCTCAATGTTTATATTGGCTATTAATTAAAATATGTTCTTACATTTGATGGACTTTTGAAATACTATATTACTTTAACATATATTAACATATTTTAATGAATTTAACAAAGGCATTTTATTTATATTTTGAAACTTATGTGAAAGTCCGTCCGTGGACCATCGGAATAACGTGCTATGCAGGACATGGGATCAGTGGAGGCTGGTTCTGATTTTGGGTGGAGGGGGTAAGGCATCCATTATACTAGCCTGGCTAATAAGCCAGACCGAATCAGCCGTTGGCAAAAAAAAATTGCCTGCCAGTGTGATTTGAGTCTGGCTTATTAGCCAGGCTACCATTATACCACACTGCAGCAACAGCATCACATTACAGACACCAGCAATGACTACTGGGGTCCATCTATACGGTAATTTGTAATAGCAAATGCTCCACAACAACACACAGCACCAATAACAACAATATAGCTGCAAGCAGCGATAAAGCGGGACCAAGATAGAAGAAGAACAATGCGCAATTAGAACAACATGCACAAATGAGACCGACGAGCTGAGTTGTCGGTGCCTGGATTTGAACTCACAACCTTGTGGACCGAAGGTGTGTGTGTGTGTGTGTGTGTGTGTGTCAGTGTCAGTGTCAGTGTCAGTGTCATGTGTGTGCGCGCGTGCGTGGCTGCGTGTGTGTGTGCGTGCGCTCGTGCGTGCGTGCGTGCGTGTGTGCGTGGCTGCATGCGTGTGTGTGTGTTAGGCAGACAATCGTTCATAACCATGGATTTGGATTGAAGATCATCTCTTTAGTTTTTGTGGTGTTTAACATAAGGTGGCTATTATCACACCAGTCTTTAAAGTTATTGATCTCACTGATATAGCCCACAGGGCGTTCAACAATAAGACTGACAAGCTGAGTTGTCAGTAGCTGGATTTGAACACACAACCTTGCGGTCCAAGGGCAAGAGCTCGACTGACTGAGCTACACGGAGACAATCAGTTACTCCATTGTTAACAGGAAAATCATTCAGTGTTAGTTCAGCATAAGTACTCAAACTTTAGTGTGTGTGTGTGTGTGTGTGTGTGTGTGTGTGTGTGTGTGTCTGTGTGTGTGTGTGTGTGTGTGTGTGTGTGTGTGTGTGTGTGTGTGTGTGTGTGTGTGTGTGTGTGTGTGTGTGTGTGTGTGTGTGTGTGTGTGTGTGTGTGTGTGCGTGCGCGCGCAATTTTCATTGGCTCATAAAAACTTCATTTTTTCACTTAACAAAAATGTGCTACGATTATTTGTCCGTATAGGTCCAAAGTTCACGTGTAGAAGTTTCCGTGCATTTTGAGCAAAGATTCTGGGAGGAGTTACATTTGAACAGTTTTTCATATAATTCAAAATGGCGGGTGATCTAAAGGTCAGAGGTCAAAAGTCAGAACACGAAAGTTGTTCGGCATGAGGAGACACATACGTGTATCAAAGTGTCATTGCCAACGGTCAAACGGTTCATGAGATATGCACGTTCAAAGTTTGCAAGTTTGCAAGTTTTGCATCAATTGAGTGCTATAGCGCCACCATTTGGCCAATCATGATGGGCTTCGCATAGTCACCGTTTGGCATGGTCCTCTATCATGTTGACAAGTTTTGCGAAAACCGACTGCACGGTTCAGTCAGAACAGCTATTTTTGGCGGAAGGAGAAGAAGTACTGATCATATAATTAAAAATGGCGGGTGATCTAAAGGTCAGAGGTCAAAAGTCAGAACGCGAAAGTTGTTCAGCATGAGGAGACGCATATGGGTATCAAAGTGTCATTGCCAACGGTCAAACGGTTCATGAGCTATGCATGTTCAAAGTTAGCATTTTCAATTGAGCGCTATAGCGCCACCATTTGGCCAATCGTCTTGGGCTTCGCATATTCACCGCTTGGCATGGCCCTCTACCAGATTACTGCGTTTCGCGAAAACCGACTGCACCATTCAGTCAGAACAGCTATTTTTGGCGGAAGGAGAAGGAGAAGAAGGAGAAGAAAAATAAACACAAAAACAATAAGTGACCAAAGTCACTGCGTGACTTCTTGGTCCCTAATAAGTGACTCACTGCGTGACTTCTTGGTCCCTTAATAAGTGACCAAAGTCACTTCGTGACTTCTTGGTCCCTTAATAATTGTATTAACAGTTTGCAGAGTGGGTACAGTCCAAGGAAGGTACAGGTCAATACAATAACTGCTAAGAGGATAAAACCAGAAAAAGCACTAAGACTCGGGTCCTCATCAGGGTCCTCCAGGTCTGAGGGTGGATTCTGGGGGTCTTTGTTGCAAATCTATCACTGGCATTCTGTTGCCTTTTATACCGTTGGCTATAGTGCTTGATGCTATAGCCAACTTGGAGTCTATGATGTCAGACTTACATTATGTAAGTCTCCATACAGAATGGGTGACACCCTATAGGGTGCCGTGGCACAAGTCCAGCAGTGCCTCAGAATACATTATATACAGATAATATTTTTAATTTATCAACAGCACTTCAGTATAATCACGTAGACCCTCTAGATTTAGTCAAACAGACGTGAGTTGCACTGTACTTGCAGTTGAAAAAACAACTCAAGTAGGCTTACCGTGCAATACAGGTCTGTTTTCTGAGCGCATTTCCTGATAATGATGACTTAACCCTAGCCACGGGCGTTTTGTTAAAAAAACAAAAACAAACAATAAAGGCTGGGCATAGGAATGAAGTCTAGGAGTGAACCTTGTTTTTTGCTAACCATTTTGTCAGCTGTTTTCGCTGGAAAAGGTGTATCCGCCCCTGTAGAGCAGAAAGCACAGTGGCCTGGCAGTTAGCCATGGCACGTTGTCAGCCCAACAATCAGGTACACCTCCTTCCCCTTCGCCTTCTTGAGAATCTTATCTTTTCTGTGGAATCTCTTCACCTCTGACTTCCCAGTAACTGACAAAGTCGATGCGTCACCATATGTCACCGCCAGGTCATTTAAGGCCACACCAAATCTCGTCTTCAGTATAGTATAAAGTATAAAAGTTATTTTCAGTCTGTCCTATATGTAATGGAAACTGATATTCTCTCTCAAGTTCTCCTTGTGACATGCTGTATCTTAGGGGGGAAGATTTCCAAATGTACGTACCGTATATGACATAAGATTCTGAAAATGAGCCGTGGATGGAAAAGTTCTTTAAAGGGGTGCCCTGAGTTCAAAGGATTTGAGAACCACTGCCATAAAGCATATGGAGTTCCAGACATTCGTAACAGGGGAGGCGGTGGCTCAGGGGTAGAGTGTCTGGATGGTAACCGTAAGGTTGCCAGTTCGAACCCGGGCTCCCCCAGAGTTACTGTCGAAGTGTCCTTGAGCAAGACACTGAACCCCTAATTGCTCCCGATTAACCCCTAATTGCTAGTTGGTGCCTTGCATGGTTTCCGCTGCCATCGGTGTATGAATGTGTGTGTGAATGGGTGAATGTAATGCACAATCTCTGTAAAGCGCCTTGGATAAAGGCGCTATATAAATGCACCATTTACCTGACTCGATCATGGTGGTATCCATAACAACTAGTGGACAGGACAACTACAGCAACCTATCCAACAATGGTATACTGTGAAGACTAAACAAAACAGACAAAATAAAAAGTTTTCTGAAATCCTTCAAATATTTATATAGCAAAATCATTTTTTTAATACTGTACATACTGTACAGCACCCCAAGATGGGTTCCCATCCAGAAGGGTTAGAACACCAAAAGGGGTTCCCGCCCAGAATGGGCGAGCGTGACGTGCGTGTGACATTAACATAGACAACATAGATCAAATCATCAATTCAACACTGGGGTTTTGGATTTCACTAATTGGATCAGAAGCTACAGATGGTGCTTCCATTGCAAGAGGGCCACTTAGCTGCAACGTTGAGGGGGTTTGTGGCTGTGTATCATAATTATAGAGACGTTCTACGTCAGCTAAACTAGTTTTAGTTTTGGCAAAAGGTAGCTTGAATAGGTGTGGTTTGCCATGCCAAGCCAAGGCATGCCGTTCGAACAATGGGAAGAAAAAGTATCAACGCTTCTCACGAAAACAAATGCTTCTCACGGACACGAATGCTTCTGACGAACACGAATGCTTCTCACGAACACGAATGCTTCTCACGAAAACAAGTGCTTCTCACAAACACAAATAGGCCTACTTCTCACGAAAAGGTAGGATCTACCATAGAATCTACCTTTCGGACTTTCGTTTATTAAACTCCCAAGTTGCATCGTTCCCAAATAGACCGGTGGGCGACGGGCACATACAGGTCTAGTGTTATAAATGTTGTTGTTGAGTATGGGTCCCCAGCATGTAGAAAATGCCGGATGCTAACTTGCATATGTTGAGCAATTTTCAGGATTGGCATAATATGTGACCATACTATTAACAACCTATAGAAGGCAAAACATTCAACATTTCATCATGCTTTATGTATCAAAACCCCGGAACATAATCTAAAATCTAATCTAAAAGTGTGTGTGTGTGTGTGTGTGTGTGTGTGTGTGTGTGTGTGTGTGTGTGTGTGTGTGTGTGCGTGTGCGTGTGCGTGCGTGCGTGTGTGCGTGCGTGCGAGAGTGTGCGTGCGTGCGTGTATATGTGTGTTGGCATTAAAGCAAACAAACTATCTGCCGTCCTCACCTGATGTAACTGACAACTAGTGTTGATGATCAGTTACTGGGAAGTCAGACCTCAGGAATTTTCCACCGAAAACGGGAGTTAGATTCTGTTGTGTACGTGCGTGGCCTATGAACACATCAGTTTTAAATCACTCGAGTGTGATCTTGTTTTTTTTTGTTTTGTTTTGTCAACGCAGGTTGTGAAATCAGCACACACACCTCTTGCTCTGTGTGGCTGTGTGTTTTGTGGATAAAGTATTAGGTAAATGTTGCTTCGTTCTTTGTTTTAGGTTCCTGCTCAGCCCTGCTCACTTAGCAGCACTTCAGATTAAATTGTCTTCACTAACTTGTATGCCACAAACAATACTGGAATAAACTTTCATATTGGCATTAAACACCTTTGACTTAGTTAGTTAGTTCGTTTAGTTGTCTCGGTCATTTATCACATCTGTTGTACATACAATATACAAAGGTTTGTGTTTTACAATTGACCAAAAAGGAAAGGGCTGAAGCCGAAGCTTATTATGCCCACCTTATTGACAATTTACTAAATTATTACATAAAAAGGAAAACAAAAGCCAAAAAAAGGAAAACAAGATTCAGGGTTGTTGCACTTATAAAATGGAGTGAAAAGAAAAACAATGCTGGACGTTTGATTTTTGACAGAAAAAGCATTTCCAGATTTATTGATACATGATTGATGAGAAAATGATGACAGTTTTCTAGTATTAATTAACCCTTACCCCCAAATAATATTAATATTGCTCTCAATAATTCCAATAATATTATTATTGTCATTATTATTATGTGTGTGTATATATATATATATATATGTGTGTGTGTTTATATATATGTGTGTATGGGTGTGTATGTGTGTTCACATAAAAAAGCGTGTGTGTGTGTGTGTGTGTGTGTGTTAAGGCTGTACCTTAGCCCTTTTTTTAGGACTCGAACTTCGGCAGGAATTTTCGAGCGAACATCCGGACCATTTGTTTCTAATTAATTTAAAAAATAACCTTTGAGATATCCGTCTCGATCAGAGCGCAGCGCGTCTCCCCTGCTCTTTATCAATCTCTCTCGTCTCTCCCAACACACACACACACGCACACACCGTCAAGTGGCTCCGCGAAAACAGCTGATCTGCAAGCTCATGTGAGCTTGCTGGCAGGCAGCTAAAACAGCGTATATTGCTCGTTATTTGTTCCACCTGTGTATCCGTTTTGCAATGATGAAACAATGATCAGAGTTCCCTGCTTTTTGTGATGTGATGCTAGAGAGCATATGCTAATATATCATGGCTGCTAAGAACGATTCCCCTGTCAGCGATCATGCTGGTGTGTGTGTGTGTCCGTGTGTGAGAGAGACACGTCAGACATTCCATTCAATGGAACTCTTTTGTTCTCACAGAACAAGGTGAGAAAGGTCAATCACCTCAGCTGTAGGCCAATCAGCAAATTAATGTGCACGGGAGATGGGACAGCAGAACTAGGAGATATTTCTTTAAAAAATGACCCTAACCCTAACCCTCTGACAGGAATGCACTAGAAACTTACTTTTTTTTTTACATGCTCATATCGCATTCTCGCCGAGATATATTTTCGAGTTAATAAAAAAAGGGAAATATTTTTTATTTAATAAAAAAATAAAAATAAAAAAAACGAATGGTTCAAGCCCATTAATTAAGATTCGAGTGCCAACCCTAACGAGCGAACATTCAAACCTTGAATGTTTGGGGACAGCCTTAGTGTGTGTGTGTGTGTGTGTGTGTGTGTGTGTGTGTGTGTACATGAACGAACAAACACACACACACACACGTACACACACACACACACACATACACACGTACACAAAGTGGTTGCCTCGTACACATGAATATATTGTCTATGATTTGTTGTATGCATATGTATTCCCCCATACACACACCCATATACATACAAATACCTTAACCCACACACACGTGCTCGCATGCACGCATACGGGATACTATATACTATGCAATTATCACCACCATACTACCGCCATTAGGGGGAGGGAGAGAGAGAGAGAAAGTCAGGCAGAGACAGACAGACAGACAGACAGACAGACAGACAGATGATGAGAGTACAATATGAATAATGCAATTTATGCAGTAATTGCATTGTTGTGTGTGTGTGTGTGTGTGTGTGTGTGTGTGTGTGTGTGTGTGTGTGTGTGTGTGTGTGTGTGTGTGTGTGTGTGTGTGTGTGTGTGTGTGTGTGTGTGTGTGTGTGTGTGTGTGTGTGTGTGTGTGTGTGTGTGTGTGTGTGTGTGTGTGTGTGTGTGTGACGCGGCTTGGCCTGGTGGGAATATGCATGCACAGGTTCACCGCAATCGGACGCTGCGTTGAGTAATTGTGGCCATTTGTACAAAACGGGTACAAAGCTGGCTACTCCTGAAAGGTTTAGAAGCCAATCGTAGGCAATGAAGGTGGATCATGAGAAATCAAACAAACGCGTCTTGATCACATGACTATGGAGAGCATGTGTACCGATTTGCGTGAAATTTGGATAAAATCTGAAGGAGTAATATTAGAAAATGTGTTTTACATATGTCGGCCTCCTGGTGGCGCTATAAAGAGCAGATGTGAAAAATTTCAGGCAAGGAGTGGGAGGAGTTACATTTGAACTGTTTTTCATATAATTCAAAATGGCGGGTGATCTAAAGGTCAGAGGTCAAAAGTCAGAACATGAAAAAAGCATGAGGAGACATTATGTGTATCAAAGTGTCATTGCCAACGGTCAAACGGTTCATGAGATATGCACGTTCAAAGTTTGCAAGTTTGCAAGTTTTGCATCAATTGAGTGCTATAGCGCCACCATTTGGCCAATCTTGATGGGCTTCGCATAGTAAAGTGACATAAGCATATGTGTGTATTAGAGGCAGAAGAATAATTTTCACAAACCAGCAATTTTAATTGGCTCATAAAAACTTCATTTTTTCACTTAACAAAAATGTGCTACGAGTATTTGTCCGTATAGGTCCAGAGTTCACGTGTAGAAGTTTTCGTGCATTTTGAGCAAAGATTCTGGGAGGAGTTACATTTGAACTGTTTTTCATATAATTCAAAATGCCGGGTGATCTAAAGATCAGAGGTCAAAAGTCAGAACACGAAAGTTGTTCGGCATGAGGAGACACATATGTGTATCAAAGTGTCATTGCCAACGGTCAAACGGTCCATGAGATATGCACGTTCAAAGTTTGCAAGTTTGCAAGTTTTGCATCAATTGAGTGCTATAGCGCCACCATTTGGCCAATCATGATGGGCTTCGCATAGTCACCGTTTGGCATGGTCCTCTATCATGTTGACAATTTTTGCGAAAACCGACTGCACGGTTCAGTCAGAACAGCTATTTTTGGCGGAAGGAGAAGGAGAAGAAGTACTGATCATATAATTCAAAATGGCGGGTGATCTAACGGTCAGAGGTCAAAAGTCAGAACACGAAAGTTGTTCAGCATGAGGAGACGCATATGGGTATCAAAGTGTCATTGCCAACGGTCAAACGGTTCATGAGCTATGCACGTTCAAAGTTAGCATTTTCAATTGAGCAGATTACCAGATTACCGCGTTTCGCGAAAACCGACTGCACCATTCAGTCAGAACAGCTATTTTTGGCGGAAGAAGAAGGAGAAGAAGAAAAATAAACAGAAAAACAAAGAGTGACCAAAGTCACTACGTGACTTCTTGGTCCCTAAAAACAGTTCACTGCTCCAGTGAAGGAAAGTTGATTTGAGTGGTGGTAGGGGTGCGCAGTCCCTACAGTCCCACACTGTTTTAGCTTGGCCCCATACAACGTCCTCCAGTGGCATGATGACTTGACGACCTTCTGCCATGTGGGGTTGCAGAGGACTGCCAGAGCACCAGTATGTTGGTGACTGCCTAATGCAGGTCTTCATGTGGGGTTGCAGAGGACTGCCAGTGCCTCAGTCTGTTGGTGACTTCCTAATGCAGGTCTTCATGTGGGGTTGCAGAGGACTGCTAGTGCCTCAGTCTGTTGGTGACTGCCTAATGCAGGTCTTCATGTGGGGTTGCAGAGGACTGCCAGTGCCTCAGTCTGTTGGTGACTGCCTAATGCAGGTCTTCATGTGGGGTTGCAGAGGACTGCCAGTGCCTCAGTCTGTTGGTGACTGCCTAATGCAGGTCTTCATGTGGGGTTGCAGAGGACTGCCAGTGCCTCAGTCTGTTGGTGACTTCCTAATGCAGGTCTTCATGTGGGGTTGCAGAGGACTGCCAGTGCCTCAGTCTGTTGGTGACTTCCTAATGCAGGTCTTCATGTGGGGTTGCAGAGGACTGCCAGTGCCTCAGTCTGTTGGTGACTTCCTAATGCAGGTCTTCATGTGGGGTTGCAGAGGACTGCCAGTGCCTCAGTCTGTTGGTGACTTCCTAATGCAGGTCTTCATGTGGGGTTGCAGAGGACTGCCAGTGCCTCAGTCTGTTGGTGACTTCCTAATGCAGGTCTTCATGTGGGGTTGCAGAGGACTGCCAGTGCCTCAGTCTGTTGGTGACTGCCTAATGCAGGTCTTCATGTGGGGTTGCAGAGGACTGCCAGTGCCTCAGTCTGTTGGTGACTGCCTAATGCAGGTCTTCATGTGGGGTTGCAGAGGACTGCCAGTGCCTCAGTCTGTTGGTGACTTCCTAATGCAGGTCTTCATGTGGGGTTGCAGAGGACTGCCAGTGCCTCAGTCTGTTGGTGACTTCCTAATGCAGGTCTTCATGTGGGGTTGCAGAGGACTGCCAGTGCCTCAGTCTGTTGGTGACTTCCTAATGCAGGTCTTCATGTGGGGTTGCAGAGGACTGCCAGTGCCTCAGTCTGTTGGTGACTTCCTAATGCAGGTCTTCATGTGGGGTTGCAGAGGACTGCCAGTGCCTCTGTCTGTTGGTGACTTCCTAATGCAGGTCTTCATGTGGGGTTGCAGAGGACTGCCAGTGCACCAGTCTGTTGGTGACTGCCTAATGCAGGTCTTCATGTGGGGTTGCAGAGGACTGCCAGTGCCTCAGTCTGTTGGTGACTTCCTAATGCAGGTCTTCATGTGGGGTTGCAGAGGACTGCCAGTGCCTCAGTCTGTTGGTGACTTCCTAATGCAGGTCTTCATGTGGGGTTGCAGAGGACTGCCAGTGCCTCAGTCTGTTGGTGACTTCCTAATGCAGGTCTTCATGTGGGGTTGCAGAGGACTGCCAGTGCCTCAGTCTGTTGGTGACTTCCTAATGCAGGTCTTCATGTGGGGTTGCAGAGGACTGCCAGTGCCTCAGTCTGTTGGTGACTTCCTAATGCAGGTCTTCATGTGGGGTTGCAGAGGACTGCCAGAGCACCAGTCTGTTGGTGACTTCCTAATGCAGGTCTTCATGTGGGGTTGCAGAGGACTGCCAGTGCCTCAGTCTGTTGGTGACTTCCTAATGCAGGTCTTCATGTGGGGTTGCAGAGGACTGCCAGTGCCTCAGTCTGTTGGTGACTTCCTAATGCAGGTCTTCATGTGGGGTTGCAGAGGACTGCCAGTGCCTCAGTCTGTTGGTGACTTCCTAATGCAGGTCTTCATGTGGGGTTGCAGAGGACTGCCAGAGCACCAGTCTGTTGGTGACTTCCTAATGCAGGTCTTCATGTGGGGTTGCAGAGGACTGCCAGTGCCTCAGTCTGTTGGTGACTTCCTAATGCAGGTCTTCATGTGGGGTTGCAGAGGACTGCCAGTGCACCAGTCTGTTGGTGACTTCCTAATGCAGGTCTTCATGTGGGGTTGCAGAGGACTGCCAGTGCCTCAGTCTGTTGGTGACTGCCTAATGCAGGTCTTCATGTGGGGTTGCAGAGGACTGCCAGTGCACCAGTCTGTTGGTGACTGCCTAATGCAGGTCTTCATGTGGGGTTGCAGAGGACTGCCAGTGCCTCAGTCTGTTGGTGACTGCCTAATGCAGGTCTTCATGTGGGGTTGCAGAGGACTGCCAGTGCCTCAGTCTGTTGGTGACTGCCTAATGCAGGTCTTCATGTGGGGTTGCAGAGGACTGCCAGTGCCTCAGTCTGTTGGTGACTTCCTAATGCAGGTCTTCATGTGGGGTTGCAGAGGACTGCCAGTGCCTCAGTATGTTGGTGACTGCCTAATGCAGGTCTTCATGTGGGGTTGCAGAGGACTGCCAGTGCCTCAGTCTGTTGGTGACTGCCTAATGCAGGTCTTCATGTGGGGTTGCAGAGGACTGCCAGTGCCTCAGTCTGTTGGTGACTTCCTAATGCAGGTCTTCATGTGGGGTTGCAGAGGACTGCCAGTGCCTCAGTCTGTTGGTGACTTCCTAATGCAGGTCTTCATGTGGGGTTGCAGAGGACTGCCAGTGCCTCAGTCTGTTGGTGACTTCCTAATGCAGGTCTTCATGTGGGGTTGCAGAGGACTGCCAGTGCACCAGTCTGTTGGTGACTTCCTAATGCAGGTCTTCATGTGGGGTTGCAGAGGACTGCCAGTGCCTCAGTCTGTTGGTGACTTTCTAATGCAGGTCTTCATGTGGGGTTGCAGAGGACTGCCAGTGCCTCAGTCTGTTGGTGACTGCCTAATGCAGGTCTTCATGTGGGGTTGCAGAGGACTGCCAGTGCACCGGTCTGTTGGTGACTGCCTAATGCAGGTCTTCATGTGGGGTTGCAGAGGACTGCCAGTGCCTCGGTCTGTTGGTGACTGCCTAATGCAGGTCTTCATGTGGGGTTGCAGAGGACTGCCAGTGCCTCAGTCTGTTGGTGACTGCCTAATGCAGGTCTTCATGTGGGGTTGCAGAGGACTGCCAGTGCCTCAGTCTGTTGGTGACTTCCTAATGCAGGTCTTCATGTGGGGTTGCAGAGGACTGCCAGTGCCTCAGTCTGTTGGTGACTTCCTAATGCAGGTCTTCATGTGTGGTTGCAGAGTACTGCCAGTGCCTCAGTCTGTTGGTGACTGCCTAATGCAGGTCTTCATGTGTGGTTGCAGAGGACTGCCAGTGCACCAGTCTGTTGGTGACTGCCTAATGCAGGTCTTCATGTGGGGTTGCAGAGGACTGCCAGAGCACCAGTCTGTTGGTGACTGCCTAATGCAGGTCTTCATGTGGGGTTGCAGAGGACTGCCAGAGCACCAGTCTGTTGGTGACTGCCTAATGCAGGTCTTCATGTGGGGTTGCAGAGGACTGCCAGTGCACCAGTCTGTTGGTGACTGCCTAATGCAGGTCTTCATGTGGGGTTGCAGAGGACTGCCAGTGCACCAGTCTGTTGGTGACTTCCTAATGCAGGTCTTCATGTGGGGTTGCAGAGGACTGCCAGTGCACCAGTCTGTTGGTGACTGCCTAATGCAGGTCTTCATGTGGGGTTGCAGAGGACTGCCAGTGCACCAGTATGTTGGTGACTGCCTAATGCAGGTCTTCACGTGGGGTTGCAGAGGACTGCCAGTGCACCAGTCTGTTGGTGACTGCCTAATGCAGGTATTCATGTGGGGTTGCAGAGGACTGCCAGTGCCTCAGTCTGTCGGTGACTGCCTAATGCAGGTCTTCATGTGGGGTTACAGAGGACTGCCAGTGCCTCAGTCTGTCGGTGACTGCCTAATGCAGGTCTTCATGTGGGGTTACAGAGGACTGCCAGTGCCTCAGTCTGTTGGTGACTGCCTAATGCAGGTCTTCATGTGGGGTTGCAGAGGACTGCCAGTACAAAACATTGTAAAATAAGGTGTGAGATTGCCTCTTTCTCTAGCATGTTATTCAGAAGACTTGTAGAATGCCACTTCCTGTTGGTGATGTCACTAAAGGGCCTGCAGTTAAGTATTGTTATGGAGGGGAGAATGGCTTGTGTAACAGGGTTGAGTGCGATTGAGGGACAGAGCTATATAATGCTATTTTAATGATTCATCATCTATTTATTCAAAAACTAAATATGACCAGCAATAAAGTACCGATAGATTTATATGTGAATGGCATAATTTATGGATTTTTGTACATTTTTAATAGTCATATCTCAAGTCCACTTTCATCGAAGGCCATTGGGGACCTGACAAAATTGACAATAGGGGGTGTCTACTGAAAGAAAACAAGATCATTTCTGATATGAAGATAAAGTTCATGTCATTTTTACACAATATTAAAGGGAACATTTAAATTGATTAAAAAAGCTTTTAAAAATAAATGTTGGTGACTCAATCGATAAAATACACCTTAACGAAGCCCTTTTTTCAATTTGACAAATTATTGATTAATAATTAATTTATTAGTGCATTAAAATTACCCATCCACTTACATGGGAAAATGTGAAAACTCACATCAAGTATTTTTCTCTCAGAAACCGTCGGAGCTACAGTCACAACACTTTGAGGGGAGGTTCATAATAATTATTAAAACTAATGTAATGAATAATTACATCTGTCGGCCTCATGGTGGCGCTATAACAGCCCACTTTAATTTCATCTGTGCGACTCAAAAAATACATTTGGGAGTATCTGTGAGACTGTCCATAGTTTCTCTGCTGCATATCAAACTGGGGGCCTCATACTTTTCAAACGGGGGTCTGTGGGCTAATAAGTGTAAATGTTGTGGTCCTTGCCATGAACATATTTCCCTACCATGCATTTGTACGAATACTTTCATGCTATAGTGCTGTTTTTATTCATTAAAAAAACCACACAAATATATTATACAAGTTAAAATGAACGGCAATTAAAGATATTTATGGGGGGGGGGCAATATCTCACAACGGGTAAGGACTAGTAATAATAGTTAACTACTTGAACTCTAATGACCCTATTTTATAATAGTAATAATTCTAAAATATCAGATATCTTCAATGCAACATGTTGTGAGCTTGTAGATTGGATATTGTTTTGAGGGCGTAACAGACAGACAGACAGACTCACGTGTTGTAAGGAGTTGAGGTTTAGTCCAGTGTTCTCCTCCATGATTCACACTGTAGGAAGTAGAACAACAATGAATCAAGTCAAAACCTGCTTAATGTCTCACATCGGCCTGTCATTTTGTCATCATTCTCCCACAGACTCTGTCCAAACATCACACACATTGCTACACCATATCTCTGTGGTCATGTGATTAAGACGTGTCTCTCAGATATAGATAAGATTGGCTTCCATAGTTTGCAAATTGCAGGAGTGTCTCGTTTTGAACAAAATTACTCAAATAATGAACGCAGTGTCCGATAGCCTGTGGCCAGCCAGTTAAACATTCTACACTGCACTGACCAACATGGACACGGTCCTATAGTCTACTGACCAACATGGACACAGTCCTATAGTCTACTGACCACCATGGACACAGTCCTATAGTCTACTGACCAACATGGACACAGTCCTATATAGTCTACTCACTTGACAGTCTCCAGGGCAGCAGACAGCTTCTTCAGAGCAGAGTCTCCTAAGTGGCTGAAGTTCAAGTCCAGCTGTTTCAGCTGGGAGGAGGGGTTGGAGGTCACAGCTGAAGCCAGAGCAGAACAGCCTTCCTCTGTGACTCCACAGCCTGACAACCTGCAGAGAAATACACATTTAACAAAGTGCTGTTGATGTTCAAGTAGAGATCCACACAGATAGAACACACATTCTTTACCCCAGGATCTGCAGTCCACACACACTGTGCACTCTTCAGGACAGCAGAGAGCTGGAGCAGTTGTGATTCCTGCAGGCAGATGAAACTGAGGTCCAACTCTCTCAGATGGAGAAGATTAGAGCTGAGAGCTGAGAGCAGAACTTCAAATCCTGTCTGTGTGAAGGTACAGCCAGCAAGTCTGTAATTACACATGAAATATCTGGACTGAATATCAGAGGTTTGGAGTAAAGACCCCAAGAGATGGAAAGAGAAGGCAGGAATAATGTGAAGTAAATCATCTTAACACTTGAATCCATGTTGTAGCCACGCTTAATCTGAATATTCAAACAGGAAGCTAACTGACATGAAACAGGAAGCTAACTGACAGGAAACCGGAAGCTAACTGACATGAAACAGGAAGCTAACTGACAGGAACCAGGAAGCTAACTGACATGAAACAGGAAGCTAACTGACATGAAACAGGTAGCAACAAATTCAACAAACTGACTGAGAGGACAGACAGACAGACAGACAGACAGACAGACAGACAGGCAGGCAGGCAGACAGGCAGGCAGGCAGACAGGCAGGCAGGCAGGCAGACAGGCAGGCAGGCAGACAGACAGACAGACAGACAGACAGACAGACAACGTTACCAGGTATAAACCAGTAGATGGTAATTAATTAGTTATTAAGAAAGTACACGTATTGCATAATTATTACATCACTTCAAGACGTGACGAAATTAAACTGTATTGTGTAACTGGATGCGATAATCCCCTAGCAGCCATGATGGATCACTTATTGTAGTTACTGTACCGTAGCATTGATAATGATAATCCCCTAGCAGCCATGATGGATCACATATTGTAGTTACTGTACCGTAGCATTGATAATGATAATCCCCTAGCAGCCATGATGGATCACATATTGTAGTTACTGTACCGTAGCATTGATAATGATAATCCCCTAGCAGCCATGATGGATCACATATTGTAGTTACTGTACTGTAGCATTGATAATGATAATCCCCTAGCAGCCATGATGGATCACATATTGCAGTTACTGTACCGTAGAATTGATAATGATAATCCCCTAGCAGCCATGATGGATCACATATTGTAGTTACTGTACTGTAGCATTGATAATGATAATCCCCTAGCAGCCATGATGGATCACATATTGTAGTTACTGTACTGTAGCATTGATAATGATAATCCCCTAGCAGCCATGATGGATCACATATTGTAGTTACTGTACTGTAGCATTGATAATGATAATCCCCTAGCAGCCATGATGGATCACATATTGTAGTTACTGTACTGTAGCATTGTGATGTGAGAGTGTGAACTAGACAACACAAACTCTGACCATATTATTATTCTAATCAGTGTGGGATACCATCAGTGGCGTGCACAGATAGACACTAGGGGGTGCTAGAGCACCCCCTGCCCTGTTGGCAATGTGCCCTTTATTTTTTGTGTACAGTGTACACTGTACAGTATGTGGACCATGGTGACATTGATCGATTCTTGATAAAAAGCTTCTAATATATTATTTAGGCCCCACAATCTATAAATCTCACACTATTAAGGCAACCGGACGGTTCCACGCGCTGCACAAGGTGCCCTTTTTTTCACTTGAGCACCTGCCCCTCTAAATGTCTGTGCACGCCACTGGATATGATGTCAACTTTATTAGTGTGGTTGCCCTAAAGGGCAACCAGACTATTGTAATTAGTGTGGTTGCCCTAACAGGGCAACCAGACTATTGTAATTGTAACACTTTATTATTATTAGTGTGGTTGCCCTAACAGGGCAACCAGACTATTGTAATTGTAACACTTTCTTTCTAGAGTAACCCTAAACTTCAGACTACTACTCCTCCCACAGTTTTGACTGTACGCACTTGAGCCATATCTCAAATTGACCGGCTTCATCGGGAATCGATAGCTTGTATTTTGTTAAGAGAAATGTTGTATAGTTTAATTGATATGAATTTATTAGTGATTTAAATTTCCCCATTGACATGAATGGGAAAGTGCGAAAAATAACATTCAAGTATTTTTTCCTCAGAGACTGTAAGGGCTATAGTTACAAAACTTGGAGGGGAGGTTCATAATAATTACTAAAATTAATTAACTTATAATGTTATCGGTCGGCCTCATGGTGGCGCTATAACAGCCCACTTTACGTTTTGGCTTATAACTCTTGAACCGTAGGTCGTAAAATCAAAATTATTTTTTCACTGGATTCCTTGGGTCATGACGCATCTCCCCATATAGGCCACGCCCATTTGCGTCATGATAGATTTTCCGCCATTTTGAATTTTCTCCAAAACACACTTTTGGCTCCTCCTCCTACATATGTTGTCCAAATCTCACAAAAATCGGCACACATGATCTCGGGACCCATCCGATTAAAACACCAACTGCAGAATCTTGGTAGTGCGTATCGTTCGGCCGTAATCGTCGTCCGAAGTTAGTAGGAGGGGCCTATATCACAAAAAATGCCATAAATCACGAACGAAATGTCCAATCCATCCCAAATTTGAATCACATGTCGCGGGTGGTTCAATCAACCAAGTACCAAAAGCAATTCTATTTTCATCCATAGGGGGCGCCGCAAATGCGAGAAATGTAACCGTTTGTCGCAAAAACATGATTTTTGGGGGATAATTCCCCTCCGAATTACTTACGCATGATCGCAGGGGTGCCGTGACATTGTAATTGGCTGGCAATATTAGTGGGAGGGGCATATGTAAGCCACTGCGGCAACCACACTTTGCAATTTTTTAAAATTGCGACCTTTCTAGTTTCACTTTCTAGAGTAACCCTAAATTTCAAACTACTACTCCTCCCACAGTTTTGACTGTACGCACTTGAACCATATGTCAAATTGACCGGAAAAATCGGGAATCGATAGCTTGTACTTTGTTAAGAGAAATGTTCTATAGTTTAATTGATATGAATTTATTAGTGATTTAAATTTCCCCATTGACATGAATGGGAAAGTGCGAAAAATCACATTCAAGTATTTTTTCCTCAGAGACTGTAAGGGCTATAGTTACAAAACTTGGAGGGATAATTCGTAATACTTACTAAAATTAATTAACTTATAATGTTATCGGTCGGCCTCATGGTGGCGCTATAACAGCCCACTTTACGTTTTGGCTTATAACTCTTGAACCGTAGGTCGTAAAATCAAAATTATGTTTTCCCTGGATTCCTTGGGTCATGACGCATCTCCCCATATAGGCCACGCCCATTTGCGTCATGATAGATTTTCCGCCATTTTGAATTTTCTCCAAAACACACTTTTTGCTTTTCCTCCTACAGATTTTGTCCAAATCTCACAAAAATCGGCACACATGATCTCCGGACCCATCCGATTACAACACCAACTGCAGAATTTTGGTAGTGCGTATCGTTCGGCCGTAATCGTCGTCCGAAGTTAGTAGGAGGGGCCTATTTTACAAAAAATGCCATAAATCACGAACAGAATGTCCGATCCATCCCAAATTGTAATCACATGTTGCGGGTGGATCAATCAACCAAGTTCCAAAAGCAATTCCATTTTCATCCATAGGGGGCGCCGCAATTGCCAAAAATGTAACAATATGGTGCAAAAACATGATTTTTGGGGGATAAACCCCCTCCGAATTACTTACGCATGATCACAGGGGTGACGTGACATTGTAATTTGCTGGCAATATCAGTGGGAGGGGCATATGTAAGCCACTGCGGCAACCACACTTTGCAATTTTTTAAAATTGCGACCTTTCTAGTTGTAACACTTTATTGTGGGCTCGCAACAGCGAGCACACACTAGTTATTGCCAGTTTATATTTGTGGGCTCGCAACAGCGAGCACACACTAGTTATTGCCAGTTTATATTTATACTTCTTTATTCCAATTTCCGCCCTTTTTTCGTCCTCCTACTACTTTCACACACTTTATGCTAGAAATTTAGTTCAAACTTCAAACTGTTCAGCTCTCTGCAGTTATTTATGCTTGTATTTTTATTTTTACAATTGTTTATACTTTTTTAACTGTTTAACTTTTTAACTTTTTTTTACATTCTTTATAATGAGAGTCGATGGGAGAAACGTCCCATTTTTCACAGTTGACTTTTTTGTGCTCTTATTACTCTGTCATACTTTCACTTTGAAACTCCATTCAAACTTTAAAATGTTCATCAATCTTTGAATTTTCATTGGTGAAAACGTTTTTTTGAAAAAGTTTATACTTTTTAAAATATTTAACTTTATTTATAAAATCTTTCTCTCATAGACAATGTATGGGATTTTATCTCTAAATCCACCTCACTTTTGCAGCCTCATTACTCTGGCATACTTTGTCGTAGAAACGTGATTTAAACTTTAGCTAGCTCACACGACTGTGGACTTTTTCGTGGTTCAAACCGTATTCGAATATGTTACACGGTTTTTCCGAAATCGCAGTTCAATCGCAGGCCGTTTCGCGTAATCAGTGTCCCCTTAGAGTGTGGGGCCTCCTTGAGTAGAGTGTGGAAACTGAAATTCTTTCCTTGGAAATTTACCAAACAAATTGTCGTCCCGGCCAAAATATTCACTTTACATGGATGTTCTTTGGTCATTTTGTAGCCACACATGTCCTCTTTCACACAATGTAACCACCAAAGCACAGATACATACAGAATGTGAACTACGGCCTTTTAAGTGACACAAATACAGTCAAGCTGCCCATTGACCTCCATTGTATAATTCTTACGAGGAAAGTATCGTGAAGACAATTCTTAACTCGCTCTTATAACCACATTTTCGATCGTACCAACACCACCATCGCACATGTTGTACCTCAATGGCTCAGGCCACTCAAAGTGAAAACAATATTTGCATTCGACTTTTACTTTTTGCGATAGAGCAATTTGTTCGGGCATAGGTTTTTCCCTATTCAGGCCCATTGAAATCTCCCAGTCATAGTGAAGCACTGTTTTACTCTCCCACAGCTGAGACATATAAGGGCTTAATTACAGGGCTGACATTAGAGTTACAAGATCTCAATGAGTTGCTCTGCGAAACCTTGTGAGCTTGTAGGTCTGCTATTTGTGCAGTCACAGACACACGCATGCATACGCACGCACGCACGCACGCACGCACGCACACAGCTTGTAGGTCTGCTATTTGTGCAATTAGGCTCTACACGTACACACAGAGTCACAGACACACACATGCATGCACACGCACGCACGTGCACACGCACGTGCACGCGCACGCACACACACGCACACGCACACACGCACACACACACACACACACACAAAAACCCTGTCTTTTGCTTGCAGCATGCTACAGTCTTGCAATTTGCTCCATGGGCTTAGACCACCAATAGGAGCACGCTGTACTTAATTAATTGCTTAAGCCCCGCCCTTCTGTCTTCCCATTGGCTGGCCTTTACACAGCTCTAACTTTTGTTTGCAGCATGATACAGTCCTGAAAATTTGTTTATGGACTTACACCACCAATAGGAAGGAACACTAATATAAACTTAAAAAAATTTCCTTTTTAAACTTTTTTTTTTTTATCTTTTTTTTTTTAACTTTTTTTTTTTTTAAAAATATTTTTTTTTTTAACTTTTTTTTTAAAAAACTTTTTTTTTTTTAAACTTTTTTTTTTTTTTTTAACTTTTTTTTTTTAAACTTTTTTTTTTAAAAACTTTTTTTTTTTAAACTTTTTTTTTTTTTAAACTTTTTTTTCTAAACTTTTTTTTTTTTTTACCTTTTTTTTTTTTAAACTTAAAAAAAAAACTTAAAAGAAAACTTAAAAATGAAAAACCAGTGTTCAGACTTGGTGGGTGGTCCCACAGACACAGCTATAACTTTATACATTGCGTTTTTAGCGAGCCCACGCAGTTTCTACAGGAACTGCTTTCTAGTTATTATTCCTATTTATTCCGCCACTTTTTTCGCACTCCTACTACTTTCACACACTTTATGCTAGAAATTTAGTTCAAACTTCAAACTGTTCAGCTCTTTGCAGTTATGTGTGCTTGTATTTTAATTTTTACAATTGTTTATACTTTTTTAACTGTTTAACTTTTTAACTTTTTTTTACATTCTTTATAATGAGAGTCGATGGGAGAAACGTCCCATTTTTCACAGTTGACTTTTTTGTGCTCTTATTACTCTGTCATACTTTCACTTTGAAACTCCATTCAAACTTTAAAATGTTCATCAATCTTTGAATTTTCATTGGTGAAAATGTTTTTTTGAAAAAGTTTATACTTTTTAAAATATTTAACTTTATTTATAAAATCTTTCTCTCATAGACAATGTATTGGATTTTATCTCTAAATCGACCTCACTTTTGCAGCCTCATTACTCTGGCATACTTTGTCGTAGAAACGTGATTTAAACTTTAGCTAGCTCACACGACTGTGGACTTTTTCGTGGTTCAAACCGTATTCGAATATGTTACACGGTTTTTCCGAAATCGCAGTTCAATCGCAGGCCGTTTCGCCTAATCAGTGTCCCCTTAGAGTGCGGGGCCTCCTTGAGTAGAGTGTGGAAACTGAAATGCTTTCCTTGGAAATTTACCAAACAAATTGTCGTCCCGGCCAAAATATTCACTTTACACGGATGTTCTTTGGTCATTTTGTAGCCACACATGTCCTCTTTCACACAATGTAACCACCAAAGCACAGATACATACAGAATGTCAACTACGGCCTTTTAAGTGACACAAATACAGTCAAGCTGCCCATTGACCTCCATTGTATAATTCTTACGAGGAAAGTATCGTGAAGACAATTCTTAACTCGCTCTTATAACCACAATTTCGATCGTACCAACACCACCATCGCACATGTTGTACCTCAATGGCTCAGGCCACTCAAAGTGAAACAAATATTTGCATTCGACTTTTACTTTTTGCGATAGAGCAATTTGTTCGGGCATAGGTTTTTCCCTATTCAGGCCCATTGAAATCTCCCAGTCATAGTGAAGCACTGTTTTACTCTCCCACAGCTGAGACATATAAGGGCTTAATTACAGGGCTGACATTAGAGTTACAAGATCTCAATGAGTTGCTCTGCGAAACCTTGTGAGCTTGTAGGTCTGCTATGTGTGCAGTCACAGACACACGCATGCATACACAAGCACGCACGCACGCACACAGCTTGTAGGTCTGCTATTTGTGCAATTAGGCTCTACACACAGAGTCACAGACACACGCATGCATGCACACGCACGCACGTGCACACGCACGTGCACGCGCACGCACACACACACGCACACACACACACACACACACACACAAAAACCCTGTCTTTTGCTTGCAGCATGCTACAGTCTTGCAATTTGCTCCATGGGCTTAGACCACCAATAGGAGCACGCTGTACTTAATTAATTGCTTAAGCCCCGCCCTTCTGTCTTCCCATTGGCTGGCCTTTACACAGCTCTAACTTTTGTTTGCAGCATGATACAGTCCTGAAAATTTGTTTATGGACTTACAGCACCAATAGGAACACTAATATAAACTTAATTTTTTTTTTTTTTTTTAAACTTTTTTTTTTTTTTAATTTTTTTTTTTAAACTTTTTTTTTAAAACTTTTTTTTTTTAACTTTTTTTTTTTAACTTTTTTTTTAAAAAACTTTTTTTTTAAACTTTTTTTTTTTAAACTTCTTTTTTTTTAACTTTTTTTTTTTTTTAACTTTTTTTTTTTTAAAACTTTTTTTTTTAAACTTCTTTTTTTTTAACTTTTTTTTTAAACTTTTTTTTTTTTAAACTTTTTTTTTAAACTTAAAAAAAAACTTAAAAAAGAAAACTTAAAAATGAAAAACCAGTGTTCAGACTTGGTGGGTGGTCCCACAGACACAGCTATAACTTTATACATTGCGTTTTTAGCGAGCCCACGCAGTTTCTACAGGAACTGCTTTCTAGTTATTATTTACCTGGATTAGTCTTTTTTTTAATGTGCTTCTCCTCCCACAGTTTTGACTGTACGCACTTGAGCCATATCTCAAATTGACCGGCTTCATCGGGAAGGATGTGCTTGTATTTTTTTAAGAGAAATGTCGTATAGTTTAATTGATATGAATTTATTAGTGAATAGAATTCCCCATTGACATGAATGGGAAAATGCGATTTTTCGCATTGTCACATTCAAGTATTTTTTCCTCAGAGACTGTAAGCACTATAGTTACAAAACTTGGAGGGTAGGTTCATAATAATTACTAAAATTAATCAACTTATAATGTTATCGGTCGGCCTCATGGTGGCGCTATAACAGCCCACTTTACGTTTTGGCTTATAACTCTTGAACCGTAGGTCGTAAAATCAAAATATCCCCATATAGGCCCCGCCCATTTGCGTCATGATAGATTTTCCGCCATTTTGAATTTTCTCCAAAACACACTTTTGGCTCCTCCTCCTACATATGTTGTCCAAATCTCACAAAAATCGGCACACATGATCTCGGGACCCATCCGATTAAAACACCAACTGCAGAATTTTGGTAGTGCGTATCGTTCGGCCGTAATCGTCGTCCGAAGTTAGTAAGAGGGGCCTATATCACAAAAAATGCCATAAATCACGAACAGAATGTCCAATCCATCCCAAATTTGAATCACATGTCACGGGTGGTTGAATCAACCAAGTACCAAAAGCAATTATATTTTCATCCATAGGGGGCGCCGCAAATGCGAGAAATGTAACTGTTTGTCGCAAAAACATGATTTTTGGGGGATAAATCCCCTCAGAATTACTTACGCATGATCGCAGGGGTGACGTAACATTGTAATTGCCTGGAAATATCAGTGGGAGGGGCATATGTAAGCCACTGCGGCAACCACACTTTGCAATTTTTTAAAATTGCGACCTTTCTAGTTCACACTGTTGTTATTAGAATTAAACAATACATAATAAAACAGAACTAATAATAATCTGACCTCAGTATCTCCAGTTGACAGTTTGGACTCTTCAATGCAGCAGAGAGCAGGTCCATGGATGGATCCGTTATGGGATTATAACTGATGTCCAATTCTCTCAGATGTGAAGGACTAGAGCTGAGAGCTGAAGCCACAACCTCATATAATGGCTCTGTGAGGCCACGGCCAACAAGTCTGAAAATGTAGATTATGTAAAATCATTGATTAGCGGATTAGAATTAGATCAAGTTAATGTTAATGAAAAAGTGTAATTTAAAGTGTAATTTAAATGTACAAAATCCACAAATCTCACAAAAATAGGTATGGCTGGTGTTTATCCCGTCTATGGGTTTATCCACACTAGTGAGAGAGCTAAGGGGACTAAATTAAAGTGTCTATGGTTCATCCACACTAGTGAGAGAGCTAAGGGGACTAAATTAAAGTGTCTATGGTTCATCCATACTAGTGTAGAGAGCTAAGGGGACTAAATTAAAGTGTCTATGGTTTATCCACACTAGTGAGAGAGCTAAGGGGACTAAATTAAAGTGTCTATGGTTTATCCACACTAGTGAGAGAGCTAAGGGGACTAAATTAAAGTGTCTATGGTTTATCCACACTAGTGAGAGAGCTAAGGGGACTAAATTAAAGTGTCTATGGTTTATCCACACTAGTGAGAGAGCTAAGGGGACTAAATTAAGTGTATTACTTAATATAATAAAGTTACTAGTTACTTATTACTTTACTTATTACTTTTTTCTCTCGCCTCCAGTAATTGCATATTTTGTCCCCAAAAGTCTTACTTTGCATTTTCAACCCTATTCTGCAGTGTTTATTTAACTCTAAAAAGTGTACTGTATAGTGTATACATGATGTACGATGATGGGTCCATTTGTATTAAATGAACACTAAGACTTTTACTGTGTATGAATTCATTAATTACAGTCTAAATGAAAACCACACCTGGGCAAAAGATAATGAAACACAATCTTTGAACAACTTCTGTTGTTTATTAAAGCAAACAAATGCTATAGCTGCTTTAAAAAATATATAAATTGGTCACAAAAAATAAACAAAGTGCTATAGGGCAATAAAGGCCCTGCAGTGCATGTCAACTTGACTGAAATAAACGACACAATGTAAAACAGCAGCAAATGTATGCAGTAGTTTTATCATGTAGTTTTATCACGTAGTTTTATCCTGTAGTTTTATCATGTAGTTTTATCATGAAGTTTTATCATGTAGTTTTATCATGTAGTTTTATCATGTAGTTTGTAAAGCGGATCAGCAGTCTGCAAAGCAACTTGACCCCTATCCAGTCTACCATTATAAATAAACACTCAAACCCACAGTTCCACCAAGGCTCGTGAAAATAGTAATAATATTACTTTTGGAAAAAAGTAAATGTAATATTATTACTCAAAATGTGAAAGTAACTAGTTAAGTTACTGAAAGTAGTATATTACTTAATCGTTTACCCGCCAGGAACATAGGAATTTTAAAACGTAGAATCTTGTAGCCTGCCACAAACGGAAAAGCCGTTTTAACAGCGATGTATTCATTAATGCATGTTTTAATACGATCGTATCGAAATCTACCGTCAGTTAGCTTTGTTATGCTTCTGACACAATGGGCGCGGCCATTTTGAAAATGCGCGCGCATCCACTAACATTGTCGGCTCTGTTTTCAGACGGCTTTATCTCACAGAAGCGACATTGCAGAGGACGCTTTGTCCCAGACAAGCGTTTTCAACGGCCTGTAGCAGGCGCTGTGATACTCGCGGTCCACTTTTTCCACCACCGACCGAGAGAACGAGCACCAGCTTCGTCAACACACACGGAATGGTTTCATAGTAAAATGCGATTACGGATATTTGGCTCTTCAAAGTAAGTGTCACGCGTGATTAAACCATGGCAATACGCAATCGAGGGATTAATTAATGGCGGCAGGCTAAGTTAAGTTACTTGACAACACAACCGTTTTGCCCACTCAATTCATAATTAACGTTCCAATTTTGGAACTCAGGCTCATGGACTAAAAACCAAAAAGAACTGAACCGGTTCCCATTGGGAACCAACCGGTGGAAAAGGGGCCATTGTGAGCTTGTAGATAGGCTAATTTTCAAATGGCCGAAATGTACAGGGCTGAAGTGTTTAATGTATGTTGTTGCGACCGCAAGTCGCATTTACTATGAAAACGTGCAGTTCTCAACAGGCCCGAAAATTAAGGCCCGGCCCTACCTGGGCCCTCTCATCAAACCCGGTACACTCAAGACACCGCCCCCGCTGCATATATGGAGCTGACCTGTTCAGACATTCCATATGTTGATACATTGTGAGCTTGTAGATCTGCTATTTTCAAATGGCCGAAATGTATATAGGGCTGAAGTGCTTAGTGTATATGTTTTGTAGTACACGAAAGTACAGTACTTGAAGTAAATGTACTTAGTTACTTTACACCACTGCTGTCTAGAATGCTTGGTCTGGTGACTGTCACATTCCATGGTGAATTTGATTGAGTCAATACAACTGTTGAGATACCGTTGAAAACAAAGCAAGAGGATCACAATTGTTGTCACAATGTCTTGCAATCGCTGTATCTTACAATGTGCGAGGGCTGCGAGTTGGCCACAGTGTCAGTGAAACTGATGAATCACGCCGTATTGTCGTGGACAAACTGTTGGAGAGTTGAGTTGTGATGTTCTGTGTGTCCAGCTGGAGACATTCCTGCAGGGCTGAACGAGACCTGGAATAGGTCTGAACTCGATCCACCGGGCGAATCCACCACCAATCTGTGTTCTAAACCCTAAAGCAGTGGTTTTCAGTGGTTTTTGTATCAAGGCCCATTATTTATCCATCATCTGAGCCACCAGTTGATGACATTTAGCCTCTCAGACCCAAAACGAAAGAATATTTTGTTTTTGTTGGATAATATTGTGTCCACAATACCATGTGCTGTATTGATATCGGTACAATAGGAGAGACAACGGGCAAACGATCAAAAGGATCAGAGGATTCTAGGGGGAGTTGCCACTGTGCGGAACAAAAAGTATGACCAGTTGGTTATCGTGATTAGATAGGGAGTTGACTGGGCTATTGGGATAAGTGTAATGGTAAAAAGTGAATCATTGTGAGTGCCTATACTCCGTATGAGTGCTATCAAAAGGATGAGTATCTCGTTTCATTTTGTTTTTTATTCAGGATAATCCTTCCACCTGCATCTATGTTGTCGGTGCAATTCATGCTAATGTAACTGATGTCTTTATTTGGTTTCATCTAGCAAGACACTTTTTACCTGAGAATAGTTATACTTGTCAGTGAGGTTGGAACACTACTTCAGGGCTTGATCACTGCCTTTGTACAATGGCTGACCACATAGGCTACCCCCTTTTGTGTGGTGTTAAATACAGGCAATTTCCAACTGTGCAAGAAAGATCTTGATAATTATTTGAATCATTCAGATGCCTTGCTGGCCTGGGTGGTGGTAATACAGTTCCAAAAGAACCTGTACGGATCTATTGTGGAGTCTGTGTATCTCCACTGGCAGAACTCTCTTTAAGGCTTCTAAATCCTAATAGTTTTCTGAAAAACCCATGTTTCTACCTAACTGTATGTCAGTTGTGCTCAACCTTTTTCATGTCAAGGACCCCCAGAATTATCTCTATTGGGCCACGGACCCCCATCTCAAAATATGTTGTTCCAGAGACCCTCCAGAAGCAAAGGTTTGAGATAAAAATGTTCGCTCTGAAAGAATATATATTCCAAATTTGTGCCACATTTTCACGATTTTTCAAAAATAGCTAAAGAATAGCATAATGCTTAAAACACCAACAGGGGTTCCTGTTCAGAATGGATTAAACACAGGGCAAAGGTGGCTAATGCTAAGCCAGGGTGGAATGGCCACGTTGAAGAGCTCCATGCAGAGGCTATAGAAATGCTTTTAAAATATGGGCAGAGTCCGGCAAAGAAAAAGGAAAAAAGCACTAATGCCCTTCGTTATATCAAAAGAAATGTGGTCAGATTATCTGGCAAGGAAGGTTGCATAAGAATAATGTAAAAGGTGCCTGGGCCGTGGCTCAGCGGTCCAGGCACCTTGGCCGGTAGCCCGAGCCTGGCAGTGTGCCGCGGGCTCGACTCCTGATCCCGACGGCCTTTACTGTATGTCACTCTAACCCCCCCTAAGTTAGGGGGATAATAAGCCCTGTGGTCCTGACAATATAATACGGAAAATCAAATGAAATAAGAGAAAATGCTTTTTCATTTTCAGGTCATTAATGCATTTCTTGAGACAAAAATAAATCTAAAATGCAATAGCATTTACATTTAATCTACAGATGTGTTAATGACCTGAAAATGAAAAAGCATTTATCTTATTTCAATTGACATTTCGTATTTGCCATTTCATTTGAATTTTGGCAGCTTTGAACATCTTAAATGTGTTAAAAAAAGTGTTTCTTTAAAGTCAATTCCTCCTGTCGATCAGATTATACTAAGATCCCCTGACCTTAGTGCCAGTCATTAAAGTAGGTAAGCTAAACAGCTCAGATAATTATAGGCCTAGCCTTATAGCCAACATTTTGTCCAAGGTTATGGAGAAATGGAGTAGACTTAACCAATTTGGCTTAAAATGTAAGCAAGACACAGATATACGTGTACATGTGTATTTCTTCGCTTAAAGAAATTGTAGATAAATACAATAGACAAATCTTGGTCATCGTTAGTCCATATAGCTGGTCTTCAACAGCTTCTGAGTACATGTATGCTCACAGTACGGTGCTGACTTTGATATCAAATACAATGCTAAAAGGAGTAAGATGATGATTGTACGAAGCAGGGAAGACAGACAATAACCTTTCTTGGCTTCTATCTCTCTGGTTCTGTCCTTAGTGTCTGCAGTGAGATATAATCTTTGGGCCATATAGCCATACAGTATCTCAAATTACCTCTGATGACAAGGACATACAGGTATTTATACAGTGGCGTAAGCTGTATGCTCAAGGAAACATGCTGTGTTGAAAATGTAACATGTGCTCAGTAGCGGTGAAGATTTCACTTTTTAAATCTTTCTGTATACCTCGGTATACTGCCCACCTGTGGTGTCACTACAAACAAGCCAGTACAGACGATGGACTGTGGCTTATAATGAGTAGTGACTGCATGAGCTCCAGTGCAAGCCAGCTGAGCTGTTTGTCAGTGCTGTGCTATATGCAATCTTATGGAAATGGATTGTTCTTAATCTTGAGTAGCTCTACTGTACATACATACCGATGTTGAAACCAACCCATGAAATGATTTGCATGGTCAATTTGTACACCACCACCACCACCACAATGTATACAAAGTTTGGTGCCAAACAGTCCAGCAGTTCATCTCCTTATTTCTACATACTGAGAGACAGATACACAGGCAGACAGATAAAGATCCTGGAATTCTTTTTAGATAGATATCGAGATGTTTCTCAACGACCTATTTGACCAGGTCTTAAGACATTTTAACCTCATTATCTTCTCCAGAAGATTCTTATCCATCGTCTGGAGGCCAAAGGTGATCTTCACAGATGTGCAGGCTCTCTTCTGTCTGAGAAGATCACACTTTCATTATTTGTAGTGTAATTAATTAAAGCGGGTTAATGTGGTATCTGAAAATACAACTTTAAAGACATTCTTAAGTGTGTGTCTTGGCTTTTCCTTTGTCTTTTTCTTTTTCGTTCTTTTTTTTTTTTTTTTTACTGATGTCATCATTCTTGTTTGTTTCCATTCAGATCTTCTGACATGCAAACAGTGGTGAAAATAAAACTACTTGCATGTTTTACATAAGTAAAAGTATCAATGCTTGCAATGTAGAAGTACTTGAGGGAATGTTAAAAAGAAAAAAAAACCTTAAAGATACTTAAAGTACCAAAAGTAGAAAGTACTCACTATGCAGAATGTCTGCATAGTGCATGTTTTCAGATGTATGAAAAATATTTTGAAAATAGCCGATCTATGATGCGACACATTGTGAGCTTGTAGATCGGCTATTATCAATTGGCCAACATGTATACAGGGCTGAAGTGGTTAATGTATGTTTTGTCATAATAATCAAAGTAATTAGTAACTAAAGTTTTCAAATGTAGTGTACAACATTTGCCTCTGAGATGTAGTAGAGTAGAAGTAAAAGTATTGGAAATTGGAGATACTTAAGTAAAGTACAAATACCTCAAAATTGTACTTAAGTGCCGTACTTAAGTAAATGTACTTAGTTACTTTCCACCACTGTATGCATATTGCTTCTGTGGACATGTATGGATTTACTCTTTGTTAAACACCCTGAGTACAGAATGCTGTTTTGAAAAGGTGACTGGAAATTGTGTTGCTAAATATGTTAACATTTGATAACATGCTTATTTTTCTACTTACATAAATCATAGTTATCAATCATGTACATGCAAGAGGACTCCTCCTGGATACCTACTGCACCGTCCTATGGCCAAAAGTGTAATTTTATTATTCTGCACAGCCTTCCACCAGCCTATAGCTTGCATTTGAATATAGACCAAAGTGATAGAGCTAATAGTTTATGTTCTCATATTATATTTCAATTGTATGAATTGCTTCCCCGTATTCCATATTTGGACACACATCTTCTTACAGACGCTGGGAACTAAGTCCAGCCCATTCTCCCATTGACTGAGGGCGGATCCGAAGCTTAGGCTGCAGGTTTTGGGGGTGGTCTCTCCTCCTATAAATGAGAAGGGAGAATGCTCAGATGTTAGAGTCTCTCTCTCCACCACAGGAGAACTGCCACTACTGCTGCTGACTTCTGTCCCTGGCATCCACTTCACCACTTCCATCTGCTCTCAACAAGTCGCCGCACCAAGTCACTCCCAAAGGATTCCGAACTGTAAGTCATCACAATCTCTTATGCTTTTCTCACTCTACTCTATTTGTATGCCATTGTACTATATGGCACATGGAAAACCAAGAAGGAAAAACATAGTTTATTTTAAGCCTATATGTCTATAATGTCATGTCATATATATCAGAAACCCATCTTCCACTGACCTAATTGTGAGGCAGATTTTTTTAAAGCAAGATCAAAAATATATATATTTGATTTGTATTATCGCCAGAATGATGGCTTCCATTATCACATTGTAACTTTTCAGCAATAGAAAGCCTGCAGTTTCTATTAGCTTGGATTCGACCATCGATGTCACTGGAAGACATATGGACTCCATTTCGTCATCCCTAAACTTCTTCTTTTTTTTTTTTCTTTTTTTTTTTTACTATTTTGCAAAACATTTTTGAATAGTTAAAACAGTCTACAAGCTCACAACGTGTCAATGTATAGATTGGCTAACTGCCCAGTGCCCACAGCCCTCCTATAGACACTGACTGAGTAGGAAAAAAGTGCCAATTTATCGTGAACATTAGTGAGGACCAGTTATAGGTTGAAAAGTGGTGAAGTTGTCCTTTAAGTAAAGTAATATTGCATGCAGAAACATTTTGTGGGTTATTTTTGCACATATTTAATTATCTTTAATATTCTTCCTATTTCATTAAAGCTCGCTATGACCATGTATAGTGCCTTAAATAACACTATATAATGCATAACAGTGCATATAATGCATTCAATTAATATGATGTATATGATAATTATAGTACAATATGATCCTGGGACTGCTCAGCAATCATGAATGATGAAACTTGACCTTAAAAGTCAGCATGAAATGCTTAAAACTCTGTTACGATTACAGTTATAAACCATTATGACTATGTATCAGTGCATATTACTTTAATTAGGCTATACTGTGTTATTGCATATTATAATTGCATATTATAATGCATGCAGTAATACTTTGCAACATTCTAGGCTCCACAAAGACTATATAGCATTATTTACATTTTAATGTGCATTATTACCAATTATTATTATTATTACCAATCAAGTAGACTATACAGGGGGATAAATGTGTTTAATATGATTAATTAGTGATTTTCTTGTCTCCAGTTGGGGCAATGGTGTATAATAATAATACTAATAATTTTTCCTCTTCAGAATTGTTAGACTCTGCCTCATATAATTAATAATAATTGGATGTTCTGGTCTACAGTTGGGACAATGGTGTCCCCCACCATGAAGCTGATGTTGGTCCTCACAGCGCTGACCAGCATCTCTGCCATGCAGCCTCAGTGCCCAGGCAAGATAATTATGAAAACTTGTATATCAACATTATGTTTCTGGTTGTTGCATGTTTCTGTTAATAAGCACATAGATTGTCATTACCGGCTATAAGCATTCATTGTGTTTTTGAGGAAGATCTCAAACCACCGTACCATTGTAATGTGCACAGTAAAATCCTCAGGGTTTATTTAACTCTGTCTTAAACAAAATGATCACATTAAGTGCATGTGTATGGTGTGTGTCTTCACTCAAGTAAGGTGTAAATGTCCTACAGTATGACTGTATGTTCACCGGTATATGAAACAAGTTGACTTAGTATGTACTGTAGCCATCCAACATGATTCACTGTGATATGTATGATGCTACATGGATGGGACAAAGCTAACGGTAACGAGGGGTTGTGGGGTTTGCATATCAGGCTAGAAAGGCTTACCTTTGTCAATAACATTGATAACAAAACAATGTCTTAACTGTGCTCTACTGTGCACAATCACAGACGATTATTACGGGAGGTGTACCTGCCACTTGGACCTCACCTTTCTGCTGGACAGCTCCGACGAGGTCCTTGACTCCAACTTTAACGCTGCAAAGACGAATGCTAAGCGACTGGTGGACAATCTCCCCGGACTCCGGCAGCGTCTGAGTCGAGAGGACATGTTCCTGAGTAGGAGGACGGCTGTGATGCAGTACAGTGATACTGTTGAAATAGTGCCGTTCAGCGTCAACGACTGGGACGTCAAGAATAACATCGACAATTTTGAGTACAAAGATCCTTTCAAGGCAGGCCAATTGACCCAAAATGCCATCGACAAAATGACCACGTACTACCAGGAAAAGGCCTATGATTGCAGTGTTAAAGTAGTCCTGCTTTATACGGACGACGCAACGCGGCCCGTTATTGCCGATAGGGTGAGAGCAGCCAAGGCTCAAGGCATCACCGTCATCACCGTGAGCATCAGGAATCACGAGGACGGCAGGGCTCCCATGCCTTGCCACCTTACCAGTGGTGACGTCTACTCATGTAAAATGGACAATATCTACATACTCATCGAAGAAATTGTGAGTAGACAAACATTTTTTTTTTAAAGAAAGGAAAAATGTCACTCGAGTAAAAGTACTAAAGTATTGGCTTCAAAATTGATCAGAAGTACTCGTCGTGCAGAATGTCCCATTTCAAGTTTACAAATGTATAATAATCTACAAGCTCTGCAATGCATTGTGATGCGACGCATTGTGAGCTTGTAGAATGGCTATTTTTTCAAAATATGGTTAATGTAGGTTTTGTAATTATAATCAAAATCTAAAACTGACTATAGTAACTGAAGTCTTCAAGTAAATGTAGTGGAGTTAAAGTACAATATTTAGATCCGAGATGTAGTGGAGTACAAGTAAAAGTATTGGAAATTGAAAATACTCACCTCAAAACTGTACTAAAGTAAAGTACTTAAAGGGGCATTCCACTCATTTTCAACATTTTGCTATGTCATTAATATACCTTAGAGCTGTTGTGTGGAAATAATAAAAAAGTCCCCCCCATTCTGTGTTTCCTAGAACTAGAGGTCTGAAAAAATTATTAACATGGTGAAACACATCTTGATGATGTCATCAAGATGTGTTTCACCATGTTAATGATTTTCATAATTGCAGTTCTAGGAAACACAGAATGGGGGGGACTTTTTTATTATTTCCACACAACAGCTCTAAGGTATATTAATGACATAGTAAAATGTTGAAAATGAGTGGAATGCCCCTTTAAGTAAATGTTCAGTTACTTTTCACCACGGCCCAATGATATGTGACGCAGCCTAATGGCCATGGTGCCCCCGCCCCCTCACCACAGCCTCATTTTGATTTGCTGTCAATATGATTTTAAATATTAGTGTATTTAGTTATTTAGTTTACTTTCTGAATTCTTAACTGCCCTTGACTCCCATACTCATCTTCATACATGTTTTGGTTGTTATTCGTCACTTACCTCTCTCTCTCTCTCTCTCTCTCTCTCTCTCTCTCTCTCCCTCTCTCTCTCATACAGACCAACACCTTAAACAACAAGGTAAGCAGTATTACTTAATAAAGTTATTGTATCAGTAGTAGTATTTTTAATGTAGCCTATTTTATTTTATTTTCAGCATGGTGTTTGGAATTGCTCATGTGTATTGTGTTAGGCATTCATACATGCACCCAGTGGTGGGAGGAGTTCAGTAAAAGTAGAAATACCATGACAAGGAGAAATACTGAAATACTGTTTACTTGCAGTACCAAAGTAAAGATACTCAGATACTCAGAACTAGCCAATCTACAAGTTCACAACGCATCACAATGCGACACCTTGTGAGCTTTTAGATCTGCCATTTCCGGATAGTCCAATAATAAATCAGGGCACTTGGTTAACGTACGTTTTGCAATACTATCTAAAGCAAGTTGTTGTCAAATAATTCTAGTACAGTAAACAGTACAATATTTGCATTTAGAAATGTAGTTGAGTAGAATGATTATGTAATGAAAAATGGCTTCTACTAAATTAAAGTAAAAGTACCTCAGGATTGTACTTAAGGACAGTATTTAGGTAGATGTACTTAGTTACCTTCCACCACTGCATGCAGACAACAACAGATGCATGACTGACTGTGTAGAATTCCATCACAACATTGACATGTCATGTCCTTCCTTTTTGAAGTGCCGTTGCCCACCGCCAACAACAACAAGACCGCCAACCACCACCCCAACAACAACAAGACCGACAACAACAAAACCACCAATCTCCAAAGATCCGTGTGGTAAGATATTAATGAAATCAACAATTATGTTTCTGGTTGTTGCATGTTTCTGTTCATAAGCACATAGATTGACATTACCGGCTATAAGCATTCATTATGTTTTTGAGGAAGATCTCAAACCACCGTACCATTGTAATGTGCACAGTAAAATCCTCAGGGTTTATTTAACTCTGTCTTAACAAAATGGACCCAAATGGACCTTGAACGCTTTCAGAGTCAGATTAACCCTGAGGATGTGATGGTGTGGTGTGTATAGTGTCACATTAAGTGCATGTGTATGGTGTGTGTCTTCACTCAAGTAAGGTGTCTTTACTTTTTCAGACACTATATATAGAAATCTTTCTGCCTCTCTGTGACCTTGATAAGCACAGCTATAGGGTGCACACTCTTATAAGTAATGGTGAATGCTTTAAAGGTCTACTTTATCTCATCACCGTGCCCTATATTTGTGCACACAGTCTTGGACCTCGCCTTTGTGCTGGACAGCTCTGACCACGTCTTGGCCAGCAACTTTATCGCTGAGCGGTCGAATTCTATGGCACTGGTGGGGCGTCTCCACGAACTCGAGGAGCGTCTGGGCGCAAAGAGCCTCAAGAGAAGGACGGCTGTGATGCAGTACAGCGACATAATCGAAGCAAAGCCGTTCAGTGAACAGCTGAGCGATGTGGAAGTCCAGACGACCATCAGAAATTTCAGATACATAAAATCGGACCAAAACACCGTCGATGCCATCAACAAAATGACCAACATCTACCGGAGAGAGTCCCAGGATAGGCACATCAGAGTAGCCCTGCTGTATACGGACGACGAAAGCCGGGACGATATAAGACGAGCGGTCGAAGCAGCCAAGAGAGATCACGGCATCACATTCATCACCGTGGGCATCAAGGAAAGAACAAGCATGGCTTGCCACCTCAACGCTCCTGGTGACGACATATGTGAAATGAGGAATTTGGACAAAATCATCGGAGAAATTGTGAGTAGACAACCATTTTTTAAGAAAGAAAAATGTCACTTAAATGTCACGTAAAAGTACAAAAGTATTGGCTTCAAAATGTATCAAAAGTACTACTCAAGTTTACAAATGTAAAATAATATTTTGAAAATAGCGATGTACAAGCTCACAATGCGTTGTGATGCGACACATTGTGTGTCACATTGTAATATTAATCAGAATCTATAAAGTAACTATAATGATTCAACTAACTGTAGTGGAGTTAGGTACAATATTTGAAATCCGAGATGTAGTAGAGTACTCACCTCAAAATTGTACTTAAGTACAGTACTTAAGTAAAATGTGTACCCCTCATATGATTTGCTGTCAATATGAATTTTAATATCAGTGTATTGCTCTCTGAATTCTTTACTCCCCTTGACTCCCATACCCATCTTTAAACATGTTGTGCATGGTTGTTATTCTTCACTTACCCCCCCCCCCCCCCTCTCTCTCTCTCTCTCACACACACAGACCAAAACCCTAAAAGATGAGGTGAGTAGTATTACTTAATAAAGTTATTATTTAATGAAGTGGTATCAGTAGTAGTATTTTTTATGTATTTTAGTTTATTTTTCAGCATGGTGTTTGGAATTGCTCATGTGTATTGTGTTAGGCATTCATACATGCACCCAGTGGTGGGAGGAGTTCAGTAAAAGTAGAAATACCATGACAAGTAGAAATACTGCATTTACTGACAGTATACCAAGCAAAGATATTCAAAATTGATCAACCTTTTTCAAAACTAGCCGATCTACAAGCTCACAACGCATCACAATGCGATTTTAGATGTGCTATTTTCATATTGTCTAAATATAAATCAGGGCTTACTTCCCCGGTGGTATTACAAAACGTTTTGTAATACGATCTAAATTAAGTTGTTTTCAGATAATTCTAGTACAGTAAACAGTACAATATTTGCCTTAGAAATGTAGTGGAGTAGAATGATTACGTAATGAAAAATGGACTCTACTAAATTAAATAAAGTAAAAGTACCTCAGGGTTGTACTTAAGGACATTACTTGAGTAAATGTACTTAGTTACCTTCCACCACTGCATGCAGACAACAACCGATGCATGACTGACTGTGTAGAATTCGTTCACAACATTGATTCCTCATTCCTTTCTGGGTTAGGCGGCGGTTAAGTGTATGTGCATCGTGAAGCCATGTAATTGTACGGATGGCGAGAAGGGAGATGTGGGACCACCGGTAAGTACTTAACAATAACCTTGTATTGAAAATGTTCATTACAAAAATATCCATGAGGATACCTGATCAGCATTTGAAATGTTCTTTATTCTTTTTTGTTTTTTTGTAAAGATGGTTTACAAATTGTTTTGTATCATTAGCCTACAAGAAAGAACACGCCAAAATATCTTTTTATGTTTTCTACATAGAGAAATGGAATGCGTCTGAGGCCCAAGATTGTTTTTTACTGACCTCTAATAATTCATTTTAATGTTTTTTGCAACTGTATTTTGCATGTTTTGGGACCACAGGAAGACTAGCAGGTTGCTCTGGTACCAGCTAATGGGGATACAAAATAAAATGGGGAATAAAATCAAAAATCGAGAAAGAATACATTTCTTATTTCGAAGCTAATGTGACGCTATTGTTTTTTTTTAATTGACAGATGTTCATCATGTTCCATTATAGGCCTAGTAGCCTGCACAGTACAACAATAACTGGCTGCAATGCTTGATCTACATTGTACTTCGTTCTACAATTAAGCTCACAATGCCTTGCATGTGAGCTTGTAGGTCTGGTATGTTTCCCACGTGACACCGGCGTACGATGGAGCATAAATTAGGCATTACAGACTAACCAGGTGCCTTCTAGTCTACCCAGAGAGATCCTTGACGTTTAAGTCAATATTCCTTCTTCTGTCTCTTTAAATACATGTCCCCGTTTTAAAGACAAGCGCCACGCTCTCGTTCTGTTTGCTTTGGTATTTCCCCGGTGGCATAATGTTACAAACAGGAAGAGTACATAGACATGACATGTCTGCAACGTGAATCTCAACACGCTTTTTGTTTCTTTTCACAGGGTCCGCCCGGACGGCCGGGAGTTGACGGAAACGACGGAGGGAGAGGCCCCAAGGTCTTTGTCACTTTTACTTATTCAGATGTTCATAACCGCTGCTCTTCTTCTTAAGCCGTAAAACAACTTTGTTGTTCGTACCGACAAAATATTTACCCAAAAATCTGTTATTCAGTACGACAAGATGAGGCAGACATTTACTGTTATTAACCCCAGGCCACTTTGATACTACAAATGAGTCAAACAACAACAAATGCATTTCACAAATGTAGAAATATTGCCATTTGTAGCCTAATTAATTATTTAATTTAACATTCTTTTTTTTTTACTGGGTATATTCTTGTAACAGGGACCAACGGGGTCAAACGGACGTCCTGGCAAAGATGGCCTTCCGGTAAATATATTACCATTCATGAACAATGCAATAGTGGGCGTTGTTACCACCCATATGTATTTATTCATATAGCTCATTCACATTAAAGATCTAATCTGAGTCTTTCCACTTGCAGGGGACGCCGGGTCACAGAGGAGAAACGGTATGTGGTTCAGTTTATTGACGCCATTTAATGGTGTTGTATATGTGGTCGTAGGGCTGTCACCATTTCACATTTAAGCTGACGATTAATTTTCAAATAAATAATTGTGATTAACGATTTCATAGAGTTTTTTTTGCTTTTAACAATGGAACATTACAATTTGTATTTCTGCCTCGTAGTCACAAATTATACAGGGCAGACAAAATATACAAAGAAATCATTTAATAATTGCGTTCCAAAATATGTACAAAATAGCAGTTGATCTACTTTGTGACATGTAAGCTTGTAGATCTGCTATTTTTCAACATGGAAACGATTGACGATTATGCAAAACATAATTGCGATTATGTAATAATTGTGATAGGCCTATACGTGTATTCGGAACAATCTGTAATGCTATTTTTCTATTGCAGGGTGACCGGGGCATAGTTGGCTCCAAAGGCTTCGAAGGAAACCAGGTACAGAAAGACCATCTATTCTATACTGTACATCTATAGTGTCATATTTTAAGTGTCACATTTTCCACAAGTTGTGAAATGTATTAATTGCCTTTCCTGTGTGATGTTGATCAGGGTCCTCCAGGTCGTGCTGGAGAAATGGGAATGCAAGGCCAGAAGGTCAGTGATGGTTTATCCCTTATGTCATATCAAGGCCCATTATTCTTTTGAGCCACGGACCACCTGACATTTAGCCTTATAGACCCATTAAATAGTTTTGTTATCGTTGCTGTGTTGATGTTGGTACCATTAGGAGAGATAACAGGCAAACGATCAAAATAACAATTCTTCTACATTCTCTAAGGGTCCATTTGGTGTAATTTTAAGATCTCAAGAGTTAAGAATCTATAAGGGTCCATTTGGTTACCAACTCTGCGTCATTTAGCTGGGGACCACCTGGAACCCCCCCAAGGACCACCGGTTGAAAACCACTGCCTTACGTTATGGCTCTGTGTGTTAGCGTGTATTAGTAAACACTCAGATACAAATGTAGCCTTAATTTTGTTTTAGTCATATTTTAGTCATCTGAAAAGTCGATTAAATTGTCTATACATTTTGTCTTAGTTGTGGTACTCTTAGTTAGTGTGAGAGAGAGGTTTTTTTCATTTAAAATTAAATGTTCAAAAAAGGTTTATTCAGTTCAATTAAATCCCCTCATCTATATACAAATGATATCCTGCACATTCATTCATTTGTTTGTTTGTTTGTTCGTTCATAAATTCATTCAAACTCCTAACTCTGAGTGGGAAGTGAGTCTGAGAGATAGTTGGGTTATTGAAAAATAATATATATATTTTTTAAGAAGAATAAACAAAATAAAGGTTTTATGTGTATAGCCTATATTATGGACAATCAAAATCAGTTGGAAATATTTAATGTCAATGTGGTGTCATAATTCAACTTCATTTTGATATGGCAGTGGCACACTGACTATCAATAAAATGATAACATGTCAAAAAAGGTTGTTTAGAGACTACCCTTACTAATACAGCAGTACGTATGTTTGTTCTTCCCAGGGTGGACCAGGGGCATACGGTTACACAGGACCAGAGGGCCCTAAGGGGATGAAGGTTGGTGCATTTTGAACACTTTTTATTCAACCAAGAACATCACTGGAGTTAGCCTCGGCCCCAGCCTTACACATCTGGGGAAGAGAAAAGCCTTCTCACAACCTAAGGCAGAGAGTGCATAGCCGGAAGTGTCGGTCCGGAACAATCTGTCAGATGTATATTCCCCCCCCCCCCCCCCCCCCCCCCCCGGATACGATATATTCCGAGCAATCACAAGTTGCACTTGTTTCATACACGGAGAATGTAGTGGAGAAAGCGCCAACGTAATTTCCTTGAGCGGTACTATAGCGGTACCATCATATGAGTACAAGTTAAAGATTCCACCCTAAAACATGATCATCAGGTATTATTATAATATAAGGAGGAAGAACTTTTTCCAAAAAAGTGTACAGTATTTGTTAAAATCATACTTTTATGTGGACACGCCCACCAGTTCATTAAGTAGGCTATGCCTGGTGACACCTGAACTGAAGCCGCACCCACAGCTGTAGTTGTATGATACAGGGGGAGGGGTTAGGGGAGGGGCTGATAGTGTGATGTCACTATATTACCGTTTATTTCATTGGCCCGTTTGACTGTCAAGGGTTCAGCCTCCAGGAAGAAACCCTAAATACAAAGTTAATACACCATTGCACATAAAAAACGACTCCAGGGTGTCTAATGAAGTACTGTCACCTCATACACACATGACAAACTGGAAAAATACAAAAATTGTGGCACTCCATCTTTAAGCACAGTTTCTTATTCTGTTATGAGTTGAAACGTACTCGATTCACACTGTGATTGCCAGTAGTGCTCCTTGTATGTAATCTGCATGTATGTATGTTTGCAGGGTAAACCGGGCTACGATGGTCCACGGGGACTAAAAGGTGAACGTGGACCCGCAATACCTGGACATCCGGTAAATACTCCTGTGAAAAATATCATACAGGCGACGCACTTTTTGGATATGCCTTTTCGTAACTCTGAGAACATGTACAAATGTAATTGTGTCAGGATTTCACAGCATCTTCTTTTTTTTAACCTGCAGGGTGAAAATGGGTCGACGGGCAGCATGGGCCCCGATGGACCTTCGGGTATAGGAGAAATGGGACCCCCTGTAAGTTGAGAAACCACACCTGTCATTATAATGATTATAATGGATAACTGCTATTATTATTAGTTTTGTTAGGTAACAACACCTGCAGCTCATGTCATGTAATTTTGGCCTCTGTAGCTAGAGGGCAGTATTGTGCCTGATCGTTAGGGGACAGTACGCGTTAGGGGAAAGGTCACGTTTCACAGCTTATCATATTCATGTATGTGTAAACATTTTAAAAAAGATCTTTTGGAAATAGCAGATCTAACAAGCTCTCAGAACGTCACATTGCAACGCTTGTAGATCGGCTATTTTCAAATGGCTAACTAAGTACCTAAAGTAAACTAGTAACTAAAGTTATTATTGGAGTGGAGTAAAAAACGTATACAATGTTTGTCTCTGAGATGTAGTGGAGTAGAAGTACAGAACATTGGAAATACTCCAGCGAATGTACCTCAAAATTGTGCTTATAAGTACAGTACTTGAGTACTGTAGTACTTTCCACCACCGGTTTTGGAGACACGCTGATCTTCTCTTACAGGGATCTCGAGGAAAACAAGGAGATGACGGAGCAAGAGGAGAAAGAGGCGATAGCCGCCCAGGACAACAGGTATGACATTAAGTCAATTTGAACCAAATGTATCGTCTGTTAATTAAAATATGCTGATCGCCAAACAATATTGATAGCTGCCTGACTTCACACCCGTGTCCGAAACGGTCGATAAAGGACAGAGTTAAGGTGGTTGCACACTGGGCGCGTTTCTCTGAAAAAACGATGGAGAAACGCCGCACCGAAAACGTGCTCGGTGTGTGGGGACCTTTAAGGTCCCCACCTTTAAGGTCCCCACACACCGAGCGCGTTTTTCGGATTTTTAGCGGCGTTTCTCCATTGGTTTTTCCGAGAAACGCGCCCAGTGTGGTTGCACACTGGACACGTTTTTCGCTAAAAATCCGAAAACGCGCCCGGTGTGTTGGGACCTTTACTGTCTGGGGGAATTTGCAGACAACCCTCTCTATCTGCACATTCTCTCTCACATTCTCTCTCACATTGTCTCTCTCTCTCTCGCTCTCTCTCTCTCTCTCCTCTCTCACTCCTATGGTATTTATGTCGGACTTGCAACATACGGTCAATGTGGTCAAGGTTGGCAATGAGAAAAGAAATCTATAACAATATTTGTGTTTGTAAAAAGATCCGGGAAAGATTTATGCAGACTCGTGTTGGCAGCTACAACATCCGTCAGACCTGCACCTCATTGGCTCTTGTGGGAAATCAGATATATGTCAATTGTTTTGAGATGTCACCATATAAGTCATATAATATTACACAAATTCTGTATCTGTTCTTGAGGTAATTGTTTATCCCCCACAATCCTGAAGGCTAATTTGACCTTTGCGATGCACACATAAGTCGGTGTGTCCAAAAACATAGTTACTGCACTTTGTAGGGATTTCTGCCTCCATGTCAATGCAGTCCTCAAGGAGTTTGGTTTGGCCCTACGTGTCATGTCCCATGAATGCAAGCGCTGCGTATTTCACTGCTTCTGGTATGTAATCTGCACACATGTGTGTTTGTGGTGGCAGGGTGAGAAGGGACACGATGGCCCACCGGGACAAAATGGTGAACCTGGACTCGGATCACGTGGAGATAAGGTAAATACTCTTATCAAGTATATTTTATTTAGACATTTGTCAGTTTCGTTTCTGTGAGACCCTTTAGAGATGCATCATCTTGTTTTCGAGAGCACAACAGAAAATATAACAGAAATATAACAACAACAATCAACTTAACTATGCATGAACAATGACATCTCCCATCAACTCAAACCACATAATAAGATTAATCATAATAATTGGACATCACGCCTACATATATGGTCACGCCTCGTGACACGTCATGCCACCATATATGGCCGTCTCCATATATGAAGATCATGACACTGACCTCAATAAACCCTGGATAGCCATACATGGAGAAGACTGGATCTCCATACAGTATATGGTTCTGGCGGATGCGTGCTTCTCGCCCTTGGGCGTCTTACTAGTCTAAATTAAACGGGCAAGTTATTCCAGTCTGATGGTGCTTTGAACTGAAAAGCGATAAAAAAGTCCCTATTTCTGTAGTTTCGAGATTTGAAGCACAACAATAACATAAGGTTTTTGAGTATGTTTAAGTAATATCTTACAGTAAATGGTGCATTTATATAGCGCTTTTGTCCAAGCTTTACATATACTGTGCATTACATTCACCGATTCACACACGCATTCATACACTGATGGCGGAGGAAACCATGCAAGGCACCAGCCTTCATCAGGAGCAATTAGGGATCCAGACACTTCGACACTAGCTCTGGGGGAGCCCGGGTTCGAGCTGGGAACCTCACGGTTCCCATCCGTCCGTTCTGCCGGCCGCTCTACCCCTGAGCCACTGCCGCCCCGTCAGTCAGTTCCAATCAACATTAAAGAATGTTGAATATTGACCCTCTTCTGTGTTACCTCTAGGGACCTATCGGACCTATCGGATACTCAGGACCGATTGGCAAGCCAGGATTGGACGGACATGGGCACATGGTCAGTTTTCCCAATGTTTTCTTCTCACCTAATTGAAACGCACACATCGAGTACACTATGAGCCACAATGATTGATTGACTGACAGTGATTGTTATCTCACAGGGAAAGAAGGGGCCAGAGGGACCAATGGGAAGCCCAGGACCCATGGGGAAAAGCCTGCCTGGACGCGTGGTATGTATTACGTAACACAAAACACCAAGTTAATGTGAATATGATGTTGGAGTAAAGTGATTCTGATGATCATGATGTTTCCGGTCGAAATATTGGCCAGCAATGATAAATACTGCAATACATGGCATTCTTTCTCTCACATTTAGTTTAGCAAACTAAAGACATATTAATGAAATATGTAAAACACATATCTAGCCTAACAAAAGGCAATGTAATGCCTCTGAACTTTGACTTTAAGTTGCATTATTGCACATAGCCTAAATAATAACAATAATAACATTAGGCCTGCTGCCATTCAGGATGGAAAATAAAATGGTCCTTTTGGATTTGGGGAGAAGTAGTTTCATGAGGAGCTATAGCCTACTAGTAGGAAGTACTTGATATAAACAGAAAACGTTCAGTTGAGACTCAGAGAGGGGTGGGGAAGAGCAGCTGGGCTCAACCTGATTTATACTTCCATCTCCACTCCACGGTTCTTTGACGGTGGGATCGCTCAATCAGCAAATATACACAATAATGTGTCATTTATTTACCTTGATAAATGTCGTCTCTCGCAGTATGTATGCCTCGCATGATGATGCCTCGATGAAGGTACATTTTCGATATCCTATCTTGCAGCCTTTATCATCAAGTACTGTGTATTTCCAGGGACCCCAAGGTTATCCAGGAGACCAAGGACCTCCCGGAGAGGACGGCATCGGAGCACCTGGCAAGGAGGTACAGTAGCACCACTAACATAATAATCCACTCCATACAGTATGGAGAAATAGGAGAGCTATGCTATTCATTTAACATAATAATGCACTCTATACAGTATGGAGAAATAGGAGAGCTATGCTATTTACAAGCTCACAATGTGGCGTATTGTGAGCTTGTAGAGTGAGCTTGCTAATTAGTGCAACCAATCATAAAATGATTACTCCACTAGTCCTTCCCAGCAAGCACGGTCAGGACCTGGAGCTGGACTTATTAGTGACACCTTGATTTGTGCCAGATCAAGTCAAACCAAGACTAGTAAGATACAGTATGGCCCAGAATATCACCTGATTTCAACCAACACAAATTCTGCCCACTAAGACGGACGTCCCTGGATGAATCAGAGAGAGTCCGATCGAGGCCAGTATCATAACTAGTCAGATCTGGCCAAGAATAAGCCACATTATTTCAACTAGTGAAGATGTCCTGGAAATGACGTAATGATCATGCCCATATATGGGCTGTGATCTGGCCTAGTCCTGAAGGTCCTGAAGGTCACCGGAGGACGTCGTCATGACGTAATTTGGCTTGCTGGGCTCCATAACATTTTAGTGACGTTTTTATTTGTTGACGAGAAAATTAAATTATTCTTAGATTTAGTCATCATAGCTGGGGTTTTGAGGGGGTGCCAGCCCATCCTATGTCCAGCTTTGAGAGTTTGTGTAAACACAAATATTGTCCTAACACAAACATTGAATGCCATTGACAATGAATGGCCAGTTTTGAGTGTTTGTCCCAAAACAAACATTACGTGCCATTGACAATGAATGGCAGGTTTTTCCGTGTTTGTGTGAACACAAATATTGCGTAAACACAAACATTGAAGATGAAGGCGAGGACGCGAAATTGTGATTGGCCAGAATGAGATGACGTATGATGATGTACGATGATAAGAGCGCCCCTCACTTCACACGGGTGTGATTTTTATTTACATTTTTCCTCATGGTTTTTCGTCAACGAAATCAACACCGTTGAGAACTACTGATTTAGTGTACCAGTATTTCTGAACACACATTTCTGTATGTCACCACGTCAGGGTCGTGTTGGGGAAAGGGGTGTGGACGGTCGGCCAGGCAACGATGGAGGACCCGGGGCTCCAGGACTGACGGTACAGTACAGGAGGCAGTGTTGAACCAAGCATAATTAATTATTGGATCCCTTCTCCACTAGTCCCTCCCTATTATATTTATTTATTGTATTCTTTATTCTTGTTTAAATTCGTTGACAACATTGTCAATATCTTTAGCCATAGTTTTAGTCACCATTGCTTAGTTTTTATGTACCGGTATAGTTTTTATTTAGTCTTTGTCAGTGAAAAAAGGTAGTCGACGACAATTTCTCATCATATGTTTTTGTAAACGAAATGAACACTGTCACTGACAATGTACTGTATTGGCTTAGAATCGATCAAAAGTCAAGCTATGGCTCGAGTTGTCATGGACACAGTGTCAGTGGAATTGGTTTGAAGATACTTCTTCTTTTCCTTCCGCAGGGTGCAAGTGGCCTACCAGGCCTACCAGGTCCAGTGGGAAAACCCGGCCGTGGCACTACAGGAGACAAGGTGCGTTTGACATTCACGTGCCATCGTGTGTTGTGTTGTTGGAGCGTGTGGCGTCAGTGTGGAGACAGACCGCGTTGTTAATATAAAACAACAATGTACTCTAATCCCTTCCAGGGGGACATGGGTAAACCGGGCAGCCACGGGCCACCTGGATATCCAGGACCCCGCGGAAACCAGGGAGCGAAGGTGAGGAGAGAAACCTGCATTTTCTTTGGACCGAGACTAGAATAATGTTCTATTGTGTGTTGCCAGGGACCACCTGCTATACCTCCGTGATGAAAATATATATATATATTTGTTTGGGATAAAACACGTTTCTCGCCAACTATTGTCTTCCAGGGAGAGAACGGTACACCAGGCTGGACAGGCAAGCCCGGGCCACGAGGACCAGCCACACAAGGAGCCAAGGTAAATAAATAAATAATAATAATAATAATAATTACAAAATCAATCATCACTGTCTGTCAGGTCTTCAACTGGTTCCCAAACAGTGGGTCGGGACCCATTTGTGGGTGAATTTTGGTTTTACATTAAAGACAGTCAATAGGGAGCCGTCCCTGGGCTAAAAAGTTGTGCAGTGGTAGACAACTAGCCTACAGTCTGAAATACTGTAAGAGGGAGTGTGATGCTATGCTTCATTAATTTGAATTCCTTTTCTCTCCCTTTATTTTAGGGTCCAAAAGGTCTTGCCGGTCCAGTCGGGCCTCCTGGGCCTTCATTCCCAGGACCGCCGGGGACAGAGGTTAGCATTAATGTTCTGTAAAGACTAGGTTAGAGTTTTACTGCCACACATGGCATCGTATTTAGTTTAGCAAACTAAAGACATATTCATTATTTCATTCAATATATAAAGCACATATCTAGCCTAACAAAAGGCAATATAATGCCTCTGAACTTTAAGTTGCATTATTGCACATAGCCTAAATGCAATAATAACATTAGGCCTGCTGCCAGAAGTATTTCCATGAGGAGCTATACTGGGAAGTACTTGATATAAACAGAAAACGTTCAGTTGAGAGGGGTGGGGAGGAGCAGCAGGGCTCAACCTGATTTATACTGAAAGGAACTGGTTGGAATAACGTGTTCCTTCCACGCGCTACGTCCAACCAGGGAAACTCCCCCCTGTCAGGTGTAAAGGAGCGACTTGGACACTCATGCATGAAGGATGCATAAGTTCAAGTCTGTTGCTCTCCCCAGGTTGGCGGAGGGTGTGTAGAGCCCAGGATCACATTTGATAATTGACACAGGGGTGAAAAATGGGTTACAAAATCGTGGGCTAAAATAAAAAAATATACATAATAAGGTGTCATTTATTTACCTTGATAAATGTCGACTCTCGCAGTATGTAGGCCTATGGCTCGCATGATGATGCCTCGATGAAGGTACATTTTCGACATCCTACCTTGCAGCCTTTATCATCAAGTACTGTGTATTTCCAGGGACCCCAAGGTTTTCCAGGACAACCAGGACGTCGCGGAGTGGACGGCATCGGAGCACCTGGCCAGAAGGTACAGCAGCACCACTAACATAATAATCCACTCCATACAGTATGGAGAAATAGGAGAGCTATCCAACCTGTGGGTCAGGGGTCATGACACAAACGTTGGCCAAATTGTCAAATAATATAAGAAGGAGGCAGTTGCGAGGCATCGTCGTGTGCTTGTAGATCGGCTTTTCTGAATGCCAACATTGAACGCCTCAACTCTTAACATTCCAAGAATATTTCAGGGTTGGGGGTAGAGTTGATTATGACGGCAAATTTATATTCAGATTTAATCATGTCTGAAATTGAATTTAGTTTTAGTCACGTTTTAGTCACCTGAGAAGTGTTTTAGTGTTAGTCTAGCATTTTGTCAACTAGTGCGACGCGTTTTGAGCTTTTAGATCGGCTATTTTTGCTCCGACCTGTATGCAATGGGGGCCCTCTGGAGTGAGCGTGGAAATATAGTGGCCCTCTGGAGTGAGTGTGGAAATATAGTGGCCCTCTCCATCGTCAAAGTTGCCCATCCCTGTTCTACTGTTAGGTTCTTAGTTTGCTTTTGATCCTACGGATGACTATTTGATGTACAGCATTACCATGTGTTGTTCTCGCTTACTGTAAGTAAATTGCTAAAGAGCTGTCTGCTAAATGCCTGAATTGTAAACCGTTGACTCTTCATGCACCTTTTCTAGGGTCGTCTGGGCTTTGACGGCGAAAAAGGTGAACCTGGCCCTGAAGGTAGAGGAGTCCCCGGCCCCCCGGTGAGTGGGTCTACATGCAGTATATTAACCCATTTAGGCCTGACGTCGAAATTTTTAAAAACTTCTTCTAAATCCTCCAGTTTTCTGAATTTTTCAATAGTTAAAGTATAACATAATGTTTAAAACACCAAACAATATATAATGTATTATATCATTTAATAAGATAGCTAATGTAAAAACTTATCCATCTGCTATTTTCACTATTTTTAAATGACACCGTTGTGTAAAGAAATTATTATCATTTCATTTGAGTAGTAAAACAAAAGATAGAATGATCAACAGTTGCAGCCCTACAGTATATATACTGTACACACATGATTGCATGATGTATTATGCAGTATGTATGCTTACAGTATATTTCTTCCAGGGAACCGATGGCTACAGAGGAGACAATGGAGAGGTTGGCCCACCTGGGAAGGGAGCAGGAGTAGACGTAAGAAAAACATATCACCAACTTTACTGATATCAAGCAACAGCGTTGATTTAGTTTTAGTCATGTTTTAGGCATCGCAATGGCAGATCTCACAGTTGCATGCTGAAATTAGCCAATCTACAAGTGTCAAGATCTGCCATTTTCAGAGTGCAACCAAACATAAAATTACTTGTCCTTTAGTCCTACTGGATGTCTTCTCCTCCCTAACATTTTAGTGTAGTTCTTATTTGTTGAAGAAATTGCCAATTTAGTCTTAGTTTTAGTCATCATGGCTTAGTTTTTATTTCGTTTTTGTCAGTGAAAAAAGGTAGTTTTTCGTCATAGTTTTAGTGGACGAAATCAACACTGTCAACCAATAGCAGCAATCTGATCACTATACATGATTTGCTTTCAGGGCAAACCTGGATGGCAAGGGCCCCGAGGTCTAACGGGACCCAAGGGCATGGACAGCGTGGGTCCAAAGGTAAGTTACCTGGGGCACTTTTTTTTCACATGTACATACATAATATTGCAGTCGTTTGCGTGCAGTCTTAGGGGCTGTGTCCACCAAGACGTTTTATTTTATTCATTTATTTTTCTGACAGCAACGTATGTTTTTACGTTTTTTTTCTCTTTTTCTTTCTGTCCTTTTTCGGAATGCCACATAATATGTGGCACTCCGATAGATGAAATATTATTTACTAAATAATATAGATGAAATATTATTTAATCTATCCTGGAACGCTAGCAGTATGAGGGTTACACGTGGTTACACTTTTCAGCTTTATTAAAAAATAAAATCAAATAAATAAAAACACTTTTTGGCGGACATTCACGCGGCCTTAGAATGAATTGGACGAGTGATATTATTATTATTATAAGCATTATGTGGTAATGATCGACTGCTCGGTTCATAAAAAAACATTAAAACAAGCCAACCAAAATTGTAATTTCAGGGTGCACCAGGGCCTAAAGGTGAGGCCGGACCCCCGGGGCCCCAGGGAGTGGGATATCCAGGTGTAAAGGTAAGGAAGCTTAAATATTATCTTTGGTCTGTTTTTTACTGCCAGCCTTATGACCTTGACTGACTGTAGACCTCATGTGCTCTCATTACAGGGTAAACCTGGCATGCCAGGCAAGGACGGCCCAAAGGGCAACACTGGAGTCATTGGCCGTGAGGGCCCATCTGGTCGTGATGTACGTAGATTAGAACCTGCTCTTCATTTTAGTAACATGTCATTGCATTCATTAGAAGGACATAATTAGCTCTTTTGTCAGCCAGGTTTGCGGTGAAACTAGAACGAACTAGAAGCACAACGAAGAGAGAGAGAGAGAACGTTTTGAACCATTCTGAATAACAAGGGACAAAATAATCCACTGATCTGACCTTTCTTCCCTTTTTTTTCAATCCCAGGGCGCACCAGGACAAAAAGGATGCCCAGGCCTCACAGTAAGTTCAAACTGACCTAATGTAGGACCACACACATACTACTGTAGGCATGCATTGGTATACGCACAGATATAACCCACACTTTTGCTTGTGTTTCCTATAGTTGAAATTGGTCAAGGAAACGATCAAGGAAATATGTGGTAAGATTTCATGAATGCTGTGCTAACAAAAGGCAATGAAAAATATGTCTGTGAAAGTTTGGTTCGTGCCGTGGTTCAAAAGAACATGCTTTGTTGTTTTCAGTTTGCAAAGTCCCGACAGTCCCGACAGTCCCGGTCCCGACAGTCTGTTGGGACCTGCCACTGGAGATCGTGTTCATCATTGACAGCTCGGGGAGCATTGGCGTGCACAACTTTGAAAAACATATCAAGCCGTTTGTCCGTAATTTAATGGGAAAATTCACAATTGGACCCAAAGACACCAGGGTAGGAGTGGTTCTCTACAGCAAGACGGTTTCCGTGCAGTTCAACTTGGATACATGCAAGAACAAAACCCAGATGAATGAGCATATTGACGCTTTGGCTTATCTACGCTCGAGCACTAACACCGGCCAAGCTATCAAGAAGGCCATTGCGGAGGTTTTCAGCAGGTCCAGGAAAGGAGTCAGGAAAGTAGCCATCGTCATCACAGATGGAGAATCGAACAATTATTCTGAGCTTGAGGAAGCTGTGAAAGCTGCTAAGGGCAAAATAATTGAGATGCACGCTGTGGGGATTCATGACAAAAATAACAAGGACTTCGAGAAATTCAAGAAGGAGCTCGATCTCATTGCCTTCGAACGAACAACACATGTACACCAAGTCGACTCAGCTAAAGATTTAGAAGGTAATTAATGTGTACTGTAATGTTTAGTTGTGTGTCAATGGGGGAAAAAAAACTAAAGAAGAAAAAACAAATGCTGTTGCACAACGGTGCAGGCTATAAGATCAAATTACAACGTGTCTTACATGAATCTAAAGCATTTCCTGTTACCTCAAATATATCGTCTCATTTCAGCACTTCAGAAGAAACTCATCAAAGAACTGTGTACAACAAGCAATCCAATGCCAGGAACTGGAGGAGAAGATGAAGGTGCTGCTATACGTGCTGCTAAGTGTACAGACACACCGGGCACCGTGCAGGTCCCTGAGGGTGAGCAGCAGACCCGGAACACATCTGTGTTCAACCACTTTAACCAACATTTTAAACTTTATCGATTAAGAAAATAGCAGATATTGAAGCTCGTAGCACGGCATTCCTTGCTTGTAGATCCCCCTACCCACCCCCCGTCCCTGTGGTTAAGCCTTGATGCAACGTGTTTTGATGCTAGCTAAAAACCAATGAATAAGATTTAAGAATGATATGAAGGTTGAAATCATGTTTCTCGCACTATTTCTCCAGACCGTCGCTGTAACCAGCCAGCGATGCAGGCAGGTACCTGCGGTACCTGGACTCGAAAATGGTCCTATGTCAAACAGGACAAAAGATGTATTAAGTTCTGGTATGGAGGCTGCGGCGGAAACGACAATCGCTTTGAGACGGAACCGGAATGCAAAACTGCATGCGTTTGATCCAGAACAGGTAAAAACATAATAATACAAAAATACCTGTACAAGACCACATGTTGTGAGTGTTTAGAAATTGATATTATGAAATATAAAAGTATTTTTGCTTTTGTTTTCCTCAGGCGGATAATCTAGTCATTAAGAAGAGGCCCCAGGAAGCAGCCCATATATGGAATTGATTCTGTGAATCCACTACAACAATACAATAATCACATTCACCATTGTTTGTCAGTCCACGACCTCTGCTGGTTTCATTATGCAAGTGAATATCGGTCCATTTGGTTAAACGTGCACACACTCAAGAAGAGTGGCAACTGGATAAAGTGAGGATGAGGATTTTACCGTGTAGCTGTGCGAAGCTGCTAGCATATCACTGTTTATTAGGAACTATATAGGAACTACTGATCACTGTAGAATCACAAAGTCTATTAGGTATATTACTTCACACATGTAAGGTAATTATTGTCTGTGGAACTTTTAGTCAAGGTATATATCTAGGTATATATATCCTCAAATTACGTTTAATTTTCATTATCCTTTCAGGTTGACATATAGTATTATAGGATATCTCTGACCAATGTGGTGGTAAAAATTGTGTATTTTTTTTGCAAGACAGCCCTAGCAGTCAATCATGTCAATCTTATGAGCTCATGTGAGACGTCCTTTGAATGGAGGCGAACCCAGTGTTGTCTGTTGTTACCAGATTGTGTTCCCCCCCCCCCCCTTTTTTCATATGATGAAATATTGACTGAAAGTTGTGATAGCTTTTGTTGACAATAAAATTCATTCCTATGAGAGAAGTTGTATGGAGATTTAATTATTAATTTTTGAGTGGTGTAAACCACTCCTACAACTGGCTTTTGTGTGCATAAAAAAATTACCATGGTTGCTATGTTCAAAATAATTTCTGACGTAATTAAATCACACCCGGGTGAACTGGATGACCGTAGCAACCGTGGTCATTTTCTCTGCGCAAAAACAGCCAGTTGTGAAATCACATCCGGGTGTGATTTCATTACGTCAGACATTACGTCAGACCACAGCTGATCATGCTATAAAAAACCTTACACCACTCAGTTCACACGGGTGTGATTTTTTTTTTATTTACACATTTACAACGCCTGTTGCTAGATTGTACAGAAATCTCCAAGCAGCACGATATGGACACAATTTCATATCTCGGTATTTATGCCAAATATTGCGATATCGATACGATATACGATACCGCTACAATTTCATATTCTATATTTTAAGTGTTGCACACATTGAAAACTAAACATTATTCAAAAAACTGTCACAGGCTAAAACAGAGGGGTGGTTCCTGGCTTTAGAAGTGGACGATATATCGATATACCGTTGCCTTTTTGCGATACTGATGTTGCACATGTTCAAACCTCGATAACGATACGCTACATTGTGGAACCTTACTCCAAGGTGCTTTTTGGTACAACTGGGTGACAGAATTGGTGCAAAAAAAAAGATGAGACCAAGGCACTCTTGGTTAAATGGTAAATGGTGCATTTATATAGCGCCTTTATCCCAGGCGCTTTACATAGATTGTGCATTACATTCACCCATTCACACACACATTCATACACCGATTGCTGCGGAAGCCATGCAAGGTACCAACCAGCACTTGCCCAAGGACACTTCGACATGTAGACAGGAGGAGCCGGGATTCGAACCGCCGACCCATGGATCATTGGATGACCTGCTCTACCTCTTGAGCCACAGTCGCCCCTATACTCGGGGTTACACTTGGGGGTCATTTTTGTCAACATTCCATTTTTTGCCATGGACACACAAAATGAGTGGACAATAATATTACCAGAATTGTACTACCAGAAAACCACATAAATAAGATAGCCCTGAATGACCATAACAGGTCTGTAACTCTGGGAGTGTTCAAATGGAACCAAATGGAGTCTTAGGGAGTTAGGGTCCAATTGGTTCCATTTGAACACTCAGACTTAAGGGGGTCTTTGAAATAAAACAATTGAGGACCACTAGTACTAGTGGACCCCTAATGTGGCATATAGTGTCATAGAAAATCATGTGTCATACATATTCTAAATAAGAAAGAATAAGAAAATCTGGACATTCAGTAGGCTAAGTGGGATTATGATCAAAATAAGAACATTATAATGGTGTGTAAAACCAAAAGAAATCTAAAGTTTGTCACGGACAAGACCAAGTCTTTGCCTGTACGGACATATTGGTGACCCCACTTCATTAGGGGGTGACAGCAATCTGGGAACCCATCGGCCAAAGAAAAGAAAACTAGAAAAAGTGCCCTTCTGGGCACAGGTCTCCACCAGGAGGATAGGAGTGTGTGTAATGTTTGGCAAAATGTTTAGGAGTGATATAAACATGTTTGTTTGTTTTTTGCAACAATTTTCTTAATTTTGTTGAGGAAATGCAGAGCCAGATCACTCATAGCATCTCTGAGGATAGAATTCTGGATGAGCAGGACATGTGCAGCATTTTCTACAAAACGGGCCACTCCTGAAAACTTTGGAAGGCAATCTTAGCCAATCAGTGTAGAATCTGAGAAATCAAACAGACTCGTCTTGATCACATGACTACAGAGATCATGTGCTGGAACCTGACCTCTTTAGTTGAGACTTATGCACCACCTTGTGGTTGTTTTGTGTTATTTCATCTCTTGTTTGAATGGTATATTCCAGGTGATGGTATGGTCCAGTTTAGGTTTGTCAGGGGAAATTGAAAGCAATTTAGTTCATTCCCTCATTGTCATTTGAGAAGCAAGCATGCAGCAGAGTGTTCTCCACAGCTCTCCAACGTTATGTGTTTTGGTGTAGATATGTCTGTAAGTAAACTCAAATGTCATAATGCAAAACTGTTAGAGAAAATGTTTGAGTTGAGATGTGTATGTCAATCTAGGTAGGCTACTTTGTAACTTTTAGTTGTGTTTGTTGGTCTACTAATTACCATGTGCCATGTGAGCTACATACAGTATGTCTGTGATTGCATCAGCTATGTGTACATGTTTTCATTTGAGTGTGTTTCTGAAATCCCTGTATTTGTGTGTTTGTTTTACAGTCTTACAAAAATCCATAATCAACAGTAAAGATTACTCTTCTCAAGAAACGTCTTTATTATTTGGAGTTGTACGCTATCTGTCTAGCTTTGCACAGACACGCAAGTGCGCGGACAGAATAGTAAGAAGACAACCACACAAAGGACAAAGACAAACGGGAGCTGTCTACAGATTGACACTCTGCATGCTTAACATTAACCTGAAGTGGCCAAGCTGCAATTAAGCAAATAGCCAGTATGTCTCTCCCAGAGAAAATGGAGGAGACCTTTGTAACCAGGTCACACGTTTCCGGCTCTAATGGTTCAGTGCATTCCAACAAGGCTTCAGTGCACACCGGAACGGCGTCCGTGCACTCGAACAAGGCTTCGGAGCGTTCCAGCAAGGCTTCGGTGCGGTCCAGCAAGGCTTCGGCACACTCAAGCAAGACTTCAGGGTGCTCCAGCAGATCAGCAGCCAGTGCTGCAGCCACGAAAGCCAGAGCCAAGGCACAGGCAGCACGGGCAGAGGTCTCCTTTGCAGAAAAGGAGGCAACAATGATAAGAGAGAAAGCAGACGTGGAAGCCAAACTACATGTTTTGCAGGTACAGAAAGCAGCAGTGGTAGCTTCAGCAGAGGCAGAGGTCTACGAGGCTGCAGCTGAAGCTGAACTGGAGGGTGAGCCCAATAGAGACTTCACTGAATTTGCCACTCAAGATCCAGTGCAAAGAACCAGTGAGTATGTACAGAGCCACGCAGTGGCAGAAGACATGACACAATATCAAAACCAGTATACAGCACCTGATGCTCCGCAAGCAGTACCAGACTCTATGCCCCTACGATCCACCCCAGTTTCACACTATGTCTCTCGCTCTCATAACACATACATTCCCCCCTCCCATGCCAACACAAACATTGCCCCTATGGAAAGAGACACTCTCCCCTCCCATGCCAACACAAACAATGTGTTCATAAAAGAAGAAGACGCATATGCAGTGCCAGAAAGTGCTCAAAAGCACCAAGCATACTCAGCATACCCGGCAAAGTCCCACGCCTACTCTTTCAGAGACTCTCCTCCAGAGACAGATGACCTAGCAAAACACATGATACGTAGAGAGGTTGTTAGTTCTGGGTTACTGACATTTGATGATTGTCCTGAGAATTACTGGGCGTGGAAGTACTCTTTCCAAAGTGTTATGAGAGATCTACATTTAACAGACAGAGAAGAGCTAGATCTGCTCACAAAGTGGCTCGGCCCAGAGTCATCTCAGCTGGCCAAGAGACTCAGGTCAGTACATATTAACAATCCTACCGCAGGGGTCAAGATGGTTTGGAAGAGATTAGAGGAAAGTTATGGTTGCTCAGAGGTGATAGAGAATGCCCTGTTGAAAAAACTAGACAACTTCCCTAGAATCACAGACAGGGACAACATAGAGTTAAGAGAACTTGGCGACATCCTATTAGAAATTGATGCAGCTAAGTCAGGTGGCTATTTGACAGGATTAGCGTATCTTGACACACCCCGTGGAATTAATCCAGTCATTGAAAAGCTTTCATTCCGTATGCAGGAGAGATGGATCTCCTGTGGCTCTAAGTACAAGGAGGATCGCAGAGTCTCCTATCCACCATTCAGCTTTTTCACCAAATTTATTGTTGACCAAGCAAGGATTAGGAACGATCCTAGCTTTGCGCTCTCTACAACTAGTCACCATAGCCCTGCAAAAACAGACAAGCTAGGTATAAGGAATGTATCCGTTAAAAAGACTGAAGTGTCAGCTACAACAGCAGACTCTCAGGAACCAGACATTCAGTGTCCAATCCACAACAAGCCCCATCCACTGTCCAAGTGCCGGGAGTTCAGAAGTAAGCACATAGATGAGCGTAAAGCTTATCTGAAAGAAAAGTGGATTTGCTTTAAATGTTGTGCATCCACTAAGCACATTGCGAAATATTGTGATGTCAATGTCAAATGCAAAGAATGCAACAGTGATAGGCACACCTCAGCTCTGCATCCTGGTCCAGCTCCCTGGATGGAAGAGGCACCTGCAACCGTGAGGGAGCAAGGCGGGGAGTCAGAGGAGACTGCCTCATCTGCTTCAGTCACATCAATGTGCACAGAGATATGTGGAATAGCATCAAAACCCAGATCATGCTCCAAAATCTGTTTAGTGTCTGTTTTTCCCTCTGGCTGTCCTGACAAAGCAAAGAAAATGTATGCAGTGTTGGATGACCAAAGTAATCGGTCATTAGTGAAATCTGAATTCTTTGATCTTTTTGGCATTAGCGGTGACTCAACCCCTTACACTCTGAGAACATGCTCAGGCATTATGGAGACAACAGGGAGGAGAGTATCCAATTTCACTGTCCAGTCCATTGATGGGAAAACTCAGGTAAAACTTCCCACTCTAATTGAATGCGACATGATGCCGGATGACAAATCAGAAATTCCTACTCCTGACATTGCCCAATATTTCCCCCACCTGAAACAAGCAGCAAACCAGATCCCAGCATTAGACCCTAGCGCCCAAATCATCCTTCTCTTAGGCAGAGATATTTTAAGTGTACACAAGGTACGTGACCAGTTTAATGGGCCTCACAACACGCCTTATGCACAACGGCTAGATTTGGGTTGGGTTATAGTAGGAGAAGTATGCTTGGGTGGAGCTCACACACCAGCAGATGTAAGCATCTTCAAAACAAATGTGCTACACGACGGACGCACAACTTTGCTCAGTCCCTGCAAGAACAGAATTCAAGTAAAGAAGAGATGCAGTCCCGACGCACCACAGCCACACAAGACGTCCCAGTGCTGTCTAGAGACAAACAGCTTGGGAGATGTTAGGACTCCAGATGAAGAGGAACCCGCTCTGTCCATGGAGGATAGCGTGTTCCTGGATATGGACAGAGAAGTGTACATGGATGATGGACATGCCTCTGTATCTATGGAAGCTGAAGCAGTCAGCCTGTTGCAGAGAACCGAACAGATGTTAGCAGCCAGCAGTCTCAAGCTACACAGGTTTGCATCCAACAGTAGCTCACTCATGGAAGCTCATATACAGCAGACTAACTGGTCCTCAGGCCCAACATTCCTGCACCTGGAGGATACAGGAAAAAACACAGAGACAAAATCCTTCGACCCTGGCCCAGACTGTGATGGCGAAATCATGCCTGAAGCGATGGCCCATGATACTCGGGTCACTAAACAGCAACAGGGGTCAAACAGATGTAACAAGTTCTCCCCCTGGAAGTCACTTGTGATGGCAAACCCAACATTCATGATGTTGTCCTTCTGAAAGACTGTCAGGTGTAGCAAAATGAGTGGCCAGTAGAGGGCTCATTATCAAGGCCAGTAATGACAAGAGTGTTTACAAGGTTCATGTTAAAATTGTTAAACAAGGGACTGCCAAAGTATACCTTAGGCCTGTGTCAGAAGTGATTGTTCTCTTGTCAAGTGAAAAGTAATGATACTTATTCTGTTATAGTAATAATGGTATACAAATTAATATACCAGGCGGGGAGTGTGCTGGAACCTGACCTCTTTAGTTGAGACTTATGCACCACCTTGTGGTTGTTTTGTGTTATTTCATCTCTTGTTTGAATGGTATATTCCAGGTGATGGTATGGTCCAGTTTAGGTTTGTCAGGGGAAATTGAAAGCAATTTAGTTCATTCCCTCATTGTCATTTGAGAAGCAAGCATGCAGCAGAGTGTTCTCCACAGCTCTCCAACGTTATGTGTTTTGGTGTAGATATGTCTGTAAGTAAACTCAAATGTCATAATGCAAAACTGTTAGAGAAAATGTTTGAGTTGAGATGTGTATGTCAATCTAGGTAGGCTACTTTGTAACTTTTAGTTGTGTTTGTTGGTCTACTAATTACCATGTGCCATGTGAGCTACATACAGTATGTCTGTGATTGCATCAGCTATGTGTACATGTTTTCATTTGAGTGTGTTTCTGAAATCCCTGTATTTGTGTGTTTGTTTTACAGTCTTACAAAAATCCATAATCAACAGTAAAGATTACTCTTCTCAAGAAACGTCTTTATTATTTGGAGTTGTACGCTATCTGTCTAGCTTTGCACAGACACGCAAGTGCGCGGACAGAATAGATCATGTATACCGATTTGCATGAGATTTGGATGAAATCTGTGCGACTAATATAAACAATGTGTTTTGCAGAAATCGGCCTCATGGTGGCGCTATAACCGGCAGATGTGGAGGGATGCAGGGAAAATGTTTTTCCATGGCCTCTAGGGAGTGTGCATACAAAGTTGTACACAGATCGATGCAGTTATAGGTAAAAACAGGAATTGCCCTGTTATAGTGCCACCATGAGGCTGGTTTGGAAAAAAAATTGTGTCATGTCGTCCTCGGCCTAGTGGAAATGTGCGTGTATAATTTCACGGAAATTGCACACTGTGTTTGTGATTTGTGGCATTTTGTTTGAAACGGACCAATCATGTGAGCTTTGGAAGCGAATCTTAGCCAATCAGGAAGGAAGATGGGAAATGGTGCAGCTCCGTGTTGATCACATGACTATGGAGATAGTGTATACCGAATTGTGTGATGTATGGATAAAATGTGTATGAGTAAATCTACAGAAATGTGTTTTGCCTAAATCGGCCTCATGGTGGCGCTATAACAGGCCATTGAGGAATATTTGGGGCAGAGGTTCGTCATTGGCATCCAGGGAGTGTGTGTGCAAAGTTTGGCAAGGATCGGGCCAATGGTGCCGGAGATTAGCTGGTAACGGACGGACGGAAGGAAGGAAGGAAGGAAGGAAGGAAGGAAGGAAGGAAGGAAGGAAGGAAGGAAGGAAGGAAGGAAGGAAGGAAGGAAGGACGGACGGACGGACGGACGCACACACACACGGACGGAGTGCAAAACATACTCTCTCCCCATGCCTTCGGCCTGGTGGAGACAAAAACAGCACCCTCTGCTGTTGGTTTCCTTTGAATTTGCCTCTAGGGGGCAGGGCCCCAGTAGAATGTGTATAACAGGATGTTGGCCCTTTTGGCCCGGCCTCACAGCCCTCCACTTCCCATGTGGTGTGCCTGTGTTTTCATTCCCACTATCAACAGTCTATACACATTCTGAATGGCCTTGCTGGCAGATTCGGTAGCGCAGCACAGAATCTGTTCTTGAGAGATTAGGGTGACAGTCACTCATCTTTTCACACATCAACATTGTTGTTGATACAATACACTCCTGTGAGGATCTTGATGTATTATTGCAGAATGAGAAACAGGGAGACTCAGGTCGTGACGTCTCTTCAGTAAACATGGTTTATTAGAAAAGGTTACAAGTCAATCTGGCCGTCCGGTGCGAGGAACAGGCCATCTGAGTCCGCTGACAGTTGCTGTACATCTCCCGTCCGAGGCTGAGTCTATCTAGCCTGGCTAATAAGCCAGACCGAATCAGCCATTGGCACAAAAAAAATTGCCTGCCGGCGGATTACGGTCTGGAGAGGCTCAATTGTACGCCCATTTCCTACACCAGATAACTGGTGTGGCCAATCGGGACACGGTATGCAATATGGGCGGGCTTTGGTACAGTGATGTTCAATGCTTGAGACCTTTGACTGACAGTAGCTCTGATCAATTGCGTCAAAGAGAAAATGTTTGAACCCGCCCCCCCGCAGCATCTCCAGACTCAAATACCACACGACAGTGTGATTTGATTACTGTTAGTTACCCACACTACGGGTCCAACTCTATATCTAGGATCGGATCCAGTTTTAATCAGCACCATTTCGGACCGTGTAGGGGTGGGACGAGAGGGTACAATAGGGTATGATATCTGAGGCGATATTAGGCCCTTGATAATGATAATGTCACAATATTAGATATATTGCAAGAGATTTCATCAACAATGTATCACGATATCTGCAACTGAAGAAAAAAAAATATATATATTATATATTCCAAAATCCAAAACAAACTGGCCAATAAGTACATTGCATGCCTCCTCCAAACAGTAAACACTGACTACTTCACACAGTGCAACTTGCAACTTGTCCACAACTTTGTGGACCAGGGTGCCGGCCCGGTTCTGGCGAGCCGCCCCACGTCCGAAACGGTCGAGAAATGACAGAGTTAAGGTGGTTTCACACCGGCCGCGTTTTTCGGGAAAACCGATGGAGAAACGCCGCTAGAAATCCTAAAAAACGCGCTCGGTGTGTTACCGTGTGGGGGAATTAGCAGCCAACACTCTCTCTCTCTCACAAGTAAGAGTGTTATTCTCTCTGTCTCTGTCTCTGTCATGCACGCACGCTCCACATTGTAATTAGCAGGCAACAGTGCAACACTCTCTCTCTCCGTTTCTACAGTGCTACTTTGGCACCTGTTGGTAGTGGTACCCTAACCCTACACATACAGTACATACATACATAGGGAGGGACACAGGGACAGACATTGCTAGGTTCCTTGGAGTGGCTGCACCACTCAAAAATTATGAAGTATGAACCCATAGTCATATTCATAGCAGGTATTTAGCATAAACATTGAGGTGTGACATTTTTTATCGCACAGCGCAGTTACGTGAAAAGAAAAGCTTAAATTGAACGCTTATTCAAATTTATGATTTTATAATGGACGATTTACTTTTCCTGGGCATGACCTTTGGGCAAGTAGAACATGACCTGTACTTGCCCGATGGGCAAGTGCCTCTGAGACCTTAGTGTCAACCCCTGTATGTCCTTTGAGAAACCATGGTCTGTATACCTACAGTACTCTACTTACACAGATTAGAGATGTGATGTTCGTGAACGAATCGGATCATTTGAACGGCTCTTTGAAAGGAACGATGGGATCCGGTTCACAGTAGGGAGCCGTTCCTTTTTAGAGGAGGAGGGGGGCAGGGGGGTTTCAACCAGGGCCGGTCCTGAGCAATCTGGCGCCCTAAGCAGGATACACTGGGGAGGCACTGGGGGGGACACTGGGGAGACACTGGGGAGGCACTGGGGAGTCATTAGGGAGACCCTGTGGAGGCACTGGGGGGACACTGGGGAGGCACTGGGGAGTCATTAGGGAGGCCCTGGGCAGACATTGGGGAGGTACTAGGGAGGCACTGGGGGGACACTGGGGAGGCACTGGGGAGGCACTGGGGAGTCATTAGGGAGGCCCTGGGCAGACATTGGGGAGGTACTAGGGAGGCACTGGGGGGACACTGGGGAGGCACTAGGGAGGCACTGGGGAGTCATTAGGGAGGCCCTGTGGAGGCACTGGGGGGACCTGGGGACTTCAGTGCAATGTACTTACATATGTTGCGACCGAAGGTCGCAACATATGTAAGTGTATGTAAGTACATTGCAAGGAATGAGTGCATTCGCCATGTACTTGAAGGAAGCCTAATCCAATCACTCTTAGATTTTATCCAGTTTATCCCTGAGTTTAAGTTTACCCTATTGTTGTAGGATTTTTGGTTTATTTAGCCTTATTGGGGTTAATTCACCCCATGGCTCCATTTCAAAAAAGAAACATTTACATGTGTTTCTCTTTTGTTCCCTGGGTCCGGTGTCTAATGGCCCATTTGGTGTCAGTGACACCTCTTTGTTTCTTGTCCCAGGTTGATTTGGAATGTGCTAATGTGTCCCCTATTCAAAGTCTGATTTCCATTGAGTGTTGGCTTTGTCTATGTGTCTGTGGAGTTTTGGTACAAAATCAAAACAACTTGTCTAATTTTTTGGCATGTTTAAACCTCCAGGAAAATCCGTGTTGAGGTTCTTGATCCACTGTCTTTCATTAAAACGTCTTTGTCCTACTGTCCAGTTGGGATTGTGTTGGAGTCCAGACACTTTTAGATCTGCAATGCCATGTGCCATGAAATGTTGGACAATCCTTGTAGTTGTCTTTTTTGCATTGTTAATATTGTACCTGTGTTGTCTCAGCCTTGCAGCTATTGTTTTACTCGTTTCTCCGACATATTGTAAGCCACATTTTTCACATGTGATTAAATAAATACAGTTGCTGGTGCTGGCTGTTATCTGTTGTTTAATCTCCAGCACACGTTTTGTAGTTCTATTTTTAACTATTTGTTTGGGTTTGAAGTATTCTGGTCTCTGGCGTGCTGGTGTGTTGATTCCTTTTAGCTTGCTCTGTACCAGATAGTCTTTAAGATTTTTGTTTTTTCTGTAGGCTGATATAATTTTATATTCCTTTAGAAGATCATCTGTTCGGTTCTCAAAATTCCTTTTTAATCTGTTGTTGGCTAGTCTGCTCTGTGTTGAATAACTGGTTACTAGGGCTATTTTTGGGCCTTGATCCCGTACTCTTACCTCTAAGAAGGTATTGTGAGCTTTCCGTAGGAATGTCCTGGTGTAACCTCGTAGTCTGAGAGCATTAAATAGCGTTTTACAGGCTATTTTGAAATCACTTCCTTGCGTGCAAATCCTATGGAATCGCAGCAGTTGTGATTTGACTATACCTGTGTACGAGTGTGGTGGGTGGAATGACGTTTTGTGTAGTAAGGCGTGAGTGTCTGTTTCCTTAAAGAATACTTTTAAGTCTAATTTCCCGTTTGTGTTGAAGTTTGGGCCCTTGAAGATTGTGACATCAAGAAAGTCAATACTTTCCGTGTGTGTCACATATTTTATCGTTATGGATCTATGATGGCTATTTAACACATCAATAAATGCCTGGAATTCTTCTTTGCTATGTTCCCATATTCCAAAGATATCATCCAGAAATCTATAGTAATGTGTTGGTTTTAGTCTGCATTTTTCTAGGGCTGTCTGTTCCCATATGCTCATGTAAATGTTTGCATAAGATGGTGCAAACCTCTTTCCCATGGCCGTCCCTTTGGTTTGTAGATATAACTTGTTATTGAAGGAAAAATCATTCCTGGTTAGATTTAAGTCTAACAATTGGAGTAATTCCTCCTCTGGTCGATTTGTGTCTGGGTATTTACTGAAAACTTCCTTGACTGCTTGTAGCCCTGCTGTCGTCTCAATGTTTGTGTAGAGGCTGTCTATATCTATCGAAAACAGAAAGGCTTCTTTTGGTACTACTATTGCTTTGATTTTGTCTACAAAATCGTAAGTGTCTTTTATAAAACTGGGGTGTCTTATTGACAGTGGGTTCAGGAAGTGTTCAATATACTCTGCTGTCTGATAGGTCTCACTGCCACAGTCAGACACAATTGGTCTCCCCGGCGGTATTTCGTATGGTATTGTCCATGAATCCGGGCTCTTGTGGATTTTTGGCAAAAGATAAAATATCCTCGCTCGTGGAGTGTCCTGTCCGAGCAAATATTGTTGTTGTTTGGCGTTTATGTGCTTCTTTTCCCTCAGTCTTTTTATGATGGCTTTGGCCTTTACAGCAGTTTGTTTGTAAATTGGTCTGTCTAATTGCCTATAATGATCCTGATTGCTGAGCTGTCTCTCCCCTTCAAACAGGTATTGGTGTCTGTCCATTATTACTATACAGGAGCCTTTATCTGCTGGCTTGATTACAATCTGTTGGTTGTTGGCTAGTTCCCTCAGTGCTTTAGCTTGTTCTGTTGTGAGGTTATCTTTCTCCTTAAGGTGTCCTGGTATGTGTCTTACCGTGTTTGTGTCGTCCTGGATCAGTTGTTTCAGGCTCTGTGGGAGCACAGCGTCTGCAGGTTCCCAGTTTGATCCTGGCTGGAAGGGTGGTATTTCCCTCCCCTGGTCCATTCTAAAGTGTGTAGCTAGTTTCAGTCTGCGGTGATACTGGGAGAGGTCCTTCTTTAATCTGTTGGTTTGTTGTTTGTAGATGTCTAGGGTCGGGACAAATGAAAGTCCCTTTTCCAGCAGTTCGGTCTGATGTTGATCCGGCTGGAAGTAATGGGACAGATTAATTATGTTTGACTTCCCTCCCCTCCTTTCTTGGTTTATGGGGTCAATTAGTTTAAACTAAGGAGCCAATTTTCAAGCATTGCTTTGCCTGTCTCTGTTTTCCAATGTATGTTATCATGAACCACTTTAAAATCCCGTTCATCCAATTTCGGGAGGAAATTTTGTTTTGCAATAACGCGATTTAAATCTCTTAAGTTATGCCTATCCTTTGCTGGGAGGTCATTTGAGAAATTGATTAAAGGGACATGGATACTTGCGGCTGGAAAGGCGTTCTGTGCTGCTACGATGCTCGATCTCATCGACTTCTGTGCTGAAGCGGTAGCGTGGCCCTTGTTGTTTATCCCAACCGACAGGATGCAATGTGCTACCGTGGTGTTCTTTGGTGTTTTCTCTAGTAGGGTCTTTGCATGTTGGAATGTCATTCCTGGGTAGCAATCCACTTGTAGATCCGTTCGTCCGAAGGGTGGGATGTTGTCCAGGTTCGAATCCCCTACGATGAGGAGGCTTTTCTTTGGGTATAGTCTCCAAAGTGTGTTCTTTTCCTTCGTGTTGATGTGTCTGTATACTTTCCCTGGGATCCTTGGTTCATCTTTCTCCGGTTCATCTATTCCCTGTTCCAGGTTCTCTCCTGGGTCTGTAGTGGTCCTACTTGGGTCTATTCTATCTCCTTCTGTGCCCTGGGTCTGGTTCTGTGTGGTGTTCTCCTGTGTTGTTGGTTCCGTCCGGCTGCGGTCAGCCCTCTGGGGTTGTGGTGTGCCATTTGGATTGGCCCCCTGGGGTGGGTCTTGTTTACTTCGTGTTTGCCTCTGTGGTGGGCTCTTCTGTATTGGTGCGGCCAGGTGGGGAAAGTCTTCTTGTGATAGGTCCCTTCTTGGGAGGACCTGTACTACTGTTGTTTGTACCTTTGGTCTTGCTCCCGGTGTTGTTGTCCCTGTACGGGGTTGGGAGGTAGGGGGGGTAGGTAGAAGGGCTGGGCGGAGAAAGGGGATACATACAACTGGGGTAGAGAGGGTGGAGGACAGTGAAGGAGGAGAGGGAGGGACAGTGGATACACAAGGGGAGGGTACGGGTGGAGGACAATGGGGGATCGTCCATACAGATGGGGCAGGAGGAGGGGGAGTGGAAACATGCATAACAGGAATAGTGGGAGGAGAGATGGAATTGGGGGCATGCAGAGAAACAACAGCAGGAGGGGGAGGGGCAGCTATTGCAGTTCTATTTGTTCTTAGCTGTGTGATTATCTGTTGAGCTTTGTTTATCTCCAATTGTTTTAGTCTCTTCCCTAAGTTTTTTCTAGCCCATCTGATTGCTATGGTGAAGGCTTTTTTCTCCTCGTCCTCTGTTAAGCTCTCTGTTAACTCTTGTTTGGTTGTGTTTAAGAGTGTAGTGTAGTGTTCTTCTAGGGCTAAGATTATTGTGTGGCACCAGTGTCTGGATATCCCTTCGAGTAGTAGGGTAGTTTTAGCTGTTGGTTGAGCTGGTTTTATCAAATTGATGAGTTCAAGTGTTTTCCTTGCTATACTCGCTGGTGGTCTGCTAGAAGAATTTACATTCTGCAGATGATGTGTACTTATGATCAATTTGTTCATGGTCCTGATGGCTTTTAAGAAGTCACCTCTTTCTGTGTGGTGTGTGTGTGTGTAGGTGTGTGTGTTGTATCTTACTGTACCCGATTGGGTCTGGTGGTGAGGTCTCTCTCCGACTCTTGGTTGATGTACAGGCTGCTGGTCTCGCGGTCTGTTGTTCATCCAAGGCTCGTTCCGTCTCCGGTGGACCTGTGGCCTGTCTTCAGGCGGTTGGTTGTTTGGAATTCCCTGGGACTGTTGGTGAGATCTCTCTCTGAGTCTTGGTGGGGATACAGGCCTCCGGTCTTGAGGTCTGTTGTTCATCCAAGGCTCATCCAGTCTCCGGTGGAATTGTGGCCTGTCTTCAGGCGGTTGGGTGTTGGGTCTCTCCTGGTGATGTAGCCTGTTTCCAGGCCATCGTCCAGGTGGAGGGTCTCCTCGGAAGCGAGACCTGTCCTCAGGCCATGCTTCTCCGGTGGTTCTGCAGTGGTCTCTCGGGTAGTTCATCTGATGCATGCTATAGCGACGTTTCGGACTGGTTGGTCCTTCCTCAGGCAAGATTCTGTTAGAAGAATGATTAGTTGTGCTGGAGCCCTGGTTTTATGTGTTCCTAATGGTGGGCGTGACTCATAGTCATTCAGCCAATTAGCTTTGTTGATGGGTGTGGTTTACTTGGCCATTGTTTCATTCCGTCCAATCAGAATCAATGGGTGTGTGTTCTGTTGTTCTGGTTTCTTTCATTTGTAGTGTGGTTTTTGTAGAGGCAACATGTCTCTACTGGAGAATTCAGTAATAATTATAATAGACTTCCCCCAAGTTACAGGTACAAGCTCGACTGGGGGGACCTGGGGACTTCAGTGCAATGTACTTACATATGTTGCGACCGAAGGTCGCAACATATGTAAGTGTATGTAAGTACATTGCAAGGAATGAGTGCATTCGCCATGTACTTGAAGGAAGCCTAATCCAATCACTCTTAGATTTTATCCAGTTTATCCCTGAGTTTAAGTTTACCCTATTGTTGTAGGATTTTTGGTTTATTTAGCCTTATTGGGGTTAATTCACCCCATGGCTCCATTTCAAAAAAGAAACATTTACATGTGTTTCTCTTTTGTTCCCTGGGTCCGGTGTCTAATGGCCCATTTGGTGTCAGTGACACCTCTTTGTTTCTTGTCCCAGGTTGATTTGGAATGTGCTAATGTGTCCCCTATTCAAAGTCTGATTTCCATTGAGTGTTGGCTTTGTCTATGTGTCTGTGGAGTTTTGGTACAAAATCAAAACAACTTGTCTAATTTTTTGGCATGTTTAAACCTCCAGGAAAATCCGTGTTGAGGTTCTTGATCCACTGTCTTTCATTAAAACGTCTTTGTCCTACTGTCCAGTTGGGATTGTGTTGGAGTCCAGACACTTTTAGATCTGCAATGCCATGTGCCATGAAATGTTGGACAATCCTTGTAGTTGTCTTTTTTGCATTGTTAATATTGTACCTGTGTTGTCTCAGCCTTGCAGCTATTGTTTTACTCGTTTCTCCGACATATTGTAAGCCACATTTTTCACATGTGATTAAATAAATACAGTTGCTGGTGCTGGCTGTTATCTGTTGTTTAATCTCCAGCACACGTTTTGTAGTTCTATTTTTAACTATTTGTTTGGGTTTGAAGTATTCTGGTCTCTGGCGTGCTGGTGTGTTGATTCCTTTTAGCTTGCTCTGTACCAGATAGTCTTTAAGATTTTTGTTTTTTCTGTAGGCTGATATAATTTTATATTCCTTTAGAAGATCATCTGTTCGGTTCTCAAAATTCCTTTTTAATCTGTTGTTGGCTAGTCTGCTCTGTGTTGAATAACTGGTTACTAGGGCTATTTTTGGGCCTTGATCCCGTACTCTTACCTCTAAGAAGGTATTGTGAGCTTTCCGTAGGAATGTCCTGGTGTAACCTCGTAGTCTGAGAGCATTAAATAGCGTTTTACAGGCTATTTTGAAATCACTTCCTTGCGTGCAAATCCTATGGAATCGCAGCAGTTGTGATTTGACTATACCTGTGTACGAGTGTGGTGGGTGGAATGACGTTTTGTGTAGTAAGGCGTGAGTGTCTGTTTCCTTAAAGAATACTTTTAAGTCTAATTTCCCGTTTGTGTTGAAGTTTGGGCCCTTGAAGATTGTGACATCAAGAAAGTCAATACTTTCCGTGTGTGTCACATATTTTATCGTTATGGATCTATGATGGCTATTTAACACATCAATAAATGCCTGGAATTCTTCTTTGCTATGTTCCCATATTCCAAAGATATCATCCAGAAATCTATAGTAATGTGTTGGTTTTAGTCTGCATTTTTCTAGGGCTGTCTGTTCCCATATGCTCATGTAAATGTTTGCATAAGATGGTGCAAACCTCTTTCCCATGGCCGTCCCTTTGGTTTGTAGATATAACTTGTTATTGAAGGAAAAATCATTCCTGGTTAGATTTAAGTCTAACAATTGGAGTAATTCCTCCTCTGGTCGATTTGTGTCTGGGTATTTACTGAAAACTTCCTTGACTGCTTGTAGCCCTGCTGTCGTCTCAATGTTTGTGTAGAGGCTGTCTATATCTATCGAAAACAGAAAGGCTTCTTTTGGTACTACTATTGCTTTGATTTTGTCTACAAAATCGTAAGTGTCTTTTATAAAACTGGGGTGTCTTATTGACAGTGGGTTCAGGAAGTGTTCAATATACTCTGCTGTCTGATAGGTCTCACTGCCACAGTCAGACACAATTGGTCTCCCCGGCGGTATTTCGTATGGTATTGTCCATGAATCCGGGCTCTTGTGGATTTTTGGCAAAAGATAAAATATCCTCGCTCGTGGAGTGTCCTGTCCGAGCAAATATTGTTGTTGTTTGGCGTTTATGTGCTTCTTTTCCCTCAGTCTTTTTATGATGGCTTTGGCCTTTACAGCAGTTTGTTTGTAAATTGGTCTGTCTAATTGCCTATAATGATCCTGATTGCTGAGCTGTCTCTCCCCTTCAAACAGGTATTGGTGTCTGTCCATTATTACTATACAGGAGCCTTTATCTGCTGGCTTGATTACAATCTGTTGGTTGTTGGCTAGTTCCCTCAGTGCTTTAGCTTGTTCTGTTGTGAGGTTATCTTTCTCCTTAAGGTGTCCTGGTATGTGTCTTACCGTGTTTGTGTCGTCCTGGATCAGTTGTTTCAGGCTCTGTGGGAGCACAGCGTCTGCAGGTTCCCAGTTTGATCCTGGCTGGAAGGGTGGTATTTCCCTCCCCTGGTCCATTCTAAAGTGTGTAGCTAGTTTCAGTCTGCGGTGATACTGGGAGAGGTCCTTCTTTAATCTGTTGGTTTGTTGTTTGTAGATGTCTAGGGTCGGGACAAATGAAAGTCCCTTTTCCAGCAGTTCGGTCTGATGTTGATCCGGCTGGAAGTAATGGGACAGATTAATTATGTTTGACTTCCCTCCCCTCCTTTCTTGGTTTATGGGGTCAATTAGTTTAAACTAAGGAGCCAATTTTCAAGCATTGCTTTGCCTGTCTCTGTTTTCCAATGTATGTTATCATGAACCACTTTAAAATCCCGTTCATCCAATTTCGGGAGGAAATTTTGTTTTGCAATAACGCGATTTAAATCTCTTAAGTTATGCCTATCCTTTGCTGGGAGGTCATTTGAGAAATTGATTAAAGGGACATGGATACTTGCGGCTGGAAAGGCGTTCTGTGCTGCTACGATGCTCGATCTCATCGACTTCTGTGCTGAAGCGGTAGCGTGGCCCTTGTTGTTTATCCCAACCGACAGGATGCAATGTGCTACCGTGGTGTTCTTTGGTGTTTTCTCTAGTAGGGTCTTTGCATGTTGGAATGTCATTCCTGGGTAGCAATCCACTTGTAGATCCGTTCGTCCGAAGGGTGGGATGTTGTCCAGGTTCGAATCCCCTACGATGAGGAGGCTTTTCTTTGGGTATAGTCTCCAAAGTGTGTTCTTTTCCTTCGTGTTGATGTGTCTGTATACTTTCCCTGGGATCCTTGGTTCATCTTTCTCCGGTTCATCTATTCCCTGTTCCAGGTTCTCTCCTGGGTCTGTAGTGGTCCTACTTGGGTCTATTCTATCTCCTTCTGTGCCCTGGGTCTGGTTCTGTGTGGTGTTCTCCTGTGTTGTTGGTTCCGTCCGGCTGCGGTCAGCCCTCTGGGGTTGTGGTGTGCCATTTGGATTGGCCCCCTGGGGTGGGTCTTGTTTACTTCGTGTTTGCCTCTGTGGTGGGCTCTTCTGTATTGGTGCGGCCAGGTGGGGAAAGTCTTCTTGTGATAGGTCCCTTCTTGGGAGGACCTGTACTACTGTTGTTTGTACCTTTGGTCTTGCTCCCGGTGTTGTTGTCCCTGTACGGGGTTGGGAGGTAGGGGGGGTAGGTAGAAGGGCTGGGCGGAGAAAGGGGATACATACAACTGGGGTAGAGAGGGTGGAGGACAGTGAAGGAGGAGAGGGAGGGACAGTGGATACACAAGGGGAGGGTACGGGTGGAGGACAATGGGGGATCGTCCATACAGATGGGGCAGGAGGAGGGGGAGTGGAAACATGCATAACAGGAATAGTGGGAGGAGAGATGGAATTGGGGGCATGCAGAGAAACAACAGCAGGAGGGGGAGGGGCAGCTATTGCAGTTCTATTTGTTCTTAGCTGTGTGATTATCTGTTGAGCTTTGTTTATCTCCAATTGTTTTAGTCTCTTCCCTAAGTTTTTTCTAGCCCATCTGATTGCTATGGTGAAGGCTTTTTTCTCCTCGTCCTCTGTTAAGCTCTCTGTTAACTCTTGTTTGGTTGTGTTTAAGAGTGTAGTGTAGTGTTCTTCTAGGGCTAAGATTATTGTGTGGCACCAGTGTCTGGATATCCCTTCGAGTAGTAGGGTAGTTTTAGCTGTTGGTTGAGCTGGTTTTATCAAATTGATGAGTTCAAGTGTTTTCCTTGCTATACTCGCTGGTGGTCTGCTAGAAGAATTTACATTCTGCAGATGATGTGTACTTATGATCAATTTGTTCATGGTCCTGATGGCTTTTAAGAAGTCACCTCTTTCTGTGTGGTGTGTGTGTGTGTAGGTGTGTGTGTTGTATCTTACTGTACCCGATTGGGTCTGGTGGTGAGGTCTCTCTCCGACTCTTGGTTGATGTACAGGCTGCTGGTCTCGCGGTCTGTTGTTCATCCAAGGCTCGTTCCGTCTCCGGTGGACCTGTGGCCTGTCTTCAGGCGGTTGGTTGTTTGGAATTCCCTGGGACTGTTGGTGAGATCTCTCTCTGAGTCTTGGTGGGGATACAGGCCTCCGGTCTTGAGGTCTGTTGTTCATCCAAGGCTCATCCAGTCTCCGGTGGAATTGTGGCCTGTCTTCAGGCGGTTGGGTGTTGGGTCTCTCCTGGTGATGTAGCCTGTTTCCAGGCCATCGTCCAGGTGGAGGGTCTCCTCGGAAGCGAGACCTGTCCTCAGGCCATGCTTCTCCGGTGGTTCTGCAGTGGTCTCTCGGGTAGTTCATCTGATGCATGCTATAGCGACGTTTCGGACTGGTTGGTCCTTCCTCAGGCAAGATTCTGTTAGAAGAATGATTAGTTGTGCTGGAGCCCTGGTTTTATGTGTTCCTAATGGTGGGCGTGACTCATAGTCATTCAGCCAATTAGCTTTGTTGATGGGTGTGGTTTACTTGGCCATTGTTTCATTCCGTCCAATCAGAATCAATGGGTGTGTGTTCTGTTGTTCTGGTTTCTTTCATTTGTAGTGTGGTTTTTGTAGAGGCAACATGTCTCTACTGGAGAATTCAGTAATAATTATAATAGACTTCCCCCAAGTTACAGGTACAAGCTCGACTGGGGGGACCTGGGGACTTCAGTGCAATGTACTTACATATGTTGCGACCGAAGGTCGCAACATATGTAAGTGTATGTAAGTACATTGCAAGGAATGAGTGCATTCGCCATGTACTTGAAGGAAGCCTAATCCAATCACTCTTAGATTTTATCCAGTTTATCCCTGAGTTTAAGTTTACCCTATTGTTGTAGGATTTTTGGTTTATTTAGCCTTATTGGGGTTAATTCACCCCATGGCTCCATTTCAAAAAAGAAACATTTACATGTGTTTCTCTTTTGTTCCCTGGGTCCGGTGTCTAATGGCCCATTTGGTGTCAGTGACACCTCTTTGTTTCTTGTCCCAGGTTGATTTGGAATGTGCTAATGTGTCCCCTATTCAAAGTCTGATTTCCATTGAGTGTTGGCTTTGTCTATGTGTCTGTGGAGTTTTGGTACAAAATCAAAACAACTTGTCTAATTTTTTGGCATGTTTAAACCTCCAGGAAAATCCGTGTTGAGGTTCTTGATCCACTGTCTTTCATTAAAACGTCTTTGTCCTACTGTCCAGTTGGGATTGTGTTGGAGTCCAGACACTTTTAGATCTGCAATGCCATGTGCCATGAAATGTTGGACAATCCTTGTAGTTGTCTTTTTTGCATTGTTAATATTGTACCTGTGTTGTCTCAGCCTTGCAGCTATTGTTTTACTCGTTTCTCCGACATATTGTAAGCCACATTTTTCACATGTGATTAAATAAATACAGTTGCTGGTGCTGGCTGTTATCTGTTGTTTAATCTCCAGCACACGTTTTGTAGTTCTATTTTTAACTATTTGTTTGGGTTTGAAGTATTCTGGTCTCTGGCGTGCTGGTGTGTTGATTCCTTTTAGCTTGCTCTGTACCAGATAGTCTTTAAGATTTTTGTTTTTTCTGTAGGCTGATATAATTTTATATTCCTTTAGAAGATCATCTGTTCGGTTCTCAAAATTCCTTTTTAATCTGTTGTTGGCTAGTCTGCTCTGTGTTGAATAACTGGTTACTAGGGCTATTTTTGGGCCTTGATCCCGTACTCTTACCTCTAAGAAGGTATTGTGAGCTTTCCGTAGGAATGTCCTGGTGTAACCTCGTAGTCTGAGAGCATTAAATAGCGTTTTACAGGCTATTTTGAAATCACTTCCTTGCGTGCAAATCCTATGGAATCGCAGCAGTTGTGATTTGACTATACCTGTGTACGAGTGTGGTGGGTGGAATGACGTTTTGTGTAGTAAGGCGTGAGTGTCTGTTTCCTTAAAGAATACTTTTAAGTCTAATTTCCCGTTTGTGTTGAAGTTTGGGCCCTTGAAGATTGTGACATCAAGAAAGTCAATACTTTCCGTGTGTGTCACATATTTTATCGTTATGGATCTATGATGGCTATTTAACACATCAATAAATGCCTGGAATTCTTCTTTGCTATGTTCCCATATTCCAAAGATATCATCCAGAAATCTATAGTAATGTGTTGGTTTTAGTCTGCATTTTTCTAGGGCTGTCTGTTCCCATATGCTCATGTAAATGTTTGCATAAGATGGTGCAAACCTCTTTCCCATGGCCGTCCCTTTGGTTTGTAGATATAACTTGTTATTGAAGGAAAAATCATTCCTGGTTAGATTTAAGTCTAACAATTGGAGTAATTCCTCCTCTGGTCGATTTGTGTCTGGGTATTTACTGAAAACTTCCTTGACTGCTTGTAGCCCTGCTGTCGTCTCAATGTTTGTGTAGAGGCTGTCTATATCTATCGAAAACAGAAAGGCTTCTTTTGGTACTACTATTGCTTTGATTTTGTCTACAAAATCGTAAGTGTCTTTTATAAAACTGGGGTGTCTTATTGACAGTGGGTTCAGGAAGTGTTCAATATACTCTGCTGTCTGATAGGTCTCACTGCCACAGTCAGACACAATTGGTCTCCCCGGCGGTATTTCGTATGGTATTGTCCATGAATCCGGGCTCTTGTGGATTTTTGGCAAAAGATAAAATATCCTCGCTCGTGGAGTGTCCTGTCCGAGCAAATATTGTTGTTGTTTGGCGTTTATGTGCTTCTTTTCCCTCAGTCTTTTTATGATGGCTTTGGCCTTTACAGCAGTTTGTTTGTAAATTGGTCTGTCTAATTGCCTATAATGATCCTGATTGCTGAGCTGTCTCTCCCCTTCAAACAGGTATTGGTGTCTGTCCATTATTACTATACAGGAGCCTTTATCTGCTGGCTTGATTACAATCTGTTGGTTGTTGGCTAGTTCCCTCAGTGCTTTAGCTTGTTCTGTTGTGAGGTTATCTTTCTCCTTAAGGTGTCCTGGTATGTGTCTTACCGTGTTTGTGTCGTCCTGGATCAGTTGTTTCAGGCTCTGTGGGAGCACAGCGTCTGCAGGTTCCCAGTTTGATCCTGGCTGGAAGGGTGGTATTTCCCTCCCCTGGTCCATTCTAAAGTGTGTAGCTAGTTTCAGTCTGCGGTGATACTGGGAGAGGTCCTTCTTTAATCTGTTGGTTTGTTGTTTGTAGATGTCTAGGGTCGGGACAAATGAAAGTCCCTTTTCCAGCAGTTCGGTCTGATGTTGATCCGGCTGGAAGTAATGGGACAGATTAATTATGTTTGACTTCCCTCCCCTCCTTTCTTGGTTTATGGGGTCAATTAGTTTAAACTAAGGAGCCAATTTTCAAGCATTGCTTTGCCTGTCTCTGTTTTCCAATGTATGTTATCATGAACCACTTTAAAATCCCGTTCATCCAATTTCGGGAGGAAATTTTGTTTTGCAATAACGCGATTTAAATCTCTTAAGTTATGCCTATCCTTTGCTGGGAGGTCATTTGAGAAATTGATTAAAGGGACATGGATACTTGCGGCTGGAAAGGCGTTCTGTGCTGCTACGATGCTCGATCTCATCGACTTCTGTGCTGAAGCGGTAGCGTGGCCCTTGTTGTTTATCCCAACCGACAGGATGCAATGTGCTACCGTGGTGTTCTTTGGTGTTTTCTCTAGTAGGGTCTTTGCATGTTGGAATGTCATTCCTGGGTAGCAATCCACTTGTAGATCCGTTCGTCCGAAGGGTGGGATGTTGTCCAGGTTCGAATCCCCTACGATGAGGAGGCTTTTCTTTGGGTATAGTCTCCAAAGTGTGTTCTTTTCCTTCGTGTTGATGTGTCTGTATACTTTCCCTGGGATCCTTGGTTCATCTTTCTCCGGTTCATCTATTCCCTGTTCCAGGTTCTCTCCTGGGTCTGTAGTGGTCCTACTTGGGTCTATTCTATCTCCTTCTGTGCCCTGGGTCTGGTTCTGTGTGGTGTTCTCCTGTGTTGTTGGTTCCGTCCGGCTGCGGTCAGCCCTCTGGGGTTGTGGTGTGCCATTTGGATTGGCCCCCTGGGGTGGGTCTTGTTTACTTCGTGTTTGCCTCTGTGGTGGGCTCTTCTGTATTGGTGCGGCCAGGTGGGGAAAGTCTTCTTGTGATAGGTCCCTTCTTGGGAGGACCTGTACTACTGTTGTTTGTACCTTTGGTCTTGCTCCCGGTGTTGTTGTCCCTGTACGGGGTTGGGAGGTAGGGGGGGTAGGTAGAAGGGCTGGGCGGAGAAAGGGGATACATACAACTGGGGTAGAGAGGGTGGAGGACAGTGAAGGAGGAGAGGGAGGGACAGTGGATACACAAGGGGAGGGTACGGGTGGAGGACAATGGGGGATCGTCCATACAGATGGGGCAGGAGGAGGGGGAGTGGAAACATGCATAACAGGAATAGTGGGAGGAGAGATGGAATTGGGGGCATGCAGAGAAACAACAGCAGGAGGGGGAGGGGCAGCTATTGCAGTTCTATTTGTTCTTAGCTGTGTGATTATCTGTTGAGCTTTGTTTATCTCCAATTGTTTTAGTCTCTTCCCTAAGTTTTTTCTAGCCCATCTGATTGCTATGGTGAAGGCTTTTTTCTCCTCGTCCTCTGTTAAGCTCTCTGTTAACTCTTGTTTGGTTGTGTTTAAGAGTGTAGTGTAGTGTTCTTCTAGGGCTAAGATTATTGTGTGGCACCAGTGTCTGGATATCCCTTCGAGTAGTAGGGTAGTTTTAGCTGTTGGTTGAGCTGGTTTTATCAAATTGATGAGTTCAAGTGTTTTCCTTGCTATACTCGCTGGTGGTCTGCTAGAAGAATTTACATTCTGCAGATGATGTGTACTTATGATCAATTTGTTCATGGTCCTGATGGCTTTTAAGAAGTCACCTCTTTCTGTGTGGTGTGTGTGTGTGTAGGTGTGTGTGTTGTATCTTACTGTACCCGATTGGGTCTGGTGGTGAGGTCTCTCTCCGACTCTTGGTTGATGTACAGGCTGCTGGTCTCGCGGTCTGTTGTTCATCCAAGGCTCGTTCCGTCTCCGGTGGACCTGTGGCCTGTCTTCAGGCGGTTGGTTGTTTGGAATTCCCTGGGACTGTTGGTGAGATCTCTCTCTGAGTCTTGGTGGGGATACAGGCCTCCGGTCTTGAGGTCTGTTGTTCATCCAAGGCTCATCCAGTCTCCGGTGGAATTGTGGCCTGTCTTCAGGCGGTTGGGTGTTGGGTCTCTCCTGGTGATGTAGCCTGTTTCCAGGCCATCGTCCAGGTGGAGGGTCTCCTCGGAAGCGAGACCTGTCCTCAGGCCATGCTTCTCCGGTGGTTCTGCAGTGGTCTCTCGGGTAGTTCATCTGATGCATGCTATAGCGACGTTTCGGACTGGTTGGTCCTTCCTCAGGCAAGATTCTGTTAGAAGAATGATTAGTTGTGCTGGAGCCCTGGTTTTATGTGTTCCTAATGGTGGGCGTGACTCATAGTCATTCAGCCAATTAGCTTTGTTGATGGGTGTGGTTTACTTGGCCATTGTTTCATTCCGTCCAATCAGAATCAATGGGTGTGTGTTCTGTTGTTCTGGTTTCTTTCATTTGTAGTGTGGTTTTTGTAGAGGCAACATGTCTCTACTGGAGAATTCAGTAATAATTATAATAGACTTCCCCCAAGTTACAGGTACAAGCTCGACTGGGGGGACCTGGGGACTTCAGTGCAATGTACTTACATATGTTGCGACCGAAGGTCGCAACATATGTAAGTGTATGTAAGTACATTGCAAGGAATGAGTGCATTCGCCATGTACTTGAAGGAAGCCTAATCCAATCACTCTTAGATTTTATCCAGTTTATCCCTGAGTTTAAGTTTACCCTATTGTTGTAGGATTTTTGGTTTATTTAGCCTTATTGGGGTTAATTCACCCCATGGCTCCATTTCAAAAAAGAAACATTTACATGTGTTTCTCTTTTGTTCCCTGGGTCCGGTGTCTAATGGCCCATTTGGTGTCAGTGACACCTCTTTGTTTCTTGTCCCAGGTTGATTTGGAATGTGCTAATGTGTCCCCTATTCAAAGTCAATGGCAATGGGGAGGCATTAGGGAGGCCCTGGGCAGACATTGGGGAGGTACTAGGGAGGCACTGGGGGGACACTGGGGAGGCACTGGGGAGGCACTGGGGAGTCATTAGGGAGGCCCTGGGCAGACATTGGGGAGGTACTAGGGAGGCACTGGGGGGACACTGGGGAGGCACTAGGGAGGCACTGGGGAGTCATTAGGGAGGCCCTGTGGAGGCACTGGGGGGACACTGGGGAGGCACTAGGGAGGCCCTGGGCAGACATTGGGGAGGTACTAGGGAGGCACTGGGGGGACACTGGGCAGACAGTTTTTTTTTGCGCCCCCCAGCCCCACCCATCGGGAACTTCCCTGTGAGCCAGTCTTTTGAACGACTCTTTCAGAGATCCGGCTCCCTTCAAAGAGCCATAAATCACGATAAATATACTGTAACACACCTAAGCTGGAAAACCCCAGGCCGGTCACCTATGTAGCTGTGGCTTTCTCTGTGCATTTAGAAACCAAAACTAAACTTGCCAAAACTCTTTTGTAATAATTTACAATAGCACAATACAATAGTGTATCTTCTGTATATCCTTCTTTATGGTGCTGAAACATGGACAATGAAAATTGAGTTTTGGGATCGTCTTGACGGAACATACACAAGACTCCTCATGCGTGCTCAGAACCTTTCATGGGGGTCGGACCAGCATCCCATTCCCTCCCACCTCAGTTGCTGTGGCACAAAGAAGTCTCAGTTTTGCTGGACACTGTCACAGAGCAAAAGACCAGGTCATTTGGGATATTCTTCTGTGGAGACTACCCTGCCCATCAAGAGGAACAAGACCTCTCACATTTCCAGATGTTCTGAGTAGGGACACAGGACTGACTGGCTGACTGACTGTGAATTAACTTGGTGTGGCAATGAGCAAACAGTGGAAGCAGCCTGTGCCGCAGATCTCGAGGGCACTCGAATCAACCGATTCGACCGTTATCATACCATCTTATGGGCCCAGTATGGCCATACTGGCATACTCACCATAGCCTGGTCAAGGTTTCCCCCTGGTGGACATGTCATTTCCAACTATTGTCGGCGCATGGAAACTAGGGGCTACTAATATATACTATTCTCTGCCTATCGGAACATAACTCGGACGGCGCTGAGTCGGGTCTGGTGGCCGTCGCAACACTCGGCACGGCGACTCGCTCGGCTAGCGCCTCGCTCGCCGGTGCCTCACGTAGCTCAAGGCCACCAGACACGGCGCGCCTCCGTCAGGACATCAGTGATAATGACAATCGCTGATAATGACATACTGAAACAGTGAGTATGCCAGTATGGACATACTGGGCCTATAAGATGGTATGATAACGGCCCTTGTGGGAAATTCATCTGTGAGATTCTCGGAATAATTTGATCTCCATACAACTTCTCTCAGAGCAATGCATTTTATTGTCAACAAAAACTATTACATCTTTCAGGCATTATTTCATCACATGAAAAAGATCTCCGTTCAACTGACGTCTCACATGAGCTCATGAGATTGACATGATTGACATGCTAGGTCTGTCTTGCAAAAAAAGCTGTCTTTAATATCACGTTGGTCAGAGGTATAATACTAATCTATATGTCAACCTGAAAGGATAATGAAAATTAAACGTAATTTGAGGATATAGCCAAACCCTTGACTAAAAGTTTCACAGACAATAATTACCTTACATGTGTGAAGTAATATACCTAATAGACTTTGTGATTCTCAATCAGTAGTTCCTAATAAACAGTGATATGCTAGCAGCTTCGTATGAATTCAGTTCCCCATTAGCACAGCTACACGGTAAAATCCTCATCCTCACTTTATCCAGTTGCCACTCTTCTTGAGTGTGTGCACGTTTAACCAAATGGACCGATATTCACTTGCATAATGAAACCAGCAGAGGTCGTGGCTTGACAAACAATGGTGAATGTGATAGTATTGTTGTAGTGGAGTGAGAGTTCACAGAATCCATTCCATATATGGGCTGCTTCCTGGGGCCTCTTCTTAATGATATCCTTGTCTGAGGAAAACAAAAGCAAAAATACAAAAATGCTAATTTATATTTTATATTTTATACTTGCAATTTCTAGACGCTCACACAACATGTGATCTTGTAGATCAGGTATTTTTGTATTATGATACATTATTTTTTACCTGTTCTGGATCAAACGCATGCAGTTTTGCATTCCGGTTCCGTCTCAAAGCGATTGTCGTTTCCGCCGCAGCCTCCATACCAGAACTCAATACATCTTTTGTCCTGTTTGACATAGGACCATTTTTGAGTCCAGGTACCGCAGGTACCTGCCTGCATCGCTGGCTGGTTACAGCGACGGTCTGGAGAAATAGTGCAAGAAACATGATTTCAACCTTTATATCATTCTTAAATCTTATTCATTGGTTTTTAGCTAGCATCAAACATGTTGCATCAAGGCTTAACCACACAACAAGCCCTATCTTGTACTATTTCTTTGCATATCCACTTATATAACGACAATAGGGACAGCAGACAGTGTTGCCAGATTGTGTGAAAGAAATAACCAACCAGGTCTATGAGAACAAGCCCAAAAGAAGCGACTAGGCTATTTGAAAATAGCAGCTCACAAAAAAAAGCTCACAACGCGTCGCGATGCGTTATGAGCTTGTAGATCTGCTATTAAAAACAAACAAAAAAAGAAAATAGATAGATAAAGTGTAAAATGTTGGTTAAAGTGGTTAAACACAGGTGAATGTGTTACGGGTCTTAATGGGTTACGTTACTGTATGTGGTTACTAGTTAGTTAGTGGATTTGAATCAAACTGCTGCTCACCTGCATGGCTCTTGGTCTGAGCAGCACCATCGTCTTCTCGGGCCTTCTCAGTACACACATTTCCGAGGATACCTTTCTCAGATTCTGAAAAAAGAATATATTTTACGATATATTTCAGATAACAGGAAATGCTTTAGATTCATGTAAGACGTGTTGTAATTTTATCTTATAGCCACCGTTGTGCAACAACATTTGTTTAATCATTGAGACACAACTAAACATTACAGTACACATTAATCACCTGCTAGTTGAGTTGCATCTGTGACATGGTGTACATATTCTTTTTTAGAGGCGATGAGGCTGAGCTCCTTCTTGAATTTAGCGAAGTCCGCGTTACTTTCGTTATGAATCCCCACAGCGTGCATCACAATGCCTTTGCCCTTAGTAGCATTCACAGCTTCCTCAAGCTCAGCATAATTGTTCGATTCTCCATCTGTGATGATGATGGCTACTTTCCTGACTCCATCCCTGGCCTGGTTGAAAACCTCCTCAGTGGCCTTCTTGATAGCTTGGCCGGTGTTAGTGCTCGATTTTAGATAATCCAACTCCATGATACGTTTTGTGATGTCCTCTACGGTCTCGTATCTACTCAAGTCGAACACCACTTCAACCTTCTTGCTGTAGAGAACCAGTCCCACCCTGGTTGCGTCGGGTGCAATTGTGAATCTTCCCACTAAATCTCTGACAAACGGCTTGACAAATCGATTAAAGTTTTGCACGCCAATGCTCCCCGAGCTGTCAATGATGAACACGAGCTCCAGCGGCGACAGGTTCTTGCAGATAACTTTGGTGCACACTGAAAAATAAAACAACAAGCTAATTATTTTCAACCACGGCACAAACCAAACTTTCACAGAATTATTTTTTTCATTGCCTTTTGTTAGCGCAGCATTCATGAAATCTTACCACATATTTTGTGGATCTCATCGATGACCTTTTCTTTCTAGGAAACACAAGCAAAAGTGTGGGTTATAAATCCGTACGTATCAAATAGGCTACTGTACATGTCTGCAGTAGAATGCAGTAGTGTGGTCCTACAGTAGGTCAGTTTGAACTTACTGTGAGGCCACAGGGTCCTGGTGGTCCTGGTGTGCCCTGGGATTGAGAAAAAAGGAAGAAAGGTCAGATCAGTGGATTCTTTTGTCCCTTGTTATTCAGAATGGTTCAAAACGTTCTCTCTCTCTCTCTTCGTTGTGCTTCTAGTTCGTTCTAGTTTCACCGCAAACCTGGCTGACAAAAGAGCGAATTATGTCCTTCTAATGAATGCAATGATGACATGTTACTAAAATGAAGAGCAGGTCTAATCTACGTACATCACGACCAGGTGGGCCCTCACGGCCAATGACTCCAGTGTTGCCCTTTGGGCCGTCCTTGCCCTTTGGGCCGTCCTTGCCCGTAACACCTCGATATCCCACTCCCTGGGGCCCCGGGGGTCCGTCCTCACTTTTAGGCCCTTGTTTACCCTGAAATTACAATTTCGTTTTAATGTTTTTTTTTCATGAACCGAGCAGTCGATCATTACCACATAATGTCTAAGGGCGTGTATGTCTGCCAAAAAGTGTTTTCATTTCATTTAAAAAATATATATAAGGCTGAAAACTCCAAGGCTCTCTTGTAAAAAGACTTCATGCCCAGAGTGGAAAATATTGTAAATTGGCACTCACAAAAATAAATAAAAAGAAAGTTAAAACATGCGTTGCAGATAGATAGATAGATAGATAGATAGATAGATAGATAGATAGATAGATAGATAGATAGATAGATCAATCTTCTTCAACGTCTTGGTGGACACAGCCCCTAAGACTTACCGGTTCACCCGTGGCCTTCTGTCCCTTCTGTCCCCTTGGACCTGGGGGCCCTTGGCTTCCATGTTTGCCCTGAAAGCAAATCATGTATAGTGATCAGATTGCTGCTATTGGTTGACAGTTTTGATTTCGTCCACAAAAACTATGACGAAAAACAAACCTTTTTTTCACTGACAAAAACTAAATAAAAACGACGCCATGACTAAAACCAAGACTAAATATATTGCCAATTTCGTCAACAAACAAGAACTACGCTAAAATGTTAGGGAGGAAAAGACATCCAGTAGGACTAAAGGACAAGTCATTTTATACGTTTGGTTGCGCTTTGAAAATAGCCGATCTTGTAAATTTTCAGCCGAGCATGAGATCTGCCATTACGAAGCCTAAAACGTGACTAAAACTAAAAATAATTTTATTCAAGAGACCAGGACGAAAACTTCGTCAAAATCAACACTGTTGGTTGATATCAGTAAAGTTGGTGATGTGTTTTTCTTACGTCTACTGTTACCACCTTCCCAGGTGGGCCAACCTCTCCATTGTCTCCTCTGTAGCCTTGGTCTCCCTGGAAGAAATACACTGTAAGCATACTGTACATACTGCATAATACATAATACAATCACGTGTGTACAGTATATACTGTAGGGCTGCAACTGTGGATCATTCTATCTTTTGTTTTACTACTCAAATGAATTGATAAATAAATGCACTTACGCATTATTTCTTTACACAGCGGTGTCATGCAAAAATAGTGTACGTCAGCTATCTCATTAAATGATCAACTGTCAATTATTATTATTTCTTAAAATTGATTAAACAGATTAGTTTGATTAACTGTTGCACCCTTAATATACTGCATGTATACCCACTCACCGGGGGGCCGGGGTTTCCTCTACCTTCAGGGCCAGTTTCACCTTTTGTGCCGTTCAAGCCCGGACGACCCTAGAAAAGGTGCATGAAGATTCAACGGTTTACAATTCAGGCATTTAGCAGACAGCTCTTAATCCAGAACGATTTACAGTATGCAAGAACAACACAAGGTGCTACATCAAATGGGTAATTAGCCCTTCGCTAAACCCCACCCCAAAAAAGCGATTGTCCAATGCCAATCTGTATGGTTTAGCAACTGTTGCTATGCAGGTCAAGCTCTCGCCACCTCATAGCTGTTGTTATTCTGCATGGCTGTCTTGTTGAACACATACAGGAAAGTTACATGACTGACCCGCCCAGGTGATGGCAATAATACTAATGACCGTGCATTACATGAAAACTCCTGATGGACGGTCGTTGAAGTTGGATACTGTTTCTTCCTCTGTTATTTCCTCGTATTGCTAGTTTATTTAAATAATGTCAAGCACATTTTGTCCAGTGCATAGGCTACTGCAGGCCTCGTTGACTAGATGTCGAAGACATTTTGAAGCTCTTGCTACTGAAACGATCGATTATTTATATGGAGAAATCCCGTAATTGAACATGCATCTCAAGTGAGAAGGACAGATCGCCCTGTCTCCCTGCTGCTAACGTGACTATTGGATAAGTACGGGTTGGGGAGGGCCTTAGTGAAGGGCTAATTGACTGAGGATTGTTCATACGCACCATGTAGCCTTGGTGGCTAGGACCCGGTTGACCAATTGTACCCGTCTGGCCAGGAGAACCAGGCTTACCCTGGTAAAACAGCATTCATATTGTTAAGCAAACATTATCATAGGTAAAAGTATCAATACTGCAAAATGGAATACTCTGTTGCAAAGTAAGTCAAAAAAGTTAAAATGTACTTAGTAAAAGTACAAAAGTATTGGCATCAAAATGTACTTAAAGTCTTCAAATGTGTAAAAACATATTTTGAACACATCGGATCTACAAGCTTGTACAAGTGCTCAAAGCGGCGCATTGTGAGCTTGTAGATCGGATATTTTCAAATGGCCGAAATGTGTATAGGGCTGAAGTGGAGACATTGAAGTGGAGACATTTTTGTAAAATTTTATGCAAGTTACATTAACCAGGATGTTGCTGTATACCAGATATATACTTTAAAATGTTACCACAACTCTATCCTAGTCTTTACAGAACATTAATGCTAACCTGTTCCCCCGGCGGTCCTGTGACTGAAGGCCCAGGAGGCCCTTGTGGACCGAGAAGACCCTCTGGACCCTAAAATAAAAGGGAGAGGGGGAAAAAAAAGGAATTCACATCAATGAGGCATAGCATCACACTCCCTCGTACAGTATTTCAGACTGTATAGGCTGGTTGTACCACAGCGGTTCCAGTTTTCGGTGAAGTGGTGACCACTGAAACGGTGGTTAGTAAAAAACGGAGAGATGTGTTGTGTGAGCGGTGATCACCGTGGCGTGACGTCATGTTGTAGTTTTTGGTGGTCACCTCTTCACCGAAAACTGGACTCTTTAGCCCGTCATGAAAATAGCAGATCTGTGAGCTTGTAGATCGGCTATTTTCAACAATTTCTTAACATTGGTTCAACATTTGTTCATGGGATTTCTTAGATTATTATTTACGTTCTTCATGAAATTACTGGGGGGAAAAAAGTAATTGAATTTGCTTTTGATTCATGAAAAAATAAGAAGCTTTTTTGGGAATGTTTTTAAATAATAATAATAATCAAAATGTAGGAAATAAAAAAATACAGGGACCCATAACAATGTTTCTGTGACCACTGTTTGGGAACCAGACAGATGATGATGATTGATTTTGTAATTATAATTATTTTTTACCTTGGGTCCTTGCGTGGCTGGTCCTTGCGGCCCGGTCTTGCCTGTCATGCCCGCTGTACCGTTCTCTCCCTGGAAGACAATAAATAGTTTAGGATAAATAGTTTTATCCCAATCATTTTCTTTAAAAAAAAACTAAACCATGGGTTTTCAACCAGTGGTTCGCGGAGGTATGGCAGGTGGTCCCTGGCAAAGCATTCAGAAAAATCAGTTTATATATATACACACACACACACACACACACACACACACACACACACACACACACACACACACACACACACACACACACTGTGGAAGGATGGTGTGTCTCTGTCTCTGTGATTTGAGTGAGTGAGTTGCCCATGTAAATTGTGTTTGTTCCCACATCAAGATAGGGCTAGATAGTGCAGAGTGGATGGGATTATGGGCTGTATGGGGCGGCTCATCCAGGCACGGATTAATTGCGTTAATTCTTTTTAATCTAATTACTTTCACAATTTAATTAACTCAGGTAACTCAAGTTATTTTGACAGAAAAATCTCCAAACACACTATACATACAGCTACTAATGAAAATATTGCAATCTTTACCTAATCTGACATACAGTAGTGTAGTGTAGCGTACATTTGCATAATACTTGATTTACCGTACAATCAACGAACAGAGGTCGTTACAAAGTAACAAGCTTGACAATCAGATCAAAGTGGATGGAACATTATTCTAGTCTCGGTCCAACAAAATGCAGGTTTCTCTCCTCACCTTCGCTCCCTGGTTTCCTTGGGGTCCTGGATATCCAGGTGACCCACGGCTGCCCGGTTCACCTGTGTCCCCCTGGAAGGGATTAGAGCACATTGTTGTTTTATATTAACAACGCGGCCTGTCTCCACACTGACGCCAAACGCTCCAACAACACAACACACGATGGCACGTGAATGTCAAACGCACCTTGTCTCCTTCAGTGCCATGGCCGGGTTTTCCCTCGAGACCTGGTCGGCCGGTTGAGCCAATCTCACCCTGCGGAAGGAAAAGAAGAAGTATCTTCAACCATTTCCACTGACAACTCTAGCCATAGCTTGACTTTTGATCAATTCTAAGCCAATATGTCAGTGATCATTTCATTGACTAAAAAAATATGTGAGAAATTGTCGTCGACTAAATAAAAACTATACCAGTACATAAAAACTAAGCAATGGTGACTAAAACTATGGCTAAAGATATTGACAATGTTGTCAACGAATTTAAAAAAGAATAAAGAATACAATAAATAAATATAATAGGGAGGGACTAGTGGAGAAGGGATCCAATAATTCATTATGCTTGGTTCAACACTGCCTCCTGTACTGTACCTTGTGTCCTGGAGCCCCGTCTTCTCCATTGTTGCCTGGCTGACCGTTCACACCCTTTTCCCCAACAAGACCCTGACGTGGTGACATACAGAAATGTGTGTTCAGAAATACTGGTAACACTAAATCAGTAGTTCTCAACGGTGTTGATTTCGTTGACGAAAAACCTTGAGGAAAAATGTAAATAAAAACCTAGCTACGATGACTAAATCTGAGATAAAATATATTGCCAATTTCCTCAACAAACTAGATTAAATGTTAGGGAGGGACTAGCCTGGGCACCATTTCGTTTAGGGTATATGATCCTGTCGGGAGCGGATGATATCGTTACGTCATGTTGTATTATTGTTTTGTAGTCGACAGGCAGGAACAACAGGCGGCAACTTCCTTTTCCCTCAAACCGATTTTTCTCAATAAAAGCTACAGGCTACGAGAGCTTTTATTGAGAAAAATCGGTTTGAGGGAAAAGGTTGCCGCCTGTTGTTCCTGCCTGTCAACTACAAAACAATACTACAACATGACGTAACGATATCATCCGCTCCCAACAGGATCATACAGACTTTTGAAAGAGACCAGGCTTTCCTCCGAGGTGGTGGAAAGCCTGGTGAGGCGAGGTTAGGGAGGGACTAGTGGAGTAATCATTTAATCATTGGTTGCGCTCTGGCGTTGCGCGCTGAAAATAGCAAGCTCACTCTACAAGCTCACAATACGTTGTGTTGTGAGCTTGTAGATCAGCCATTTTCAGCATGCAAGTGTAAAAGTGTGTAAAATGAGCCATTACGACACCATCAAGGCCCGCCAAAATACATTTTAGTTGACTAAATCAACTGTAGATTTAGTCGAATAGGCCCGCCAAAATACATTTTAGTTGACTAAATCAACTGTAGATTTAGTCGACTAAAATCTTACGATATTGAGTTGACTAAAAACTAGACTAACAGTAAAACAATTCTCAGATGACTAAAACATGACTAAAACAAAATTCTGGACAACCGCGGGTCCGACCGACTCGACACTGGGCACTGCACTCCCTGTGGGGGTGTGGAACGCGCGTGTCGTATTTGAAGTAGGTAGGGCGAAAGGTTCTCGAGTTCCATGGATTACAGACGTACAGACGTACACACAGAGACTTTGTGCATGTCTTTGTGCATTTATAGTTAGATAGCATACTCTCCTATTTCTCCATACTGTATGGAGTGGATTATTATGTTAAATGAATAGCATACTCTCCTATTTCTCCATACTGTATGGAGTGGATTATTATGTTAAATGAATAGCATACTCTCCTATTTCTCCATACTGTATGGAGTGGATTATTATGTTAAATGAATAGCATACTCTCCTATTTCTCCATACTGTATGGAGTGGATTATTATGTTAAATGAATAGCATACTCTCCTATTTCTCCATACTGTATGGAGTGGATTATTATGTTAAATGAATAGCATACTCTCCTATTTCTCCATACTGTATGGAGTGGATTATTATGTTAAATGAATAGCATACTCTCCTATTTCTCCATACTGTATGGAGTGGATTATTATGTTAAATGAATAGCATACTCTCCTATTTCTCCATACTGTATGGAGTGGATTATTATGTTAAATGAATAGCATACTCTCCTATTTCTCCATACTGTATGGAGTGGATTATTATGTTAAATGAATAGCATACTCTCCTATTTCTCCATACTGTATGGAGTGGATTATTATGTTAAATGAATAGCATACTCTCCTATTTCTCCATACTGTATGGAGTGGATTATTATGTTAAATGAATAGCATACTCTCCTATTTCTCCATACTGTATGGAGTGGATTATTATGTTAAATGAATAGCATAGATCTCCTATTTCTCCATACTGTATGGAGTGGATTATTATGTTAAATGAATAGCATACTCTCCTATTTCTCCATACTGTATGGAGTGGATTATTATGTTAAATGAATAGCATACTCTCCTATTTCTCCATACTGTATGGAGTGGATTATTATGTTAAATGAATAGCATACTCTCCTATTTCTCCATACTGTATGGAGTGGATTATTATGTTAAATGAATAGCATACTCTCCTATTTCTCCATACTGTATGGAGTGGATTATTATGTTAAATTAATAGCATACTCTCCTATTTCTCCATACTGTATGGAGTGGATTATTATGTTAAATGAATAGCATACTCTCCTATTTCTCCATACTGTATGGAGTGGATTATTATGTTAAATGAATAGCATACTCTCCTATTTCTCCATACTGTATGGAGTGGATTATTATGTTAAATGAATAGCATACTCTCCTATTTCTCCATACTGTATGGAGTGGATTATTATGTTAAATGAATAGCATACTCTCCTATTTCTCCATACTGTATGGAGTGGATTATTATGTTAAATGAATAGCATACTCTCCTATTTCTCCATACTGTATGGAGTGGATTATTATGTTAAATGAATAGCATACTCTCCTATTTCTCCATACTGTATGGAGTGGATTATTATGTTAAATGAATAGCATAGATCTCCTATTTCTCCATACTGTATGGAGTGGATTATTATGTTAAATGAATAGCATACTCTCCTATTTCTCCATACTGTATGGAGTGGATTATTATGTTAAATGAATAGCATACTCTCCTATTTCTCCATACTGTATGGAGTGGATTATTATGTTAAATGAATAGCATACTCTCCTATTTCTCCATACTGTATGGAGTGGATTATTATGTTAAATGAATAGCATACTCTCCTATTTCTCCATACTGTATGGAGTGGATTATTATGTTAAATGAATAGCATACTCTCCTATTTCTCCATACTGTATGGAGTGGATTATTATGTTAAATGAATAGCATAGATCTCCTATTTCTCCATACTGTATGGAGTGGATTATTATGTTAAATGAATAGCATACTCTCCTATTTCTCCATACTGTATGGAGTGGATTATTATGTTAGTGGTGCTGCTGTACCTGCTGGCCAGGTGCTCCGATGCCGTCCTCTCCGGGAGGTCCTTGGTCTCCTGGATAACCTTGGGGTCCCTGGAAATACACAGTACTTGATGATAAAGGCTGCGAGATAGGATATCGAAAATGTACCTTCATCGAGGCATCATCATGCGAGGTATACATACTGTGATCATGATCATCAGCATCACTTTACTCCAACATCATATTCACATTAACTTGGTGTTTTCTGTTACATAATACATACCACAAGTCCAGTCCTGCTTTCCCCGATGGGTCCTGGGCTTCCCATTGGTCCCTCTGGCCCCGGCTTTCCCTGTGAGATAACGATCACGGTCAGTCAATCAATCATTGTGGCTCATAGTGTACTCAATGTGTGCGTTTCAATTAGGTGAGAAGGAAACATTGGGAAAACTGACCATGTCCCCATGTCCGTTCAATCCTGGCTGGCCAATCGGTCCTGAATATCCGATAGGTCCGATAGGTCCCTAGAGGTAACACAGAAGAGAGTCAAGATTCAACATTCTTTAATGTTGATTGGAACTGACTGACGGGGCGGCAGTGGCTCAGGGGTAGAGTGGCCGGCAGAACGGACGGATGGGAACCGGTTCCCAGTTCGAACCCGGGCTCCCCCAGAGTTAGTGTCGAAGTCGAGCAAGACTCTAGACCCCTAATTGCTCCTGACTAAGGTTGGTGCCTTGCATGGTTTCCTCCGCCATCAGTGTATGAATGCGTGTGTGAATGGGTGAATGTTAATGCACAGTATATGTAAAGCTTGGACAAAAGCGCTACTGTATATAAATGCACCATTTGCTGTAAGATATGTCTTAGGCATACTCAACAACCTTGTTATTGCAGCCCAAATCTCTAAACTAAAGACATTTGGACATTTTGGACGTTTTTCAGATCAAAGCACCTCAGACTGGAAAAACCTGCCCGTTTAATTTTGATCAATGACTTCATTAAAAGTCTTCTTATTAAAATGTTTGCTTCAATGCTTTAATACTTAAATTATTTATTATTATTAATATTAATATTAATATTAATATTAATATTAATATTAATATTAATATTAATATTAATATTAATATTAATATTAATATTATTATATTTTATTATGAGGTTTGAGTTGATGGGAGAGCCCCATGTGTATTTTTGATGCATAGTTAAGTTGATTCTTATGTCTGTTAAAAGATGATGCATCTCTAAAAGGGTCTTGTGCTCTAACAGAAATGTCTAAATAAAATATACTTGATAAAAGTATTTACCTTATCTCCACGTGATCCGAGTCCAGGTTCACCTTTCGTTCCCGGTAGGCCCTCGTATCCTTTCTCACCCTGCCACCACAAACACACATGCGTGCAGATTACATACCAGAAGCAGTGAATGACACAGCGTTTGCATTCACAGGACAATAACACTTCAAGGCCAAACCAAACTCCTTGAGGACTGCATTGACATGGAGGCGGAAATCCCTACAAAGTGCAGTAACTATGTTTTTGGACACACATGACTTATGTGTGCATCGCAAAGGTCAAATTAGCCTTCAGGATTGTGGGGGATAAACAATTACCTCAAGAACAGATACAGAATTTGTGTAATATTATATCACTTATATGGCGACACTTTTAAACCCTTTTATTAGTTAATTTTGAGTGCCTATGGCTTGTAAGGCACTCTCCCTCCCCAAAACATTGACAAATATCAGATTTCCCACAAGAGCCAATGAGGTGCAGGTCTGACGGATGTTGTAGCTGCCAACACGAGTCTGAATTATTTTTCTTCCCGGATCTGCTTTTTACAGTAGTGTAGATTTCTTTATCATTCATTGCCAACCTTGACCACAATGACCGTATGTTGCAAGTCCGATATAAATACCATAGGCATGAGGCAGCGGTGGCCGAACGGTTTGCGGAGCGGTCTTGATACCGGAAGGTCGCCAGTTCGAATCCCCGGACCGGCACGTTAAAATTACCACCGCTGAAGTGCCCTTGAGCAAGGCATTGAACCCCAACCATGAAATGTTCTATGAGCAGGGCGTGGCTGTAAACAAGCATCTCGAGCTTAGTCCACTTACCCTGGGTAAACAATGAACTTTGCTTTGCTTTAGGCTATTTATGTTTGGCTTTTGTTTTCCTTAAATCCTTTAGCAGCAGAAATGACAACAACTGAGTTAGCTCTTAGTCAATGTGTTGGACCACAGTGATTGATGGTGGTTTTGATGGATGAAGTCCATGTGCTGAAGAAAACATGTATGTAAAATGTGTCGCATACTCGATCTCGATCCGGCTGTTTCTATAAAGTCAGGCAGCTATCAATATTGTTTGGCGATCATGATGATTTATGAACAGCTCAGCATAATTGAATTAACAGTCGATAAATTTGGTTCAAATTGACAAATGGTCATACCTGTTGTCCCGGGCGGGTATCGCCTTTTTCTCCTTTTGCCCCGTTATCTCCTTGTTTTCCTTTAGGTCCCTGTAAGAGAAGATCAGCGTGTCATCAAAACCAGTGGTGGAAAGTACATGTAATACAGTACTGTATTACTGTACTTAAGCACAATTTTGAGGTACATTCGCTTGGGCATTTCCAATGTTCTGTACTTCTACTCCACTACATCTCAGAGACAAACATTGTATACTTTTTTTTTTTACTCCACTCCAATGATAATTTTAGTTACTAGTTTACTTTAGTTACTTAGTTAGCCATTTGAAAATAGTCGATGTACAAGCTCTCAACACGTTGCAATGCGACGTGTGGAGAGCTTGGAGATCTGCCAAAACACCAACAGTTGTTTTTAATAATGTTTACACACATGAATATGATAAGACATTCCGCATAATGAGTACGTTCACTTTTGGTACTGGACTTCCAGACATTTACTTGCAACACAGTGTTTCTACGTTGCACTAGTAAAACATTTGAGTACTTCATGCATCACAGTCCAAATTATACCATTGCTGTGATCAGGCACAATACTGCCTTCTAGCTACAGAGGCCAAAATGACATGACATGAGCTGCAGGTGTTGTTACCTAACAAAACTAATAATAACAGTTATTCATTATAAATCATTATAATGACAGGTGTGGTTTCTTAACTTACAACGCTTCCATTTACTCCTCTACCCGGAGGTCCTTCGGGGCCCATGCCGCCCGGCAACCCCCTTTCACCCTGCAGGTAAAAAAAAAGATGCAAACGCTGTGAAATCCTGACACAATTACATTTGTACATTCTCAGAGTTACGAACAGGATTTTACTGTGGTCCAAAACATGAAATAAATTTAGCAAAATATCCATATAGCGTATTGCCTGTATGATATATACTGTATTGATAAGAGTATTTACCGGTTGTCCAGGTGTTGAGGGTCCACGTTCACCCTGTTGTCCCCGTGGACCATCGTAGCCAATTTCACCCTGCAAACATACATACATGCAGATTACATACAAGAAGCACTACTGGCAATCACAGTATGTGAATCGAGTACGTTTCAACTCATAACAAACATAAACACTGTGATTAACTTATACTCATATGTGGCCGTTTCTGACCGAGGATAAGTCATTGACATTTTTTTAATTTTCGTTTATTTTTTATGTCATATGAAAGCAGGGAGTCATAGCTTCAAATTGACATATTGGTTGTTCGGTTTGACCCACCAGTTTTGGAGATATGGAGTTGAGAATACAGGCTTGAAAGGTTCACTTCTGTGGTCTCGAACATTACACCTAGCTACATGTTTAAGCATTTTATTTCATATTTACATGTCAATTTCAGCTCTGACATTTATTTCAGACATGCTCTAGTATGTGACAGTGAAGAGTCTGCCTGTGCTATTAACTCATTTTGGATTAAAAAAATATATCCGTTTTTCTTTTTCCTCTCCTGTTAGTCTTGCCGCCAATACTGTCTCTGTATCAAAAAGAGTCACATATGAAGGCATGGCGTGCCGTTTTATTCAAGCAGATCTACTCCAGTGTGCAACTAAGTATAAATGAGCCAACAGATGGTTCTTGGTTGAATAAAAAGTGTTCAAAATGCACCAACCTTCTTCCCTGAATCCCCCTCTGGTCCTGTGTCACCGCGTGCCCCTGGTCCACCCTGGGAAGAACAAACATACGTAATGCTGTATTAGTAAGGGTAGTCTCTAAACAACCTTTTTTGACATGAAGTCCAATATTATAATTGTATTGATAGTCAGTGCGCCATATCAACATTAAAGGAGCATTCAGTGATTTGGGTGATTTGGAAAAAACTCTCTAAGACAAAAAATATTGACAATTTCATCAACAAATAAACGCTAGACTAAAGTGTTAGGGAGGGACTTAGGGAGGGTTTGGGTTTGTTAGGGAGGGTTTGGGTGCGCTCGTAAATGTAGCCTATCAGAAGATAGGCTACATTTGTAACTGACACAGAGTATGGGCACGAGACAGAGCCATAACGTAAGGGATAAACCATCACTAACCTTCTGGCCTTTCCTTCCATTTTCTCCATCACGACCTGGAGGACCCTGATCAACATCACACAGGAAAGACAATTAATACATTTCACAACTTGTGTGAAAATGTGACACTTAAAATATGACACTGTAGATGTACAGTATAGAATAGATGGTCTTTCTGTACCATGTATCCTGGGGTGCCTCGAATGCCACATGGGCCTGTGTCACCCTGCAATAGAAAAATAGCATTACAGATTGTTCCGACTTCACGTTTAGGCTTGTCACAATCATTACATAATTTAATTTAATTTCATTTCACATAATTGCCTAATCGCAATTATTTGAAAAAATTGCAATTATTCTTTGCATAACTGTCAATCGCTTCCATGTTAAAAAGGGTCCATATACATTATTCCAAACATTTCTCAAAAATAGAAAAAGAAAGTGAATCACAATTAGTTATGTGACAATGAATCGTCAGCTTAAATGTGAAATGGTGACAGCCCTACGACCACATACAAAATGTGGTGTTTTAAACATTATGTTATAATTTAGCGATTGAAAAATAGCAGATCTACAAGCTCATAGTGCGCCACTCGGTGGCGCGCTATGAGCTTGTAGATCTGCTATTTTTGAAAAATCGTGAAAATATTTATTTCAGAAAACTGGTGGATTTAGAAGATTTTTTTTTATTTCGAGGTCAGGCCTAAAATGGGTTAAATGGCATCAGTAAACTGAACCACATACCTTATCTCCTCTGTGACCCGGCGTCCCCTGCAAGTGGAAAGACTCAGATTAGATCTTGAATGTGAATGAGCTATCAATAAATACATTTGGGTGGTAACAACGCCCACTATTCCAATGTTCATGAATGGTAATATATTTACCGGAGTGCCACTTCTGCCAGGATCTCCGTTTCTCCCCGGTCCTCCCTGAAGAATATACCCAGTACAAAAAAAGAGTGTTACTTTTGTAAAAATGCATTTGTTGTTGTTTGACTCATTTGTAGTATCTAAGTATGGTCTGTGTATAAAAGTGAAAGAGCTGTGTTTTAAAAATGCCTTGTTTCGTGATACTGAATAACACATTTTTTATTTTGGCGGTACAAACAACAAAAGTATTAATTCGGCTTAAGAAGAAGAGCAGCGGTTAAGAACATGAAAATGACAAAGACCTTCGGGCCGTCCTTTCCATTGCGCCCAGGATCTCCGGGAATTCCTTTGTCCCCCTGTGGAAAGAAAAGTATGTTGAGATTCACTTTACAGACATGTCATGTCTATGTACTCTTCCTGTTTGTAACATTATGCCACCGGGGAGATACCAAAGCAAACAGAACGAGAGCATGGCGCTTGTCTTTAAAACTGGGACATGTATTTAAAGAGACAGAAGAAGGATTATTGACTTAAACGTCAAGGATCTCTCTGGGTAGACTAGAAGGCACCTGGTTAGTCTGTAATGCCTAATTTATGCTAAATGATGCTAATATTAATATCAATGCTAATATTAAGCTCACATGCAAGGCATTGTGAGCTTAATTGTAGGACGAAGTACAATGTAGATCAAGCATTGCAGCCATGCAGTTATTGTTGTACTGTGCAGGCTACTAGGCCTATAATGGAACATGATGAACATCTGTCAATTAAAAAAAATGTATTCCTTCTCGATTTTTGATTTTATTAAGTATCCCCATTAGCTGGTACCAGCGCAACCTGCTAGTCTTCCTGTGGTCCCAAAACATGCAAAATACAGTTGCAAAAAACATTAAAATGAATTATTATAGTAAAAACCAATCTTGGGCCTCAGACGCATTCCATTTCTCTATGTAGAAAACATAAAAAGATATTTTGGCGTGTTCTTTCTTGTAGGCTAATGATACAAAACAATTTGTAAACCATCTTTACAAAAAAACAAAAAAAATTAAAGAACATTTCAAATGCTGATCAGGTATCCTCATGGATATTTTTGTAATGAACATTTTCAATATGAGGTTATTGTTAAGTACTTACCGGTGGTCCCACATCTCCCTTCTCGCCATCCGTACAATTACATGGTGGCTTCACGATGCACATACACTTAACCGCCACCTAACCCAGAAAGGAATGACATGTCAATGTTGTGAACGAATTCTACACAGTCAGTCATGCATCGGTTGTTGACATTGTCTGCATGCAGTGGTGGAAGGTAACTAAGTACATTTACTCAAGTAATGTCCTTAAGTACAACCCTGAGGTACTTTTACTGTATTTAATTTAGTAGAGTCCATTTTTCATTACGTAATCATTCTACTCCACTACATTTCTAAGGCAAATATTGTACCGTTTACTGTACTAGAATTATCTGAAAACAACTTACTTTAGATCGTATTACAAAACGTTTTGTAATACCACCGGGGAAGTAAGCCCTTATTTATATTTAGACAATATGAAAATAGCACATCTAAAATCTCACAAGGTGTCACATTGTGATGCGTTGTGAGCTTGTAGATCGGCTAGTTTTGAAAAAGGTTGATCAATTTTGAATATCTTTGCTTTGGTACTGTAAGTAAATGCAGGCCTTTTACTCATAACAGTATTTCTACTTGTCATGGTATTTCTACTTTTACTGAACTCCCACCACTGGGTGCATGTATGACTGCCTAACACAATACACATGAGCAATTCCAAACACCATGCTGAAAAATAAACTAAAATACATTCAAAATACTACTACTGATACCACTTTATTAAATAATAACTTTATTAAGTAATACTCCTTACCTCATCTTGTAGGGTTTTGGTCTGTTTGTGTGTGTGTGAGAGAGAGAGAGAGAGAGAGAGAGAGAGAGAGAGAGAGAGAGAGAGAGGGTAAGTTAAGAATAACAACCATGCACAACATGTTTAAAGATGGGTATGGGAGTCAAGGGGAGTTAAGAATTCAGAGAGCAATACACTGATATTAAAATTCATATTGACAGCAAATCATATGAGGCAGTGGGGTACACATTTTACTTAAGTACTGTACTTAAGTACAATTTTGAGGTGAGTACTCTACTACATCTCAGATTTCAAATATTGTACTTTTACTCCACTACAGTTAGTTGAATCATTATAGTTACTTTATAGATTCTGATTAATATTACAAAACCACATTTCATCTACAAGCTCACATAATGTGTACATCGCAATTTTCAAAATATAATTTTACATTTGTAAACTTGAAATGGGACGATCTGCACAACTTAATACATTTTGATTTTGATACATTTTGAAGTCAATACTTTTGTACTTTTACTCAAGTGACATTTTTCTTTCTTAAAAGAAATTGGTTTGTCTACTCACAATTTCTTCGATGATTTTGTCCAAATTCCTCATTTCACATATGTCGTCACCAGGAGCGTTGAGGTGACAAGCCATGCTTCTTTCATGGTTCATGGTTCTTTCCTTGATGCCCACGGTGATGAATGTGATGCCGTGATCTATCTTGGCTGCTTCGACCGCTCGTCTTAAATCGTCCCGTCTTTCGTCGTCCGTATACAGCAGGGCTACTCTGATGTGCTTATCATCATGGGACTTTCTCCGGTAGATGTTGGCGACGATGTCGTTGATGGCATCGACGGTGTTTTGGGAAGATTTTATGTAATTGAAATTTCTGATGGTCTGCTGGACTTCCACGTCGCTCAGCTCCTCACTGAAAGGCCTTAGCCCTTCGATATTGGTGCTGTACTGCATCACAGCCGTCCTTCTCCGGAGGCTCTTTGCGCCCAGACGCTCCTCGAGTTCGTGGAGACGCCCCACCAGTGCCATAGAACTCGACCGCTCATCGATAAAGCTGGCGTTCATGACGTGGTCAGAGCTGTCCAGCACAAAGGCGAGGTCCAACTCACAGGTACACTTCCCGTTGTCTATGTGCACACACATAAGAGCACGGTTAGACATTGTTTTGCTATCAATGCTATTGACAAAGGTGAGCCTTTTTAGCCTGATCTGCAAACCCCACAAACCATTTAGCTTTGTGCCAGAGCCATAGAGTATAAGACAGAGTTACGTCATGTGGCTCCACTCCAATGGCGGCTCTTCCACATAGACCTTTATTGGCAAATAGTGACAAAGGCCTGAACCGGAAGTTTACGGAATGCATTGGAGTCAGTCAGTGACAAACGAGTTACATGTTTTCTGCCCCCTCAATGTCATAACTCTGTCTTACTCTATGGCTCTGCTTTGCCCCATCCATGTAGCATCTACATATCACAGTGAATCATGTTGGAAGGCTACAGTAAGTCAACCTTTTCCATAACACATAACAGTCATACAGTAGGACATTTACACCTTACTTGATTGAAGACACATGCACATGCAAATACACATGCACTTAACCCATTTTGGGCGGGAACCCCTTTTGGTGTTAGCATTATGCTTTAGCTATTGAAAAATAGCAGATCTACAAGCTCATAGCGCGCCACCGAGTGGCGCGCTACGAGCTTGTAGGTCTGCTATTTTTGAAAAATCGAAGAACCACTGACATAGAAACATAGCTTTTTCAGAAAACTGTCAGGATTTAGAAGACATTTTATAGAATCGTTCCCAGGTCAAAATGGGTTAATGATGTTGACCTTCCTCATAACCATAATGAATGCTTATAGCCCCGGTAATGACAATCGATGTGCTTGTGAACAGAGACACGCAACAACCAGAAACATAATTGTTGATATTCAAGTTATTCATTATTATCTTGCCTGGGACCGGATCCCAGTAGGCAGAGATGCTGGTCAGCGCTGTGAGGACCAACATCAGCTTCATGGTGGGGGACACCATTGTCCCAACTGTAGACAAGAACATCCATTATTATTAAACCATTAATTACATGAGGCAGAGTCTAAAAATTCTGAAGAGGAAAAAATAATGCTATATAGTCTTTGTGGAGCCCATGTCTAGAATGTTGCAAAGTATTACTTGGCATGCATTATAATCTGCTAATAACACAGTATAGCACTATAGCCTAATTAAAGTAATATGCACTGATACATAGTCATAATGGTTTATAACTGTAATCGTAACAGAGTTTTAAGCATTTTATGCTGACTTTTAAGGTCAAGTTTCATCATTCATGATTGCTGAGCAGTCCCAGGATCATATTGTACTATAATTGAGTACCACAGACGAATAACAGTCTAAGTCCACACTATTGATCCATAATATATAAATGATAGATAAGGGTTCAGGACAACAAGGCCTTTTCGTGGAGGGGTCAGTCTGAAATTTGGACTTAGACTGTTTTTCGTCTGTGGTACTCAATTATCATATACATTATATTAATTGAATGCATTATATGCACTGTTATGCATTATATAGTGTTATTTAAGGCACTATACATGGTCATAGCGAGCTTTAATGAAATAGGAAGAATATTAAAGAGAATTAAATATGTGCAAAGATAACGCACAAAATGTTTCTGCATGCAATATTACTTTACTTAAAGGACAACTTCACCACTTTTCAACCTATCTCCATATAACTGGTCCTCACTAATGTTCATGATAAAATGGCACTTTTTCCCTACTCAGTCAGTGTCTATAGGAGGGCTGTGGGCAGTTCTGAAAGACTTAGGGCTCCATTTCCGTCACCTCTAAACCCCTTATACCTAAACTTCTTTGCCTTTTTCTTACTATTTTGAAAAACATTTTTGAATAGTTCAACTAGCCAATCTACATTGACACGTTTTGAGCTTGTAGACTGGTCATTTTAACTATTCAAAAATGTTTTGCAAAATAGTAAAAAAAAAAGGCAAAGAAGTTTAGGGATAAGGGATTTAGCGGTGACGAGAATGGAGCCCATAGTCTTCCAGTGACATCATCGATGGTCTAATCCAAGCTAATAGAAACTGCAGGCTTTCTATTGCTGAGAAGTTACAATGTGATAATGGAAGCCATCGTTCTGGCAATAATAAAAATCAAATATATATATTTGTCTTGCTTTAAAAAAAATCTGCCTCACAATTATGTCAGTGGAAGATGGGTTTCTGATATATATGACATGACATTATAGACATAGGCTTAAAGGAGAATTCCATACTAAAAGGCTTCCTTACCTTTCTTTGTAGTTGTTACGTCCCCACCAAAGAGGTCCAGGTGTTATTTTGTGCAAAGACTCCTTATTGGCTATTTCCCCTACCATAAGCCCTAAATTAATTGCATTGACTGGGAATTGAATGGGGCTATGGGGTGTTGTGCTAATTCGCTTATTTCCATCACTCAAAATTATTATTTATTTGTATATATCCTCTCTTCATAATGTAAATAATATCCCAAGTGGCACATTTTACTACTTATTTCGATGGAAATAAGCGAATTAGCACATTAACACCCCATAGCCCCATTCAATTCCCATTCAATTCAATGCAATTCATTGAGGGCTTACGGTAGGGGAAATAGCCAATAAGGGGTTTTTGCACAAACAAACACCTGGACCTCTTTGGTGGGGACGTAACGACTACAAAGAAAGGTAAGAAAGGTTTTCCATATGCCATACAGTACAATGGCATACAAATAGAGTAGAGTGAGAAAAGCATGAGAGATTGTGATGACTTACACTTCGGAATCCTTTGGGAGTGCAGAGACTTGGTGCGGCGACTTGTTGAGAGCAGATGGAAGTGGTGAAGTGGATGCCAGGGACAGAAGTCAGCAGCAGTAGTGGCAGTTCTCCTGTGGTGGAGAGAGATACTCTAACATCTGAGCATTCTCCCTTCTCATTTATAGGAGGAGAGACCACCCCCAAAACCTGCAGCCTAAGCTTCGGATCCGCCCTCAGTCAATGGGAGAATGGGCTGGACTTAGTTCCCGGCATCTGTAAGAAGATGTGTGTCCAAATATGGAATACGGGGAAGCAATTCATACAATTGAAATATAATATGAGAACATAAACTACTAACAGTTCAAAACAACCTCGTTATGAGGTGATGAGGAGTCCTCTTGCATGTGCATGATTGATAACTATGATTTATGTAAGTAGAAAAATAAGCAATTAACATATTTAGCAACACAATTTCCAGTCACCTTTTCAAAACAGCATTCTGTACTCAGGGTGTTTAACAAAGAGTAAATCCATCCATGTCCACAGAAGCAATATGCATACAGTGCTGGAAAGTAACTAAGTACATTTACTTAAGTACGGCACTTAAGTACAATTTTGAGGTATTTGTACTTTACTTAAGTATCTCCAATTTCCAATACTTTTACTTCTACTCTACTACATCTAAGAGGCAAATGTTGTACACTACATTTGAAAACTTTAGTTACTAATTACTTTGATTATTATGACAAAACATACATACATACACATACATTAACCACCCTGTATGCACTTTGGCCAATTGATAATATTGCGTCGCATCGTAGATCGGCTATTTTAAAAATATTGTTCATACATCTGAAAACGTGCACTATGCAGACATTCTGCATAGTGAGTACTTTCTACTTTTGGTACTTTAAGTAGCCTACATTTTGATGGCAATCATTTTATTTCTTTTTTATTTTTAACATTCCCTCAAGTACATTTTTAATTCCGGACTTTTACTTGTAACGGAGTACTTCTACATTGCAAGCATTGATACTTTTACTTATATAAAACATGCAAGTACTTTTTTTTCACCACTGTTTGCATGTCAGTGAAATTTAAAGATCTGAATGGAAACAAACAAGAATGATGACATCAGAAAAAAAAGAAGAAGAATGAAAGGAAATAAAAAAGCCAAGACACACACTTAAGAATGTCTTTAAATATGTATTTTCAGATACCACATTCACCCGCTTTAATTAATTACACTATGAAAGTGTGATCTTCTCGGACTGCCTGCAGATCTGTGAAGATCACCTTTGGCCTCCAGACGACGCAGGATAAGAATCTCCTAGAGAAGATAATGAGGTTAAAATGTCTTAAGAGCAGCTGACCAACTGGACCTGGTCAAACATCTTGAGAAACATCTCGATATCTATCTAAAAAGAATTCCAGGACCTCTATCTGGCTGTCTGTCTGTGTAACGGTCTGTCTCAATATGTGTCTCAATATTTCTCAATATTTAATGTAGAATAGATAGCACAAATGAAAAAAAAAGAAATCCAGTTTTTATTGGTCAGTTTTATTTGTTCTGTTTTGTGTTTTTGTTTTATGTTTGTTTTTTTGTCTCCTGGCAAAATACAAAGGTATTTTTGTTTTTGTCTGTATTGTATTGTTGCTCCCCTTCCCCTTTCCCCAAGAGGACCACAACGGAAACAAGACTAACGGCTTTCTTGTGACTCTATCCTTTTGAAATGTATTTTTCAATAAAGTAATCAATCAATCAATCAATCAATCAATAGAAATGAGGGGATGAACTGATGGGCAGATCATGGGGGTGTAAGTATGCAAATATGCAAATCGACCATGCAAATCGTATGTAGGGCTACTCAAAATTAAGAACAATCCAAGTTGAAGACATTGTGACGACAATGTGATCCATTTGCTTTGTTTATAAACAGTATATCAACAGTTGTATTGACTCAATCAAATTCACCATGGAATGTGACAGTCACCAGACCAAGGCCTGACTCACACCTTTCGATCTAGCATACAACATTGATGCATGCTAGATGCATGCTAGATGTAAACAAAGGGTAAGTGTCAATGCATTTCCAATGGGAGTCACATGGTTTGACACAACATTTTTGTTGTATGGCTTTCGGCTGTGTTTCGACTGCCCCCCACCCCCTCATACAACACAAATGTTGTGTCAAACCATGTGACTCCCATTGGAAATTAATTGAGAGCTTGCATCAGTCTCATACAACAATCATACATCAATCTGTTGCGACCGTGTAAGTCGCCCCCAAGCATTCTAGACAGCAGTGGTGTAAAGTAGCTAAGTACATGAGTCAGTGTGCTGGCCCTGCCCTCTCTGCCCACTAGAGGGCAGCGAGGATCAACTACTAGACATCCACTATTAGACCATCATGGGTCGTCAACAGGGGTCCAGGACCCCTAGTAGTGGATCCTCACAGTTACTACAGGGCGATTGAAAACGGTATTAATGAAAATGTTTACAAAGCTGGAATATGAAGGGTCGACTTTGTGTAAAAGGGGATATCGCCAGACAAAGGTTATTTAATATAGTATGGTGGTAACTAATAATGACTTGCAGTTTTGTACGTGACTTGGAAATCATGCCATCATAGCTGGGCAGAAAATACATATGAATAGATTCAGAGTTAATTGTTTTCAAAACATCAGTCATCACATGGCATTTTGACACTTTAACCCATTTTGGGTGGGAACCCCTGATGGTGTTAGCATTACTGCTATTTTTGAAAAATCGAAGAACGACTGACAGAAACATAGCTTTTTCAGAAAACTGTCGGGATGTAGAAGACATTTTTAGAATCTGATCTCAGATTATGGAGTTAATTTACTGAGCAGGGCGACCATGGTGTGCCTCGATGGCTAGGCATAAGTCATTAAGATATGTGAATCCCTTGACTCCTTCAAAACCGCTCTCAAAGGGCACCTACGGACGGCTGCAATTCGAAACTGGCCCTCGTAAAATCTGAATCGCCCCCCACCGCCCCCCCTTTTTTCCCCTCACTGTATATGTTTCTTTTCCCTTTTTACCTCCTTTATGATGAAATCATGATCTGTTCTGTTCTTTGACTATATAGAAGTGTCTATTTGTACGTCTCTAAATGTTTTGATGAATTGAACATGGTGGACCCTCTTGTAAACAAGTGTAATGCTTAATTGGGTCGTCCACTCACAGTTAACAGTCTTTGTATTGAGTTTGTGCTTGAAATGTACTGTAATTCTGCAAACTATTAATAAATATTTCAATCAATCAATCAATCAAACAAACAAATCTAATGGTCTAGCAGTGAGTTTAACCCATTTGACCTGAGATCAGATTCTAAAAATGTCTTCTACATCCTGACAGTTTTCTGAAAAAGCTATGTTTCTATGTCAGTCGTTCTTCGATTTTTCAAAAATAGCAGACCTACAAGCCTAAGGCGCGCTATGAGCTTGTAGATCTGCTATTTTTCAATAGCTAAAGCATAACATAATGCTAACACCAAAAGGGGTTCCCGCCCCAAAAAGGGTTAAGTTATTTTTTAGCACCAACATTAGGACAAATCAAAGTTATCAAACGGCGAAAGTAGCTGATTAGCCTGACGAAATGCAGCACTCTCGTCGGGGCAATGAAATAGTCAGCGACAGCGCGGGTGTAAATTAACTAAGTAAGTACTGTACTTAAGTAAAAAATAAAAAAATAATATATATACTCCACTACATCTCGGATCAAAATATTGTACTTTTTACACCACTACAATTATTTGAAAACTTAAGTTAATACTAGTTACTGTGTAGATTTGGATTATTATTACAGAACATACATTAACCACTTAATGCCTATATACTAGAGGTTCCCAAAGTGGGGTCCGGGGACCCCCAGGGGTCCTTGAGGCAGTTCCAGGGGGTCCCCAGCTAAATTATAGTTTGGAACCAAATGGACCCTTATGGGTCTATAACTCTGAGAGTGTACTGTACAAATGGACCCTAACAGGTCCATTTGGTTTGACTTTTGCTTGTAACAGAGTAATTCTATATTGCAGTATTGATACTTTTAACTTAAAAGAAATGCGAGTACTGTTTCCACCACTGTGTATGTCAGGGGTGTCCAAAGTGTGGCCCGGGGAAGAATTTTATGCCGCCCGCGGCTTCATACCATACCTGAAAAAATTGTTAAGAAGGGCTCACCCAACATGGGACATTTTTTTACGTTTTTGTATTCACCTGGGCAATCCTTACAAATGAGTATAATTTGTAAGGATTCTATTTCATCGTTTACCTTGCACGTCTGGTTATATTTGGTAATAGTAGTTGGCCCTTGGGTGTTTTTAAATTTTCTAATATGGCCCCCTTTGAAAAAAAGTTTGACACCCCTGGTGTATGTCAATGTATTTGGAGTCATCTCCATGTTTCTACACATTGACAGACAGCTACACCAGAGAGACAGCCAGATAGAGATCCTGGAACAGTGTAATTCCTGTTAGATAGATGTCAGATGTTTCTCAACAACCTATTTGACCAGGTCCAGTTGGTCAGAAGACATTTTAACCTCATTATCTTCTCAGGAAGATTCTTATCCATCGTCTGGAGGCCAAAGGTGATCTTCACAGATCTTCAGGCTCTCTTCTGTCTGAGAAGATCACACTTTCATTATTTTTAGTAATGAATTAATTATTGTCTTGGCCTTTTTTTTTTGCTTGTTACAACATTATTGTTTGTTTCCATTCAGATCTGAGGTAAACCTTTACATTTCACTGACATGCATGCAGTACAGTGGTGGAAAACAAAAAGTACTTGCATGTTTTACTTAAGTAAAAGTATCAATGCTTGCAATGTAGAAGTCCGGAATTCAAAATGTACTTGAGTAAAAGTACAAAAGTATTTGCCTAAAATGTACTTAAAGTACCAATAGTAGAATGTACTCACTGTGCAGAATGTCACATTTCAAGTTTTCAAATGTATAAAAGTCAAGCTCACGATACGTCGCATCTTGTAGATCGGCTTTTTTTTATAGTACTAATGAAAGTAACCACTAACTAACTAAAATGCCTCAAAATTGTGCTTAAGTGCCGTACTTAAGTAAATGTACTTAGTTACTTTCCACCACTGTATGCATATTGCTTCTGTGGACATGTATGGATTTACTCTTTGTTAAACACCCTGAGTACAGAATGCTGTTTTGCACACACACACACACACACACACACACACACACACACACACACACACACACACACTTTCCGCAAGTGGTGCCATCACGTGCCACAGGTATTCGGCTTGATGGCACTATCCTATGGCCAGTGTAAGTGTAAGACACCAACATATTACGATATCCAGTCAACCAAAAACAGTAAAACATTAGAAAATACATTTAACTCAAAAGACTATGGGCTAACGCTTATCCAAATCTGTCTCTAGCCAGCTCCATTCTCCCATTGATTGAGGGGCGGATCCGAAGCTTAGGCTGCAGGTTTTGGGGGTGGTCTCTCCTCCTATAAATGAGGAGGGATAATGCTCAGATGTTAGAGTCTCTCTCTCCACCACAGGAGAACTGCCACTGCTGCTGCTGACTTCTGTCCCTGGCATCAACTTCACCACTTCCATCTGCTCTCAACAAGTCGCCGCACCAAGTCTCCCCAAAGGATTCCGAACTGTAAGTCATCACAATCTCATATGCTTCTCTCATTCTGAGAATTTGGTCGATTTACAATCCACGGCACATTTGTGACCAGATTTGACTGAGAGACTGCCATCGCGCAAATTACAGCTTTTCACCAGAGGAGAAAAACGTTTTATTTTTTTCCAAAATGAGTTAATAGCACAGGCAGACTCTTTACATACTAGAGCATGTCTGAAATAAGTGTCAGGGCTGAAATCGACATGTAAATATGAAATAAATGCTTAAACATGTAGCTAGGTGTAATGTTAGAGAACACAGAAGTGAACCTTTCAAGCCTGTTTTCTCAACTCGCTGTTTTCTGCAAGACATTACTCTATAAGCCATATCTCCAAAACTGGTGGGTCAAACTGAACATCCAATATGTCAATTTGAAGCTATGATTCCCTGCTTTCATATGACATGAAAAAACGAAAATTCAAAAAAATCCAATGGCAGTCCCTCAGTCAAATTTAGTCACATTTACACTACAGCCAAGCCGACTCCGATGAATGAGTGCAAGGCATCGGTACAATCCGCCCATCACATGCACTGTACGGATATATTCATATTCATAGTGCTTTATAGCAATTAGTCAAAACCAGGGGTCGTCAATGTTTCGACTTTGTTGTTTCTGTATAGCTTTATAATGTACTTAGTTTGATCACGAGACCCAATGACTGAATGCCCAGTGTCCAGGTTTTCTTCAGAATGATATGTACGACATTGATTTACGATGACACACTATAGGAGTCCACTAGGACAGTCGGTTCTCTAACTTTTTATTACAAATTTCAATGACTCCCATAACCCTGAAGTGTGTTCACACATGCACGTGCATTACTCTTGGAGTAAAAAGGGTATTTATGGCTATATAGCAATTTATGTGTTTCTAGTAATATTAGTGTCCACTCATTTGTACTGAATATTCCATGACATTATATAAAACAGATTAATATTGACTCATAATAGTACATACATACTTGCTGATAAGTCATGTAATTATTTTGGCAACGATTATGATTATATTGAATTCTCATAGTTTTAATATATTAGAATGATTACAAATTGCTATAATGTAACATCGTATGATTATAAGTCACTGTATGTGGTCACTGGGTGCTTTCAGTAAAAAGTAGTGACATTTTATTTTTTGCACACATTTAATGCTGTTTTTCCTGTTTCATTAAAGCACCCTGTATATCAACTTAAATCACACGATAATGCATAGCGGTGAACATGATGCGTTGTAAACAACTAATTTGTAATACAATCCTGGGAGTGGCCAGCAATTCTGAAAGATGACACGTGACCTCAAGTCATCCGAAAATGCTTTAAACTCTTTTACAGTTAGTTATTACAGAATCATTAAGACTATTTATCAGTGCATATAACTACAGTGTTTTTTAGCAAGAAAGTGTCACCACAGAAACTATAGAATTAATCATATCTTTAAAGCTGTATTTTCTGTGTATCAAGTTGACAGAAGAAAAAATGTTAAAAAATGTTAAAATGATGAACCTGTTAAAACAGATTAAAAAAATAGTAGATATACAAGCTCAAAGTGCATCTCAAAGTGCAGCACAAAGTGACGCGCTATGAGCTTGTATACCTGCTATTGTTATTTTTAAAAAATCATGAAGATTTGTGCAAATCATTGAATATGTATAGTATATTTAAAGCAAACATTACTTCACTCAAATCTTTGCTTCTGGGAAATGAAACCGTGGAACAAAATAGTTTTGAGATGGGGGTCGGCGGCCAAACATGATAAAATTATGGGGGTCTTTGACATGAAAAGGTTTGAGAAATACTGTTACATAGTAACATACATTTATTAATATTATTGTTATTATTTTTCTTCTTCAGAAAACTGACATTTTTAGACTCTGCCTCAGGTAACTAATGGTTTAATAATATTTGATGTTCTTGTCTACAGTTGGGACAATGGTGTCCCCCACCATGAAGCTGATGTTGGTCCTCACAGCGCTGACCAGCATCTCTGCCATGCAGCCTCAGTGCCCAGGCAAGATAATTATGAATAACTTGTATATCAACATTTTCAGTTTCTGGTTGTTGCATGTTTCTGTTCATAAGCACATAGATTGTCATTACCGGCTATAAGCATTAATTGTGTTTTTGAGGAAGATCTCAAACCACCGTACCATTGTAATGTGCACAGTAAAATCCTCAGGGTTTATGTAAGTAAGTGTAAGTAAGGTGTAAATGTCCTACAGTATAACTGTTCACCGGTATGAAACAAGTTGACTTAGTATGTACTGTAGCCATCCAACATGATTCACTGTGATATGTATGATGCTACATGGATGGGACAAAGCTAACGGTAACGAGGGGTTGTGGGGTTTGCATATCAGGCTAGAAAGGCTTACCTCTGTCAATAGCATTGATAACAAAACAATGTCTAACCGTTCTCTACTGTGCACAATCACAGACGATTATTACGGGAGGTGTACCTGCCACTTGGACCTCGCCTTTCTGCTGGACAGCTCCGACGAGGTCCTTGACTCCAACTTTAACGCTGCAAAGACGAATGCTAAGCAACTGGTGGACCATCTCCCGGCCGGACTCCGGCAGCGTCTGAGTCGAGAGGACATGACCCTGAGTAGGAGGACGGCTGTGATGCAGTACAGTGATACTGAAAAAGTTGAAATAGTGCCGTTCAGCGTCGACGACTGGGACGTCAAGAATAACATCGACAATTTTGAGTACAAAGATCCTTTCAAGGCAGGCCAATTGACCCAAACTGCCATCGAAGAAATGACCACGTACTACCAGGAAAAGGCCTATGATTGCAGCGTTAAAGTAGCCCTGCTTTATACGGACGACGCAAAGCGGCCCGTTATTGCCGATAGGGTGAGAGCAGCCAAGGCTCGCGGCATCACCGTCATCACCGTGAGCATCAGGAATCACGAGGACGGCAGGCCTCCCATGCCTTGCTACCTTACCAGTAGTGACGTCTACACATGTAAAATGGACAATATCTACATACTCATCGAAGAAATTGTGAGTAGACTTCAAAATTGATCAGAAGTACTCGTCGTGCAGAATGTCCCATTTCAAGTTTACAAATGTATAATAATCTACAAGCTCCGTGATGCGACGCATTGTGAGCTTGTAGAATGGCTATTTTTTCAAATGGCCGAAATGTGGTTAATGTAGGTTTTGTAATTATAATCAAAATCTAAAAATTAACTAGTAACTGAAGTTTTCAAGTAAATGTAGTAAAGTACAATATTTCGATCCGAGATGTAGTGGAGTACAAGTAAAAGTATTGGAAATTGGAAATACTCACCTCAAAATTGTACTTAAGTACAGTACTTAAGTAAATGTACATAGTTACTTTTCACCCCTTCCCAAAATGATATGCTACGCACTAGCCTAATGGCCATGAAGCCCCCCTCCCCCCCCCCCCCCCCCACACACACACACTGCCTCATTTTATTTGCTGTCAATATGATCTTAAATATACCCGTGTGGTTAGTTTACTTTCTGAATTCTTAACTCCCCTTGACTCCCATCCCCAAACATGTTTTTATTGTGATGCATCACTTACCCCCCTCTCTCTCTCTCTCTCTCTCTCTCTCTCTCTCTCTCTCTCGCTCATACAGGCCAAAACCCTAAACATGGAGGTAAGTAGTATTAGTAATTCAATTACTTGGTTAACATACAATTTGTAATGATATCTATACAGCAAGTCAAATAATTCTAGTACAGTAAACAGTACAATATTTGTCGTAGAAATAGTAGTAGAATGATTATGTAATGAAAAATGGCCTCTACTAAATTAAAGTAAAAGTACCTCAGGATTGTACTTAAGGACAGTATTTAGGTAGATGTACTTAGTTACCTTCCACCACTGCATGCAGACAACAACAGATGCATGACTGACTGTGTAGAATTCTATCACAACATTGACATGTCATGTCCTTCCTTTTTGAAGTGCCGTTGCCCACCGCCAACAACAACAAGACCGCCAACCACCACCCCAACAACAACAAGACCGCCAACAACAACAAGACCGCCAACAACAGCACCGCCAACAGAAGAGCCATGTCCTGTTTGTACGAAAGGCGACGATGGACTGAAGGGACCACCGGTTAGTACTTAACAATAGCCTAGTATTGAAAATGTTCATTACAAAAATATCCATATCGAATAAAATGTATTTTGGCGGGCCTTGATGCCATCGTAAGGGCTGATTTCACACTTGCTGAAAATAGCCGATCTACAAGCTCACAACGCGTCGCAGCGCGACGTGTTGTGAGCTTGTAGATCTGCTATTTCCAGCCTGCAGTGTAAGTGTAAAATGACTTACACTGGATCTCTTGTCCACTAGTCCCTTCCTAACATTTTAGTCTAGTTTTTATTTCTTGACGAAATTGTCCATATATTTAGTCTTAGTTTTAGTCACCATAGCTTAGTTTTCATTCAGTTTCTATTTAGTTTTCGTCAGTGAAAAAAGGTAGTCGACGAACATTTTCCGTCTTAGTTTTAGTCGACGAAAACAACACTGCATGTGAGCTTGTAGGTCTGGTATGTTTGCCACGTGACACCGGCGTACGATGGAGCATAAATTAGGCATTACAGACTAACCAGGTGCCTTCTAGTCTACCCAGAGAGATCCTTGACGTTTAAGTCAATAATCCTTCTTCTGTCTCTTTAAATACATGTCCCCGTTTTAAAGACAAGCGCCACGCTCTCGTTCTGTTTGCTTTGGTATCTCCCCGGTGGCATAATGTTACAAACAGGAAGAGTACATAGACATGACATGTCTGTAACGTGAATCTCAACACGCTTTTTGTTTCTTTCCACAGGGTAAGAATGGACAGCCCGGAACTTGCGGAAAAGGCGGAAAGATAGGCCCACAGGTCTGTGTCATTTTTACTTATTCAGATGTTCTTAACCGCTGCTCTTCTTCTTAAGCCAAATTAATACTTTGTTGTTCGTACCGCCAAAATAACGCACGCTCACTCAAAAAGATGTCATCCTGTATGACGAAATGAGGCTGAGATTTAAACACGGCTCTCATTCGTTACCACAAACCAGTCAAATATAAGGAGTGTGTAGATTAATGGCTACTTTAACAAAATCAACTTACAAATGTACTGTACAAGTGTGTCTATATGTTCAGAGTTGCATTAACACCGTTTTTACTGGTATTCCTTTAACAGGGAGATCCGGGGTTACCGGGACTTTCTGGCAACCCAGGCCCTCCGGTAAATATATTACTATTCATGAACAATGCAATAGTGGACGTTATCACCCAAATATTTGTATTGACAGCTCATTCACATTAAAAATCTAATCTGATTCTATCCACTTGCAGGGGAACAAAGGACCCAAAGGAGATCTGGTATGTGGTTCAGTTTACTGACGATATTTAACCCATTTTGACCTGAGATCAGATTCTAAAAATGTCTTCTACATCCTGACAGTTTTCTGAAAAAGCTATGTTTCTATGTCAGTCGTTCTTCGATTTTTCAAAAATAGCAGACCTACAAGCTCATAGCGCGCCACTCGGTGGCACACTATGAGCTTGTTTAGATCTGCTATTTTTCAATAGCTAAAGCATAACACCAAAAGGGATTTTAATGGTGGTGTACAATATGTGGAAGGACAATTTTGTAATGCTATTTTCCATTGCAGGGTGAAAGGGGCAAATGTGGCGTTCAAGGCGAGAACGGAACCAGGGTACGTAGAAAGACCACCATTATACGTCTATAGTGCCATATTTTCAGTGTCATATTATTCTTTCACAAGTTGTGACATCATGTATTAATTGTCTTTCCTGTGTGATGTCGATCAGGGCCCTACAGGTCCACTTGGAGAAACAGGAACGAAAGGCATGAAGGTCAGTGATGGTTTATCCCTTTACGTTACGGCTCTGTGGTTTAGCTTGTATTAGTAAGCAGTGAGAGACCATGCGGATGGCGGATTTAGTCGCGGTTGCTGCGGGTGACCGCGGTTGGCGGGTGGTGCGGTTAATATAAATAGGATGATGCGGTTGGATAGCGGGCGGATAATGAATTTGCGGTTGCGGGTGAAAAAAAAAAAAAAAAAGTCGTGCCCATACTATTACTACGGCTGTCACGGTTAGAAATTTAAGCTGATTGTTAATTGTTTTTTTTTGTTTTTTTTAACGCATTTAGGCCTGACCTCAACATTTTTAAAAAATCTTCTAAATCCTCCAGTTTTCTGAAATAAATATTTTCACGATTTTTCAAAAATAGCAGACCTACAAGCTCGTAGCGCGCCACTCGGTGGCGCGCTATGAGCTTGTAGATCTGCTATTTTTCAATAGCTAAATTATAACATAATGTTTAAAACACCAAAAGGCCCAAAATGGGTTAACATTGGAAAGTTACAATTTGTATTTCCGTTTGCCTTTTGGGCTTCGTAATCACAAATTGCGCAAATAACACAAAATATATTTAAAAGAAATAATGTTTGTAACGTGTTTGTAAAGAAATGTTTAAAAATGTATGGACATTCCTCCGTTTTTCAACACCTATCTAACTATAAATGCACTATGTCTCTGTACGTCTGTCCGTACATACGTGTGTACGGCTGTAATCCACGTAACTCAAGAACCTGTTCCACACCCCCACGGGGAGTGCAGTGCCCGGTGTCGAGTCGGTCGGACCCACGGTTGTCCAGGACCGCCACAAAAGGCCTCTGCCCGGGCTCTGGACAGGGCCCCTCCTTGCCCAGAGTCCATATATGGAGCTGGCCTGTTCTGACATAAAAAATATGTAAATATCTGCATAGACTCCATATTTGGGCATGCAGCCTGACAAAGAACTCCATGTATGGGCATAAAAGGGACACATACATAACAACTGGGTGGGGCACGCATTTCCAACTTGCATCGTGCCCAAGTAGGCCAGTGCCCAACGTGCACCGCTCTAGTGTAAACAGACGTTTATGCAAAAAATAAATGTGATCATCTCAAATGAAGGCGATTAGGCGATTATGTAATAAAAAGCCGGTTGCACCTGCACGGTGCATGCCTCGTACTCGTTATTAACACAGCAGTATGTTTGTTTGTTCTGTCCAGGGTGCACCAGGACCGCTGGGTGACAAGGGACCCGACGGCATTCCGGGGATGAAGGTTGGTGCATTTTGAACTGGCTTTTATTCAACCAAGAACCATCTGTTGCCTCATGTATTACTTAGTTTCACACTGGAGTAGATCTGCTTTAATCGGCATGGTGCAATACCATCATATGAGTACAATGGTTTTATATGAGTGTTCTTTTTTCTGTTATGAGTTGAAACGTACTCAGTTCACGTACTGTGTTTGCCAGTATTGCTTCTTGTATGTAATCCATTTCACATACTGTGGTTGCCAGTGCTTCTTCCTTGTATGTAATCTGCATGTACTGTATGTATGTTTTCAGGGTGAACCAGGCACAATGGGCGAAAAAGGACTTAAAGGAGACAGTCAAACCGGACCTCCTGGAGCACGGGTAAATTATTTTTATCAACTATATCTTGCAGGCATTTAACAAAAACAAAATTGCTGCTTTTACGTTGTGCCATGTTCACAGTAAAACCCCTAGTGTCAACCTGCCTGCTCGTTAACTCTGAGATGACTCTGATGTACAGACGTAATTGTGTCTGGATTTTACAGCGTTTGCATCTTTTTCTTTATCTGCAGGGTGAAATGGGGCCACCGGGCATTGTTGGCAACCGTGGAGCTAGCGTTGTTGGAGAAATTGGCTCCCGTGTAAGTTAAAGAAACCTCACCTCTCATAACAATTATTATAATTAATAGCATTATTAGTTACACCTGCAGGTGTGTATATGAGCTTGCGTCTGTGGGTGGGTGTGTGTACGTACGACTGTGTGCAGGCTCTTATGCTTGCAAAATGCACTGCACTATATCCCAGATTTAAAATTGACTGTCTCAGGGAATAACTACAAATGCTGGACTAATGCGGAATTGATAGCATTTGGGCCAAAAACGTTGATCAATAGCATTTGGCCAAAAACGTTGATCAAAGATAACAAATTCTTCTACATTCTGTAATCGTGTAGACTTCTTGTAAATTAAGTAATGCCGATGTTTAACAATAATGTAACGGCTCCATTTGGTTTCATTTTACACTCTCAAGAGTTCAAGATCTATACGGGTCCATTTGGTGACTCTCTCCATCATATAGCCGGGGACCACCTGGAACCTCCTCAAAGACCTCTGGTGGTCCCCGTAACACATGGTTGAAAACCACTGAGCTACAGGGCAGTGAAGTGCCTGATCAGAGCAACGTTGTGGGAGACATGCTGACTAATGTTCTCTTACAGGGGCCTCCGGGACCACCAGGTAACAGAGGGGAGAAAGGATTAGACGGTGTTGGCCACCTTGGACCAAAGGTATGATCATGCATTCGTCACGAGTCAAAAGAACCACATTTATTAGTTATGAAAAATGAAATGCCATGACGAGGAGGGGAATTCCGCACACTGTATAGCTGTGCATTGAAAAAAAAGTTTTATTTTACGAGTCAAACAAACATTTAGACTCGAAGCGTTCGTTTGACTCGTAAAATAAAACTTTTGTGTTGTTGTTGGTTTTTTTTTGTGTCCATCATTTTGATGACATGCAACATCATCAAGTACTCTATTTCCAAGGGACACCCAGGTCGTAAAGGATACCAAGGACGTAAAATCAGTTAGTTTTAGTTTGTTTCTAGAGCGGATTATTAGAGCGGTTATTAGTTTTAGTTTTCAACAGCATCAAGAACTCTCTTGAGCTGTACACATTCTGCAATCTGTTCATACATCTTCAATCAATCAATCTCTATTTCCAGGGACTCCCAGGCCGTCCAGGAAACAACGGACGTAGAGGGGAGGACAGCAAAGGAGAACCTGGCACCATGGTACGGCAGGACCACTAACCACTGTTCATTTTCACAGCAAATGTTGATTTAGTTTTAGTCATACATTAGTCGTCGGAAACGTTGCAGTTTTAGTCGAGTTTTAATCGACTGATTATTATAAGATTTCAGTCGACTAAATGTAGTTGATTTTGTCCACAAAAAAATATTTCGGCGGGGCCTTGATCTGCTATTTTTCAATAGCTAAATTATAACATAATGTTTAAAACACCAAAAGGGGTTCCCTATTGTGATTTAACTTTTTAAACAGCAAAACCTTATGTTTACAATATCACTTACCCTATACCTTTAAAGTCAGTCTTATTTTTATTTTTAATTTAATTTAATTGTATTTATTTGTTTGTTCAATGTGCATTCATCTTTAATCTTAATGATGTCCTCCATCCAGGGTGAACCCGGACTTCCAGGACCTCCCGGAGCTGAGGGCTTCAAGGGAGTTGGCCTCAAGGGAGACGAGGTCAGTGCAGTGTTGTTTTTGGCAGCACATTTTTATTTTAGTTTTAGTCCTAGTCTTTTGAATAGTTTTAGTCACATTTTAGTCACCTGGAATGTCTTAGTGTTTAGTCTAGTTTTAGTCGACTAAATATCATACGATTTTAGTCGACTAAATCTACGGTTAATTTAGTCGACTAAAATGTATTTTGGCGGGCCTTGATGCCATCGTAATGGCTGATTTCACACTTGCTGAAAATAGCCGATCTACAAGCTCACAACGCTGTTGTTGTGAGCTTGTAGATCTGCTATTTCCAGCCTGCAACCAAGTGTAAAATGACTTACACTGGATCTCTTGTCCACTATAGTCCCTTCCTAACATTTTAGTCTAGTTTTTATTTCTTGACGAAATTGTTGATATATTTAGTCTTAGTTTTAGTCACCATAGCTTAGTTTTCATTCAGTTTCTATTTAGTTTCCGTCAGTGAAAAAAGGTAGTCGACGAACATTTTTCGTCTTAGTTTTAGTCGACGAAAACAACACTGGGTCAGTGTAATGCCTTCTCCAGACGTTTCCTGCTAATCGGATTCATTAATGCACATCAACACAGTCAAGACACACAAAATGATTCATTAATGCACATCAACACAGTCAAGATCAAGACACACAAAATGATTCATTAATGCACATCAACACAGTCAAGACACACAAAATGCCCATCATGTTGATGTCGTGCCAACGTTATAACAGTTTTGGATTTTTTTTTTTTTATGTTTTATTTTTATGTATCAATTTATTTGTATGTATTTATTAGTTTTTGGCAAAAAGAAAATCTAGTTAGTTTCTAGAGTGGATTCGCTAGTTCTTATTAGTTTTAGTGTTAGTTTAGTTGTACCCATTCTGCAATATGTTAATAACAATTTGAATCAATCAATCTATATTTCCAGGGACGCCCAGGTGTTCAAGGAAAACCAGGACCCAAAGGAAAGGACGGCAAAGGAGTAACTGGCGCCATGGTACCTGCCGCTATAATAATAACTGTTCATTTTCACAATTTTGATTTAGTTTTAGTTGTAGTCTTTTGAATGCAGCATATTTTAGTAGGGATGGACACATATCGGTATCGGCAAATAAAGCTGACATTAACCAATGGCAGTATAGCCGATATTTATCCAACCTGTTGACAAGCATCAATGTTGTGCTTGCTTTGTTGGTGTGTTGTTCATGTGTTGTTGTTTGTGTTTGTGTGCGTGCGTGTGCGTGTGCGTGTGTGCGTGTGTGGCGGTAGGGTAAACGGGGCAACCCAGGAAATCCAGGTCTTAACGGTAGTGACGCCGCCGGAGCACCTGGACCAAAGGTAAATTATACTAATAATAAAAAAATCTTACATGGCAAAACAGTATTTGGCGTGCCCCGGTGTAAAAGTCATGCACGCGCAAATTGTGCAATGCTCTCTATTGGTCTATTGTCCCAACATTTGTGTGTCTATGCCACTGTGTCGCGCAGGGTGACCCCGGGGCAGATGGTGAGCACGGACAGCACGGCCGTCCCGGAACAGACGGACCACCAGGACTTGATGTATGTAGTAGAATAAATTTGATTTTGACCGGCCGTTTTTTAACCTCATGTCTTTGCTTCTGGGGGGGGGGGGGGGTACTTTTACTTAAGTACTGTACTTAAGTACAGTGTTGAGGTATTTGTACTTTACTTGAGTATTTCCAATTTCCAGTACTTTTACTTCTACTCCACTACATCTCGGAGCCAACATTTTTACTTTTACTCCACTACAATCATTTGAAAACTTTAGTTACTAGTTACTTTGGAGATTTTAATTTTGATTAGAAAACATACATTAACCACTTCAACCCTATACATTTCGGCCATTTGAAAATAGCCGATCTACAAGCTCACAATGCGTCGCAACACGACGCATTGTGAGCTTGTAGATCTGCTATTTTCAATACATTTTGTACACATTTTGAACTTGTGAAATGGCACATTCTGCACAATGAGTACTTTTACTTTTAGTACTTTAAGTACATTTTGATGCCGATACTTTTGTACTTTTACTCAAGTACATTTTCAATTCTATACTTTTACTTGTAACGAAGTAGTTCTAAATTGCAGTATTGGTACTTTTACTTAAGTAAAACAATTGAGTACTTTTTCCACCACTGACCGTACAGCACTATCGTGGACACATTGGAAAGGGTTTGAACATGGTTCTCTTCTCTTCCTCCCTCAGGGCTTGCCCGGCCCAGCTGGCCCAGAAGGATGCAAAGGAGCACCTGGCAAAGGCCCTCAAGGAATGAAGGTGTGTTTGACATTCACGGACATCTTGTATTGTGTGTTGAACAGTGTGTCAGTGTAGAGATCACGCCAACTCGCCAAGGTTATAATAGTTACTTATATGAACTTAAATGCAAACACATTGGACATAAAGAGACAGCATTTTTAATACTAGTCATTAATATAGACTTGAAGTAATTAAAGTGGGTCATGTTTGCATGTTTGGAATTGTAACAGCTGAAATCAATAATATGTCAGTTTTCCGATATTAAGTGGTAGAGGAGGCTGAAACAACAGCCAAAAAGGAACACGTACATCCGAGTGCCTACTAGGTAGGGTGCTGGATTACAAGAAGTCACAAGTAAAGAAATGCCAAAAAATGTATGGTCCCAGAACTTTACTTAAAGTGGTAACGTTTCGAGCTGTAGCATTCACCTGGTGAAGGTCTGAGGAAGGGCTACGGCTCCAAACGTTACCAAGTAAAGAAAGTTCTGGGAGCATAAAATGGTGTGCGTATTTTTTTGCATTTCTTTACTAGTATTCCGATATTAACCCATTTTTGGCGGGAACCCCTTTTGGTGTTTTAAACATTGTTATAATTTAGCTATTGAAAAATAGCAGATCTACAAGCTCATAGCGCGCCACCGAGTGGCGCGCTACGAGCTTGTAGGTCTGCTATTTATTTATTTAAAATCGTGAAAATGTGGCGCAAATCCTGACAGAAAACTGTCAGGATTTAGAAGACATTTTTATAAATTTCGACGTCAGGCCTAAAATGGTTTAACCTGGGCGCCGCATTAAGTGAAGGTGGGGGTCGCATCATGTGGCCCCATATGAACTATAAGCATTATAACCTTGGATCACAATTTACAATTTACAATTTAGGCATTTAGCTTAATCCAGAGCGATTTACATTAAGCAAGAACAAAAGCATGGGAATACATCACATATATAAAAAGCATTTATCAAGAAACATGCGTAAGCTAAGAACGTAGCTAGAACATATCTATATAATGACACTGTACATATAAACTATACATATATACTATACTATGCTGTACATATATACTATGAAGTGCTATGACTACATACAATGCAATTATTGTGCTGTCTACATAACATGCTATAAGTCTGTATCAAATGCTATCTAAGTCTAAAAAGTGCTGTCACGTTGCAAAACATAAAAACAACAATGTTCTCTAATCCCTGCCAGGGTGACATGGGTAAGAAAGGCGGCCACGGGTATTCTGGACCCCCAGGACCCAACGGAGGCCAGGGAGCGAAGGTGAGGAGAGAACCATACCATACTTTGATTTGGTCGCACGCTCTCTTCTTACAGTTCTTTACTTTTTATCCGAATTCTGCTCATCGATTCTACGGTAAATCAAGTGGTGTTGCACAAATGTACCGTCAGTGGTGGAAAGAAACATGTACAATTGTGAGGCGTTTAGTACAAATACTTTTACTTCTTCTACTACACTACATCTCTCAGAGGCAGATATTGCACAATTAATCCACTACATTTATTTGAAAACTAGTAACTTTGTAAAATTTAAATTATTACAAAACATACATAAACCACTTCAGCCCTGTTTAAACTTTGGCTATTTCAAAATACCCGATCCACAGTACAGTATGCCAGTCAGATTAGTTAATAATTGCCATATTTACATTATAGCGCTATATTGTGAAATTTTATTTAAGTGTACGAATCAGGATTCTACAGTGGAACTTTTCTGGGTTGTTGGCATGGCAGTGCAATTAAGTCGAGTCATTGTATCTCCCTTAAAAAGGACCTAAAGACGTGCATACATGTCCGAGGCACGCTGCGGTTTCAATTGAGAGGACGTGTAGAGTGTAGACGTTATACGTACATGTCCTCACACGGACAAATGTGTCCATGGCAAAGACTTGGCCTTCTCCTCCGCAGCAAATTTTACATTTTCTATTTTGCACGCCATTATAATGTTCTTATTTCCATTATGAGAACCAATTACAGAATGTCAAGTCAAAAAACGAATTTGTAATTTCAGGGTGAACCAGGGCCTAAAGGCTGGACCGGACCCATGGGGCTGCCGGGAGTTGGATTGCCAGGTGATGAGGTAAGGACACTTAAATATTATCTTTGGTCTTATACAATACAATACAACGTGTGGTCATTCGCTCGCAGTCTTAGTTTGCTGCGTGGGTTAAAAAAAATGAACCACTTTGTTGGACAGACTGGACACACGCGCGCACACACACACGTTATTGCAAATTACAATTTCAGCTAGACATACCAGGATCCAAGGTAACAAATATCAGGGCCTGTGTACTCCATCGACAGGTATAGACAACTAGCCTATACAGTCTGGAATATTGTCACGGAGGTACCAGTGTGATGCAATGCTCATGATCTTGTTCTTTATTCCAGGGCGAACAGGGCCCAATTGGACCTACTGGGCTGCCTGGCCGTGAAATCGCCGGGTTTCCTGGAGCAAAGGTTAGCATTGCTATTTTGGAAAGACTTACATAAGGATTTAATTTTGGTTGGTTTGTTTGTTTGTTTTTGTTTGTAAAGAAGCATATAATTGGTACACCGCAAAATCATTGTCCATTTACTGTCTAATTTTATGCTTTGTTTGCTCTTTTTTTGTACTCTCTTTATACCATCTTTTTGCTGTTTGATGTTATTATCTATGCTGCTGCATTGTCTAAAGGAAGCCAAACAAAAATAAGTTGTATACCGGTACTACCTGTATACAAGATGTAACAAAGTGCAGTCTTGAACCTTGGAAGAGTGTAAAACCACCCCAATTTACTCTCTAATTCCAATTGACTCACTGTGTGCTTAATGCCGTTTCACCAGGGTCTTCCTGGATATACTGGCACAACAGGTCCAATTGGTCTACCAGGGACAGGCCGCCCCGGCCCTGAGGTTTGTATAAACAATTCTCAATGAATTTCCTATTTGATCTAAACAAAATAAAATGTAAAAAAAAGAAGCAAAATTGGGGAAATTAATGTGGCTTGACTTTTCCGTGCACCTTTTCTAGGGTTCTCAAGGCATGAAAGGCGCTCAAGGTGAAAAGGGTGCTGCCCGCAATGGAAACCCCGGCCCCAAGGTTAGTGTGTACATATATACAGTAGACCAGGGGTGCAACAGACCAATCAAACCCATCCATTTCGCAATTTATAAAATGATAGTCGATAAGTAATAACAACAACAATCAATTAATAATCAATCCCTATGCTGGGCTTGTCATTAAAAATGGGAAGTCGACAATTTCTATTTTAGAACATTCCGCAAAAAGCAACATTGTATACATTTGATCACAGCGTAACACAATGCAACATTGTATACATTTGATCACAGCGTAACACATCGCAACATTGTATACATTTGATCACAGCGTAACACATCGCAACATTGTATACATTTGAAAACCTGAACTGGGACATTTTGTATGAGTACTTTTGGTATTGTCAACTACATTTTGATGCCAATACTTTTGTACTTTTTTGAAGTACAAAAGTACAAAAGAAGTACATTTTGAATTGTGGACGTTTACTTGTAACAGAGTATTTCTACATTGCCGTATTGATCCTGTTACTTATAGGTACAAATGTAGTATTGTTTTTCTTCACCACTGGCTTACGGTATAAATCTCTTACAGGGAGGCATTGGCCCCAAAGGGCCCCAAGGAGGAGTTGGCCCAACTGTGACGGTGGAAGGACAACCGGTAAGAAAAACACATCACCTTGTGACATGATCAGTGTTAACACTTATGATGCTGCTAGAGTTGAGTCAGAATAAAGGCACCTAGAGTGCCAAGCAGATGGGCAGATTTTACTCTGAAAAGCCCCTGCCTTCCATCTCCCACCCAAAACCCGGGAGGTATTAATGTTCCATTACTACTTTACGCTACCTCGTCTGATCTCTCTTTAGAAGCGTTAATATTCCAAAATGAGACGCTTGGTTGAGTCAGAAATTAGGACAGAACTTCAGCATTCTGATCAAAACCAATGGAGAGCGCCTACTTCACAGCAGGTGTCATTCATCAATATGTCCGCACAGGCGCACACGGACAAATGTGTCCGTGGCAAAGACTTGGCCTTGTCCGCAGCAAATTTTACATTTTCTGTTTTGCATAAGAACCAATTACAGAATGTCAAGTTAAGAATGTCCAGGTTTTCCTCCGAATATGTATGGCACATTAGGAGTCCAACTAGTACTAGTGGTTCTCGATCTCTTTGTGTGTTTCTGGTAATACTCATCATTGCGTATGTCTGTGGCAAAAATTTAATTTTTGACAAAAACGTCAGCCAAAAGCCAACATGGACACGGACATGATCAGTGTTACTAAAGGGATAGTTCAACCCCCAACATTAATTTCTTGTTCGGTTACTCACCCCATGAAGCCCTTGAATTCATGGAGATCGTTTAGTTTTTAATTTTAGTTTTTCTTCGCATTCCTAAGCCAATTATTTGATGAGCGGCGGGCTCAAAGAGTCTCCATTGAGTCGTCTCCTACTGAGCAGCCACTCTGTCATCAAATGATTGGCTTAGGAATGCGACAAAAACAAAACAATCTCCACAAATTTGAGGCTTCAAAAATACGTCGGTTTTTTTGCGGGGTGGACAATCCCTTTAACAGCCCAGTGGTTTGGTTCCCAAACTTTTTCATGTCAAGGACCCACAAATTGACATTTATTAGCCCGCGGACCCCACTTTGGGAACCATAGACCTAGCCAACAAAGGGCTGCATTTTTCAGCTGGGTAAAAATGAACGTCTTTGCTTGTGTTGCACAGACTACTGCCTGGACATGCGGTCTCAGACTTGTTGATGAGTTGAGGTTGGATGAGTGATATTATAGAATAGCATGTTGTGATCTACTGCTGGGTTCATAAATACAAACAACCCAACCAAAATTGTCATTTCAGGGAACACGAGGGCGTCAAGGTGAGCCTGGACTCAAGGGGCCCCCGGGAGTGGGATACCCAGGTGATACGGTAAGGGAGCTTAAATATCATCTTTGGTCTCGTTTTAACTGCCAACCTTAAAGGGGAATTTATCCCTAAACCTTTTTTTACAAAAGTAAGTTGATAATTATGTATATTGACCAAAAAATAAATAAAGATATAGGGGAGCTGGGGCTGGGGCTGGAGCTGGGGCTGCTGCTGGGAGGGTCTAACACCAGCTCACGTAGACCAGGAAAAGTGCAGTGTCAACAATGCATGGAGTGTTGCTGTCACATCATCTAGAACAGATGTGAACAAAAAACAAAAACCAATTGCGCGATTGAATAGGAGTTCTAGCGTTAGACCCCTCCAGCCCCAGCTTCATCTCCAGCTGCAGCTTCAGCTCCCCTATATCTTTATTTATTTTTTAATATTTTGTTTTAAAAATTGTTCAACTAGCTGATCGACATGTTGTGAGCTTGTAGATTGGCTATTTGAACTATTCAAAAATGTCTTTTCAAAATAGGGCCATAAAATGCTAAGATTTTGATATTTCGTCGACTAAGACTACTAGAGTAAGACTGAACGATTGCAGAAGACTCAATAGGACTAAGTCTAAATTGTGTTATTCAAAAAGACTAAGACTAAATCAAAATCTGCTGAAACAATTAACAGTGTATTATAGAAAGCATGTTGGTAATGATCTACTGCCAGGTTTCATAAAACAACAAAATAAAAAAACAACCAAAAATGTGTATTTCAGGGTGCACCAGGACCTAGTGAGGCCGGACCCATTGGACGCCCGGGATATGGACACCCAGGCGATGACGTAAGGGATCTTAAATATCATCTTTGGTCTCGTTTTTTTACTGCCAACCTTATGACCTCGACTGACTGTAGACCTCATGTGCTCTCATTACAGGGTGACCGTGGCATCGCAGGCCGAGAAGGCCAACCGGGCGACAACGGTGAGCCGGGCAGCCCTGGAACCACTGGTAGACCTGTACGTACTAGACCATTTTATTAACAGCATGTCGTTACATCATTTAACCGCCTTGTCAGCCAGGTTTAATGAACCTCATGTTAGTAAGTAAGTAAGTAAGTAGCCCAAGTATGTACAGTACTATGTATGTAAGTAAATTAGTAAACTAAGTCTCATGTTGCAGATAGGCAGTGGTGGAAAGTAACTAAGCGCAAGCACTGTAGGCTACTTAAGTACAATTTTGAAGTATTTGCACTTTACTTGAGTATGTCCAATTCCCAATACTTTTACTCCACTACATTTATTTGTCCATTACATTCACCCATTCACACACCGATGGCGGAAGACACCATGTAAGGCACCAAATTGCTCATTGGGAGAAATTATGGGTTCAGAGTCTTGCTCAAGGACACTTCGATACTTAACCCATTTTGGGCGGGAACCCCTTTTGGTGTTAGCATTATGTTATGCTTTAGCTATTGAAAAATAGCAGATCTACAAGCTCATTTCTTTCCTTCTTTCTTTCTTTCTTTCTAATCCCAGGGCGAGCCAGGACCAATAGGCGAAACAAACATCACAGTAGGTTCAACTGTTTAAATATGATCTTAGATCTGTCACAATTATCACATAATCACAATTGTTTGAGATAATCGCAATTATCGTTGAATAATTGTCATAATTGTTCCATGTTGAAAAATGTAAAAATACACTTTTGAAACATTTTCCAAAAAGAGCAGAAATAGAACTACAAACTTGTAGATCATTTCCGCTTTGTTAAATATGCCAGTAATTTATTTGTATACTTATTTGTCATATACCTGACCTGTGCACTTTTTGTTTACGAAGCCTTAAAGGCAAGCAGAGATATTTGTATTTGTTCAGATGTTCAATGGCAAAAAAAGACACTTAAATCACATGGCCATTAACGTCAGCATCAAATTATGTAGGACTAGTAATTACTTATTACTTGGAATCAAGAGTAATAGTTACATATTACTTTATATTACTTTTCGAAGAACACAATCTGTTTAGCCAGCTAATTTTACAACCGAATCCAATTCATTGGAATAAGAAGTCTCCAATCAGCCAAACTGAATAATTGCAGGATATGAAACAAAAATAGTCAACAGTCTTTTTCTGCTGCATATTCCACAAAACAATCTGTTAAGTCAGCTTCTTTTAGAACTGAATCCAATTGTTTTGAATACTAATATTAAGAAGAGGAGTCACCAATCAGCCAAAAAGGCTATAAGATAATAAAGCAGCAATCTCTCTCTACCATTTAAATGAAATGTTTTCAAACGGCAGCCAACATAACAAAAACAAAAAAGAACCCCACACACTATGTAATATGTGCTATTTTTTTTACAAAGTAAACAGTAATAATATTACTGTTTTGGCAGAGTAATAACTTACTTTACTCGTTACTGGGGAAAGTAATAATATTACAGTAATATGTAACTAGTAACTCGTTACTGCCCAACACTGGGTATTGATATAATAATAACCCAGATTCTGCTCATGTTCTCCAGATGGCATGTCTCCATCAACAGATCAGAGAAATATGTGGTAAGATTTCATGAATGCCACACTAACAAAAGGCAATGGAAAATTATTCTGTGAATGTTTGGGTTTATGTGTTAAAAAAATTGCTTTCCTCTGTTTTCAGAATGTGGCATTGTGTGCGAGCACACGCCGATGGAGCTCGTGTTCATCATTGACAGCTCGGGGAGCATTGGCGAGGACAACTTTAACGATTTAGTCAAGCCGTTTATCATTAATATAGTGGACGAATTCACAATTGGACCCTCTACAACCAGGGTAGGACTGGTTCTCTACAGCGAGAGGAATACCGTGCAGTTCAACTTGGATGAACACAAGACCAAAGACGAGATCAAAGCGCATATTACCAAATTGGCTTATCTACGCTCGGGCACTTTCACCGGCTCAGCTATCAATACGGCCACTAAGGACATTTTCATCTTCTCCAGGCCCACTCCTAAAATCAGGAAAGTAGCAATCGTCATCACAGATGGGGAGTCGAATAAGAATGATCCTCATAAGCTTATGACCGCTGTGAACGCTGCTCGTGCAGAAGGCATTGAGATTCACGCCGTGGGGGTTTACAAAGAAGATAGAATTCTTCCGCCGTTTTTGGACGAGCTCCGTCTCATCGCCAATAGAGAAGAATATGTACACTACTACAAGCTATCGGAAATGCTTTTATCAGGTGATTAATATATTCTGTATTGTTTTGTTGTGTGTCAATGCAAAAAAAAAAAAAAAAGCTGTTACACAACAGGTCTTACATGAATCTAGAGCATTTCCTGTAATCTAAAAATAAATATTGTCTTTTTCAGCACTGCGTAAGGACGTCCTCCTTGAAGTGTGTCGCAGTTCAAACAACATCAGGGTGGATGCATGTGCCAGCAGCCAGCAGGTGAGCGTCTCGATTTTTCTTTTCCCTTTTCTTTTTGTTCTATAAGATCATGTGTTGCTCATCAGTGGTGGAAAACGTACTATATAACGTACTGTAGTGTAGGCTATATATATTTTGTTTACCCGAGTATGTAGAAATACTCTGTTAGAAGTGAAAATTCTAAATTGACTTGAGTAAAAGTACACAAGTGTTGGTATCAACATGTACTTAAAGTGCCAAAAGTAAAAGTTCTCATTATGCAGAATGCCCCATTTCAAGTTTCCAATGTATACAAATCTTTTGAAAATAGCAGATCTACAATGTGTTGCATGATCGCGACGCATTGTGACCTTGTAGTGAGCCATCTTCAAATGGCTGAAATGTATATAGGGCTGAAGTGGTGCACTGTATGTTTTGTAATAATAATCAATTTATTTTTTCCTCGGATAACAGACCTACGGATATTAAGAAGATGCCCCAGGAAGCAGCCCATATATGGAATTGATTCTGTGAACCCTCGACTCCACTACAACAATACTATCACGTTCACCTTTGTTTGTCAAACCACGACCTCTGCTGGTTTCATTATGCAAGTGAATATCGGTCCATTTGGCTAAACGTGCACACACTCAAGAAGAGTGGCAACTGGATAAAGTGAGGATGAGGATTTTACCGTGTAGCTGTGCGAAGCTGCTAGCATATCACTGTTTATTAGGAACTACTGATTGAGAATCACAAAGTCTATTAGGTATATTACTTCACACATGTAAGGTAATTATTGTCTGTGGAACTTTTAGTCAAGGGTTTGGCTATATCCTCAAATTACGTTTAATTTTCATTATCCTTTCAGGTTGGTTGACATATTAGTATTACACCTCTGCTCTGACCAATATGATGTGAAAGACTGTGTATTTTACTATTTTTTGCAAGACAGACCTAGCAGTCAATCATGTCAATCTCATGAGCTCATGTGAGACGTCCTTTGAATGGAGGTGAACCCAGTGTTGTCTGTTGTTACCAGATTGTGATCCCTCGTCTTTTAGGATATTTTTCATATGACAGAAATGATGCCTAAATAATGTTGAACAATAAAAATCCTTCCTATAATGAGAGAAGTTGTATGGTGTTTTAATTCTTAAGGGAATCGCAGAGAGCCATTTTTAGAACTCCGCTAAACCCAGGTATATTTTACAATTTGAGGTATTTCAACATGACATTTCAAACACCATGGGGGAGGCCCTATCATGGAGGAAAACTGCCCATTGTGGGTGTATGGAATTTATTATTTTCACTAGTCCATTTTAAACTTGCATATCGATTAGATGGCATTTTAGATTAAATTTAGACAAGATTAGTCAATCATAATAGCCAAAAGATTAAAGAGATAACACATGTGATCACACACACACACACACACACACACACACACACACACACACACACACACACACACACACCCTGTATCGTCAAAAGTTAAGGAACATAATATGCCCTTTGTATTATTTCTGTACGCCTATATCAGAAAAAAATAGATTTTTATGTTAGACATTGAGGGAAATTAAGATTCTCTGAGTTTTTACAAAAACGCTGCTTATAAACTAACTGGTGAATCGTCCGATAACCGATAAGGTTATCAAAACAATAATAACTAGAAAAAGTGTCCTTCTGGGCACAGGTCTCCACCAGGAGGATAGGAGTGTGTGTGATGTTTGGCAAAATGTTTAGGAGTAATATAATCATGTTTTGTGTGTGTGTGTGTGTGTGTGTGTGTGTGAGACACGGCTTGGGCTGTTGTAGCGCCACCATGAGGCTGATTTAAAAACTGTCAAGTGGCATTTCTTCCTCAGCCTAGTGGGAATATGCATGCAGTTTCACTGCAATCGGACACTGCGTTGAGTAGTTGTGGCGATTTGAACAAAACGGGCACAAAGCGGGCTACTCCTGTAAAGTTTAGAAGCCAATCGTAGGCAATGAAGGTGGATTATGAGAAATCAAACAAACCCGTCTTGATCACATGACTATGGAGAGCATGTGTACCGATTTGCGTGAAATTTGGATAACATCTGAAGGAGTAATATTAGAAAATGTGTTTTACATATGTCGGCCTCCTGGTGGCGCTATAAAGAGCAGATGTGAAGAAATCTAGGCACTCCTGCGAACTTTGGAAACTAATCTTAGCCAATCAGGATGGAGTCTGAGAAATCTGAAAGACGCGTTTCGTTGACTGGCTCTAGAGAGACTGTGTACCAATTTGCGTGATGTTTGGACAAAATCTGTAGGTGTACTGTCCAAAAACTTGTTTTGCACAAAGCGGCCTCCCGGTGGCGCTATAACAGGCCGTTCTGGGAATTTTGGGGCAGAGGTTCATCGTTGGCATCCAGCGAGTGTGTGTGCAAAATTAGGCATCGACCGGGTTAACAGTGCCGGAGATTAGCTGTTCACAGACGGACGGACACACGCTTCCAAAGCTCACATGATTGGTCCGTTACAAACAAAATGCCACAAATCACAAACACAGTGTGCAATTTCCGTGAAATTATACACGCACATTTCCACTAGGCCGAGGACGACATGACACAATTTTTTTCTCCAAACCAGCCTCATGGTGGCGCTATAACAGGGCAATTCCTGTTTTTACCTATAACTGCATCGACCTGTGTACAACTTTGTATGCACACTCCCTAGAGGCCATGGAAAAACATTTTCCCTGCATCCCTCCACATCTGCTGGTTATAGCGCCACCATGAGGCCGATTTCTGCTAAACACATTGTTTATATTAGTCGCACAGATTTCATCCAAATCTCATGCAAATCGGTATACATGATCTCTGTAGTCATGTGATCAAGACGAGTCTGTTTGATTTCTCAGATTCTACACTGATTGGCTAAGATTGCCTTCCAAAGTTTTCAGGAGTGGCCCGTTTTGTAGAAAATGCTGCACATGTCCTGCTCATCCAGAATTCTATCCTCAGAGATGCTATGAGTGATCTGGCTCTGCATTTCCTCAACAAAATTAAGAAAATTGTTGCAAAAAACAAACAAACATGTTTATATCACTCCTAAACATTTTGCCAAACATTACACACACTCCTATCCTCCTGGTGGAGACCTGTGCCCAGAAGGGCACTTTTTCTAGTTTTCTTTTCTTTGGCCGATGGGTTCCCAGATTTCTGTCACCCCCTAATGAAGTGGGGTCACCAATATGTCCGTACAGGCAAAGACTTGGTCTTGTCCGTGACAAACTTTAGATTTCTTTTGGTTTTACACACCATTATAATGTTCTTATTTTGATCATAATCCCACTTAGCCTACTGAATGTCCAGATTTTCTTATTCTTTCTTATTTAGAATATGTATGACACATGATTTTCTATGACACTATATGCCACATTAGGGGTCCACTAGTACTAGTGGTCCTCAATTGTTTTATTTCAAAGACCCCCTTAAGTCTGAGTGTTCAAATGGAACCAATTGGACCCTAACTCCCTAAGACTCCATTTGGTTCCATTTCAACACTCCCAGAGTTACAGACCTGTTATGGTCATTCAGGGCTATCTTATTTATGTGGTTTTCTGGTAGTACAATTCTGGTAATATTATTGTCCACTCATTTTGTGTGTCCATGGCAAAAAATGGAATGTTGACAAAAATGTCCACAATGTTGACAAAGATGACCCCCCGAGTGTAACCCCGAGTATAGGGGCGACTGTGGCTCAAGAGGTAGAGCAGGTCATCAAATGATCCATGGGTCGGCGGTTCGAATCCCGGCTCCTCCTGTCTACATGTCGAAGTGTCCTTGGGCAAGTGCTGGTTGGTACCTTGCATGGCTTCCGCAGCAATCCGTGTATGAATGTGTGTGTGAATGGGTGAATGTAATGCACAATCTAAAGCGCCTGGGATAAAGGCGCTATATAAATGCACCATTTACCATTTAACCAAGAGTGCCTTGGTCTCATCTTTTTTTTTTATCACCAATTCTGTCACCCAGTTGTACCAAAAAGCACCTTGGAGTAAGGTTCCACAATGTAGCGTTATCGTATCGTTATCGAGGTTTGAACATGTGCAACATCAGTATCGCAAAAAGGCAACGGTATATCGATATATCGTCCACTTCTAAAGCCAGGAACCACCCCTCTGTTTTAGCCTGTGACAGTTTTTTGAATGTTTAGTTTTCAATGTGTGCAACACTTAAAATATAGAATATGAAATTGTAGCGGTATCGTATATCGTATCGATATCGCAATATTTGGCATAAATACCGAGATATGAAATTGTGTCCATATCGTGCTGCTTGGAGATTTCTGTACAATCTAGCAACAGGCGTTGTAAATGTGTAAATAAAAAAATTAATAATTAAATCTCCATACAACTTCTCTCATAGGAATGAATTTTATTGTCAACAAAAGCTATCACAACTTTCAGTCAATATTTCATCATATGAAAAAGGGGGGGGGGGGGGGGGACAATCTGGTAACAACAGACACTGGGTTCACCTCCATTCAAAGGACGTCTCACATGAGCTCATAAGATTGACATGATTGACTGCTAGGGCTGTACACAATTTTTAACACCACATTGGTCAGAGATATCCTATAATACTATATGTCAACCTGAAAGGATAATGAAAATTAAACGTAATTTGAGGATATATATACCTAGATATATACCTTGACTAAAAGTTCCACAGACAATAATTACCTTACATGTGTGAAGTAATATACCTAATAGACTTTGTGATTCTACAGTGATCAGTAGTTCCTAATAAACAGTGATATGCTAGCAGCTTCGCACAGCTACACGGTAAAATCCTCATCCTCACTTTATCCAGTTGCCACTCTTCTTGAGTGTGTGCACGTTTAACCAAATGGACCGATATTCACTTGCATAATGAAACCAGCAGAGGTCGTGGCCTGACAAACAATGGTGAATGTGATAGTATTGTTGTAGTGGAGTGAGGGTTCACAGAATCAATTCCATATATGGGCTGCTTCCTGGGGCCTCTTCTTAATGACTAGATTATCCGCCTGAGGAAAACAAAAGCAAAAATACTTTTATATTTCATAATATCAATTTCTAAACACTCACAACATGTGGTCTTGTACAGGTATTATTATGTTTTTACCTGTTCTGGATCAAACGCATGCAGTTTTGCATTCCGGTTCCGTCTCAAAGCGATTGTCGTTTCCGCCGCAGCCTCCATACCAGAACTTAATACATCTTTTGTCCTGTTTGACATAGGACCATTTTCGAGTCCAGGTACCGCAGGTACCTGCCTGCATCGCTGGCTGGTTACAGCGACGGTCTGGAGAAATAGTGCGAGAAACATGATTTCAACCTTCATATCATTCTTAAATCTTATTCATTGGTTTTTAGCTAGCATCAAAACACGTTGCATCAAGGCTTAACCACAGGGACGGGGGGTGGGTAGGGGGATCTACAAGCAAGGAATGCCGTGCTACGAGCTTCAATATCTGCTATTTTCTTAATCGATAAAGTTTAAAATGTTGGTTAAAGTGGTTAAACACAGATGTGTTCCGGGTCTGCTGCTCACCCTCAGGGACCTGCACGGTACCCGGTGTGTCTGTAGGGCCCTGCACGGTGGGTGTGTCTGTACACTTAGCAGCACGTATAGCAGCACCTTCATCTTCTCCTCCAGTTTCTGGCATTGGATTGCTTGTTGTACACAGTTCTTTGGTGAGGTTCTTCTGAAGTCCTGAAATGAGACGATATATTTCTAAATGCTTTAGATTCATGTAAGACACGTTGTAATTTGATCTTATAGCCTGCACCGTTGTGCAACAGCATTTGTTTTTTCTTCTTTAGTTTTTTTCCCCCCATTGACACACAACTAAACATTACAGTACACATTAATTACCTGCTAAATCTTTAGCTGAGTCGACTTGGTGTACATGTGTTGTTGGTTCGAAGGCAATGAGATTGAGCTCCTTCTGGAAGTCCTTGTTATTTTTGCCATGAATCCCCACAGCGTGCATCTCAATGCTTTTGCCCTTAGCAGCATTCACAGCTTCCACAAGCACATTGTAATTGTTCGATTCTCCATCTGTGATGACGATGGCTACTTTCCTGACTCCTTTCCTGGACCTGCTGAAAAACTCCTTAATGGCCTTCTTGATAGCTTGGCCGGTGTTAGTGCTCGAGCGTAGATAAGCCAAAGCGTCAATATGCTCATTCATCTGGGTTTTGTTCTTGCATGTATCCAAGTTGAACTGCACGGAAACCGTCTTGCTGTAGAGAACCACTCCTACCCTGGTGTCTTTGGGTCCAATTGTGAATTTTCCCATTAAATTACGGACAAACGGCTTGATATGGTTCTCAAAGTTGTGCACGCCAATGCTCCCCGAGCTGTCAATGATGAACACGATCTCCAGTGGCAGGTCCCGACAGACCTGGCTGCTGGCACATGCATCCACCCTGATGTTGTTTGAACTGCGACACACTTCAAGGAGGACGTCCTTACGCAGTGCTGAAAAAGACAATATTTATTTTTAGATTACAGGAAATGCTCTAGATTCATGTAAGACCTGTTGTGTAAAAGCTTTTTTTTTTTTTTTTGCATTGACACACAACAAAACAATACAGAATATATTAATCACCTGATAAAAGCATTTCCGATAGCTTGTAGGGGTGTACATATTCTTCTCTATTGGCGATGAGACGGAGCTCGTCCAAAAACGGTGGAAGAATTCTATCTTCTTTGTAAACCCCCACGGCGTGAATCTCAATGCCTTCTGCACGAGCAGCGTTCACAGCGGTCATAAGCTTATGAGGATCATTCTTATTCGACTCCCCATCTGTGATGACGATTGCTACTTTCCTGATTTTAGGAGTGGGCCTGGAGAAGATGAAAATGTCCTTAGTGGCCGTATTGATAGCTGAGCCGGTGAAAGTGCCCGAGCGTAGATAAGCCAATTTGGTAATATGCGCTTTGATCTCGTCTTTGGTCTTGTGTTCATCCAAGTTGAACTGCACGGTATTCCTCTCGCTGTAGAGAACCAGTCCTACCCTGGTTGTAGAGGGTCCAATTGTGAATTCGTCCACTATATCAATGATAAACCGCTTGACTAAATCGTTAAAGTTGTCCTCGCCAATGCTCCCCGAGCTGTCAATGATGAACACGAGCTCCATCGACGTGTGCTCGCACACAATGCCACATTCTGAAAACAGAGGAAAGCAATTTTTTAACACATAAACCCAAACATTCACAGAATAATTTTCCATTGCCTTTTGTTAGTGTGGCATTCATGAAATCTTACCACATATTTCTCTGATCTGTTGATGGAGACATGCCATCTGGAGAACATGAGCAGAATCTGGGTTATTATTATATCAATACCCAGTGTTGGGCAGTAACGAGTTACTAGTTACATATTACTGTAATATTATTACTTTCCCCAGTAACGAGTAAAGTAAGTTATTACTCTGCCAAAACAGTAATATTATTACTGTTTACTTTGTAAAAAAGAATAGCACATATTACATAGTGTGTGGGGTTCTTTTTTGTTTTTGTTATGTTGGCTGCCGTTTGAAAACATTTCATTTAAATGGTAGAGAGAGATTGCTGCTTTATTATCTTATAGCCTTTTTGGCTGATTGGTGACTCCTCTTCTTAATATTAGTATTCAAAACAATTGGATTCAGTTCTAAAAGAAGCTGACTTAACAGATTGTGTTGTACATTCCTTTTTTTGCGGGTGGGGGGGGGGGGGGGGGGGGGGGGGGGGGGCGGGTAATATGTAATATTATATAATATCAACAGTCTGTCTTGAGAGACTAGGCTGCCTCAAAAAGGTCAGAGACTGTTGCTTTATTTTATTGTTTGTTATTTATGTTTGTTATTTATATACTGTCCGTTTTGAGATGCTGCAGCCATGTGTGTGCAGTTCAGATTGTTGATGTTGAATTCCAAATGTGGAATATGCAGCAGAAAAAGACTTGACTATTTTTGTTTCATATCCTGCAATTATTCAGTTTGGCTGATTGGAGACTTCTTATTCCAATGAATTGGATTCGGTTGTAAAATTAGCTGGCTAAACAGATTGTGTTCTTCGAAAAGTAATATAAAGTAATATGTAACTATTACTCTTGATTCCAAGTAATAAGTAATTACTAGTCCTACATAATTTGATGCTGACGTTAATGGCCATGTGATTTAAGTGTATTTTTTTGCCATTGAACATCTGAACAAATACAAATATCTCTGCTTGCCTTTAAGGCTTCGTAAACAAAAAAAAGTTGACTTAGTATGTACTGTAGCCATCCAACATGATTCACTGTGATATGTATGATGCTACATGGATGGGACAAAGCTAACGGTAACGAGGGGTTGTGAGGTTTGCATATCAGGCTAGAAAGGCTTACCTCTGTCAATAGCATTGATAACAAAACAATGTCTAACCGTGCTCTACCGTGCACAATCACAGACAATTACGGGAGGTGTACCTGCCACTTGGACCTCACCTTTCTGCTGGACAGCTCCGACGAGGTCCTTGACTCCAACTTTAACGCTGCAAAGACGAATGCTAAGCAACTGGTGGACCATCTCCCAGCCGGACTCCGGCAGCGTCTGAGTCGAGAGGACATGACCCTGAGTGAGTAGGAGGACGGCTGTGATGCAGTACAGTGATAGGCAGTACAGTGATATTGAAATAGTGCCGTTCAGCGTCGACGACAGGGACGTCAAGAATAACATTGACAATTTTGAGTACAAAGATCCTTTCAAGGCAGGCCAATTGACCCAAACTGCCATCGAAAAAATGACCACGTACTACCAGGAAAAGGCCTATGATTGCAGCGTTAAAGTAGTCCTGCTTTATACGGATGACGCAAAGCGGCCCGTTATTGCCGATAGGGTGAGAGCAGCCAAGGCTCAAGGCATCACCGTCATCACCGTGAGCATCAGGAATCACGAGGACGGAAGGGCTCCCATGCCTTGCTACCTTACCAGTAGTGACGTCTACACATGTAAAATGGACAATATCTCCATACTCATCGAAGAAATTGTGAGTAGACTTCAAAATTGATCAGAAGTACTCGTCGTGCAGAATGTCCCATTTCAAGTTTACAAATGTATAATAATCTACAAGCTCCGTGATGCGACGCATTGTGAGCTTGTAGAATGGCTATTTTTTCAAATGGCCGAAATGTGGTTAATGTAGGTTTTGTAATTATAATCAAAATCTAAAAATTAACTAGTAACTGAAGTTTTCAAGTAAATGTAGTAAAGTACAATATTTCGATCCGAGATGTAGTGGAGTACAAGTAAAAGTATTGGAAATTGGAAATACTCACCTCAAAATTGTACTTAAGTACAGTACTTAAGTAAATGTACATAGTTACTTTTCACCCCTTCCCAAAATGATATGCTACGCACTAGCCTAATGGCCATGAAGCCCCCCCCCCCCCCCCCCCCCCCCACACACACACACACACACTGCCTCATTTTATTTGCTGTCAATATGATCTTTAATATACCCGTGTGGTTAGTTTACTTTCTGAATTCTTAACTGCCCTTGACTCCCATCCCCAAACATGTTTTTATTTGTGATTCATCACTTACCCCCCTCTCTCTCTCTCTCTCTCTCTCTCTCTCTCTCTCTCTCTCTCTCTCTCTCTCTCATACAGGCCAAAACCCTAAACATGGAGGTAAGTAGTATTAGTAATTAAATTATTCTTTATGTATTTTATTTTATTTGAAGCATTCATACATCCACCCAGTGGTGGGAGGAGTTCAGTAAAAGTAGAAATACCATGACAAGTAGAAATACTGTTACGAGTAAAAGGCCTGCATTTACTTGCAGTACCAAGCAAAGATATTCAACCTTTTTCAGAACTAGCCGATCTACAAGCTCACAACGCATCACAATGTGACACCTTGTGAGCCTTTAGATCGGCCATTTCCGGATAGTACAATATAGTATAATTATAAATAAGGGCTTACTTGGTTAACATACAATTTGTAATGATATCTATACAGCAAGTCAAATAATTCTAGTACAGTAAACAGTACAATATTTGTCGTAGAAATAGTAGTAGAATGATTATGTAATGAAAAATGGCCTCTAATAAATTAAAGTAAAAGTACCTCAGGATTGTACTTAAGGACAGCATTTAGGTAGATGTACTTAGTTACCTTCCACCATGCATGCAGACAACAACAGATGCATGACTGACTGTGTAGAATTCCATCACAACATTGACATGTCATGTCCTTCCTTTTTGAAGTGCCGTTGCCCACCGCCAACAACAACAAGACCGCCAACCACCACCCCAACAACAACAAGACCGACAACAACAACAAGACCGCCAACAACAGCACCGCCAACAGAAGAGCCATGTCCTGTTTGTACGAAAGGCGATGATGGACTGAAGGGACCACCGGTTAGTACTTAACAATAGCCTAGTATTGAAAATGTTCATTACAAAAATATCCATATCGAATAAAATGTATTTTGGCGGGCCTTGATCCATCGTAAGGGCTGATTTCACACTTGCTGAAAATAGCCGATCTACAAGCTCACAACGCGTCGCAGCGCGACGTGTTGTGAGCTTGTAGATCTGCTATTTCCAGCCTGCAGTGTAAGTGTAAAATGACTTACACTGGATCTCTTGTCCACTAGTCCCTTCCTAACATTTTAGTCTAGTTTTTATTTCTTGACGAAATTGTCCATATATTTAGTCTTAGTTTTAGTCACCATAGCTTAGTTTTCATTCAGTTTCTATTTAGTTTTCGTCAGTGAAAAAAGGTAGTCGACGAACATTTTCCGTCTTATTTTTAGTCGACGAAAACAACACTGCATGTGAGCTTGTAGGTCTGGTATGTTTGCCACGTGACACCGGCGTACGATGGAGCATAAATTAGGCATTACAGACTAACCAGGTGCCTTCTAGTCTACCCAGAGAGATCCTTGACGTTTAAGTCAATAATCCTTCTTCTGTCTCTTTAAATACATGTCCCCGTTTTAAAGACAAGCGTCACGCTCTCGTTCTGTTTGCTTTGGTATCTCCCCGGTGGCATAATGTTACAAACAGGAAGAGTACATAGACATGACATGTCTGTAACGTGAATCTCAACACGCTTTTTGTTTCTTTCCACAGGGTAAGAATGGACAGCCCGGAACTTGCGGAAAAGGCGGAAAGATAGGCCCACAGGTCTGTGTCATTTTTACTTATTCAGATGTTCTTAACCGCTGCTCTTCTTCTTAAGCCAAATGATTACTTTGTTGTTCGTACCGCCAAAATAACGCACGCTCACTCAAAAAGATGTCATCCTGTATGACGAAATGAGGCTGAGATTTAAACACGGCTCTCATTCGTTACCACAAACCAGTCAAATATAAGGAGTGTGTAGATTAATGGCTACTTTAACAAAATCAACTTACAAATGTACTGTACAAGTGTGTCTATATGTTCAGAGTTGCATTAACACCGTTTTTACTGGTATTCCTTTAACAGGGAGATCCGGGGTTACCGGGACTTTCTGGCAACCCAGGCCCTCCGGTAAATATATTACTATTCATGAACAATGCAATAGTGGGCGTTATCACCCAAATATTTGTATTGACAGCTCATTCACATTAAAAATCTAATCTGATTCTATCCACTTGCAGGGGAACAAAGGACCCAAAGGAGATCTGGTATGTGGTTCAGTTTACTGACGATATTTAACCCATTTTGACCTGAGATCAGATTCTAAAAATGTCTTCTACATCCTGACAGTTTTCTGAAAAAGCTATGTTTCTATGTCAGTCGTTCTTCGATTTTTCAAAAATAGCAGACCTACAAGCTCATAGCGCGCCACTCGGTGGCGCACTATGAGCTTGTTTAGATCTGCTATTTTTCAATAGCTAAAACATAACACCAAAAGGGATTTTAATGGTGGTGTACAATATGTGGAAGGACAATTTTGTAATGCTATTTTCCATTGCAGGGTGAAAGGGGCAAATGTGGCGTTCAAGGCGAGAACGGAACCAGGGTACGTAGAAAGACCACCATTATACGTCTCTAGTGCCATATTTTCAGTGTCATATTATTCTTTCACAAGTTGTGACATCATGTATTAATTGTTTTTCCTGTGTGATGTCGATCAGGGCCCTACAGGTCCACTTGGAGAAACAGGAACGAAAGGCATGAAGGTCAGTGATGGTTTATCCCTTTACGTTACGGCTCTGTGGTTTAGCTTGTATTAGTAAGCAGTGAGAAACCATGCGGATGGCGGATTTAGTCGCGGTTGCTGCGGGTGACCGCGGTTGGCGGGTGGTGCGGTTGATATAAATAGGATGATGCGGTTGGATAGCGGGCGGATAATTAATTTGCGGTTGCGGGTGAAAAAAAAAAACTTACTACGGCTGTCACGGTTAGAAATTTAAGCTGATTGTTAATTGTTTTTTTTTGTTTTTTTTAACCCATTTAGGCCTGACCTCAACATTTTTAAAAAATCTTCTAAATCCTCCAGTTTTCTGAAATAAATATTTTCACGATTTTTCAAAAATAGCAGACCTACAAGCTCGTAGCGCGCCACTCGGTGGCGCGCTATGAGCTTGTAGATCTGCTATTTTTCAATAGCTAAATTATAACATAATGTTTAAAACACCAAAAGGCCCAAAATGGGTTAACATTGGAAAGTTACAATTTGTATTTCCGTTTGCCTTTTGGGCTTCGTAATCACAAATTGCGCAAATAACACAAAATATATTTAAAAAAAATAATGTTTGTAACGTGTTTGTAAAGAAATGTTTAAAAATGTATGGACATTCCTCCGTTTTTCAACACCTATCTAACTATAAATGCACTATGTCTCTGTACGTCTGTCCGTACATACGTGTGTACGGCTGTAATCCACGTAACTCAAGAACCTGTTCCACACCCCCACGGGGAGTGCAGTGCCCGGTGTCGAGTCGGTCGGACCCACGGTTGTCCAGGACCGCCACAAAAGGCCTCTGCCCGGGCTCTGGACAGGGCCCCTCCTTGCCCAGAGTCCATATATGGAGCTGGCCTGTTCTGACATCAAAAATATGTAAATATCTGCATAGACTCCATATTTGGGCATGCAGCCTGACAAAGAACTCCATGTATGGGCATAAAAGGGACACATACATAACAACTGGGTGGGGCACGCATTTCCAACTTTCCAACGCATCGTGCCCAAGTAGGCCAGTGCCCAACGTGCACCGCTCTAGTGTAAACAGACGTTTATGCAAAAAATAAATGTGATCATCTCAAATGAAGGCGATTAGGCGATTATGTAATAAAAAGCCGGTTGCACCTGCACGGTGCATGCCTCGTACTCGTTATTAACACAGCAGTATGTTTGTTTGTTCTGCCCAGGGTGCACCAGGACCGCTGGGTGACAAGGGACCCGACGGCATTCCGGGGATGAAGGTTGGTGCATTTTGAACTGGCTTTTATTCAACCAAGAACCATCTGTTGCCTCATGTATTACTTAGTTTCACACTGGAGTAGATCTGCTTTAATCGGCATGGTGCAATACCATCATATGAGTACAATGGTTTTATATGAGTGTTCTTTTTTCTGTTATGAGTTGAAACGTACTCAGTTCACGTACTGTGTTTGCCAGTATTGCTTCTTGTATGTAATCCATTTCACATACTGTGGTTGCCAGTGCTTCTTCCTTGTATGTAATCTGCATGTACTGTATGTATGTTTTCAGGGTGAACCAGGCACAATGGGCGAAAAAGGACTTAAAGGAGACAGTCAAACCGGACCTCCTGGAGCACGGGTAAATTATTTTTATCAACTATATCTTGCAGGCATTTAACAAAAACAAAATTGCTGCTTTTACGTTGTGCCATGTTCACAGTAAAACCCCTAGTGTCAACCTGCCTGCTCGTTAACTCTGAGATGACTCTGATGTACAGACGTAATTGTGTCTGGATTTTACAGCGTTTGCATCTTTTTCTTTATCTGCAGGGTGAAATGGGGCCACCGGGCATTGTTGGCAACCGTGGAGCTAGCGTTGTTGGAGAAATTGGCTCCCGTGTAAGTTAAAGAAACCTCACCTCTCATAACAATTTTTATAATTAATTATTAGTTACACCTGCAGGTGTGTATATGAGCTTGCGTCTGTGGGTGGGTGTGTGTACGTACGACTGTGTGCAGGCTCTTATGCTTGCAAAATGCACTGCACTATATCCCAGATTTAAAATTGACTGTCTCAGGGAATAACTACAAATGCTGGACTAATGCGGAATTGATAGCATTTGGGCCAAAAACGTTGATCAATAGCATTTGGCCAAAAACGTTGATCAAAGATAACAAATTCTTCTACATTCTGTAATCGTGTAGACTTCTTGTAAATTAAGTAATGCCGATGTTTAACAATAATGTAACGGCTCCATTTGGTTTCATTTTACACTCTCAAGAGTTCAAGATCTATACGGGTCCATTTGGTGACCAACTCTCCATCATATAGCCGGGGACCACCTGGAACCTCCTCAAAGAGCTCTGGTGGTCCCCGTAACACATGGTTGAAAACCACTGAGCTACAGGGCAGTGAAGTGCCTGATCAGAGCAACGTTGTGGGAGACATGCTGACTAATGTTCTCTTACAGGGGCCTCCGGGACCACCAGGTAACAGAGGGGAGAAAGGATTAGACGGTGTGGGCCACCCTGGACCAAAGGTATGATCATGCATTCGTCACGAGTCAAAAGAACCACATTTATTAGTTATGAAAAATGAAATGCCATGACGAGGAGGGGAATTCCGCACACTGTATAGCTGTGCATTGAAAAAAAAGTTTTATTTTACGAGTCAAACAAACATTTAGACTCGAAGCGTTCGTTTGACTCGTAAAATAAAACTTTTGTGTTGTTGTTGGGGGTTTTTTTGTGTCCATCATTTTGATGACATGCAACATCATCAAGTACTCTATTTCCAAGGGACACCCAGGTCGTAAAGGATACCAAGGACGTAAAATCAGTTAGTTTTAGTTTGTTTCTAGAGCGGATTATTAGAGCGGTTATTAGTTTTAGTTTTCAACAGCATCAAGAACTCTCTTGAGCTGTACACATTCTGCAATCTGTTCATACATCTTCAATCAATCAATCTCTATTTCCAGGGACTCCCAGGCCGTCCAGGAAACAACGGACGTAGAGGGGAGGACAGCAAAGGAGAACCTGGCACCATGGTACGGCAGGACCACTAACCACTGTTCATTTTCACAGCAAATGTTGATTTAGTTTTAGTCATACATTAGTCGTCGGAAACGTTGCAGTTTTAGTCGAGTTTTAATCGACTAATTATTATAAGATTTCAGTCGACTAAATGTAGTTGATTTTGTCCACAAAAAAATATTTCGGCGGGGCCTTGATCTGCTATTTTTCAATAGCTAAATTATAACATAATGTTTAAAACACCAAAAGGGGTTCCCTATTGTGATTTAACTTTTTAAACAGCAAAACCTTATGTTTACAATATCACTTACCCTATACCTTTAAAGTCAGTCTTATTTTTATTTTTAATTTAATTTAATTGTATTTATTTGTTTGTTCAATGTGCATTCATCTTTAATCTTAATGATGTCCTCCATCCAGGGTGAACCCGGACTTCCAGGACCTCCCGGAGCTGAGGGCTTCAAGGGAGTTGGCCTCAAGGGAGACGAGGTCAGTGCAGTGTTGTTTTTGGCAGCACATTTTTATTTTAGTTTTAGTCCTAGTCTTTTGAATAGTTTTAGTCACATTTTAGTCACCTGGAATGTCTTAGTGTTTAGTCTAGTTTTAGTCGACTAAATATCATACGATTTTAGTCGACTAAATCTACGGTTAATTTAGTCGACTAAAATGTATTTTGGCGGGCCTTGATGCCATCGTAATGGCTGATTTCACACTTGCTGAAAATAGCCGATCTACAAGCTCACAACGCTGTTGTTGTGAGCTTGTAGACCTGCTATTTCCAGCCTGCAACCAAGTGTAAAATGACTTACACTGGATCTCTTGTCCACTATAGTCCCTTCCTAACATTTTAGTCTAGTTTTTATTTCTTGACGAAATTGTTGATATATTTAGTCTTAGTTTTAGTCACCATAGCTTAGTTTTCATTCAGTTTCTATTTAGTTTCCGTCAGTGAAAAAAGGTAGTCGACGAACATTTTTCGTCTTAGTTTTAGTCGACGAAAACAACACTGGGTCAGTGTAATGCCTTCTCCAGACGTTTCCTGCTAATCGGATTCATTAATGCACATCAACACAGTCAAGACACACAAAATGATTCATTAATGCACATCAACACAGTCAAGATCAAGACACACAAAATGATTCATTAATGCACATCAACACAGTCAAGACACACAAAATGCCCATCATTTTGATGTCGTGCCAACGTTATAACAGTTTTGGATTTTTTTTTTTTTATGTTTTATTTTTATGTATCAATTTATTTGTATGTATTTATTAGTTTTTGGCAAAAAGAAAATCTAGTTAGTTTCTAGAGTGGATTCGCTAGTTCTTATTAGTTTTAGTGTTAGTTTAGTTGTACCCATTCTGCAATCTGTTAATAACAATTTGAATCAATCAATCTATATTTCCAGGGACGCCCAGGTGTTCAAGGAAAACCAGGACCCAAAGGAAAGGACGGCAAAGGAGTAACTGGCGCCATGGTACCTGCCGCTATAATAATAACTGTTCATTTTCACAATTTTGATTTAGTTTTAGTTGTAGTCTTTTGAATGCAGCATATTTTAGTAGGGATGGACACATATCGGTATCGGCAAATAAAGCTGACATTAACCAATGGCAGTATAGCCGATATTTATCCAACCTGTTGACAAGCATCAATTTTGTGCTTGCTTTGTTGGTGTGTTGTTCATGTGTTGTTGTTTGTGTTTGTGTGCGTGCGTGTGCGTGTGCGTGTGTGCGTGTGTGGCGGTAGGGTAAACGGGGCAACCCAGGAAATCCAGGTCTTAACGGTAGTGACGCCGCCGGAGCACCTGGACCAAAGGTAAATTATACTAATAATAAAAAAATCTTACATGGCAAAACAGTATTTGGCGTGCCCCGGTGTAAAAGTCATGCACGCGCAAATTGTGCAATGCTCTCTATTGGTCTATTGTCCCAACATTTGTGTGTCTATGCAACTGTGTCGCGCAGGGTGACCCCGGGGCAGATGGTGAGCACGGACAGCACGGCCGTCCCGGAACAGACGGACCACCAGGACTTGATGTATGTAGTAGAATAAATTTGATTTTGACCGGCCGTTTTTTAACCTCATGTCTTTGCTTCTGGGGGGGGGGGGTACTTTTACTTAAGTACTGTACTTAAGTACAGTGTTGAGGTATTTGTACTTTACTTGAGTATTTCCAATTTCCAGTACTTTTACTTCTACTCCACTACATCTCGGAGCCAACATTTTTACTTTTACTCCACTACAATCATTTGAAAACTTTAGTTACTAGTTACTTTGGAGATTTTAATTTTGATTAGAAAACATACATTAACCACTTCAACCCTATACATTTCGGCCATTTGAAAATAGCCGATCTACAAGCTCACAATGCGTCGCAACACGACGCATTGTGAGCTTATAGATCTGCTATTTTCAATACATTTTGTACACATTTTGAACTTGTGAAATGGCACATTCTGCACAATGAGTACTTTTACTTTTAGTACTTTAAGTACATTTTGATGCCGATACTTTTGTACTTTTACTCAAGTACATTTTCAATTCCGTACTTTTACTTGTAACGAAGTAGTTCTAAATTGCAGTATTGGTACTTTTACTTACAAAGTACTTTTTCCACCACTGACCGTACAGCACTATCGTGGACACATTGGAAAGGGTTTGAACATGGTTCTCTTCTCTTCCTCCCTCAGGGCTTGCCCGGCCCAGCTGGCCCAGAAGGATGCAAAGGAGCACCTGGCAAAGGCCCTCAAGGAATGAAGGTGTGTTTGACATTCACGGACATCTTGTATTGTGTGTTGAACAGTGTGTCAGTGTAGAGATCACGCCAACTCGCCAAGGTTATAATAGTTACTTATATGAACTTAAATGCAAACACATTGGACATAAAGAGACAGCATTTTTAATACAAGTAAGACGCGCAAACGCGGGAAGCGAACGCAGCTCGTAAATTGCAATAACAACAATTAGAATAAATTACGTACTTTTTAAGGTTTTTTTTAAGTTAAGTTTTTTTAAATTAAATGTTTTTTCAAGTTTTTTTGTAGTGTGTATGTGTGCGTGCGTGCGTGTTTCTTTTTTAGGTTTTTTTTGAAAAAAAAAATTTGTTTAAGTTTTTTTTTAAGTTAAGTTTTTTTTTAAGTTAAGTTTTTTTTTAAGTTAAGTTTTTTGTGTGTGCGTTTTTCCTTTTTAAGTTTTTTTTTAAGTTAAGTTTTTTTTTAAGTTAAGTTTTTTGTGTGTGTGCGTTTTTCCTTTTTAAGTTTTTTTTTTAAGTTAAGTTTTTTTTTAAGTTAAGTTTTTTGTGTGTGCGTTTTTCCTTTTTAAGTTTTTTTTTTAAGTTAAGTTTTTTTTTATAAGTTAAGTTTTTTTTTAAGTTAAGTTTTTTGTGTGTGCGTTTTTCCTTTTTAAGTTTTTTTTTTAAGTTAAGTTTTTTTTTAAGTTAAGTTTTTTTTTAAGTTCAGTTTTTTGTGTGTGTGCGTTTTTCCTTTTTAAGTTTTTTTTTTAAGTTACGTTTTTTTTTAAGTTACGTTTTTTTTTAAGTTTTTTTTTGTAAGTTAAGTTTTTTGTGTGCGTGCGTGCGTGCGTGCGTGCGTGTGTGTGTGTGTGCGTGCATGTGTGTGTGTTTTTGTGTGTGATACAGCTGCGCCCTCTGGTGGTGGGCGGGTGGTGTTACAGCGTGACACACACACAGACACACACACAGACACACACACACACAGACGTGATCTGCTGGGTCTCATAGTAAATGCTCACTGCGTTCGCAACTAGTCATTAATATAGACTTGAAGTAATTAAAGTGGGTCATGTTTGCATGTTTGGAATTGTAACAGCTGAAATCAATAATATGTCAGTTTTCCGATATTAAGTGGTAGAGGAGGCTGAAACAACAGCCAAAAAGGATGCTGGATTACAAGAAGTCACAAGTAAAGAAATGCCAAAAAATGTATGGTCCCAGAACTTTACTTTACTTAAAGTGGTAACGTTTCGAGCTGTAGCATTCACCTGGTGAAGGTCTGAGGAAGGGCTACGGATCCAAACGTTACCAAGTAAAGAAAGTTCTGGGAGCATAAAATGGTGTGCGTATTTTTTTGCATTTCTTTACCCCTTTTGGTGTTTTAAACATTGTTATAATTTAGCTATTGAAAAATAGCAGATCTACAAGCTCATAGCGCGCCACCGAGTGGCGCGCTACGAGCTTGTAGGTCTGCTATTTTTTTTTTTTTAAATCGTGAAAATGTGGCGCAAATCCTGACAGAAAACTGTCAGGATTTAGAAGACATTTTTATAAATTTCGACGTCAGGCCTAAAATGGTTTAACCTGGGCGCCGCATTAAGTGAAGGTGGGGGTCGCATCATGTGGCCCCATATGAACTATAAGCATTATAACCTTGGATCACGTTGCAAAACATAAAAACAACAATGTTCTCTAATCCCTGCCAGGGTGACATGGGTAAGAAAGGCGGCCACGGGTATTCTGGACCCCCAGGACCCAACGGAGGCCAGGGAGCGAAGGTGAGGAGAGAACCATACTCATAATTTGATTTGGTCGCACGCTCTTCTTACAGCTCTTTACTTTTTATCCGAATTCTGCTCATCGATTCTACGGTAAATCAAGTGGTGTTGCACAAATGTACCGTCAGTGGTGGAAAGAAACATGTACAATTTTGAGGCGTTTAGTACAAATAATTTTACTTCTTCTACTCCACTACATCTCTCAGAGGCAGATATTGCACAATAAATCCACTACATTTATTTGAAAACTAGTAACTTTGTAAAATTTTAATTATTACAAAACATACATAAACCACTTCAGCCCTGTTTAAACTTTGGCTATTTCAAAATACCCGATCCACAGTACAGTATGCCAGTCAGATTAGTTAATAATTGCCATATTTACATTATAGCGCTATATTGTGAAATCTTAATCCAGAGCGACGTGCATACATGTCGTGCACACATGTCCGAGGCACGCTGCGGTTTCAATTGAGAGGACGTGTAGAGTGTAGACGTTATACGTACATGTCCTCACACGGACAAATGTGTCCATGGCAAAGACTTGGCCTTCTCCTCCGCAGCAAATTTTACATTTTCTATTTTGCACGCCATTATAATGTTCTTATTTCCATTATGAGAACCAATTACAGAATGTCAAGTCAAAAAACGAATTTGTAATTTCAGGGTGAACCAGGGCCTAAAGGCTGGACCGGACCCATGGGGCTGCCGGGAGTTGGATTGCCAGGTGATGAGGTAAGGACACTTAAATATTATCTTTGGTCTTATACAATACAATACAACGTGTGGTCATTCGCTCGCAGTCTTAGTTTGCTGCGTGGGTTAAAAAAAATGAACCACTTTGTTGGACAGACTGGACACACGCGCGCACACACACGTTACGTTATTGCAAATTACAATTTCAGCTAGACATACCAGGATCCAAGGTAACAAATATCAGGGCCTGTGTACTCCATCGACAGGTATAGACAACTAGCCTATACAGTCTGGAATATTGTCACGGAGGTACCAGTGTGATGCAATGCTCATGATCTTGTTCTTTATTCCAGGGCGAACAGGGCCCAATTGGACCTACTGGGCTGCCTGGCCGTGAAATCGCCGGGTTTCCTGGAGCAAAGGTTAGCATTGCTATTTTGGAAAGACTTACATAAGGATTTAATTTTGGTTGGTTTGTTTGTTTGTTTTTGTTTGTAAAGAAGCATATAATTGGTACACCGCTAAATCATTGTCCATTTACTGTCTAATTTTATGCTTTGTTTGCTCTTTTTTTGTACTCTCTTTATACCATCTTTTTGCTGTTTGATGTTATTATCTATGCTGCTGCATTGTCTAAAGGAAGCCAAACAAAAACAAGTTGTATACAGGTACTACCTGTATACAAGATGTAACAAAGTGCAGTCTTGAACCTTGGAAGAGTGTAAAAATCCACCCCAATTTACTCTCTAATTCCAATTGACTCACTGTGTGCTTAACACTTTGATTGCTGCAAGATCTCAACAGGCCTATTTGGATGTTGCTGCCGTTTAACATTGCACAAAGGCCTTGTTCGGGGGCCCACAGTAAAATGTTCTCTTATAGCGAGAATCACACGCCTACATCAAAAGAAAGCTGAACTTGTCCACTTCAATTAAAAAAATACATTTTGATTTTACCATGTTCCATTCTGGAGATATTGACCTTTTTGCAACACCTGCATTTGCCTGGAAGTGGTTATCTTGAACAGCGAGCAGAGTTATGGATGGTTTAAAGTCAGAGACATTGACAGGCAGATATAAAATTGAACCCAATAAATATCCTATACATCCTATACACCGAATGAAAGCCCTGAATGTGTACTTTTACGAGGAAAACAGTAAACATTGATCCCATCTACAGTTAGACAGTAATTGGTTATTGAATGCAGCTTGTGCCCACCAGATAACTTCAGAGAAGACATGGACGTGAACTCCTCAATATTCACAAAATAAGGCCTATAGCGACATATAAATACTATATACCGTATGAAACAGAAGACTCTCTGCTTTCATAAGGAAAAAATCACACCCGTGTGAACTGAGTGGTGTAAGGTTTTATATAGCATGATCAGCTGTGGTCTGACGTAATGAAATAAGGTAAGGTATTATGTAGCCTGATCAGCTCTGATCTGACGTAATGAAATCACACCTGGATGTGATTTCACAACTGGCTTTTTTTGTGCAGAGAAAATGACCACGGTTGCTACGGTCATCCAGTTCACCCGGGTGTGATTTAATTACGTCAGAAATTATTTTGAACATAGCAACCATGGTCATTTTTTTATGCACACAAAAGCCAGTTGTAGGAGTGGTTTACACCACTCAAAAAATTGTACTGTAATAATAAAAAAATCACACCCCTGTGAAGTGAGCAGTGCAACTCTACTTCTCTACTTATTCACTACAGCTCGCTATATACGGACTGAGGCAGAAAGTCATGTAAACCTTTTATTTACAGTTTGGTCTGTAAACTTCTACTGTAATAATAAAAATCACACCCCTGTGAAGTGAGCGTTGCAACTGTTCTGTACTTATTCACTACAGCTCGCTATATACGGACTGAGACAGAAAGTCATGTAAACCTTTTATTTACAGTTTGGTCTGTAAACTTCTACTGTAATAATAAAAATCACACCCCTGTGAAGTGAGCGGTGCAACTGTTCTTTATAGTTGCGCGGTGCAACTGTAGAGAACAGTTGCACCGCTCACTTCACAGGGGTGTGATTTTTATTATTACAGTAGAAGTTTACAGACCAAACTGTAAATAAAAGGTTTACATGACTTTGTCTCAGTCCGTATATAGCGAGCTGTAGTGAATAAGTACAGAACAGTTGCAACGCTCACTTCACAGGGGTGTGATTTTTATTATTACAGTAGAAGTTTACAGACCAAACTGTAAATAAAAGGTTTACATGACTTTCTGCCTCAGTCCGTATATAGCGAGCTGTAGTGAATAAGTAGAGAAGTAGAGTTGCACTGCTCACTTCACAGGGGTGTGATTTTTTTATTATTACAGTACAATTTTTTTCCTTATGAAAGCAGAGAGTCTTCTGTTTCATACGGTATATAGTATTTATATGTCGCTATAGGCCTTATTTTGTGAATATTGAGTTCGGGTCCATGTCTTCTCTGCAGTTATATCTGGTGGGCGCAATGTGCATCCACCCAGTATCCAATTTATGACAAACTGTACATGGGATCAATGTTTACTATTTTCCTCGTAAAAGTACACATTCAGGGCTTTCATTCGATGTATAGGATGTATAGCATATTTATTGTGTTTATTGTTATATCTGCCTGTCAATGTCTGACTATAAACCTTCATAACTATGCTTTCTTTTTGATGATGATTGCCGCCTCGCCTAATCTATCTCACTGCTTTCATTGTTTTGATCGCAGTAACATTGGGGGGGGGGGGTCATGGGCACATTGGGCAGCAAAAGTCTTGATCCGTACGGCTATAAAAAGTCCCATTCCACCGTTCGGTTCAGAACTATAGTATAACGGCGAGACGCGTTGTCATCAGCTGATTTTGTTTTTCAAGCTAGTGTAGGGGAACATGCCTGGGCATGCTAGCCTGGCACGGCCAGACTCATAGCGAGGGTTCACTGATGTTTCCTCCGGGGAAGAATCTTCAGTGAATCCCCGCTATGAGGCTGGCCAAGCCAGGCTATGGGCATGCAGCTTGGGGGCGATGGAGGGGGAAAAAAGCGTCACCCGGCTGTGATGTCGACGAGAAGGAAAAAATGACTTCCACAGATGACAACACCACGGTTTAGGTCGCGGAAAAGTTCGTTATACATTACACCCGGGTCGATTACGTCCCCGACGCGTTCATTGCGGTCTTATCACTACAATTATAATGAATAAAAAAGCGTTACAATCACACGTCTGAGCGATCTCCGATTATGACGGCTCTGCATGGCGATACGTGATCCACCAACGGAACACTGTCTTGTCGTGGCAGCCCCTCGATACTGTGGTTAGTTCGTAGTATTGTAGGCTCGGCGATCGTTTGGTCGCTACAGTATGAAGAAGGAAACATGCATCTGTCCATGTGTGTTGCAGATGTTATGCATTGCAATGCCGATCTGGTGCATATGTGTTTAGGCAATAGGCAGCGTTCCGTTCAGCGTTCAACTGGCTTCTACACGTAAAGCGGCCAGCCCTCCTGTTTTCAGGAGGGGAGGGGGTTTTTTTTTTTTTTTTTTTTTTTCTGATCACGTGAGCGGGAGTAAGCAGCAATGATAGGGCGATGGTTCTTCATTGTCCGGGTGGGTAAAAAGATGAATGAAAGTATTCTATAAAAAAGTGATTGAAACGTATTGATACGTGATCCGCACCCGACGTTTGATTAATTGATAACGTATTGATACGCGATCCGCGTTGGGAGTGTTAATGCCGTTTCACCAGGGTCTTCCTGGATATACTGGCACAACAGGTCCAATTGGTCTACCAGGGACAGGCCGCCCCGGCCCTGAGGTTTGTATAAACAATTCTCAATGAATTTCCTATTTGATCTAAACAAAATAAAATGTAAAAAAAAGAAGCAAAATTGGGGAAATTAATGTGGCTTGACTTTTCCGTGCACCTTTTCTAGGGTTCTCAAGGCATGAAAGGCGCTCAAGGTGAAAAGGGTGCTGCCCGCAATGGAAACCCCGGCCCCAAGGTTAGTGTGTACATATGTATATACAGTAGACCAGGGGTGCAACAGACCAATCAAACCCATCCATTTCGCAATTTATAAAATGATAGTCGATAAGTAATAACAACAACAATCAATTAATAATCAATCCCTATGCTGGGCTTGTCATTAAAAATGGGAAGTCGACAATTTCTATTTTAGAACATTCCGCAAAAAGCGAACGTGGACACCCGACAAACTCACAGCGTAACACATCGCAACATTGTATACATTTGATCACAGCGTAACACAATGCAACATTGTATACATTTGATCACAGCGTAACACATCGCAACATTGTATACATTTGATCACAGCGTAACACATCGCAACATTGTATACATTTGTCACAGCGTAACACATCGCAACATTGTATACATTTGAAAACCTGAACTGGGACATTTTGTATGAGTACTTTTGGTATTGTCAACTACATTTTGATGCCAATACTTTTGTACTTTTTTGAAGTACAAAAGTACAAAAGAAGTACATTTTGAATTGTGGACGTTTACTTGTAACAGAGTATTTCTACATTGCCGTATTGATCCTGTTACTTATAGGTACAAATGTAGTATTGTTTTTCTTCACCACTGGCTTACGGTATAAATCTCTTACAGGGAGGCATTGGCCCCAAAGGGCCCCAAGGAGGAGTTGGCCCAACTGTGACGGTGGAAGGACAACCGGTAAGAAAAACACATCACCTTGTGACATGATCAGTGTTAACACTTATGATGCTGCTAGAGTTGAGTCAGAATAAAGGCACCTAGAGTGCCAAGCAGATGGGCAGATTTTACTCTGAAAAGCCCCTGCCTTCCATCTCCCACCCAAAACCCGGGAGGTATTAATGTTCCATTACTACTTTACGCTACCTCGTCTGATCTCTCTTTAGAAGCGTTAATATTCCAAAATGAGACGCTTGGTTGAGTCAGAAATTAGGACAGAACTTCAGCATTCTGATCAAAACCAATGGAGAGCGCCTACTTCACAGCAGGTGTCATTCATCAATATGTCTGCACAGGCGCACACGGACAAATGTGTCCGTGGCAAAGACTTGGCCTTGTCCGCAGCAAATTTTACATTTTCTGTTTTGCATAAGAACCAATTACAGAATGTCAAGTTAAGAATGTCCAGGTTTTCCTCCGAATATGTATGGCACATTAGGAGTCCAACTAGTACTAGTGGTTCTCCAAATGTTTTATTTGCAAGGACCCCCTTAACTCTGACAGTGTACGAATGGAACCAACCATTTGTACAAACCTGTTACGGTCACGATCTCTTTGTGTGTTTCTGGTAATACTCATCATTGCGTATGTCTGTGGCAAAAATTGAATTTTTGACAAAAACGTCAGCCAAAAGCCAACATGGACACGGACATGATCAGTGTTACTAAAGGGATAGTTCAACCCCCAACATTAATTTCTTGTTCGGTTACTCACCCCATGAAGCCCTTGAATTCATGGAGATCGTTTAGTTTTTAATTTTAGTTTTTCTTCGCATTCCTAAGCCAATTATTTGATGAGCGGCGGGCTCAAAGAGTCTCCATTGAGTCGTCTCCTACTGAGCAGCCACTCTGTCATCAAATGATTGGCTTAGGAATGCGACAAAAACAAAACAATCTCCACAAATTTGAGGCTTCAAAAATACGTCGTTTTTTTTGCGGGGTGGACAATCCCTTTAACAGCCCAGTGGTTTGGTTCCCAAACTTTTTCATGTCAAGGACCCACAAATTGACATTTATTAGCCCGCGGACCCCACTTTGGGAACCATAGACCTAGCCAACAAAGGGCTGCATTTTTCAGCTGGGTAAAAATGAACGTCTTTGCTTGTGTTGCACAGACTACTGCCTGGACATGCGGTCTCAGACTTGTTGATGAGTTGAGGTTGGATGAGTGATATTATAGAATAGCATGTTGTGATCTACTGCTGGGTTCATAAATACAAACAACCCAACCAAAATTGTCATTTCAGGGAACACGAGGGCGTCAAGGTGAGCCTGGACTCAAGGGGCCCCCGGGAGTGGGATACCCAGGTGATACGGTAAGGGAGCTTAAATATCATCTTTGGTCTCGTTTTAACTGCCAACCTTAAAGGGGAATTTATCCCTAAACCTTTTTTTACAAAAGTAAGTTGATAATTATGTATATTGACCAAAAAATAAATAAAGATATAGGGGAGCTGGGGCTGGGGCTGGAGCTGGGGCTGTTGCTGGGAGGGTCTAACACCAGCTCACGTAGACCAGGAAAAGTGCAGTGTCAACAATGCATGGAGTGTTGCTGTCACATCATCTAGAACAGATGTGAACAAAAAACAAAAACCAATTGCGCGATTGAATAGGAGTTCTAGCGTTAGACCCCTCCAGCCCCAGCTTCATCTCCAGCTGCAGCTTCAGCTCCCCTATATCTTTATTTATTTTTTAATATTTTGTTTTGGTCAATATACATAATTATCAACTTACTTTTAAGACTAAGACTAAAACACTAAGGGCCCTATTTTCAGCAGTGCCTTTCAGCATCCCTAAACGTCTTTGCCTTTTTTAGAATTTTGAAAAACATTTAAAAATTGTTCAACTAGCTGATCGACATGTTGTGAGCTTGTAGATTGGCTATTTGAACTATTCAAAAATGTCTTTTCAAAATAGGGCCATAAAATGCTAAGATTTTGATATTTCGTCGACTAAGACTACTAGAGTAAGACTGAACGATTGCAGAAGACTCAATAGGACTAAGTCTAAATTGTGTTATTCAAAAAGACTAAGACTAAATCAAAATCTGCTGAAACAATTAACAGTGTATTATAGAAAGCATGTTGGTAATGATCTACTGCCAGGTTTCATAAAACAACAAAATAAAAAAACCAACCAAAAATGTGTATTTCAGGGTGCACCAGGACCTAGTGAGGCCGGACCCATTGGACGCCCGGGATATGGACACCCAGGCGATGACGTAAGGGATCTTAAATATCATCTTTGGTCTCGTTTTTTTACTGCCAACCTTATGACCTCGACTGACTGTAGACCTCATGTGCTCTCATTACAGGGTGACCGTGGCATCGCAGGCCGAGAAGGCCAACCGGGCGACAACGGTGAGCCGGGCAGCCCTGGAACCACTGGTAGACCTGTACGTACTAGACCATTTTATTAACAGCATGTCGTTACATCATTTAACCGCCTTGTCAGCCAGGTTTAATGAACCTCATGTTAGTAAGTAAGTAAGTAAGTAGCCCAAGTATGTACAGTACTATGTATGTAAGTAAATTAGTAAACTAAGTCTCATGTTGCAGATAGGCAGTGGTGGAAAGTAACTAAGCGCAAGCACTGTAGGCTACTTAAGTACAATTTTGAAGTATTTGCACTTTACTTGAGTATGTCCAATTCCCAATACTTTTAAGTACAATTTTGAAGTATTTGCACTTTACTTGAGTATGTCCAATTCCCAATACTTTTACTCCACTACATTTATTTGTCCATTACATTCACCCATTCACACACCGATGGCGGAAGAAACCATGTAAGGCACCAAATTGCTCATTGGGAGAAATTATGGGTTCAGAGTCTTGCTCAAGGACACTTCGATACTTAACCCATTTTGGGCGGGAACCCCTTTTGGTGTTAGCATTATGTTATGCTTTAGCTATTGAAAAATAGCAGATCTACAAGCTCATTTCTTTCCTTCTTTCTTTCTTTCTTTCTAATCCCAGGGCGAGACAGGACCAATAGGCGAAACAAACATCACAGTAGGTTCAACTGTTTAAATATGATCTTAGATCTGTCACAATTATCACATAATCACAATTGTTTGAGATAATCGCAATTATCGTTGAATAATTGTCATAATTGTTCCATGTTGAAAAATGTAAAAATACACTTTTGAAACATTTTCCAAAAAGAGCAGAAATAGAACTACAAACTTGTAGATCATTTCCGCTTTGTTAAATATGCCAGTAATTTATTTGTATACTTATTTGTCATATACCTGACCTGTGCACTTTTTGTTTACGAAGCCTTAAAGGCAAGCAGAGATATTTGTATTTGTTCAGATGTTCAATGGCAAAAAAAGACACTTAAATCACATGGCCATTAACGTCAGCATCAAATTATGTAGGACTAGTAATTACTTATTACTTGGAATCAAGAGTAATAGTTACATATTACTTTATATTACTTTTCGAAGAACACAATCTGTTTAGCCAGCTAATTTTACAACCGAATCCAATTCATTGGAATAAGAAGTCTCCAATCAGCCAAACTGAATAATTGCAGGATATGAAACAAAAATAGTCAACAGTCTTTTTCTGCTGCATATTCCACAAAACAATCTGTTAAGTCAGCCTCTTTTAGAACTGAATCCAATTGTTTTGAATACTAATATTAAGAAGAGGAGTCACCAATCAGCCAAAAAGGCTATAAGATAATAAAGCAGCAATCTCTCTCTACCATTTAAATGAAATGTTTTCAAACGGCAGCCAACATAACAAAAACAAAAAAGAACCCCACACACTATGTAATATGTGCTATTTTTTTTACAAAGTAAACAGTAATAATATTACTGTTTTGGCAGAGTAATAACTTACTTTACTCGTTACTGGGGAAAGTAATAATATTACAGTAATATGTAACTAGTAACTCGTTACTGCCCAACACTGGGTATTGATATAATAATAACCCAGATTCTGCTCATGTTCTCCAGATGGCATGTCTCCATCAACAGATCAGAGAAATATGTGGTAAGATTTCATGAATGCCACACTAACAAAAGGCAATGGAAAATTATTCTGTGAATGTTTGGGTTTATGTGTTAAAAAAATTGCTTTCCTCTGTTTTCAGAATGTGGCATTGTGTGCGAGCACACGCCGATGGAGCTCGTGTTCATCATTGACAGCTCGGGGAGCATTGGCGAGGTCAACTTTAACGATTTAGTCAAGCCGTTTATCATTGATATAGTGGACGAATTCACAATTGGACCCTCTACAACCAGGGTAGGACTGGTTCTCTACAGCGAGAGGAATACCGTGCAGTTCAACTTGGATGAACACAAGACCAAAGACGAGATCAAAGCGCATATTACCAAATTGCCTTATCTACGCTCGGGCACTTTCACCGGCTCAGCTATCAATACGGCCACTAAGGACATTTTCATCTTCTCCAGGCCCACTCCTAAAATCAGGAAAGTAGCAATCGTCATCACAGATGGGGAGTCGAATGATCGTCATAATCTTACGACCGCTGTGAACGCTGCTCGTGCAAAAGGCATTGAGATTCACGCCGTGGGGCTTTACAAAGAAGATAGCATTCTTCCGCCGTTTTTGGACGAGCTCCGTCTCATCGCCAATAGAGAAGAATATGTACACCCCTTTCCGATTGCGGAAATTCTTTTATCAGGTGATTAATATATTCTGTATTGTTTTGTTGTGTCAATGCAAAAAAAAAAAAAAAGCTGTTACACAACAGGTCTTACATGAATCTAGAGCATTTCCTGTAATCTAAAAATAAATATTGTCTTTTTCAGCACTGCGTAAGGACCTCCTCCTTGAAGTGTGTCGCAGTTCAAACAACAAAAGGGTGGATGCATGTGCCAGCAGCCAGCAGGTGAGCGTCTCGATTTTTCTTTTCCCTTTTCTTTTTGTTCTATAAGATCATGTGTTGCTCATCAGTGGTGGAAAACGTACTATATAACGTACTGTAGTGTAGGCTATATATATTTTGTTTACCCGAGTATGTAGAAATACTCTGTTAGAAGTGAAAATTCTAAATTGACTTGAGTAAAAGTACACAAGTGTTGGTATCAACATGTACTTAAAGTGCCAAAAGTAAAAGTTCTCATTATGCAGAATGCCCCATTTCAAGTTTCCAATGTATACAAATCTTTTGAAAATAGCAGATCTACAATGTGTTGCATGATCGCGACGCATTGTGACCTTGTAGTGAGCCATCTTCAAATGGCTGAAATGTATATAGGGCTGAAGTGGTTCACTGTATGTTTTGTAATAATAATCAATTTATTTTTTCCTCGGATAACAGACCTACGGATATTAAGAAGATGCCCCAGGAAGCAGCCCATATATGGAATTGATTCTGTGAACCCTCGACTCCACTACAACAATACTATCACGTTCACCTTTGTTTGTCAAAACACGACCTCTGCTGGTTTCATTATGCAAGTGAATATCGGTCCATTTGGCTAAACGTGCACACACTCAAGAAGAGTGGCAACTGGATAAAGTGAGGATGAGGATTTTACCGTGTAGCTGTGCGAAGCTGCTAGCATATCACTGTTTATTAGGAACTACTGATTGAGAATCACAAAGTCTATTAGGTATATTACTTCACACATGTAAGGTAATTATTGTCTGTGGAACTTTTAGTCAAGGGTTTGGCTATATCCTCAAATTACGTTTAATTTTCATTATCCTTTCAGGTTGGTTGACATATAGATTAGTATTACACCTCTGCTCTGACCAATATGATGTGAAAGACTGTGTATTTTACTATTTTTTGCAAGACAGACCTAGCAGTCAATCTCATGAGCTCATGTGAGACGTCCTTTGAATGGAGGTGAACCCAGTGTTGTCTGTTGTTACCAGATTGTGATCCCTCGTCTTTTAGGATATTTTTCATATGACAGAAATGATGCCTAAATAATGTTGAACAATAAAAATCCTTCCTATAATGAGATAAGTTGTATGGTGTTTTAATTCTTAAGGGAATCGCAGAGAGCCATTTTTAGAACTCCGCTAAACCCAGGTATATTTTACAATTTGAGGTATTTCAACATGACATTTCAAACACCATGGGGGAGGCCCTATCATGGAGGAAAACTGCCCATTGTGGGTCTATGGAATTTATTCTTTTCACTAGTCCATTTTAAACTTGCATATCGATTAGATGGCATTTTAGATTAAATTTAGACAAGATTATAGTCAATCATAATAGCCAAAAGATTAAAGAGATAACACATGTGATCACACACACACACACACACACACACACACACACACACACACACACACACACACACACACACACACACACACACACAAACACACACCCTGTATGGTCAAAAGTTAAGGAACATAATATGCCCTTTGTATTATTTCTGTACGCCTATATCAGAAAAAAATAGATTTTTATGTTAGACATTGAGGGAAATTAAGATTCTCTGAGTTTTTACAAAAACGCTGCTTATAAACTAACTGGTGAATCGTCCGATAACCGATAAGGTTATCAAAACAATAATAATAATAAATCAATATGTGACAGCTGCTGAATGTTGGGGTACCATTAACAACCTATATAAGGCAAAACATTCAAATTGTCATTCTGCTCTATAAGTAGGCCTACTATATGTTACGGGTCAAACTTGGGGGTTTCATGATTCTGAATGCATTCCAAGCATTTGTTTTGCACAAAAATCACTCCTTGGGCTAAAAATGGCCATAGCAGTCATTACAAATGTGAAAGTGTGCATAGGTTATGGTACACCGATTTTAAGCAGCTGTCACATATTCTCATAGGGATTATTAGGGAAACGGAATTCAATGCTCCTCCAGCAAGCCACCATAAATCACACATCATGAACATTTAAGGCTTTACGCATCAGCATAAGGCTTTGCTTTACGCATCAGCATAAGGCTTTGCTTTACGCATCAGCATAAGGCTTTGCTTTACGCATCTGCATAAGGCTTTGCTTTACGCATCAGCATAAGGCTTTGCTTTACGCATCAGCATAAGGCTTTGCTTTACGCATCAGCATAAGGCTTTGCTTTACGCATCAGCATAAGGCTTTGCTTTACGCATCTGCATAAGGCTTTGCTTTACGCATCAGCATAAGGCTTTGCTTTACGCATCAGCATAAGGCTTTGCTTTACGCATCAGCATAAGGCTTTGCTTTACGCATCAGCATAAGGCTTTGCTTTACGCATCAGCATAAGGCTTTGCTTTACGCATCAGCATAAGGCTTTGCTTTACGCATCAGCCATTGGCTTTGTTTTACGCATCAGCATAAGGCTTTGCTTTACGCATCAGCATAACGCTTTGCTTTACGCATCAGCATAACGCTTTGTTTTAAGCAGCATCAAAATTAATAAGGCCAAACCGAATAGTTAAACTCTTTATCTTTTAGTCTATTATACCAGTGGTTCCCAAAGTGGGGTCCGGGGACCCCCAGGGGTACTTGAGGGAGTTCCAGGGGGGACCCAGCTAAATGATTATTTGTAAACAAATGGACCCTTATGGGTCTGTAACTCAGAGAGTGTACAAATGGAACCAAATGGACCCTAGCGGGTCCATTTGGTTCCATTTGTGTACACTCTCAGAGTTAAATTAACAGTGGTTTTACAATATAAATTGGGGTACCAGAGATAGAAATGCCGTTAAATCGGGGATCCGTGGCATAATGCGTGTGAAACTGGGGGTCCTTGAAATTAATGTTTCGGAATCACTGCCAGAGCCCTTATCGGGGTCACTGGCATGTTTTCAAATGGGGGGTCCGTGGCCTAATAAATGTTGATTTGGGGGTCCTTGACACGAAAAAGTTTGGGAACCACTGTATTATACAACCAAATAGGATGGCACAGCGGCCAAAATCACAAGCACCGTAACGCACACAGACCACAACACTGAACACCGCACTGCGTATTGTTTAGACCAGTAGAATAGAATAGCCCTGAAACATAATCATAATCTTATCAAAGTCATAATCGTACGAGCGTCATGTAAACCATGGCTAAGAATAGAATAGAATATAATAGAATAGAATAATAAACTACTTGCCTACCATGGCAACCTTATTGAAGAGCACCCGCCGTCGCATGTTCCTGCCATGATTCTGTGCAGACTGTGTTCGTTTTGCTTTATTTTGTTTTAAACGGGACAGTCATGACGCAACTGAAGCCAGTTTTACGCGATCGCTACATTTACAGAGAGAACGTGTACATAACATTCAGATTTCAAATATAAAGTACTCACCACGTGTGCCACGGGCAGGCCTGGAATTTCATCCTTTTAGGGGGAAGGCCACTTGGCCTTTAGTGTGGTCAACTTTTTGAGGGCACAAGGCCAAGTGCCAGGGCATGAAGGCCATCAATTAAAACAATGATTTTAAGTCCCCGGTCATCATTATTTTAGCTTAAAGGTTAAGGATGATTACATTTTTTTTTATTTAAAGGCGAACATTGGTTCAGAACAGTGCTTCTTAAATAAATAATCACAGCTTTAAATAACAAAATATAAGTAGCTAGCTACTGTTGTAAAATATTGTATAACATGTCTGTGCAACATTGTCTCATCATGATTACCTCACCTTCTGATGTTTGGTAAAATACTTCAATTACCTCAATTCTTGACGTATTTCGGAAAAATATTACGTCATGGCGTGAAGTGTAAAAAGGTCACGCTCTGACGTTTTTTATTTTTCTGTCTAAAATAATCTGAAGCTATATTATTATTCATGTCATGTTAGAGCAGGTCTGAAATAAATGTCAGAGCTGATATCGACATATAAATATGAAATAAATGCTTAAACATGTCACTATGTCTAATGTTATAACCATTGGGTTAACCAATGCTAACAGCTTCCCTGCTAAAGTATGCAAATTCCGCTAAAATCCGCCTTTTTGTACACAATCGTTTTGGAAGATAATACTAGTCTTTTACTAACTGGCTAACAGAAATAGCAGATAAAGAAGTATTAACACTGATAGTTTGTAAAAAGTGTGTTTATGTTGGTCCGCCTAAATAATGTAGCTAACGGCTATCGTTGCGGCGTTGCCAGTTTCTGCGAGAGAAATAAGCAACCCGCCCGGTATATGAAAACAAGCCCAAGCCCCCCAAAAACGCAACCTGCAAGGCTGCAACTACCAATAAGCTCAAAGTCGCTTATAATAAGAGGACTTGGCAACCCTCGCTACAGGAAGTTAAGTCATTTGACACTACTCGGTGAATATAAATAATAATAATTAAAAACATGTAGGACCAACTTCCTGTAGCGAGGGTTGCCAAGTCCTCTTATTATAAGCGACTTTGAGCTTATTGGTAGTTGCAGCCTTGCAGGTTGCGTTTTTGGGGGGCTTGGGCTTGTTTTCATATACCGGGCGGGTTGCTTATTTCTCTCGCAGAAACTGGCAACGCCGCAACGATAGCCGTTAGCTACATTATTTAGGCGGACCAACATAAACACACTTTTTACAAACTATCAGTGTTAATACTTCTTTATCTGCTTTTTCTGTTAGCCAGTTAGTAAAAGACTAGTATTATCTTCCAAAACGATTGTGTACAAAAAGGCGGATTTTAGCGGAATTTGCATACTTTAGCAGGGAAGCTGTTAGCATTGGTTAACCCAATGGTTATAACATTAGACATAGTGACATGTTTAAGCATTTATTTCATATTTATATGTCGATATCAGCTCTGACATTTATTTCAGACCTGCTCTAACATGACATGAATAATAATATAGCTTCAGATTATTTTAGACAGAAAAATAAAAAACGTCAGAGCGTGACCTTTTTACACTTAAGTCACGCCATGACGTAATATTTTTCCGAAATACGTCAAGAATTGAGGTAATTGAAGTATTTTACCAAACATCAGAAGGTGAGGTAATCATGATGAGACAATGTTGCACAGACATGTTATACAATATTTTACAACAGTAGCTAGCTACTTATATTTTGTTATTTAAAGCTGTGATTATTTATTTAAGAAGCACTGTTCTGAACCAATGTTCGCCTTTAAATTAAAAAAAATGTAATCATCCTTAACCTTTAAGCTAAAATAATGATGACCGGGGACTTAAAATCATTGTTTTAATTGATGGCCTTCATGCCCTGGCACTTGGCCTTGTGCCCTCAAAAAGTTGACCACACTAAAGGCCAAGTGGCCTTCCCCCTAAAAGGATGAAATTCCAGGCCTGCCCGTGGCACACGTGGTGAGTACTTTATATTTGAAATCTGAATGTTATGTACACGTTCTCTCTGTAAATGTAGCGATCGCGTAAAACTGGCTTCAGTTGCGTCATGACTGTCCCGTTTAAAACAAAATAAAGCAAAACGAACACAGTCTGCACAGAATCATGGCAGGAACATGCGACGGCGGGTGCTCTTCAATAAGGTTGCCATGGTAGGCAAGTAGTTTATTATTCTATTCTATTATATTCTATTCTATTCTTAGCCATGGTTTACATGACGCTCGTACGATTATGACTTTGATAAGATTATGATTATGTTTCAGGGCTATTCTATTCTACTGGTCTAAACAATACGCAGTGCGGTGTTCAGTGTTGTGGTCTGTGTGCGTTACGGTGCTTGTGATTTTGGCCGCTGTGCCATCCTATTTGGTTGTATAATACAGTGGTTCCCAAACTTTTTCGTGTCAAGGACCCCCAAATCAACATTTATTAGGCCACGGACCTACGCTGATTCGTAAAGCAAAGCCTTATGCTGATGCGTAAAGCAAAGCCTTATGGTGATGCGTAAAGCAAAGCCTTATGCTGATGCGTAAAGCAAAGCCTTATGCAGATGCGTAAAGCAAAGCCTTATGCTGATGCGTAAAGCAAAGCCTTATGCTGATGCGTAAAGCAAAGCCTTATGCTGATGCGTAAAGCAAAGCCTTATGCTGATGCGTAAAGCAAAGCCTTATGCTGATGCGTAAAGCAAAGCCTTATGCAGATGCGTAAAGCAAAGCCTTATGCAGATGCGTAAAGCAAAGCCTTATGCTGATGCGTAAAGCAAAGCCTTATGCTGATGCGTAAAGCAAAGCCTTATGCTGATGCATAAAGCCTTAAATGTTCATGATGTGTGATTTATGGTGGCTTGCTGGAGGAGCATTGAATTCCGTTTCCCTAATAATCCCTATGAGAATATGTGACAGCTGCTTAAAATCGGTGTACCATAACCTATGCACACTTTCACATTTGTAATGACTGCTATGGCCATTTTTAGCCCAAGGAGTGATTTTTGTGCAAAACAAATGCTTGGAATGCATTCAGAATCATGAAACCCCCAAGTTTGACCCGTAACATATAGGCCTACTTATAGAGCAGAATGACAATTTGAATGTTTTGCCTTATATAGGTTGTTAATGGTACCCCAACATTCAGCAGCTGTCACATATTGATTTATTATTATTATTGTTTTGATAACCTTATCGGTTATCGGACGATTCACCAGTTAGTTTATAAGCAGCGTTTTTGTAAAAACTCAGAGAATCTTAATTTCCCTCAATGTCTAACATAAAAATCTATTTTTTTCTGATATAGGCGTACAGAAATAATACAAAGGGCATATTATGTTCCTTAACTTTTGACCATACAGGGTGTGTGTTTGTGTGTGTGTGTGTGTGTGTGTGTGTGTGTGTGTGTGTGTGTGTGTGTGTGTGTGTGTGTGTGTGTGTGTGTGTGTGTGTGTGTGTGTGTGTGTGATCACATGTGTTATCTCTTTAATCTTTTGGCTATTATGATTGACTATAATCTTGTCTAAATTTAATCTAAAATGCCATCTAATCGATATGCAAGTTTAAAATGGACTAGTGAAAAGAATAAATTCCATACACCCACAATGGGCAGTTTTCCTCCATGATAGGGCCTCCCCCATGGTGTTTGAAATGTCATGTTGAAATACCTCAAATTGTAAAATACTAGAATTTCGCGGGCCTTCGGCCCGCTCATCCCAGAGTTGCGTTGCCCCGCGTTGCGATACAGAAGTCCACAGATACAGAAGTGCACAGTGACACGCGTTGTATGCAGCTGTTTTGTGTTGCAGCGCGCGTGTAGTGTTGTTGTTGTTATCCATATATGCGCCTCGGTTCGTCCCGTTTGTTCCACGCCAGGTGTCGACGCAGTCGTTGGCGCAAATTTCTTATTATTTTAACTGTGTATGTAATCGCGGCTAGTAGCACACATATTTTTTTAGGAGCACGATGAAAAGTTATCAAATAATGTGTTTGAGGGCCCTCCTATATACAGCTTTAGTCCCCACACGTCTCAATATTTGCCATTGACAAAGAACAGAGAAATTAGGTCGAAATGCCGCTAAATATGACGTAAATTAAAATGTATTATATATATATTTTTTTTTAATTGAATGTAAATACTTTACTTGTAAAAAAAACCTGGCAACCCGCACCCCGCGGTCATTTTCCGCTAACCGGAGCGGTGCTCCCTAGCCTGCTGGAGGGGTTCACATCATCCCATGCACCCTCGAGAGGAAAAAGAAGGGAAATAAATGCAGCCTTGAGCCTACCTACCAATGTGGTGTTGTGGAGCTTGATCACCTCCTCCTCCTCCTTTTCTCCCCAAATTGCCAATCCCAATAAATGCAAAAGTTGCCTAGTGTGAATACTTCCACAGCCTAATTACTAAAGGATAAACTATCAGTCTTCTCCGAAATCGGTCAATGTTTGTCAACGCAGCACGTGTTGACAACGCATAGTAAACAGAAGCCGTGTGTGTGTCACACCAAAAGTGGTGACCTATAGAATCCTGTACATAGAAGCATCACGCAATCGTCTCCCTCCCTGTGTGGGTCACATGGTGGGCTTTGAGCAAATGGGAGAGGGAATGTAGTGTTGCCAGGTCCACGTATTGTAAGCGAGTGGTAGTGTGTGTAAGTAGCGTGTTGAATGGCATTTTTTCTGTGCTTGTTTTCATAGACGTGGCAACAAATTAGGCGGGGGTGCCGGTGCTTGTGGCGTGTTTGTGTTTATTATTTATATTGATATTGTTTGCGAGTGTGGACGGGAGCCGGCTTTAGTGGCAGTGCGATGACAATTTTTACGCGGGTGGTGTTGAGTGTGGCCGAGCGTCGCGACATTAGGAGATAGGGAACGAACGACGCGGAGGGTAAGTGTGTGACGTGTTAGTGTGTTGTTGCAGTGTGTGTTGCAGCGTGTTGCAGCGTGTCAGTGACGTAGTAGCTGGTGACTTTCTTTTCGTGGTTTGGGCACAGCTTTTGGGCACACCTTTTCAAATGTATAATAGATACCTGGGTTTAGCGGAGTTCTAAAAATGGCTCTCTGCGATTCCCTTAAGAATTAAAACACCATACAACTTATCTCATTATAGGAAGGATTTTTATTGTTCAACATTATTTAGGCATCATTTCTGTCATATGAAAAATATCCTAAAAGACGAGGGATCACAATCTGGTAACAACAGACAACACTGGGTTCACCTCCATTCAAAGGACGTTTTGATTGATTGATTGAAGAATTTATTAACAGTTTGCAGAATTACAGTACATTTCAAGCACAAACTCAATACAAAGGCTGTTAACTGTGAGTGGACGACCCAATTAAGCATTACACTTGTTTCCAACAGGGTCCACCATGTTCAAATCATCAAAACATTTAGAGACGTACAAATAGACACTTCTATAGACAGAACAGGAATTCATCAACATGAGCTCATGAGATTGACATGATTGACTGCTAGGTCTGTCTTGCAAAAAATAGTAAAATACACAGTCTTTCACATCATATTGGTCAGAGCAGAGGTGTAATACTAATCTATATGTCAACCAACCTGAAAGGATAATGAAAATTAAACGTAATTTGAGGATATAGCCAAACCCTTGACTAAAAGTTCCACAGACAATAATTACCTTACATGTGTGAAGTAATATACCTAATAGACTTTGTGATTCTCAATCAGTAGTTCCTAATAAACAGTGATATGCTAGCAGCTTCGCACAGCTACACGGTAAAATCCTCATCCTCACTTTATCCAGTTGCCACTCTTCTTGAGTGTGTGCACGTTTAGCCAAATGGACCGATATTCACTTGCATAATGAAACCAGCAGAGGTCGTGTTTTGACAAACAAAGGTGAACGTGATAGTATTGTTGTAGTGGAGTCGAGGGTTCACAGAATCAATTCCATATATGGGCTGCTTCCTGGGGCATCTTCTTAATATCCGTAGGTCTGTTATCCGAGGAAAAAATAAATTGATTATTATTACAAAACATACAGTGAACCACTTCAGCCCTATATACATTTCAGCCATTTGAAGATGGCTCACTACAAGGTCACAATGCGTCGCGATCATGCAACACATTGTAGATCTGCTATTTTCAAAAGATTTGTATACATTGGAAACTTGAAATGGGGCATTCTGCATAATGAGAACTTTTACTTTTGGCACTTTAAGTACATGTTGATACCAACGCTTGTGTACTTTTACTCAAGTCAATTTAGAATTTTCACTTCTAACAGAGTATTTCTACATACTCGGGTAAACAAAATATATATAGCCTACACTACAGTACGTTATATAGTACGTTTTCCACCACTGATGAGCAACACATGATCTTATAGAACAAAAAGAAAAGGGAAAAGAAAAATCGAGACGCTCACCTGCTGGCTGCTGGCACATGCATCCACCCTGATGTTGTTTGAACTGCGACACACTTCAAGGAGGACGTCCTTACGCAGTGCTGAAAAAGACAATATTTATTTTTAGATTACAGGAAATGCTCTAGATTCATGTAAGACCTGTTGTGTAACAGCTTTTTTTTTTTTTTTTGCATTGACACACAACAAAACAATACAGAATATATTAATCACCTGATAAAAGCATTTCCGATAGCTTGTAGTAGTGTACATATTCTTCTCTATTGGCGATGAGACGGAGCTCGTCCAAAAACGGCGGAAGAATTCTATCTTCTTTGTAAACCCCCACGGCGTGAATCTCAATGCCTTCTGCACGAGCAGCGTTCACAGCGGTCATAAGCTTATGAGGATCATTCTTATTCGACTCCCCATCTGTGATGACGATTGCTACTTTCCTGATTTTAGGAGTGGGCCTGGAGAAGATGAAAATGTCCTTAGTGGCCGTATTGATAGCTGAGCCGGTGAAAGTGCCCGAGCGTAGATAAGCCAATTTGGTAATATGCGCTTTGATCTCGTCTTTGGTCTTGTGTTCATCCAAGTTGAACTGCACGGTATTCCTCTCGCTGTAGAGAACCAGTCCTACCCTGGTTGTAGAGGGTCCAATTGTGAATTCGTCCACTATATTAATGATAAACGGCTTGACTAAATCGTTAAAGTTGTCCTCGCCAATGCTCCCCGAGCTGTCAATGATGAACACGAGCTCCATCGGCGTGTGCTCGCACACAATGCCACATTCTGAAAACAGAGGAAAGCAATTTTTTTAACACATAAACCCAAACATTCACAGAATAATTTTCCATTGCCTTTTGTTAGTGTGGCATTCATGAAATCTTACCACATATTTCTCTGATCTGTTGATGGAGACATGCCATCTGGAGAACATGAGCAGAATCTGGGTTATTATTATATCAATACCCAGTGTTGGGCAGTAACGAGTTACTAGTTACATATTACTGTAATATTATTACTTTCCCCAGTAACGAGTAAAGTAAGTTATTACTCTGCCAAAACAGTAATATTATTACTGTTTACTTTGTAAAAAAAATAGCACATATTACATAGTGTGTGGGGTTCTTTTTTGTTTTTGTTATGTTGGCTGCCGTTTGAAAACATTTCATTTAAATGGTAGAGAGAGATTGCTGCTTTATTATCTTATAGCCTTTTTGGCTGATTGGTGACTCCTCTTCTTAATATTAGTATTCAAAACAATTGGATTCAGTTCTAAAAGAAGCTGACTTAACAGATTGTTTTGTGGAATATGCAGCAGAAAAAGACTGTTGACTATTTTTGTTTCATATCCTGCAATTATTCAGTTTGGCTGATTGGAGACTTCTTATTCCAATGAATTGGATTCGGTTGTAAAATTAGCTGGCTAAACAGATTGTGTTCTTCGAAAAGTAATATAAAGTAATATGTAACTATTACTCTTGATTCCAAGTAATAAGTAATTACTAGTCCTACATAATTTGATGCTGACGTTAATGGCCATGTGATTTAAGTGTCTTTTTTTGCCATTGAACATCTGAACAAATACAAATATCTCTGCTTGCCTTTAAGGCTTCGTAAACAAAAAGTGCACAGGTCAGGTATATGACAAATAAGTATACAAATAAATTACTGGCATATTTAACAAAGCGGAAATGATCTACAAGTTTGTAGTTCTATTTCTGCTCTTTTTGGAAAATGTTTCAAAAGTGTATTTTTACATTTTTCAACATGGAACAATTATGACAATTATTCAACGATAATTGCGATTATCTCAAACAATTGTGATTATGTGATAATTGTGACAGATCTAAGATCATATTTAAACAGTTGAACCTACTGTGATGTTTGTTTCGCCTATTGGTCCTGGCTCGCCCTGGGATTAGAAAGAAAGAAAGAAAGAAGGAAAGAAATGAGCTTGTAGATCTGCTATTTTTCAATAGCTAAAGCATAACATAATGCTAACACCAAAAGGGGTTCCCGCCCAAAATGGGTTAAGTATCGAAGTGTCCTTGAGCAAGACTCTGAACCCATAATTTCTCCCAATGAGCAATTTGGTGCCTTACATGGTTTCTTCCGCCATCGGTGTGAATGGGTGAATGTAATGGACAAATAAATGTAGTGGAGTAAAAGTATTGGGAATTGGACATACTCAAGTAAAGTGCAAATACTTCAAAATTGTACTTAAGTAGCCTACAGTGCTTGCGCTTAGTTACTTTCCACCACTGCCTATCTGCAACATGAGACTTAGTTTACTAATTTACTTACATACATAGTACTGTACATACTTGGGCTACTTACTTACTTACTTACTAACATGAGGTTCATTAAACCTGGCTGACAAGGCGGTTAAATGATGTAACGACATGCTGTTAATAAAATGGTCTAGTACGTACAGGTCTACCAGTGGTTCCAGGGCTGCCCGGCTCACCGTTGTCGCCCGGTTGGCCTTCTCGGCCTGCGATGCCACGGTCACCCTGTAATGAGAGCACATGAGGTCTACAGTCAGTCGAGGTCATAAGGTTGGCAGTAAAAAAACGAGACCAAAGATGATATTTAAGATCCCTTACGTCATCGCCTGGGTGTCCATATCCCGGGCGTCCAATGGGTCCGGCCTCACTAGGTCCTGGTGCACCCTGAAATACACATTTTTGGTTGTTTTTTTTATTTTGTTGTTTTATGAAACCTGGCAGTAGATCATTACCAACATGCTTTCTATAATACACTGTTAATTGTTTCAGCAGATTTTGATTTAGTCTTAGTCTTTTTGAATAACACAATTTAGACTTAGTCCTATTGAGTCTTCTGCAATCGTTCAGTCTTACTCTAGTAGTCTTAGTCGACGAAATATCAAAATCTTAGCATTTTATGGCCCTATTTTGAAAAGACATTTTTGAATAGTTCAAATAGCCAATCTACAAGCTCACAACATGTCGATCAGCTAGTTGAACAATTTTTAAATGTTTTTCAAAATTCTAAAAAAGGCAAAGACGTTTAGAGATGCTGAAAGGCACTGCTGAAAATAGGGCCCTTAGTGTTTTAGTCTTAGTCTTAAAAGTAAGTTGATAATGATGTATATTGACCAAAACAAAATATTAAAAAATAAATAAAGATATAGGGGAGCTGAAGCTGCAGCTGGAGATGAAGCTGGGGCTGGAGGGGTCTAACGCTAGAACTCCTATTCAATCGCGCAATTGGTTTTTGTTTTTTGTTCACATCTGTTCTAGATGATGTGACAGCAACACTCCATGCATTGTTGACACTGCACTTTTCCTGGTCTACGTGAGCTGGTGTTAGACCCTCCCAGCAGCAGCCCCAGCTCCAGCCCCAGCCCCAGCTCCCCTATATCTTTATTTATTTTTTGGTCAATATACATAATTATCAACTTACTTTTGTAAAAAAAGGTTTAGGGATAAATTCCCCTTTAAGGTTGGCAGTTAAAACGAGACCAAAGATGATATTTAAGCTCCCTTACCGTATCACCTGGGTATCCCACTCCCGGGGGCCCCTTGAGTCCAGGCTCACCTTGACGCCCTCGTGTTCCCTGAAATGACAATTTTGGTTGGGTTGTTTGTATTTATGAACCCAGCAGTAGATCACAACATGCTATTCTATAATATCACTCATCCAACCTCAACTCATCAACAAGTCTGAGACCGCATGTCCAGGCAGTAGTCTGTGCAACACAAGCAAAGACGTTCATTTTTACCCAGCTGAAAAATGCAGCCCTTTGTTGGCTAGGTCTATGGTTCCCAAAGTGGGGTCCGCGGGCTAATAAATGTCAATTTGTGGGTCCTTGACATGAAAAAGTTTGGGAACCAAACCACTGGGCTGTTAAAGGGATTGTCCACCCCGCAAAAAAAACGACGTATTTTTGAAGCCTCAAATTTGTGGAGATTGTTTTGTTTTTGTCGCATTCCTAAGCCAATCATTTGATGACAGAGTGGCTGCTCAGTAGGAGACGACTCAATGGAGACTCTTTGAGCCCGCCGCTCATCAAATAATTGGCTTAGGAATGCGAAGAAAAACTAAAATTAAAAACTAAACGATCTCCATGAATTCAAGGGCTTCATGGGGTGAGTAACCGAACAAGAAATTAATGTTGGGGGTTGAACTATCCCTTTAGTAACACTGATCATGTCCGTGTCCATGTTGGCTTTTGGCTGACGTTTTTGTCAAAAATTCAATTTTTGCCACAGACATACGCAATGATGAGTATTACCAGAAACACACAAAGAGATCGTGACCGTAACAGGTTTGTAACTCTGAGAGTGTACAAATGGTTGGTTCCATTCGTACACTGTCAGAGTTAAGGGGGTCCTTGCAAATAAAACATTTGGAGAACCACTAGTACTAGTTGGACTCCTAATGTGCCATACATATTCGGAGGAAAACCTGGACATTCTTAACTTGACATTCTGTAATTGGTTCTTATGCAAAACAGAAAATGTAAAATTTGCTGCGGACAAGGCCAAGTCTTTGCCACGGACACATTTGTCCGTGTGCGCCTGTGCAGACATATTGATGAATGACACCTGCTGTGAAGTAGGCGCTCTCCATTGGTTTTGATCAGAATGCTGAAGTTCTGTCCTAATTTCTGACTCAACCAAGCGTCTCATTTTGGAATATTAACGCTTCTAAAGAGAGATCAGACGAGGTAGCGTAAAGTAGTAATGGAACATTAATACCTCCCGGGTTTTGGGTGGGAGATGGAAGGCAGGGGCTTTTCAGAGTAAAATCTGCCCATCTGCTTGGCACTCTAGGTGCCTTTATTCTGACTCAACTCTAGCAGCATCATAAGTGTTAACACTGATCATGTCACAAGGTGATGTGTTTTTCTTACCGGTTGTCCTTCCACCGTCACAGTTGGGCCAACTCCTCCTTGGGGCCCTTTGGGGCCAATGCCTCCCTGTAAGAGATTTATACCGTAAGCCAGTGGTGAAGAAAAACAATACTACATTTGTACCTATAAGTAACAGGATCAATACGGCAATGTAGAAATACTCTGTTACAAGTAAACGTCCACAATTCAAAATGTACTTCTTTTGTACTTTTGTACTTCAAAAAAGTACAAAAGTATTGGCATCAAAATGTAGTTGACAATACCAAAAGTACTCATACAAAATGTCCCAGTTCAGGTTTTCAAATGTATACAATGTTGCGATGTGTTACGCTGTGACAAATGTATACAATGTTGCGATGTGTTACGCTGTGATCAAATGTATACAATGTTGCGATGTGTTACGCTGTGATCAAATGTATACAATGTTGCATTGTGTTACGCTGTGATCAAATGTATACAATGTTGCGATGTGTTACGCTGTGAGTTTGTCGGGTGTCCACGTTCGCTTTTTGCGGAATGTTCTAAAATAGAAATTGTCGACTTCCCATTTTTAATGACAAGCCCAGCATAGGGATTGATTATTAATTGATTGTTGTTGTTATTACTTATCGACTATCATTTTATAAATTGCGAAATGGATGGGTTTGATTGGTCTGTTGCACCCCTGGTCTACTGTATATACATATGTACACACTAACCTTGGGGCCGGGGTTTCCATTGCGGGCAGCACCCTTTTCACCTTGAGCGCCTTTCATGCCTTGAGAACCCTAGAAAAGGTGCACGGAAAGGTCAAGCCACATTCATTTCCCCAATTTTGCTTCTTTTTTTTACATTTTATTTTGTTTAGATCAAATAGGAAATTCATTGAGAATTGTTTATACAAACCTCAGGGCCGGGGCGGCCTGTCCCTGGTAGACCAATTGGACCTGTTGTGCCAGTATATCCAGGAAGACCCTGGTGAAACGGCATTAAGCACACAGTGAGTCAATTGGAATTAGAGAGTAAATTGGGGTGGATTTTTACACTCTTCCAAGGTTCAAGACTGCACTTTGTTACATCTTGTATACAGGTAGTACCTGTATACAACTTATTTTTGTTTGGCTTCCTTTAGACAATGCAGCAGCATAGATAATAACATCAAACAGCAAAAAGATGGTATAAAGAGAGTACAAAAAAAGAGCAAACAAAGCATAAAATTAGACAGTAAATGGACAATGATTTTGCGGTGTACCAATTATATGCTTCTTTACAAACAAAAACAAACAAACAAACCAACCAAAATTAAATCCTTATGTAAGTCTTTCCAAAATAGCAATGCTAACCTTTGCTCCAGGAAACCCGGCGATTTCACGGCCAGGCAGCCCAGTAGGTCCAATTGGGCCCTGTTCGCCCTGGAATAAAGAACAAGATCATGAGCATTGCATCACACTGGTACCTCCGTGACAATATTCCAGACTGTATAGGCTAGTTGTCTATACCTGTCGATGGAGTACACAGGCCCTGATATTTGTTACCTTGGATCCTGGTATGTCTAGCTGAAATTGTAATTTGCAATAACGTAACGTGTGTGTGCGCGCGTGTGTCCAGTCTGTCCAACAAAGTGGTTCATTTTTTTTTAACCCACGCAGCAAACTAAGACTGCGAGCGAATGACCACACGTTGTATTGTATTGTATAAGACCAAAGATAATATTTAAGTGTCCTTACCTCATCACCTGGCAATCCAACTCCCGGCAGCCCCATGGGTCCGGTCCAGCCTTTAGGCCCTGGTTCACCCTGAAATTACAAATTCGTTTTTTGACTTGACATTCTGTAATTGGTTCTCATAATGGAAATAAGAACATTATAATGGCGTGCAAAATAGAAAATGTAAAATTTGCTGCGGAGGAGAAGGCCAAGTCTTTGCCATGGACACATTTGTCCGTGTGAGGACATGTACGTATAACGTCTACACTCTACACGTCCTCTCAATTGAAACCGCAGCGTGCCTCGGACATGTATGCACGTCTTTAGGTCCTTTTTAAGGGAGATACAATGACTCGACTTAATTGCACTGCCATGCCAACAACCCAGAAAAGTTCCACTGTAGAATCCTGATTCGTACACTTAAATAAAATTTCACAATATAGCGCTATAATGTAAATATGGCAATTATTAACTAATCTGACTGGCATACTGTACTGTGGATCGGGTATTTTGAAATAGCCAAAGTTTAAACAGGGCTGAAGTGGTTTATGTATGTTTTGTAATAATTTAAATTTTACAAAGTTACTAGTTTTCAAATAAATGTAGTGGATTAATTGTGCAATATCTGCCTCTGAGAGATGTAGTGTAGTAGAAGAAGTAAAAGTATTTGTACTAAACGCCTCAAAATTGTACATGTTTCTTTCCACCACTGACGGTACATTTGTGCAACACCACTTGATTTACCGTAGAATCGATGAGCAGAATTCGGATAAAAAGTAAAGAACTGTAAGAAGAGAGCGTGCGACCAAATCAAATTATGAGTATGGTTCTCTCCTCACCTTCGCTCCCTGGCCTCCGTTGGGTCCTGGGGGTCCAGAATACCCGTGGCCGCCTTTCTTACCCATGTCACCCTGGCAGGGATTAGAGAACATTGTTGTTTTTATGTTTTGCAACGTGACAGCACTTTTTAGACTTAGATAGCATTTGATACAGACTTATAGCATGTTATGTAGACAGCACAATAATTGCATTGTATGTAGTCATAGCACTTCATTGTATATATGTACAGCATAGTATAGTATATATGTATAGTTTATATGTACAGTGTCATTATATAGATATGTTCTAGCTACGTTCTTAGCTTACGCATGTTTCTTGATAAATGCTTTTTATATATGTGATGTATTCCCATGCTTTTGTTCTTGCTTAATGTAAATCGCTCTGGATTAAGCTAAATGCCTAAATTGTAAATTGTAAATTGTGATCCAAGGTTATAATGCTTATAGTTCATATGGGGCCACATGATGCGACCCCCACCTTCACTTAATGCGGCGCCCAGGTTAAACCATTTTAGGCCTGACGTCGGAATTTATAAAAATGTCTTCTAAATCCTGACAGTTTTCTGTCAGGATTTGCGCCACATTTTCACGATTTTAAATAAATAAATAGCAGCTATTGAAAAATAGCAGATCTACAAGCTCATAGCGCGCCACCGAGTGGCGCGCTATGAGCTTGTAGATCTGCTATTTTTCAATAGCTAAATTATAACAATGTTTAAAACACCAAAAGGGGTTCCCGCCAAAAATGGGTTAATATCGGAATACTAGTAAAGAAATGCAAAAAAATACGCACACGATTTTATGCTCCCAGAACTTTCTTTACTTGGTAACGTTTGGAGCCGTAGCCCTTCCTCAGACCTTCACCAGGTGAATGCTACAGCTCGAAACGTTACCACTTTAAGTAAAGTAAAGTTCTGGGACCATACATTTTTTGGCATTTCTTTACTTGTGACTTCTTGTAATCCAGCACCCTACCTAGTAGGCACTCGGATGTACGTGTTCCTTTTTGGCTGTTGTTTCAGCCTCCTCTACCACTTAATATCGGAAAACTGACATATTATTGATTTCAGCTGTTACAATTCCAAACATGCAAACATGACCCACTTTAATTAGTCTATATTAATGACTAGTATTAAAAATGCTGTCTCTTTATGTCCAATGTGTTTGCATTTAAGTTCATATAAGTAACTATTATAACCTTGGCGAGTTGGCGTGATCTCTACACTGACACACTGTTCAACACACAATACAAGATGTCCGTGAATGTCAAACACACCTTCATTCCTTGAGGGCCTTTGCCAGGTGCTCCTTTGCATCCTTCTGGGCCAGCTGGGCCGGGCAAGCCCTGAGGGAGGAAGAGAAGAGAACCATGTTCAAACCCTTTCCAATGTGTCCACGATAGTGCTGTACGGTCAGTGGTGGAAAAAGTACTCAATTGTTTTACTTAAGTAAAAGTACCAATACTGCAATTTAGAACTACTTCGTTACAAGTAAAAGTATAGAATTGAAAATGTACTTGAGTAAAAGTACAAAAGTATCGGCATCAAAATGTACTTAAAGTACTAAAAGTAAAAGTACTCATTGTGCAGAATGTGCCATTTCACAAGTTCAAAATGTGTACAAAATGTATTGAAAATAGCAGATCTACAAGCTCACAATGCGTCGTGTTGCGACGCATTGTGAGCTTGTAGATCGGCTATTTTCAAATGGCCGAAATGTATAGGGTTGAAGTGGTTAATGTATGTTTTCTAATCAAAATTAAAATCTCCAAAGTAACTAGTAACTAAAGTTTTCAAATGATTGTAGTGGAGTAAAAGTAAAAATGTTGGCTCCGAGATGTAGTGGAGTAGAAGTAAAAGTACTGGAAATTGGAAATACTCAAGTAAAGTACAAATACCTCAACACTGTACTTAAGTACAGTACTTAAGTAAAAGTACCCCCCCCCCCCCAGAAGCAAAGACATGAGGTTAAAAAAACGGCCGGTCAAAATCAAATTTATTCTACTACATACATCAAGTCCTGGTGGTCCGTCTGTTCCGGGACGGCCGTGCTGTCCGTGCTCACCATCTGCCCCGGGGTCACCCTGCGCGACACAGTGGCATAGACACACAAATGTTGGGACAATAGACCAATAGAGAGCATTGCACAATTTGCGCGTGCATGACTTTTACACCGGGGCACGCCAAATACTGTTTTGCCATGTAAGATTTTTTTATTATTAGTATAATTTACCTTTGGTCCAGGTGCTCCGGCGGCGTCACTACCGTTAAGACCTGGATTTCCTGGGTTGCCCCGTTTACCCTACCGCCACACACGCACACACGCACACGCACACGCACGCACACAAACACAAACAACAACACATGAACAACACACCAACAAAGCAAGCACAACATTGATGCTTGTCAACAGGTTGGATAAATATCGGCTATACTGCCATTGGTTAATGTCAGCTTTATTTGCCGATACCGATATGTGTCCATCCCTACTAAAATATGCTGCATTCAAAAGACTACAACTAAAACTAAATCAAAATTGTGAAAATGAACAGTTATTATTATAGCGGCAGGTACCATGGCGCCAGTTACTCCTTTGCCGTCCTTTCCTTTGGGTCCTGGTTTTCCTTGAACACCTGGGCGTCCCTGGAAATATAGATTGATTGATTCAAATTGTTATTAACAGATTGCAGAATGGGTACAACTAAACTAACACTAAAACTAATAAGAACTAGCGAATCCACTCTAGAAACTAACTAGATTTTCTTTTTGCCAAAAACTAATAAATACATACAAATAAATTGATACATAAAAATAAAACATAAAAAAAAAAAAATCCAAAACTGTTATAACGTTGGCACGACATCAAAATGATGGGCATTTTGTGTGTCTTGACTGTGTTGATGTGCATTAATGAATCATTTTGTGTGTCTTGATCTTGACTGTGTTGATGTGCATTAATGAATCATTTTGTGTGTCTTGACTGTGTTGATGTGCATTAATGAATCCGATTAGCAGGAAACGTCTGGAGAAGGCATTACACTGACCCAGTGTTGTTTTCGTCGACTAAAACTAAGACGAAAAATGTTCGTCGACTACCTTTTTTCACTGACGGTAACTAAATAGAAACTGAATGAAAACTAAGCTATGGTGACTAAAACTAAGACTAAATATATCAACAATTTCGTCAAGAAATAAAAACTAGACTAAAATGTTAGGAAGGGACTATAGTGGACAAGAGATCCAGTGTAAGTCATTTTACACTTGGTTGCAGGCTGGAAATAGCAGATCTACAAGCTCACAACAACAGCGTTGTGAGCTTGTAGATCGGCTATTTTCAGCAAGTGTGAAATCAGCCATTACGATGGCATCAAGGCCCGCCAAAATACATTTTAGTCGACTAAATTAACCGTAGATTTAGTCGACTAAAATCGTATGATATTTAGTCGACTAAAACTAGACTAAACACTAAGACATTCCAGGTGACTAAAATGTGACTAAAACTATTCAAAAGACTAGGACTAAAACTAAAATAAAAATGTGCTGCCAAAAACAACACTGCACTGACCTCGTCTCCCTTGAGGCCAACTCCCTTGAAGCCCTCAGCTCCGGGAGGTCCTGGAAGTCCGGGTTCACCCTGGATGGAGGACATCATTAAGATTAAAGATGAATGCACATTGAACAAACAAATAAATACAATTAAATTAAATTAAAAATAAAAATAAGACTGACTTTAAAGGTATAGGGTAAGTGATATTGTAAACATAAGGTTTTGCTGTTTAAAAAGTAAAATCACAATAGGGAACCCCTTTTGGTGTTTTAAACATTATTTTATAATTTAGCTATTGAAAAATAGCAGATCAAGGCCCCGCCGAAATATTTTTTTGTGGACAAAATCAACTACATTTAGTCGACTGAAATCTTATAATAATCAGTCGATTAAAACTCGACTAAAACTGCAACGTTTCCGACGACTAATGTATGACTAAAACTAAATCAACATTTGCTGTGAACCTGCCGTACCATGGTGCCAGGTTCTCCTTTGCTGTCCTCCCCTCTACGTCCGTTGTTTCCTGGACGACCTGGGAGTCCCTGGAAATAGAGATTGATTGATTGAAGATGTATGAACAGATTGCAGAATGTGTACAGCTCAAGAGAGTTCTTGATGCTGTTGAAAACTAAAACTAATAACCGCTCTAATAATCCGCTCTAGAAACAAACTAAAACTAACTGATTTTACGTCCTTGGTATCCTTTACGACCTGGGTGTCCCTTGGAAATAGAGTACTTGATGATGTTGCATGTCATCAAAATGATGGACACAAAAAAAAAACCAACAACAACACAAAAGTTTTATTTTACGAGTCAAACGAACGCTTCGAGTCTAAATGTTTGTTTGACTCGTAAAATAAAACTTTTTTTTCAATGCACAGCTATACAGTGTGCGGAATTCCCCTCCTCGTCATGGCATTTCATTTTTCATAACTAATAAATGTGGTTCTTTTGACTCGTGACGAATGCATGATCATACCTTTGGTCCAGGACGGCCAACACCGTCTAATCCTTTCTCCCCTCTGTTACCTGGTGGTCCCGGAGGCCCCTGTAAGAGAACATTAGTCAGCATGTCTCCCAAAACGTTGCTCTGATCAGGCACTTCACTGCCCTGTAGCTCAGTGGTTTTCAACCATGTGTTACGGGGACCACCAGAGGTCTTTGAGGAGGTTCCAGGTGGTCCCCGGCTATATGATGGAGAGTTGGTCACCAAATGGACCCGTATAGATCTTGAACTCTTGAGAGTGTAAAATGAAACCAAATGGAGCCGTTACATTATTGTTAAACATCGGCATTACTTAATTTACAAGAAGTCTACACGATTACAGAATGTAGAAGAATTTGTTATCTTTGATCAACGTTTTTGGCCAAATGCTATTGATCAAAGTTTTTGGCCCAAATGCTATCAATTCCGCATTAGTCCAGCATTTGCAGTTATTCCCTGAGACAGTCAATTTTAAATCTGGGATATAGTGCAGTGCATTTTGCAAGCATAAGAGCCTGCACACAGTCGTACGTACACACACCCACCCACAGACGCAAGCTCATATACACACCTGCAGGTGTAACTAATAATGCTATTAATTATAATAATTGTTATGAGAGGTGAGGTTTCTTTAACTTACACGGGAGCCAATTTCTCCAACAACGCTAGCTCCCTTGTTGCCAACAATGCCCGGTCGCCCCATTTCACCCTGCAGATAAAGAAAAAAGATGCAAACGCTGTAAAATCCAGACACAATTACGTCTGTACATCAGAGTCATCTCAGAGTTAACGAGCAGGCAGGTTGACACTAGGGGTTTTACTGTGAACATGGCACAACGTAAAAGCAGCAATTTTGTTTTTGTTAAATGCCTGCAAGATATAGTTGATAAAAATAATTTACCCGTGCTCCAGGAGGTCCGGTTTGACTGTCTCCTTTAAGTCCTTTTTCGCCCATTGTGCCTGGTTCACCCTGAAAACATACATACAGTACATGCAGATTACATACAAGGAAGAAGCACTGGCAACCACAGTATGTGAAATGGATTACATACAAGAAGCAATACTGGCAAACACAGTACGTGAACTGACTACGTTTCAACTCATAACAGAAAAAAGAACACTCATATAAAACCATTGTACTCATATGATGGTATTGCACCATGCCGATTAAAGCAGATCTACTCCAGTGTGAAACTAAGTAATAAATGAGGCAACAGATGGTTCTTGGTTGAATAAAAGCCAGTTCAAAATGCACCAACCTTCATCCCCGGAATGCCGTCGGGTCCCTTGTCACCCAGCGGTCCTGGTGCACCCTGGGCAGAACAAACAAACATACTGCTGTGTTAATAACGAGTACGAGGCATGCACCGTACAGGTGCAACCGGCTTTTTATTACATAATCGCCTAATCGCCTTCATTTGAGATGATCACATTTATTTTTTGCATAAACGTCTGTTTACACTAGAGCGGTGCACGTTGGGCACTGGCCTACTTGGGCACGATGCAAGTTGGAAATGCGTGCCCCACCCAGTTGTTATGTATGTGTCCCTTTTATGCATCCCAAATCCCAAATATGGAGTCTATGCAGATATTTACATATTTTTTATGTCAGAACAGGCCAGCTCCATATATGGACTCTGGGCAAGGAGGGGCCCTGTCCAGAGCCCGGGCAGAGGCCTTTTGTGGCGGTCCTGGACAACCGTGGGTCCGACCGACTCGACACCGGGCACTGCACTCCCCGTGGGGGTGTGGAACAGGTTCTTGAGTTACGTGGATTACAGCCGTACACACGTATGTACGGACAGACGTACAGAGACATAGTGCATTTATAGTTAGATAGGTGTTGAAAAACGGAGGAATGTCCATACATTTTTAAACATTTCTTTACAAACACGTTACAAACATTATTTTTTTTAAATATATTTTGTGTTATTTGCGCAATTTGTGATTACGAAGCCCAAAAGGCAAACGGAAATACAAATTGTAACTTTCCAATGTTAACCCATTTTGGGCCTTTTGGTGTTTTAAACATTATGTTATAATTTAGCTATTGAAAAATAGCAGATCTACAAGCTCATAGCGCGCCACCGAGTGGCGCGCTACGAGCTTGTAAGTCTGCTATTTTTGAAAAATCGTGAAATTATTTATTTCAGAAAACTGGAGGATTTAGAAGATTTTTTAAAAATGTTGAGGTCAGGCCTAAATGCGTTAAAAAAAACAAAAAAAAACAATTAACAATCAGCTTAAATTTCTAACCGTGACAGCCGTAGTAATAGTATGGGCACGACTTTTTTTTTTTTTTTCACCCGCAACCGCAAATTCATTATCCGCCCGCTATCCAACCGCATCATCCTATTTATATTAACCGCACCACCCGCCAACCGCGGTCACCCGCAGCAACCGCGACTAAATCCGCCATCCGCATGGTCTCTCACTGCTTACTAATACAAGCTAAACCACAGAGCCGTAACGTAAAGGGATAAACCATCACTGACCTTCATGCCTTTCGTTCCTGTTTCTCCAAGTGGACCTGTAGGGCCCTGATCGACATCACACAGGAAAGACAATTAATACATGATGTCACAACTTGTGAAAGAATAATATGACACTGAAAATATGGCACTATAGACGTATAATGGTGGTCTTTCTACGTACCCTGGTTCCGTTCTCGCCTTGAACGCCACATTTGCCCCTTTCACCCTGCAATGGAAAATAGCATTACAAAATTGTCCTTCCACATATTGTACACCACCATTAAAATCCCTTTTGGTGTTATGCTTTAGCTATTGAAAAATAGCAGATCTAAACAAGCTCATAGTGTGCCACCGAGTGGCGCGCTATGAGCTTGTAGGTCTGCTATTTTTGAAAAATCGAAGAACGACTGACATAGAAACAGCTTTTTCAGAAAACTGTCAGGATGTAGAAGACATTTTTAGAATCTGATCTCAGGTCAAAATGGGTTAAATATCGTCAGTAAACTGAACCACATACCAGATCTCCTTTGGGTCCTTTGTTCCCCTGCAAGTGGATAGAATCAGATTAGATTTTTAATGTGAATGAGCTGTCAATACAAATATTTGGGTGATAACAACGCCCACTATTGCATTGTTCATGAATAGTAATATATTTACCGGAGGGCCTGGGTTGCCAGAAAGTCCCGGTAACCCCGGATCTCCCTGTTAAAGGAATACCAGTAAAAACGGTGTTAATGCAACTCTGAACATATAGACACACTTGTACAGTACATTTGTAAGTTGATTTTGTTAAAGTAGCCATTAATCTACACACTCCTTATATTTGACTGGTTTGTGGTAACGAATGAGAGCCGTGTTTAAATCTCAGCCTCATTTCGTCATACAGGATGACATCTTTTTGAGTGAGCGTGCGTTATTTTGGCGGTACGAACAACAAAGTATTAATTTGGCTTAAGAAGAAGAGCAGCGGTTAAGAACATCTGAATAAGTAAAAATGACACAGACCTGTGGGCCTATCTTTCCGCCTTTTCCGCAAGTTCCGGGCTGTCCATTCTTACCCTGTGGAAAGAAACAAAAAGCGTGTTGAGATTCACGTTACAGACATGTCATGTCTATGTACTCTTCCTGTTTGTAACATTATGCCACCGGGGAGATACCAAAGCAAACAGAACGAGAGCGTGGCGCTTGTCTTTAAAACGGGGACATGTATTTAAAGAGACAGAAGAAGGATTATTGACTTAAACGTCAAGGATCTCTCTGGGTAGACTAGAAGGCACCTGGTTAGTCTGTAATGCCTAATTTATGCTCCATCGTACGCCGGTGTCACGTGGCAAACATACCAGACCTACAAGCTCACATGCAGTGTTGTTTTCGTCGACTAAAACTAAGACGGAAAATGTTCGTCGACTACCTTTTTTCACTGACGAAAACTAAATAGAAACTGAATGAAAACTAAGCTATGGTGACTAAAACTAAGACTAAATATATGGACAATTTCGTCAAGAAATAAAAACTAGACTAAAATGTTAGGAAGGGACTAGTGGACAAGAGATCCAGTGTAAGTCATTTTACACTTACACTGCAGGCTGGAAATAGCAGATCTACAAGCTCACAACACGTCGCGCTGCGACGCGTTGTGAGCTTGTAGATCGGCTATTTTCAGCAAGTGTGAAATCAGCCCTTATGATGGCATCAAGGCCCGCCAAAATACATTTTATTCGATATGGATATTTTTGTAATGAACATTTTCAATACTAGGCTATTGTTAAGTACTAACCGGTGGTCCCTTCAGTCCATCGTCGCCTTTCGTACAAACAGGACATGGCTCTTCTGTTGGCGGTGCTGTTGTTGGCGGTCTTGTTGTTGTTGTCGGTCTTGTTGTTGTTGGGGTGGTGGTTGGCGGTCTTGTTGTTGTTGGCGGTGGGCAACGGCACTTCAAAAAGGAAGGACATGACATGTCAATGTTGTGATAGAATTCTACACAGTCAGTCATGCATCTGTTGTTGTCTGCATGCAGTGGTGGAAGGTAACTAAGTACATCTACCTAAATGCTGTCCTTAAGTACAATCCTGAGGTACTTTTACTTTAATTTAGTAGAGGCCATTTTTCATTACATAATCATTCTACTACTATTTCTACGACAAATATTGTACTGTTTACTGTACTAGAATTATTTGACTTGCTGTATAGATATCATTACAAATTGTATGTTAACCAAGTAAGCCCTTATTTATAATTATACTATATTGTACTATCCGGAAATGGCAGATCTAAAGGCTCACAAGGTGTCACATTGTGATGCGTTGTGAGCTTGTAGATCGGCTAGTTCTGAAAAAGGTTGATCAATTTAGAAGAATTTTGAATATCTTTGCTTGGTACTGCAAGTAAATGCAGGCCTTTTACTCGTAACAGTATTTCTACTTGTCATGGTATTTCTACTTTTACTGAACTCCTCCCACCACTGGGTGGATGTATGAATGCCTAACACAATACCATGCTTAAAATAAAATAAAATAATTCAAAAATAAATAATTGAATTACTAATACTACTTACCTCCATGTTTAGGGTTTTGGCCTGTATGAGCGAGAGAGAGAGAGAGAGAGAGAGAGAGAGAGGGGGGTAAGTGATGCATCACAATAAAAACATGTTTGGGGATGGGAGTCAAGGGGAGTTAAGAATTCAGAAAGTAAACTAACCACACGGGTATATTAAAGATCATATTGACAGCAAATAAAAGTGTGTGTGTGTGGGGGGGGGGGGGGGGGGGGGGGCTTCATGGCCATTAGGCTAGTGCGTAGCATATCATTTTGGGAAGGGGTGAAAAGTAACTATGTACATTTACTTAAGTACTGTACTTAAGTACAATTTTGAGGTGAGTATTTCCAATTTCCAATACTTTTACTTGTACTCCACTACATCTCGGATCGAAATATTGTACTTTACTACATTTACTTGAAAACTTCAGTTAATAGTTAATTTTTAGATTTTGATTATAATTACAAAACCTACATTAACCACATTTCGGCCATTTGAAAAAATAGCCATTCTACAAGCTCACAATGCGTCGCATCACGGAGCTTGTAGATTATTATACATTTGTAAACTTGAAATGGGACATTCTGCACGACGAGTACTTCTGATCAATTTTGAAGTCTACTCACAATTTCTTCGATGAGTATGTAGATATTGTCCATTTTACATGTGTAGACGTCACCACTGGTAAGGTGGCAAGGCATGGGAGCCCTGCCGTCCTCGTGATTCCTGATGCTCACGGTGATGACGGTGATGCCGCGAGCCTTGGCTGCTCTCACCCTATCGGCAATAACGGGCCGCTTTGCGTCGTCCGTATAAAGCAGGGCTACTTTAACGCTGCAATCATAGGCCTTTTCCTGGTAGTACGTGGTCATTTCTTCGATGGCAGTTTGGGTCAATTGGCCTGCCTTGAAAGGATCTTTGTACTCAAAATTGTCGATGTTATTCTTGACGTCCCAGTCGTCGACGCTGAACGGCACTATTTCAACTTTTTCAGTATCACTGTACTGCATCACAGCCGTCCTCCTACTCAGGGTCATGTCCTCTCGACTCAGACGCTGCCGGAGTCCGGCCGGGAGATGGTCCACCAGTTGCTTAGCATTCGTCTTTGCAGCGTTAAAGTTGGAGTCAAGGACCTCGTCGGAGCTGTCCAGCAGAAAGGCGAGGTCCAAGTGGCAGGTACACCTCCCGTAATAATCGTCTGTGATTGTGCACAGTAGAGAACGGTTAGACATTGTTTTGTTATCAATGCTATTGACAGAGGTAAGCCTTTCTAGCCTGATATGCAAACCCCACAACCCCTCGTTACCGTTAGCTTTGTCCCATCCATGTAGCATCATACATATCACAGTGAATCATGTTGGATGGCTACAGTACATACTAAGTCAACTTGTTTCATACCGGTGAACAGTTATACTGTAGGACATTTACACCTTACTTACACTTACTTACATAAACCCTGAGGATTTTACTGTGCACATTACAATGGTACGGTGGTTTGAGATCTTCCTCAAAAACACAATTAATGCTTATAGCCGGTAATGACAATCTATGTGCTTATGAACAGAAACATGCAACAACCAGAAACTGAAAATGTTGATATACAAGTTATTCATAATTATCTTGCCTGGGCACTGAGGCTGCATGGCAGAGATGCTGGTCAGCGCTGTGAGGACCAACATCAGCTTCATGGTGGGGGACACCATTGTCCCAACTGTAGACAAGAACATCCATTATTATTAAACCATTAGTTACCTGAGGCAGAGTCTAAAAATGTCAGTTTTCTGAAGAAGAAAAATAATAACAATAATATTAATAAATGTATGTTACTATGTAACAGTATTTCTCAAACCTTTTCATGTCAAAGACCCCCATAATTTTATCATGTTTGGCCGCCGACCCCCATCTCAAAACTATTTTGTTCCACGGTTTCATTTCCCAGAAGCAAAGATTTGAGTGAAGTAATGTTTGCTTTAAATATACTATACATATTCAATGATTTGCACAAATCTTCATGATTTTTTAAAAATAACAATAGCAGGTATACAAGCTCATAGCGCGTCACTTTGTGCTGCACTTTGAGATGCACTTTGAGCTTGTATATCTACTATTTTTTTAATCTGTTTTAACAGGTTCATCATTTTAACATTTTTTAACATTTTTTCTTCTGTCAACTTGATACACAGAAAATACAGCTTTAAAGATATGATTAATTCTATAGTTTCTGTGGCGACACTTTCTTGCTAAAAAACACTGTAGTTATATGCACTGATAAATAGTCTTAATGATTCTGTAATAACTAACTGTAAAAGAGTTTAAAGCATTTTCGGATGACTTGAGGTCACGTGTCATCATTCAGAATTGCTGGCCACTCCCGGGATTGTATTACAAATTAGTTGTTTACAACGCATCATGTTCACCGCTATGCATTATCGTGTGATTTAAGTTGATATACAGGGTGCTTTAATGAAACAGGAAAAACAGCATTAAATGTGTGCAAAAAATAAAATGTCACTACTTTTTACTGAAAGCACCCAGTGACCACATACAGTGACTTATAATCATACGATGTTACATTATAGCAATTTGTAATCATTCTAATATATTAAAACTATGAGAATTCAATATAATCATAATCGTTGCCAAAATAATTACATGACTTATCAGCAAGTATGTATGTACTATTATGAGTCAATATTAATCTGTTTTATATAATGTCATGGAATATTCAGTACAAATGAGTGGACACTAATATTACTAGAAACACATAAATTGCTATATAGCCATAAATACCCTTTTTACTCCAAGAGTAATGCACGTGCATGTGTGCACACACTTCAGGGTTATGGGAGTCATTGAAATTTGTAAAAAAAGTTAGAGAACCGACTGTCCTAGTGGACTCCTATAGTGTGTCATCGTAAATCAATGTCGTACATATCATTCTGAAGAAAACCTGGACACTGGGCATTCAGTCATTGGGTCTCGTGATCAAACTAAGTACATTATAAAGCTATACAGAAACAACAAAGTCGAAACATTGACGACCCCTGGTTTTGACTAATTGCTATAAAGCACTATGAATATGAATATATCCGTACAGTGCATGTGATGGGCGGATTGTACCGATGCCTTGCACTCATTCATCGGAGTCGGCTTGGCTGTAGTGTAAATGTGACTAAATTTGACTGAGGGACTGCCATTGGATTTTTTTGAATTTTCGTTTTTTCATGTCATATGAAAGCAGGGAATCATAGCTTCAAATTGACATATTGGATGTTCAGTTTGACCCACCAGTTTTGGAGATATGGCGTATAGAGTAATGTCTTGCAGAAAACAGCGAGTTGAGAAAACAGGCTTGAAAGGTTCACTTCTGTGTTCTCTAACATTACACCTACCTACATGTTTAAGCATTTATTTCATATTTACATGTCGATTTTAGCCCTGACACTTATTTCAGACATGCTCTAGTATGTAAAGAGTCTGCCTGTGCTATTAACTCATTTTGGAAAAAAATAAAACGTTTTTCTCCTCTGGTGAAAAGCTGTAATTTGCGCGATGGCAGTCTCTCAGTCAAATCTGGTCACAAATGTGCCGTGGATTGTAAATCGACCAAATTCTCAGAATGAGAGAAGCATATGAGATTGTGATGACTTACAGTTCGGAATCCTTTGGGGAGACTTGGTGCGGCGACTTGTTGAGAGCAGATGGAAGTGGTGACGTGGATGCCAGGGACAGAAGTCAGCAGCAGCAGTGGCAGTTCTCCTGTGGTGGAGAGAGAGACTAACATCTGAGCATTCTCCCTCCTCATTTATAGGAGGAGAGACCACCCCCAAAACCTGCAGCCTAAGCTTCGGATCCGCCCCTCAATCAATGGGAGAATGGAGCTGGCTAGAGACAGATTTGGATAATTGTTAGCCCATAGTCTTTTGAGTTAAATGTATTTTCTAATGTTTTACTGTTTTTGGTTGACTGGATATCGTAATATGTTGGTGTCACTTACACTTACACTGGCCATAGGATAGTGCCCTCAAGCCGAATACCTGTGGCACGTGATGGCACCACTTGCGGAAAGTGTGTGTGTGTGTGTGTGTGTGTGTGTGTTTGTGTGTGTGTGTGTGTGTGTGTGTGTGTGTGTGTGTGTGCGTGCGTGCGTGCGTGCGTGCGTGCGTGCGTGCGTGCGTGCGTGCGTGCGTGCGTGCGTGCGTGCGCACACGGTGGCGGGTTAATTATTGGGCTTAAGTATGGGCTATCATTTATATCCTGTCTTTGTGATCAAACTGTTGTTATTTTATCTAACTGACTTTTTACTTCTAAAATGTTATTATTTCCTGGTTTCTTTCATAGAAATGTGCTTATCATGTACACGTTGGTGTGTCAGGCACGACTGTGAATCTAAGTGTAAGTAAGTAAGTGTAACTTTTAGTTCATGCCTGTTAACAGTTAAAAACAACCTTGTTATGAGTTGATGAGGAGTCCTCTTGCATGTGCATGATTGATAACTATGATTTATGTAAGTAGAAAAATAAGCATGTTATCAAATGTCAACATATTTAGCAACACAATTTCCAGTCACCTTTTCAAAACAGCATTCTGTACTCAGGGTGTTTAACAAAGAGTGAATCCATACATGTCCACAGAAGCAATATGCATACAGTGGTGGAAAGTAACTAAGTACATTTACTTAAGTACGGCACTTAAGCACAATTTTGAGGCATTTTAGTTAGTTAGTGGTTACTTTCATTAGTACTATAAAAAAGCCGATCTACAAGATGCGACGTATCGTGAGCTTGACTTTTATACATTTGAAAACAAAATGTGACATTCTGCACAGTGAGTACATTCTACTATTGGTACTTTAAGTACATTTTAGGCAAATACTTTTGCACTTTTACTCAAGTACATTTTGAATTCCGGACTTCTACATTGCAAGCATTGATACTTTTACTTAAGTAAAACATTTTTGTTTTCCACCACTGTACTGCATGCATGTCAGTGAAATGTAAAGGTTTACCTCAGATCTGAATGGAAACAAACAATAATGTTGTAACAAGCAAAAAAAAGGCCAAGACAATAATTCATTAATTACTAAAAATAATGAAAGTGTGATCTTCTCAGACAGAAGAGAGCCTGCAGATCTGTGAAGATCACCTTTGGCCTCCAGACGATGGATAAGAATCTTCCTGAGAAGATAATGAGGTTAAAATGTCTTCTGACCAACTGGACCTGGTCAAATAGGTCGTTGAGAAACATCTTAACATCTATCTAACAGAAATTCCACTGTTCCAGGATCTCTATCTGGCTGTCTCTCTGGTGTAGCTGTCTGTCAATGTGTAGAAACATGGAGATGACTCCAAATACATTGACATACACCAGGGGTGTCAAACTTCTTTTCAAAGGGGGCCATATTATTTAAAAAAAAAATGTAAAAACACCCAAGGGCCAACTACTATTACCAAATATAACCAGACGTGCAAGGTAAACGATGAAATAGAATCCTTACAAATTATACTCATTTGTAAGGATTGCCCAGGTGAATACAAAAACGTAAAAAAATGTCCCATGTTGGGTGAGCCCTTCATAACAATTTCTTCAGGTATGGTATGAAGCCGCGGGCGGCATAAAATTCTTCCCCGGGCCACACTTTGGACACCCCTGACATACACAGTGGTGGAAACAGTATTCGCATTTCTTTTAAGTTAAAAGTATCAATACTGCAATATAGAATTACTCAAGCAAAAGTCAATAGTCAAAAGTCAAGCAAAAGTTCATATCTATAAAGATATTTAGAAAATGCCAGATCTACAAATGCGTGTCACAGATCAATGCAGATCTACAATGCGTCTCACAATGAGCTTGAGGCTATTTTCAAATGGCCGGAATGTATACAACAGTGGTTCCCAAACGTTTTCATGCCAAGGACCCCCAAATTGACACTAATTAGCCCGCGGAACCCCATTAGAAAAAGATACGCCCAAGGACCCCCATAAGAGGAGATTTTTAACTCTGAGAGTTTAACATTAATTTAACTCTAAGAGTGTCCAATGGACCTGTTAGGGTCCATTTGGTTCCACTTGTACACTCAGAGTTATAGACCCATAAGGGTCCATTTGGTTCCAAACTATAATTTAGCTGGGGACCCCCTGGAACTGCCTCAAGGACCCCTGGGGGCCTCCGGACCCCACTTTGGGAACCACTAGTATATAGGCCTTAAGTGGTATTAAATGTATGTTCTGTAATAATAATCCAAATCTACACAGTAACTAGTAGTAACTTAAGTATATATAAGAGTATATATTTTTATTTATTTTTTACTTAAGTACAGTACTTACTTAGTTAATTTACAACCGCGCTGTCGCTGACTATTTTGTTGCCCCGGCGAGAGTGCTGCGTTTCGTCAGGCTAATCAGCTACTTTCGCCGTTTGATAACTTTGATTTGTCCTAATGTTGGTGCTAAAAAATAACTTAACCCTTTTTGGGGCGGGAACCCCTTTTGGTGTTAGCATTATGTTATGCTTTAGCTATTGAAAAATAGCTAAAGCAAGCTCATAGCGCGCCACCGAGTGGCACGACATAGAAACATAGCTTTTTCAGAAAAAGGATCGGCTTGGCACTTTTTGCCACATTTTGTTGCCCCGTGTTACCCTATACGCACAGTACATCTTGCACGTATGCCTGGCGATGGTACTTCTTTACACCTGTCTGTCTGTCTGTCTGTCTGTCTGTCTGTATGTCTGTCTGTCTGTCTGTCTGTCTGTCTGTCTGTCTGTCTGTCTGTCTGTCTGTCTGTCTGTCTGTCTGTCTGTCTGTCTGTCTGTCTGTCTGTCTGTCTGTCTCAACATTCAGACACAGGGAGATGACTCCATATGCATTGATACAAATTTGATATGCATCGAGGCACACCATGGTTGCCCTGCTCAGTAAATGGACCCCCCCCTTTACTTACTTAAACGGAGACTGTATATTATCTTACTGTCACCAGTGCATCGTATTGCGCAGTAACACTGCTGTGTGCGGTTATTATCGCGGCGATAGCCACTGTTGTTGACAGACTTTGGTATCGCCGCATTCTTCTCATGCCGTAGTGATGACACCGTTATCAGGCGTTGTTTGTTTATGCGTAGTGTGCCGGATACTTGAATGACGCTGATAGTGTGTACATTTTGTTTAAAAAGATAAAGGTCTATCTTTGACTAAACTATGCCGCGCATACATACACTAGCCTCGGAAACCCAGACGTTTTTATTTCCAGGGAGAAAAAAAAAGTCTGGGTCCGAGTCCACTTTAATTCGGCATAGAGTAGCGCAAACATCTCTCACTCTCTGTTGATTTCTGATCGTCTGCACCTTTGTTAAATTGACACACACGCACACATGTACACATTACATTACAGTCATTTAGCAGACGCTTTTATCCAAAGCGACTTACAATAAGTGTATTCAACATAGGTAGGGAACAAAAACTACTAATCACCAGAAGTCTTTAGTGCATTTTCTGCAAAAAAAGCAACCAAGAGTATACCTAGCGCTAAGGTAAAAGTGCAATATATCAGCTACCTATTTCCTTAAACAGATGAGACAAAATAGCTAAATCAAATGAGCATGAGCTAAAACAATTAAGTGTATCGACTAAACAAGATCCAATAAACAATACAACAATAGAAAACAAGCGTTCGTACAACTAGTTAACAACAAGTAGGTCAGGCAGAGAGGAAGGGTAGTGTTTCCTGAAGAGGTGGGTTTTCAACCTGCGGCGAAATATGGGCCACACACACACTCCTCTCTCTCTCTCTGTCGCTCTAAGTAATTAGTCTCATGTCGCGCAGCTGCGCATAGTTTCTCCCGGCGGATCCTGCCGGGAGCTGCCTATGCCATAAAAAGCATAGGTGAGTTCCAGGCTATACATACACTGACTGGCCTTGTGGTACAGTAAGTGCAGTAACTATACGCTGTTTTGGACACTGACTTATTATTTGTGCATCCTAGAGGTCAAATTAGCCTTTTTTGATTTTCGGGGATAAACACTTACCTCAAACACATCGTTTACAGTCAGTGTAATATTCACTAGCACATTTTGGTTTAGTTTTAGTCATAGTCTTTTGAGTAGGCCTACAATTCTTTTTAGTTTTAGCCATGTTATAGCCGTCTGAAATGTTCCACTGTTAGTCTAGTTTTGGTTGTCTGAATAAAAGGTTTTAGTCGACTAAATCTACAGTTGATTTCGTCGACTGAAATGTGCTTTGGCGGGCCTTGATGGTGTCGTAATGCCTGATTTTGCACTTGAATTAGCAGATCTATAAGTTCACAACATGTTGCCGTGTGAACTTGTAGATCTGCTATTTTCTGAGTGCAACACTCAAGCACAAACAAACATACAATGAGTTATGGCTAGTTAGCAAAGTTTGTGACCAATCTGCAAAATGAATGAATTGAATGAATGCTTTCTTCACAAATGTGTTCATAAAGGTGACTGTCTACTATCACCTTTTTACAAAACCACCAATTTACTCAATTTCATTCTGCTTTAAGTAGCATGTGAGGGGTCAAACAAAACTCAGCACAAAAAGTTCAGAAACTTAACCTTGGTCGGTTATTTCTCCCCTTTATTATCGTTGATTAGTCACCTTTTATAACGAGGTATAGCTTGTAAGGATCGGGCATTGCAATCTCCCAACAGTAATAAGGAAAAAACAACCCATATTGGCCATTTTTACACTTAATTGTACACTCAGTTTTATGGAACTAGCGTGTGGAAGATCCATACACATCCACAACATCTTGGCACCTCCTCCTCACGGCCAAGCTACACCAGGCTTTTCTCGCGCGGTTACCCTAAACGCACGGCCCGCGCGTGCGTTTTTTAAAATAGGACTGGACCTAAATTCAACGCACGCGTTTAGGGTAAACGCGCACGTTTTGTGCGCGAAAAGCCTGGTGTAGCTTGGCCGTCATGCTGGCCAGACTAGCCAGATTTTGCTGAGGGATGGCATCCCATTCCTCAACCAGATTTAGTCAGCCAACGTGTTTCTGTTGGTCACTCTATAGCACGTACAGCACTGTGATGATCCTGGCTCTGTCGGGGCGAGCGTTGGCCTCCTGGAGGATGGCTTTAGGTCCCAGATTTAGAAGATCTGAGATCGCCGCTCCAAAATCTCATCCCGATATCTCGCTGCATTGAGATGGCCTTGAATTCAATGATGACAAGTTCTGTCTTGCCTGTGATAGAGATACTGCCCCATACCATGCCAAGCTGTTGTGGCTGCGTATGGATCTTCCATACTGAGTTCCCTAACACAGAGTGTAAAATTAATAAAGTGTAAAAATATGTGTTGTATATCTCCTTATTATTGTGGGAGAGTGAAATCATCCAATCCACTAAGCAAATCAAAGCCAGGGTGAATACCAACCATTTTGCATTTGTTTTACACGAAAAACACTCCTTGGGTTAAAAACAGCCATAGCCATCATCACAAAATCTGTGACGATGACTATGGCTGTTTTAATGTATAATGTGACGAGGTCATCACATTTGGACAAGTGGCTATAGGCTGTGGCGTATTACAGTATCTCAACAGCAGGGGTAGACATTGAGGGAAATTTGACACTGGCCCTCCGGTGGATTTTTCTAGATTTTCTAGACCATTTCAACCACTGGCACAGACAGGACATTCATCAGGTAGTGATCCCCACAATAGATGGGGTATGCGCGTGACATCATCATCATACCCAGAGAAGTTATGCGGGAACGCCTATACTGAGTTGCAAATAACAACCTTCTGGCCTTGACCGTCCATACAGCCAAACAGAAAAGTCTTATCTGATTGCATTAAACTCACTTTGCCACTCATTTGCCACTCGTTTTGGCAGAGGTATAATCAGTTTGTACACGTGATTAGAACAAAATCACAATATAAACAAATAAACACAAAAAAGTATCAATACTGCAATGTGGAAATATTCAGTTACAAGTAAAAGTACGAAATTAAAAATGTACTACTGAGTAAAAGTTAATAAAAAGTACTCACTCTCATTTCAAGTTTTCAAATGCATACAAATCTTGTGAAAATAGCAGATCTACAAGCTAACGATGCATGTAGATGAGCTTTTTTCAAATTGCCGAAACAATCAAAATCTACAAAGTAGCTAAAGTTTTCAAATAAATGTGAGTGAGTTAAAAGTACAATATTTGGATCTGAGATGTAGTTGAGTAGAAGTAAAAGTACTAAAACCGCTATAGAGCATTTTTGAGTTTTTTTTATTATTATTGTTTCCTACATTTTTTCATGAATTAAAAACTAATTCAAATATTTTTTGTTTTGTTTGTTTTTGTAATTCCAAACAAACAATTTCCATAAATTAGAAAACAAATGTGTAAGTAAAAATAGCCGATCTACAAGCTCACAACACGTTGCTTCGCGCCGTGTTGTGAGCTTGTAGATTGTCTATTTTCACTAGTTTGGGTCCCGGGGAGACATCGAATTTCTCTTTTAGGTCACGGGGCTAAATAGTTTGGAAACAACTGCTATAATAGAACTAGACCAGGTGTGGGCAATTATTTTTCTCATGGGGCCTTTATGCATTTTATTTCTATATAAAAAGCACTAAATGGCATTGTTTTGACAAGCTGGTAAGAGTATGTTATTTTTGAGGGCCGCTAGCCCCTCCTATACACAGGTTTAATGTTTGTCTTTAGTTCAATGTTTGTTTTGACAATGAAGTGAAAATTTACGTCATATTGTAACTCATTACGTCATATTGTCTCTTTATTGTTAATGGCGTTTAATGTTTGTGTTGGTACCGTTTGTTTTACATCACCATTACATCACCTAATCGACATGAGTTAGACTTTAATATATTAGCGCCCCTCACTTCACACGGGTGTGATTTTTTACCTCTGATTTCAGTAAATAAATACTTATAAAGCTGACAAACAGTCTTGTCAAAACTTGACTATTGTAACTTCTTACTGGCCTACCGGCATGTGCACTTAAGCCTCTCCAACTGATCCAAAATGCCGCAGCTCGCTTGGTCTTCAACCAGCCAAAATTCTCACATGTCTCCCCCCTTCTCCGCTCCCTCCATTGGCTCCCGGTCGCGGCCCACACAGAATACAAAACTCTGATGCTGGCATTCAAAGCAACCAAAGGTATGGCTCCCCCATATCTTACAAGTATGATCGAACCCTACAAACCCTCCCGCACAATCAGATCAGCCAACGCAGGGAAGCTGGAAGTACCTTCACTAAAAACGCCGGGACAACGCTCCACACGTCCCAAGATCTTTTCCCTTCTGGCTCATAAACTATGGAATGCACTTCCCATTACAATCAGAACTGCAGCCTCACTCCCAATCTTCCGCCGTAGTCTGAAAACCCACCTTTTCAGACTCCATCATGACCCGTAGCACTTACCCTACCGCCTTAGATAGCACTTTATGTAGACTTAGATAGCATTTGATATATACCCTTCATAGTATATATGTATAGCATAGTATAGTATGTATAGTTTATATGTATAGTTTCATTATATAGATATGCCCCTGTTACGTTATTACTTAGCTCATGCATGTTTCATGATAACTACTTTCTATGTATGTGATGTATTGCCATGCTTTTTGTTATTGCTTAATGTAAATCGCTCTGGATTAAGAGCGTCTGCTAAATGCCTAAATTGTAAATAGTCCATATATGGTTGAAACCTCTGCATTTGGCATCCACCTTTTCTTTTTTTTGGCATGAGAGGTGACAAGGAGGGGGTGACAAGGATTAAATTAACTGTAGATTTAGTCGACTAAACCTCATGATATTTATTCTATAACTAAACAAAAGGTAAAACATTTCAGATGACTAAAATATGTAATGTGGTGAAGAAACGGTCTGTAATTACATTATAATCACATTTGTATTGCATTATAACGTGCTTATGGCATTGCAGCACTCATTACAAAGGCTAATAATTATATAGCCTATGGCAACTTGTAATTTTTTTTGTAACATTGTAACATGTATGGGGCGACTGTGGCTCAAGAGGTAGAGCAGGTCGTCCAATGATCCATGGGTCGGCGGTTCGAATCCCGGCTCCTCCTGTCTACATGTCGAAGTGTCCTTGGGCAAGACACTGAACCCCAAATTGCTCCCGATGTGCTGGTTGGTACCTTGCATGGCTTCCGCCGCAATCGGTGTATGAATGTGTGTGTGAATGGGTGAATGTAATGCACAATCTATGTAAAGCGCCTTGGATAAAGGCGCTATATAAATGCACCATTTACCATTTAACACGTGTTTATATTATATTAGAAGTACCTTAACTTAGTTAACATTTTGAGCCCAGGACGTCTCCAGACGTCTTTATAATCACCCCAATTTTTTGTGAATCTTTTTTTTTGCCAAATCTGCTCGGCACTCTAGGTCTTTATTCCGAATAATCCCAGGGCATCTAATTTGCTATAAAGTGTGTTTGGTATAAGTTAATTTAAAGACCTCACATGGTAGTAGTAACCTGGTAGTTGAAGAAAAGAGCACATGTGCGCGCTACACGTGCAGATCCCACTGCACTGCGCTCTTTTTGTGGGAAACCCTGGTGCCACTTCACACCAGAAATGGTCTTTTTGTGGGAAACCCTGGTGCCACTTCACACCAGAAATGGTCTTTTTGTGGGAAACCCTGGTGCCACTTCACACCAGAAATGGTCTTTTTGTGGGAAACCCTGGTGCCACTTCACACCAGAAATGGTCTTTTTGTGGGAAACCCTGGTGCCACTTCACACCAGAAATGGTCTTTTTGTGGGAAACCCTGGTGCCACTTCACACCAGAAATGGTCTTTTTGTGGGAAACCCTGGTGCCACTTCACACCAGAAATGGTCTTTTTGTGGGAAACCCTGGTGCCACTTCACAGTTCACACCAGAAATGTGGTACATTGGATGTCTCGTGCTAATGCAGCAAGATGTTCCCCAATTACTTAACCCATTTAGACCTGAGTTAAAAACATTCACTTTGAAAGAAGAATATATATTCAAAGATTTGCGCCACATTTTTACAATTTTTCAAAAATAGCAGACCTACAAGCTCGTAGCGCGCCACTCGGTGGCGCGCTTTGAGCTTGTAGATCTGCTATTTTTCAATCGCTCAATTATAACATAATGTTTAAAACACCAAAAGGGGTTCCCGCCCAAAATGGTTAGAGGGTAAAGTGAATGACAGATCGAGTGGCAAAGTGAATTTAATGTTGTTTAAAGTCATTTAATGCAATCAAATCTTAGGACTTTTCTGTTTGGATGTATGGGCTGTCATGGCCAGAAAGTAGTTTTTTTGCCACTCTGTGAGCATTCCCGCATAATTTCCGGGTATGATGATGACGTCACGCGCATCCCTCTATAGAGGAATAAAATTAATCATGAAAAAACCGAGGGGGGAGGGGGGTTGGGGGTTTAAAGGGCACTTTGAGGCAACCCCACCCCCCCCTTGCCTGGTCAGCTGACCTGTTGGGCTACTATATACAGATGTGCTGAGCTGTGTTCAATCACCCTGATTGAGTGCACCCTGATTAGACCTACTGTATGTGTGAGGCAAGCACTCACATGCGCTGGAGACGGTCCCTGTGTGTACTGTGCACTGAAGATAGTCTCTGTGTGTATTAGATACAGATAGATATAATCAGTGAAGAAGTGGTCCGCACACAGGCTTTGCTCCAACAGTGTTTAATTGTATTAAAACACCATTTTAAAATTAGGTTTCTGGCCGTGAGCGGCCTTCATCAGGTGATAGTAATCAGTATGTGAAAACCTCCCTTATATCATGGTCGTCACGTCACGTCACGTGACTGATGTTAACTGGGCAGCAACACAGAGTGACATGAAATAAGTTGAAGTTTTAAAATGGTGTTTTAATGCAAATAAACACTGTTGGAGCAAAGCCTGTGTGCGGACCGTCTTCTTCACTGTATCTATCTACCTTTGTCCAGCACCAGCCAAGAACTGGATGTGCGCACGCCACCTGCTTTTTAACCCATTTTGACCTGAGATCAGATTCTAAAAATGTCTTCTACATCCTGACAGTTTTCTGGAAAAGCTATGTTTCTATGTCAGTGGTTCTTCGATTTTTCAAAAATAGCAGACCTACAAGCTCGTAGCGCGCCACTCGGTGGCGCGCTATGAGCTTGTAGATCTGCTATTTTTCAATAGCTAAAGCATAACATAATGCTAACACCAAAAGGGGTTCCCGCCCAAAATGGGTTTTAAACTAGATAGATATATTCCCTGTGTGGATCAGTGCTGGAAAGTAATTAGTACATTTACCCAAGTATTGTACTTAAGTAGCATTTTTAGGTGCCTTTACTTTACGTTTCCAATTTTCAGTGCTTGTACTTATATACTCCAGTATATCTCGGAGGCAAATATTGTACTTGTACTTCCATTGCAATTATTTAAGAACTAGTTACTTTGTAGATTTTGATTATTCTCCACTTCAGCATTTCGGCCATTTGGAAATTAGCCGATCCACAGAACTCTGCATAATAAGTACTTTCTAATATTGGTAGCTTTAAATACATTTTTATACCAATAGGTTTGTACTGTAAGTACATTTTAAATTCCGGACTTGTACTTGTAACAGATGTTAGAAGTAAACGTCTGGAATAAAAAAATTACATTGCAGTATTGGCACTTTTACTTAACCCATTTTGGGACGGGAACCCCTTTTGGTGTTAGCATTATGTTATGCTTTAGCTATTGAAAAATAGCAGATCTACAAGCTCATAGCGCGCCACCGAGTGGCGGGCTATGAGCTTGTAGGTCTGCTATTTTTGAAAAATCGAAGAACCACTGACATAGAAGCAGAAAACTGTCAGGATGTAGAAGACATTTATAGAATCTGATCTCAGGTCAAAAAACAAATGTGAGTAGTTTTTCTATCTATCACTGCCTGTATGGTTTGAAACCAGGGGTCAGCGCCATGCTGGCTTGTGGTGGACATCTTTCAAAACACATGTATTGTTATGCCTCAGACGTACAAAATGAGCACATGACCCTTCCAGGTCTGTAACTCAGAGAGTGTACAAATGGAACCAACACTCTCAGGCCCCTTTTCCACCAAAAGAACTTTGGTTCTAGATCTTGCTCCGTTATAGATCCTTGGAACCTTTCACAGAACGGCAGCCATTTTTTCCTTCCAGTTACGAATCAACTTTTAGGGTTGTGAACCAATTTATTTTCAGTGGAAACAAAAATAACGGAACTGCCAACCTTGGTGGCCTCCTAATGTGCCATACAGTACATAGTGTCGTAGTAAATCAGTGTACATATTCCGAACATACAGTAATTGGGACATGGTGATCAAAATAAGAACATTATAATGGTGTGTATATGACCCGCTTTGATTACTTCATTTAATATATGTAGCTTAACGGAGTATTAAAATGTCCCCCCCACAATGTCCTTTTTATTCGTATTTAGTTCATAAAATTAACATAACTATGAACTAAATGCATTTGAAATTAAATAAAAAGGTTACCGGTACTTTTCAGGATTCCATTTAAAAAATCACAGCCGTGTGAACTGGGTGGTTCAACTCCGTGTGGGCGTCCCCGGAACTTCCAGACCCACAGGAACGCGCCCAGGGTGCCGTACCGGTTCCGGCGAGCTGCCCCGCATCCAAAACGGTCGAGAATTGACAAGTCACCATGTGGGGGTCCCCAGTGGGTCCCTCTACTGTACTGTACTGTACTGTCTAGAGGCGGCGGTGGCTCAGGGGTAGAGTGGACGGATGGTAACCGCAAGGTTGCCAGTTCGAACCCGGGCTCCCCCAGAGTTAAGGTCGAAGTGTCCTTGAGCAAGACACTGAACCCCTAATTGCTCCTGATGTGCTGGTTGGTGCCTTGCATGGTTTCCGCCGCCATCGGTGTATGAATGTGTGTGTGTCTGAATAGAGCGTCACTCGCTCGTCGACCCTCGATTCCCCTGGTTCACGGGAGTAATTTCTCTATGGAGAATAACATGGGCTCATCTTAAAATTGTTTCATGTAAGCATTGTGGTCCAAAAATAAACAAGCTGTCTCGGCGTTATTGTCAGGGAGGTGTCTCTGTATCGTTTGCGACAGTCAGTCACTCCTATATGATTTCTGTTTCTAGCGTAATGTAACTATTTCAGTAGCAGTGACAATAGCGTTTTCTCTCAGTCAGTTGATTCTTCATATCCATATGAGTGTAGCGGCCTGGATGATTTGTATATTTTTCAAACACAGATATTATATGAGGCGATCTAAAATCCCCCTATGGGCATTACAATGCAAAAAGTACATGAACCCGTGGATTTACACCCTCTACCGATATTGACGTCAGACTAAGGTGCTCTATGGGTGAATGTGATGCACAATCTATGTAAAGCGCCTTGGATAAAGGCAATATATAAAATGTATAATATTATATAATATACATTATATATTTAAACTATTTTCAGCAATGGTACAATTCTTTTTTCAGTGGGTAGATCAGTCATTTTGAAAGTAGATCTCACGTCATAAACGTCATAAAGCTGAATTATAAAATGTGTGAATGGAGTTTCTAGGTGAAAGTGATTTTTTGACGTGCCAATATCTGCCATTGAGCCCCATTGTGAATTTCTCAAATTTGAAAGCACTATATTTCTAAAACTATGAAACATTTCAAAGATTTATTTTCAGGCACCGTATGATGAACCTAAATAGGTTTGAATGGGGTTTCTAGGTGTAAGTATGTAGGACTAATAACAATAGCAATTGTTGAGCTCGTCATTTTGAAAGTAGATCTCACTGCATAAATGTGTGGGCACCCCTGATTTAAATGCACCATTTACTGTCACACCTGAAATCGTGTGTGTGTGTGTGTGTGTGTGTGTGTGCGTGTGCGTGTGCGCGTGCACGTGCACGTGCGCGTGTGCGTGTGCGTGCGCGCGCGGGACACAGCCAGGCAAGGACACACATGGCACCACTCAAAATAGCAACAAATCTTTCAGGATTTTCAAATATAGCAAAAATTGCTGATCTACAAGCTCAAACCACGTCGCAGTGCGACACGTTTTCAGCTTGTAGATCGGCTATTTTTGCTACGACAGAAATATGTGGCCCTCTGGAGTAAGTGTGGAAATACAGTATAGTGGTCCTCTCCATCATCAACGTTGCCCACCCCTGCCCTATACGTTAAAGGGCAGACATAGATTGCGCTCCATCATCTCAGCACTTCTTTGTGTTGTGATTAAGCGACATGTGTCCTTACACGCAATCTGCCTGGTTGTGTGTGCAATATCTTGCGTGCAAAGTTGACCTTCCGGCCCTAGGGTTGTGCTACCTACTAGATGATAGATAGATAGGTCATGGGTTCACGACATTCCAGACACCATTCCAGACACCCCCCAGGTGTTGTGGGCCGCAGCCAGACCACTACAGTGTTAATGTTGGCAGGAAGTTTTGATTTAGTGATCATGTAGTTTTAGTCATATGTTTTTTGTCATCTGAAAAGTAGTTTAGGTCAACAGAATACGATATCAACTAAATGTAGAGTTGATTTTGTCAGGCCTCGACGGCGTCATAATGGCTGATTTTACACTCTGTCGCGTGCTGGAACCAAGCTCACCGGCGCCACGCGTGGGCTTGTGGATGTGCTATTTTCAGAGTGCAACCAAACTTTGCTGGATTGATTGATTCCTTGGTTCTGATGGCATGGCATCATGGTGATATTGTCCTTCTAATGAGCGGGCTGCATTGTTTGTATTTATAATTTCAAAAACATGTCTGCCTCACGATTAGAATGAAGGACCATATCAGTCACTATAGAACCAGGGATGTGTCTACATGGTTATGTTTTTACTCCATATACTCAATAATTATACACCGGTAGATATTTGTATTTGTTCGGTTATTTAACCCATTTTGGGCGGGAACCCCTTTTGGTGTTTGAAGCATTATGTTATACTTTAGCTATTTTTGAAAAATCATGAAAATGTGGCACAAATCTGTGAATATATATATTCTTTCAGAGTGAACGTTTTTAACTCAAATCGTTGCTTCCGGGGAGTCCCTGGCTGGAACAACATATTTTCAGATGGGGGGTCGGCGGCCAATTTCATATAATTCTGGGGGTCGTTGACATGGAATTGTATGGGAACCACTGACACAGAAACATGGGTTTTTCAGAAAACTGTCAGGGTTTAGAAGGCATTTGTAGAATCGTCTTCAGGTCTAAAATGGGTGAAAGCAGTGGTTCCCAAACGTCTCAGGTCGAGACCCAAATCAGATCAGATGTTTGCCCGGCCGGCACCGTCCTGAACTACAGCAGATCCAGATCCACGAGCATGCAACGCACTGCTTGCTATTTTCACTAGTTTATTTATTTCACTAGCCTCGTTTATTAACCCATTTTGGCATGACGTCGACATTTAAAAAATGTCTTCTAAATCCTCCAGTTTTCTGAAATAAATATTTTCACGATTTTTCAAAAATAGCAGACCTACAAGCTCGTAGCGCGCCACTCGGTGGCGCGCTATGAGCTTGTAGATCTGCTATTTTTCAATAGCTAAAGCATAACATAATGCTAACACCATCAGGGGTTCCCACCCAAAATGGGTTAAAGTGTCAAAATGCCATGTGATGACTGATGTTTTGAAAACAATTAACTCTGAATCTATTCATACGTATTTTCTGCCCAGCTATGATGGCATGATTTCCAAGTCACGTACAAAACTGCCAGTCATTATTAGTTACCACCATACTATATTAAATAACCTTTGTCTGGCGATATCCCCTTTTACACAAAGTCGACCCTTCATATTCCAGCTTTGTAAACATTTTCATTAATACCTTTTATGTTTTCAATCGCCCTGTAGTAACTGTGAGGATCCACTAGGGGTCCTGGACCCCTGTTGACGACCCATGATGGTCTAATAGTGGATGTCTAGTAGTCGATCCTCGCTGCCCTCTAGTGGGCAGAGAGGGCAGGGCCAGCACACTGACTCATGTACTTAGCTACTTTACACCACTGCTGTCTAGAATGCTTGGGGGCGACTTACACGGTCGCAACAGATTGATGTATGATTGTTGTATGAGACTGATGCAAGCTCTCAATTCATTTCCAATGGGAGTCACATGGTTTGACACAACATTTGTGTTGTATGAGGGGGTGGGGGGCAGTCGAAACACAGCCGAAAGCCATACGACAAAAATGTTGTGTCAAACCATGTGACTCCCATTGGAAATGCATTGACACTTACCCTTTGTTTACATCTAGCATGCATCTAGCATGCATCAATGTTGTATGCTAGATCGAAAGGTGTGAGTCAGGCCTTGGTCTGGTGACTGTCACATTCCATGGTGAATTTGATTGAGTCAATACAACTGTTGATATACTGTTTATAAACAAAGCAAATGGATCACATTGTCGTCACAATGTCTTCAACTTGGATTGTTCTTAATTTTGAGTAGCCCTACATACGATTTGCATGGTCGATTTGCATATTTGCATACTTACACCCCCATGATCTGCCCATCAGTTCATCCCCTCATTTCTATTGATTGATTGATTGATTGATTGATTACTTTATTGAAAAATACATTTCAAAAGGATAGAGTCACAAGAAAGCCGTTAGGCTTTTTTCCGTTGTGGTCCTCTTGGGGAAAGGGGAAGGGGAGCAACAATACAATACAGACAAAAACTAAAATACCTTTGTATTTTGCCAGGAGACAAAAAAACAAACATAAAACAAAAACACAAAACAGAACAAATAAAACTGACCAATAAAACTGGATTTCTTTTCTTTTTTCCTTCTTTTTTTTTTTTTTTCATTTGTGCTATCTATTCTACACTAAATATTGAGAAATATTGAGACACATATTGAGACAGACCGTTACACAGACAGACAGCCAGATAGAGGTCCTGGAATTCTTTTTAGATAGATATCGAGATGTTTCTCAAGATGTTTGACCAGGTCCAGTTGGTCAGCTGCTCTTAAGACATTTTAACCTCATTATCTTCTCTAGGAGATTCTTATCCTGCGTCGTCTGGAGGCCAAAGGTGATCTTCACAGATCTGCAGGCAGTCCGAGAAGATCACACTTTCATTACTTAGTGTAATTAATTAAAGCGGGTGAATGTGGTATCTGAAAATACATCTTTAAAGACATTCTTAAGTGTGTGTCTTGGCTTTTTTATTTCCTTTCATTCTTCTTCCATTCCATTCAGATCTTTAAATTTCACTGACATGCAAACAGTGGTGAAAAAAAAGTACTTGCATGTTTTATATAAGTAAAAGTATCAATGCTTGCAATGTAGAAGTACTCCGTTACAAGTAAAAGTCCGGAATAAAAAATGTACTTGAGGGAATGTTAAAAATAAAAAAGAAATAAAAAGATTGCCATCAAAATGTAGGCTACTTAAAGTACCAAAAGTAGAAAGTACTCACTATGCAGAATGTCTGCATAGTGCACGTTTTCAGATGTATGAACAATATTTTGAAAATAGCCGATCTACGATGCGACGCAATATTATCAATTGGCCAAAGTGCATACAGGGCTGAAGTGGTTAATGTATGTTTTGTCATAATAATCAAAGTAATTAGTAACTAAAGTTTTCAAATGTAGTGTACAACATTTGCCTCTGAGATGTAGTAGAGTAGAAGTAAAAGTATTGGAAATTGGAGATACTTAAGTAAAGTACAAATACCTCAAAATTGTACTTAGGTGCCGTACTTAAGTAAATGTACTTAGTTACTTTCCACCACTGTATGCATATTGCTTCTGTGGACATGTATGGATTTACTCTTTGTTAAACACCCTGAGTACAGAATGCTGTTTTGAAAAGGTGACTGGAAATTGTGTTGCTAAATATGTTAATTGCCTATTTTTCTACTTACATAAATCATAGTTATCAATCATGCACATGCAAGAGGACTCCTCATCACCTCATAACGAGGTTGTTTTGAACTGTTAGTAGTTTATGTTCTCATATTATATTTCAATTGTATGAATTGCTTCCCCGTATTCCATATTTGGACACACATCTTCTTACAGATGCCGGGAACTATGTCCAGCCCATTCTCCCATTGACTGAGGGCGGATCCGAAGCTTAGGCTGCAGGTTTTGGGGGTGGTCTCTCCTCCTATAAATGAGAAGGGAGAATGCTCAGATGTTAGAGTCTCTCTCTCCACCTCAGGAGAACTGCCACTACTGCTGCTGACTTCTGTCCCTGGCATCCACTTCACCACTTCCATCTGCTCTCAACAAGTCGCCGCACCAAGTCTCTGCACTCCCAAAGGATTCCGAAGTGTAAGTCATCACAATCTCTCATGCTTTTCTCACTCTACTCTATTTGTATGCCATTGTACTGTATGGCACATGGAAAACCAAGAAAGAAAAACATGCTAGAAGGCTTTCTTTTTTTTTTACCTTTCTTACCTTTCTTTGTAGTCGTTACGTCCCCACCAAGAGGTCCAGGTGTTTTTTTGTGCAAAAACCCCTTATTGGCTATTTCCCCTACCGTAAGCCCTCAATGAATTGCATTGAATTGAATGGGAATTGAATGGGGCTATGGGGTGTTGTGCTAATTCGCTTATTTCCATCAAAATAAGTAGTAAAATGTGGCACTTGGGATATTATTTACATTATGAAGAGAGGATATATACAAATAAATAATAATTTTGAGCGATGGAAATAAGCGAATTAGCACAACACCCCATAGCCCCATTCAATTCCCATTCAATGCAATTCATTTAGGGCTTATGGTAGGGGAAATAGCCAATAAGGAGTCTTTGCACAAAATAACACCTGGACCTCTTTGGTGGGGACGTAACAACTACAAAGAAAGGTAAGGAAGCCTTTTAGTATGGAATTCTCCTTTAAGCCTATGTCTATAATGTCATGTCATATATATCGGAAACCCATCTTCCACTGACATAATTGTGAGGCAGATTTTTTTTAAAGCAAGACAAATATATATATTTGATTTGTATTATTGCCAGAACGATGGCTTCCATTATCACATTGTAACTTATCAGCAATAGAAAGCCTGCAGTTTCTATTAGCTTGGATTAGACCATCGATGATGTCACTGGAAGACTATTATGGGCTCCATTCTCGTCACCGCTAAATCCCTTATCCCTAAACTTCTTTGCCTTTTTTTTACTATTTTGCAAAACATTTTTGAATAGTTAAAATGACCAGTATACAAGCTCACAACGTGTCAATGTAGATTGGCTAGTTGAACTATTCAAAAATGTTTTTCAAAATAGTAAAAAAAAGGCAAAGAAGTTTAGGTATAAGGGGTTTAGAGGTGACGAAAATGGAGCCCTAAGTCTTTCAGAACTGCCCACAGCCCTCCTATAGACACTGACTGAGTAGGGAAAAAGTGCCATTTTATCATGAACATTAGTGAGGACCAGTTATATGGAGATAGGTTGAAAAGTGGTGAAGTTGTCCTTTAAGTAAAGTAATATTGCATGCAGAAACATTTTGTGCGTTATCTTTGCACATATTTAATTCTCTTTAATATTCTTCCTATTTCATTAAAGCTAGCTATGACCATGTATAGTGCCTTAAATAACACTATATAATGCATAACAGTGAATATAATGCATTCAATTAATATAATGTATATGATAATTATAGTACAATATGATCCTGGGACTGCTCAGCAATCATGAATGATGAAACTTGACCTTAAAAGTCAGCATAAAATGCTTAAAACTCTGTTACGATTACAGTTATAAACCATTATGACTATTTATCAGTGCATATTACTTTAATTAGGCTATAGTGCTATACTGTGTTATTAGCAGATTATAATGCATGCCAAGTAATACTTTGCAACATTCTAGACATGGGCTCCACAAAGACTATATAGCATTACATTTTAATGTGCATTATTACCAATTATTATTATTATTATTACCAATCAAGTAGACTATACAGGGGGGGAAATAAATGTGTTTAATATGATTAATTAGTGATTTTCTTGTCTCCAGTTGGGGCAATGGTGTATAATAATAATAATAATAATAATAATAATAATAATAATAATAATAATATGTTTTCCTCTTCAGAATTTTTAGACTCTGCCTCATGTAATTAATGGTTTAATAATAATGGATGTTCTTGTCTACAGTTGGGACAATGGTGTCCCCCACCATGAAGCTGATGTTGGTCCTCACAGCGCTGACCAGCATCTCTGCCTACTGGGATCCGGTCCCAGGCAAGATAATTATGAATAACTTGAATATCAACAATTATGTTTCTGGTTGTTGCGTGTCTCTGTTCACAAGCACATCGATTGTCATTACCGGGGCTATAAGCATTCATTATGGTTATGAGGAAGGTCAACATCATTAACCCATTTTGACCTGGGAACGATTCTATAAATGTCTTCTAAATCCTGACAGTTTTCTGAAAAAGCTATGTTTCTATGTCAGTGGTTCTTCGATTTTTCAAAAATAGCAGACCTACAAGCTCGTAGCGCGCCACCGAGTGGCGCGCTATGAGCTTGTAGATCTGCTATTTTTCAATAGCTAAAGCATAATGCTAACACCAAAAGGGGTTCCCGCCCAAAATGGGTTAAGTGCATGTGTATTTGCATGTGCTTGTGTCTTCAATCAAGTAAGGTGTAAATGTCCTACTGTATGACTGTTATGTGTTATGGAAAAGGTTGACTTACTGTAGCCTTCCAACATGATTCACTGTGATATGTAGATGCTACATGGATGGGGCAAAGCAGAGCCATAGAGTAAGACAGAGTTATGACATTGAGGGGGCAGAAAACATGTAACTCGTTTGTCACTGACTGACTCCAATGCATTCCGTAAACTTCCGGTTCAGGCCTTTGTCACTATTTGCCAATAGAGGTCTATGTGGAAGAGCCGCCATTGGAGTGGAGCCACATGACGTAACTCTGTCTTATACTCTATGGCTCTGGCACAAAGCTAAATGGTTTGTGGGGTTTGCAGATCAGGCTAAAAAGGCTCACCTTTGTCAATAGCATTGATAGCAAAACAATGTCTAACCGTGCTCTTATGTGTGTGCACATAGACAACGAGAAGTGTACCTGTGAGTTGGACCTCGCCTTTGTGCTGGACAGCTCTGACCACGTCATGAACGCCAGCTTTATCGCTGAGCGGTCGAGTTCTATGGCACTGGTGGGGCGTCTCCACGAACTCGAGGAGCGTCTGGGCGCAAAGAGCCTCCGGAGAAGGACGGCTGTGATGCAGTACAGCACCAATATCGAAGGGCTAAGGCCTTTCAGTGAGGAGCTGAGCGACGTGGAAGTCCAGCAGACCATCAGAAATTTCAATTACATAAAATCTTCCCAAAACACCGTCGATGCCATCAACGACATCGTCGCCAACATCTACCGGAGAAAGTCCCATGATGATAAGCACATCAGAGTAGCCCTGCTGTATACGGACGACGAAAGACGGGACGATTTAAGACAAGCGGTCGAAGCAGCCAAGATAGATCACGGCATCACATTCATCACCGTGGGCATCAAGGAAGGCTTGTCACCAAGCATGGCTTGTCACCTCAACGCTGGTGACGACATATGTGAAATGAGGAATTTGGACAAAATCATCGAAGAAATTGTGAGTAGACAAACCAATTTCTTTTAAGAAAGAAAAATGTCACTTGAGTAAAAGTACAAAAGTATTGACTTCAAAATGTATCAAAATCAAAATGTATTAAGTTGTGCAGATCGTCCCATTTCAAGTTTACAAATGTAAAATAATATTTAGAAAATTGCGATGTACTCATTATGTGAGCTTGTAGATGAAATGTGGTTTTGTAATATTAATCAGAATCTATAAAGTAACTATAATGATTCAACTAACTGTAGTGGAGTAAAAGTACAATATTTGAAATCTGAGATGTAGTAGAGTACTCACCTCAAAATTGTACTTAAGTACAGTACTTAAGTAAAATGTGTACCCCACTGCCTCATATGATTTGCTGTCAATATGAATTTTAATATCAGTGTATTGCTCTCTGAATTCTTAACTCCCCTTGACTCCCATACCCATCTTTAAACATGTTGTGCATGGTTGTTATTCTTAACTTACCCTCTCTCTCTCTCTCTCTCTCTCTCTCTCTCTCTCTCTCTCTCTCTCTCTCTCTCTCTCTCTCTCTCTCTCACACACACAAACAGACCAAAACCCTACAAGATGAGGTAAGGAGTATTACTTAATAAAGTTATTATTTAATAAAGTGGTATCAGTAGTAGTATTTTGAATGTATTTTAGTTAATTTTTCAGCATGGTGTTTGGAATTGCTCATGTGTATTGTGTTAGGCAGTCATACATGCACCCAGTGGTGGGAGGAGTTCAGTAAAAGTAGAAATACCATGACAAGTAGAAATACTGTTATGAGTAAAAGGCCTGCATTTACTTACAGTACCAAAGCAAAGATATTCAAAATTAATCAACCTTTTTCAAAACTAGCCGATCTACAAGCTCACAACGCATCACAATGTGACACCTTGTGAGATTTTAGATGTGCTATTTTCATATTGTCTAAATATAAATAAGGGCTTACTTCCCCGGTGGTATTACAAAACGTTTTGTAATACGATCTAAAGTAAGTTGTTTTCAGATAATTCTAGTACAGTAAACGGTACAATATTTGCCTTAGAAATGTAGTGGAGTAGAATGATTACGTAATGAAAAATGGACTCTACTAAATTAAATACAGTAAAAGTACCTCAGGGTTGTACTTAAGGACATTACTTGAGTAAATGTACTTAGTTACCTTCCACCACTGCATGCAGACAACAACCGATGCATGACTGACTGTGTAGAATTCGTTCACAACATTGACATGTCATTCCTTTCTGGGTTAGGTGGCGGTTAAGTGTACATGCATCGTGAAGCCACCATGTAATTGTACGGATGGCGAGAAGGGAGATGTGGGACCACCGGTAAGTACTTAACCTCATATTGAAAATGTTCATTACAAAAATATCCATGAGGATACCTGATGTCAGCATTTGAAATGTTCTTTAATTTTTTTTGTTTTTTTGTAAAGATGGTTTACAAATTGTTTTGTATCATTAGCCTACAAGAAAGAACACGCCAAAATATCTTTTAATGTTTTCTACATAGAGAAATGGAATGCGTCTGAGGCCCAAGATTGGTTTTTACTATAATAATTAATTTTAATGTTTTTTGCAACTGTATTTTGCATGTTTTGGGACGACAGGAAGACTAGCAGGTTGAGAAGGAATACTTTTTTTTTAATTGACAGATGTTCATCATGTTCCATTACACGCCTAGTAGCCTGCACAGTACAACAATAACTGCATGGCTGCAATGCTTGATCTACATTGTACTTCGTCCTACAATTAAGCTCACAATGCCTTGCATGTGAGCTTAATATTAGCATTGATATTAATATTAGCATCATTTAGCATAAATTAGGCATTACAGACTAACCATGTGCCTTCTACCCAGAGAGATCCTTGACGTTTAAGTCAATAATCCTTCTTCTGTCTCTTTAAATAGATGTCCCAGTTTTAAAGACAAGCGCCATGCTCTCGTTCTGTTTGCTTTGGTATCTCCCCGGTGGCATAATGTTACAAACAGGAAGAGTACATAGACATGACATGTCTGTAAAGTGAATCTCAACATACTTTTCTTTCCACAGGGGGACAAAGGAATTCCCGGAGATCCTGGGCGCAATGGAAAGGACGGCCCGAAGGTCTTTGTCATTTTCATGTTCTTAACCGCTGCTCTTCTTCTTAAGCCGAATTAATACTTTTGTTGTTTGTACCACCAAAATAAAAAATGTGTTATTCAGTATCACGAAACAAGGCATTTTTAAAACACAGCTCTTTCACTTTTATACACAGACCACACTTAGATACTACAAATGAGTCAAACAACAACAAATGCATTTTTACAAAAGTAACACTCTTTTTTTGTACTGGGCATATTCTTCAGGGAGGACCGGGGAGAAACGGAGATCCTGGCAGAAGTGGCACTCCGGTAAATATATTACCATTCATGAACAATGGAATAGTGGGCGTTGTTACCACCCAAATGTATTTATTGATAGCTCATTCACATTCAAGATCTAATCTGAGTCTTTCCACTTGCAGGGGACGCCGGGTCACAGAGGAGATAAGGTATGTGGTTCAGTTTACTGACACCATTTAACCCATTTTAGGCCTGACCTCGAAATAAAAAAAAAACTTCTAAATCCACCAGTTTTCTGAAATAAATATTTTCACGATTTAAAAAAAAATAGCAGATCTACAAGCTCATAGCGCGCCACCGAGTGGCGCACTATGAGCTTGTAGATCTGCTATTTTTCAATCGCTAAATTATAACATAATGTTTAAAACACCACATTTTGTATGTGGTCGTAGGGCTGTCACCATTTCACATTTAAGCTGACGATTCATTGTCACATAACTAATTGTGATTCACTTTCTTTGCATTGAACGACGGAACGTTACAATCTGTATTTCTGTTTGCCTTTTAGGCTTCGTAATAACAAATTGTACAGGGCACATAGGACACATTGAATAATTGCCTTCCAAAAAATGTCGTTGTGTTGTAAACTTGTAAATCTGCTATTTCTGCTATTTTTGAGAAATGTTTGGAATAATGTATATGGACCCTTTTTAACATGGAAGCGATTGACGGTTATGCAAAGAATAATTGCAATTATTTCAAATAATTGCGATTAGGCAATTATGTAATGATTGTGACAAGCCTAAACGTGAAGTCGGAACAATCTGTAATGCTATTTTTCTATTGCAGGGTGACACAGGCCCATGTGGCATTCGAGGCACCCCAGGATACATGGTACAGAAAGACCATCTATTCTATACTGTACATCTACAGTGTCATATTTTAAGTGTCACATTTTCACACAAGTTGTGAAATGTATTAATTGTCTTTCCTGTGCGATGTTGATCAGGGTCCTCCAGGTCGTGATGGAGAAAATGGAAGGAAAGGCCAGAAGGTCAGTGATGGTTTATCCCTTACGTTATGGCTCTGTCTCGTGCCCATACTCTGTGTCAGTTACAAATGTAGCCTATCTTCTGAGTGTTTCAGCAGTGTTCATTTTTAAATGAATTTTCATTTCGTTTTAGTCATCTGAAAAAGTTTTTGTTTCAGTCTAGGTTTATTCGACAAAATCTACTGTTGATTTTGTCAGCAGCAATGTGTTTTGGCGGAGCTTGATGGCGTCATAGTGGCAGACTTTGATGATCCACAGGCTATTTTCAATGCACAACACCCGAGCGCACCCAAACCCTCCCTAACAAACCCAAACCCTCCCTAAGTCCCTCCCTAACACTTTAGTCTAGCGTTTATTTGTTGATGAAATTGTCAATATTTTTTGTCTTAGAGAGTTTTTTCCAAATCACCCAAATCACTGAATGCTCCTTTAATGTTGATATGGCGCACTGACTATCAATACAATTATAATATTGGACTTCATGTCAAAAAAGGTTGTTTAGAGACTACCCTTACTAATACAGCATTACGTATGTTTGTTCTTCCCAGGGTGGACCAGGGGCACGCGGTGACACAGGACCAGAGGGGGATTCAGGGAAGAAGGTTGGTGCATTTTGAACACTTTTTATTCAACCAAGAACCATCTGTTGGCTCATTTATACTTAGTTGCACACTGGAGTAGATCTGCTTGAATAAAACGGCACGCCATGCCTTCATATGTGACTCTTTTTGATACAGAGACAGTATTGGCGGCAAGACTAACAGGAGAGGAAAAAGAAAAACGGATATATTTTTTAAATCCAAAATGAGTTAATAGCACAGGCAGACTCTTCACTGTCACATACTAGAGCATGTCTGAAATAAATGTCAGAGCTGAAATTGACATGTAAATATGAACATGTAGCTAGGTGTAATGTTCGAGACCACAGACGTGAACCTTTCAAGCCTGTATTCTCAACTCCATATCTCCAAAACTGGTGGGTCAAACCGAACAACCAATATGTCAATTTGAAGCTATGACTCCCTGCTTTCATATGACATAAAAAATAAACGAAAATTAAAAAAATGTCAATGACTTATCCTCGGTCAGAAACGGCCACATATGAGTATAAGTTAAGCACAGTGTTTATGTTTGTTATGAGTTGAAACGTACTCGATTCACATACTGTGATTGCCAGTAGTGCTTCTTGTATGTAATCTGCATGTATGTATGTTTGCAGGGTGAAATTGGCTACGATGGTCCACGGGGACAACAGGGTGAACGTGGACCCTCAACACCTGGACAACCGGTAAATACTCTTATCAATACAGTATATATCATACAGGCAATACGCTATATGGATATTTTGCTAAATTTATTTCATGTTTTGGACCACAGTAAAATCCTGTTCGTAACTCTGAGAATGTACAAATGTAATTGTGTCAGGATTTCACAGCGTTTGCATCTTTTTTTTACCTGCAGGGTGAAAGGGGGTTGCCGGGCGGCATGGGCCCCGAAGGACCTCCGGGTAGAGGAGTAAATGGAAGCGTTGTAAGTTAAGAAACCACACCTGTCATTATAATGATTTATAATGAATAACTGTTATTATTAGTTTTGTTAGGTAACAACACCTGCAGCTCATGTCATGTCATTTTGGCCTCTGTAGCTAGAAGGCAGTATTGTGCCTGATCACAGCAATGGTATAATTTGGACTGTGATGCATGAAGTACTCAAATGTTTTACTAGTGCAACGTAGAAACACTGTGTTGCAAGTAAATGTCTGGAAGTCCAGTACCAAAAGTGAACGTACTCATTATGCGGAATGTCTTATCATATTAATGTGTGTAAACATTATTAAAAACAACTGTTGGTGTTTTGGCAGATCTCCAAGCTCTCCACACGTCGCATTGCAACGTGTTGAGAGCTTGTACATCGACTATTTTCAAATGGCTAACTAAGTAACTAAAGTAAACTAGTAACTAAAATTATCATTGGAGTGGAGTAAAAAAAAAAGTATACAATGTTTGTCTCTGAGATGTAGTGGAGTAGAAGTACAGAACATTGGAAATGCCCAAGCGAATGTACCTCAAAATTGTGCTTAAGTACAGTACTTGTGTACTGTATTACATGTACTTTCCACCACTGGTTTTGATGACACGCTGATCTTCTCTTACAGGGACCTAAAGGAAAACAAGGAGATAACGGGGCAAAAGGAGAAAAAGGCGATACCCGCCCGGGACAACAGGTATGACCAATTTGTCAATTTGAACCAAATTTATCGACTGTTAATTCAATTATGCTGAGCTGTTCATAAATCATCATGATCGCCAAACAATATTGATAGCTGCCTGACTTTATAGAAACAGCCGGATCGAGACCTATAGCACAAAATAGACTAAATTGAAAGGGGCTCGCTTTTTATTTTAGAGTATGCGACACATTTTACATACATGTTTTCTTCAGCACATGGACTTCATCCATCAAAACCACCATCAATCACTGTGGTCCAACACATTGACTAAGAGCTAACTCAGTTGTTGTCATTTCTGCTGCTAAAGGATTTAAGGAAAACAAAAGCCAAACATAAATAGCCTAAAGCAAAGCAAAGTTCATTGTTTACCCAGGGTAAGTGGACTAAGCTCGAGATGCTTGTTTACAGCCACGCCCTGCTCATAGAACATTTCATGGTTGGGGTTCAATGCCTTGCTCAAGAGCACTTCAGCGGTGGTAATTTTAACGTGCCGGTCTGGGGATTCGAACTGGCGACCTTCCGGTATCAAGACCGCTCCGCAAACCGTTCGGCCACCGCTGCCTCATGCCTATGGTATTTATATTGGACTTGCAACATACGGTCATTGTGGTCAAGGTTGGCAATGAATGACAAAGAAATCTACACTACTGTAAAAAGCAGATCCGGGAAGAAAAATAATGCAGACTCGTGTTGGCAGCTACAACATCCGTCAGACCTGCACCTCATTGGCTCTTGTGGGAAATCTGATATTTGTCAATGTTTTGGGGAGGGAGAGTGCCTTACAAGCCATAGGCACTCAAAATTAACTAATAAAAGGGTTTAAAAGTGTCGCCATATAAGTGATATAATATTACACAAATTCTGTATCTGTTCTTGAGGTAATTGTTTATCCCCCACAATCCCGAAGGCTAATTTGACCTTTGCGATGCACACATAAGTCATAGTTACTGTAACATAGTTACTGCACTTTGTAAGGATTTCCGCCTCCATGTCAATGCAGTCCTCAAGGAGTTTGGTTTGGCCTTTAAGTGTTATTGTCCTGTGAATGCAAAGTTGCAAACGCTGTGTCATTCACTGCTTCTGGTATGTAATCTGCACGCATGTGTGTTTGTGGTGGCAGGGTGAGAAAGGACACGAGGGCCTACAGGGAACGAAAGGTGAACCTGGACTCGGATCACGTGGAGATAAGGTAAATACTCTTATCAAGTATATTTTATTTAGACATTTCTGTTAGAGCACAAGACCCTTTTAGAGATGCATCATCTTTTAACAGACATAAGAATCAACTTAACTATGCATAAAAAATACACATGGGGCTCTCCCATCAACTCAAACCTCATAATAAAATATAATAATATTAATATTAATATTAATATTAATATTAATATTAATATTAATATTAATATTAATAATAATAATAATAAAGAATTTGAGTATTAAAGCATTGAAGCAAACATTTTAATAAGAAGACTTTTAATGAAGTCATTGATCAAAATTAAACGGGCAAGTTTTTCCAGTCTGAGGTGCTTTGATCTGAAAAACGTCCAAAATGTCCAAATGTCTTTAGTTTAGAGATTTGGGCTGCAATAACAAGGTTGTTGAGTATGCCTAAGACATATCTTACAGCAAATGGTGCATTTATATACAGTAGCGCTTTTGTCCAAGCTTTACATATACTGTGCATTAACATTCACCCATTCACACACGCATTCATACACTGATGGCGGAGGAAACCATGCAAGGCACCAACCTTAGTCAGGAGCAATTAGGGGTCTAGAGTCTTGCTCGACTTCGACACTAGCTCTGGGGGAGCCCGGGTTCGAGCTGGGAACCTCACGGTTCCCATCCGTCCGTTCTGCCGGCCACTCTACCCCTGAGCCACTGCCGCCCCGTCAGTCAGTTCCAATCAACATTAAAGAATGTTGAATCTTGACTCTCTTCTGTGTTACCTCTAGGGACCTATCGGACCTATCGGATATTCAGGACCGATTGGCCAGCCAGGATTGAACGGACATGGGGACATGGTCAGTTTTCCCAATGTTTCCTTCTCACCTAATTGAAACGCACACATCGAGTACACTATGAGCCACAATGATTGATTGACTGACCGTGATTGTTATCTCACAGGGAAAGCCGGGGCCAGAGGGACCAATGGGAAGCCCAGGACCCATCGGGGAAAGCAGGACTGGACTTGTGGTATGTATTATGTAACAGAAAACACCAAGTTAATGTGAATATGATGTTGGAGTAAAGTGATGCTGATGATCATGATCACAGTATGTATACCTCGCATGATGATGCCTCGATGAAGGTACATTTTCGATATCCTATCTCGCAGCCTTTATCATCAAGTACTGTGTATTTCCAGGGACCCCAAGGTTATCCAGGAGACCAAGGACCTCCCGGAGAGGACGGCATCGGAGCACCTGGCAAGGAGGTACAGTAGCACCACTAACATAATAATCCACTCCATACAGTATGGAGAAATAGGAGATCTATGCTATTCATTTAACATAATAATCCACTCCATACAGTATGGAGAAATAGGAGATCTATGCTATTCATTTAACATAATAATCCACTCCATACAGTATGGAGAAATAGGAGATCTATGCTATTCATTTAACATAATAATCCACTCCATACAGTATGGAGAAATAGGAGAGTATGCTATTCATTTAACATAATAATCCACTCCATACAGTATGGAGAAATAGGAGAGTATGCTATTCATTTAACATAATAATCCACTCCATACAGTATGGAGAAATAGGAGAGTATGCTATTCATTTAACATAATAATCCACTCCATACAGTATGGAGAAATAGGAGAGTATGCTATTCATTTAACATAATAATCCACTCCATACAGTATGGAGAAATAGGAGAGTATGCTATTCATTTAACATAATAATCCACTCCATACAGTATGGAGAAATAGGAGATCTATGCTATTCATTTAACATAATAATCCACTCCATACAGTATGGAGAAATAGGAGAGTATGCTATTCATTTAACATAATAATCCACTCCATACAGTATGGAGAAATAGGAGAGTATGCTATTCATTTAACATAATAATCCACTCCATACAGTATGGAGAAATAGGAGATCTATGCTATTCATTTAACATAATAATCCACTCCATACAGTATGGAGAAATAGGAGAGTATGCTATTCATTTAACATAATAATCCACTCCATACAGTATGGAGAAATAGGAGAGTATGCTATTCATTTAACATAATAATCCACTCCATACAGTATGGAGAAATAGGAGAGTATGCTATTCATTTAACATAATAATCCACTCCATACAGTATGGAGAAATAGGAGAGTATGCTATTCATTTAACATAATAATCCACTCCATACAGTATGGAGAAATAGGAGAGTATGCTATTAATTTAACATAATAATCCACTCCATACAGTATGGAGAAATAGGAGAGTATGCTATTCATTTAACATAATAATCCACTCCATACAGTATGGAGAAATAGGAGAGTATGCTATTCATTTAACATAATAATCCACTCCATACAGTATGGAGAAATAGGAGAGTATGCTATTCATTTAACATAATAATCCACTCCATACAGTATGGAGAAATAGGAGAGTATGCTATCTAACTATAAATGCACAAAGACATGCACAAAGTCTCTGTGTGTACGTCTGTACGTCTGTAATCCATGTAACTCGAGAACCTTTCGCCCTACCTACTTCAAATACGACACGCGCGTTCCACACCCCCACGGGGAGTGCAGTGCCCAGTGTCGAGTCGGTCGGACCCGCGGTTGTCCAGAATTTAGTTTTAGTCATGTTTTAGTCATCTGAGAATTGTTTTACTGTTAGTCTAGTTTTTAGTCAACTCAATATCGTAAGATTTTAGTCGACTAAATCTACAGTTGATTTAGTCAACTAAAATGTATTTTGGCGGGCCTATTCGACTAAATCTACAGTTGATTTAGTCAACTAAAATGTATTTTGGCGGGCCTTGATGGTGTCGTAATGGCTCATTTTACACACTTTTACACTTGCATGCTGAAAATGGCTGATCTACAAGCTCACAACACAACGTATTGTGAGCTTGTAGAGTGAGCTTGCTATTTTCAGCGCGCAACGCCAGAGCGCAACCAATGATTAAATGATTACTCCACTAGTCCCTCCCTAACCTCGCCTCACCAGGCTTTCCACCACCTCGGAGGAAAGCCTGGTCTCTTTCAAAAGTCTGTATGATCCTGTTGGGAGCGGATGATATCGTTACGTCATGTTGTAGTATTGTTTTGTAGTTGACAGGCAGGAACAACAGGCGGCAACCTTTTCCCTCAAACCGATTTTTCTCAATAAAAGCTCTCGTAGCCTGTAGCTTTTATTGAGAAAAATCGGTTTGAGGGAAAAGGAAGTTGCCGCCTGTTGTTCCTGCCTGTCGACTACAAAACAATAATACAACATGACGTAACGATATTATCCGCTCCCGACAGGATCATATACCCTAAACGAAATGGTGCCCAGGCTAGTCCCTCCCTAACATTTAATCTAGTTTGTTGAGGAAATTGGCAATATATTTTATCTCAGATTTAGTCATCGTAGCTAGGTTTTTATTTACATTTTTCCTCAAGGTTTTTCGTCAACGAAATCAACACCGTTGAGAACTACTGATTTAGTGTTACCAGTATTTCTGAACACACATTTCTGTATGTCACCACGTCAGGGTCTTGTTGGGGAAAAGGGTGTGAACGGTCAGCCAGGCAACAATGGAGAAGACGGGGCTCCAGGACACAAGGTACAGTACAGGAGGCAGTGTTGAACCAAGCATAATGAATTATTGGATCCCTTCTCCACTAGTCCCTCCCTATTATATTTATTTATTGTATTCTTTATTCTTTTTTAAATTCGTTGACAACATTGTCAATATCTTTAGCCATAGTTTTAGTCACCATTGCTTAGTTTGTATGTACTGGTATAGTTTTTATTTAGTCGACGACAATTTCTCACATATTTTTTTAGTCAACGAAATGATCACTGACATATTGGCTTAGAATTGATCAAAAGTCAAGCTATGGCTAGAGTTGTCAGTGGAAATGGTTGAAGATACTTCTTCTTTTCCTTCCGCAGGGTGAGATTGGCTCAACCGGCCGACCAGGTCTCGAGGGAAAACCCGGCCATGGCACTGAAGGAGACAAGGTGCGTTTGACATTCACGTGCCATCGTGTGTTGTGTTGTTGGAGCGTTTGGCGTCAGTGTGGAGACAGGCCGCGTTGTTAATATAAAACAACAATGTGCTCTAATCCCTTCCAGGGGGACACAGGTGAACCGGGCAGCCGTGGGTCACCTGGATATCCAGGACCCCAAGGAAACCAGGGAGCGAAGGTGAGGAGAGAAACCTGCATTTTGTTGGACCGAGACTAGAATAATGTTCCATCCACTTTGATCTGATTGTCAAGCTTGTTACTTTGTAACGACCTCTGTTTGTTGATTGTACGGTAAATCAAGTATTATGCAAATGTACGCTACACTACACTACTGTATGTCAGATTAGGTAAAGATTGCAATATTTTCATTAGTAGCTGTATGTATAGTGTGTTTGGAGATTTTTCTGTCAAAATAACTTGCGTTACCTGAGTTAATTAAATTGTGAAAGTAATTAGATTAAAAAGAATTAACGCAATTAATCCGTGCCTGGATGAGCCGCCCCATACAGCCCATAATCCCATCCACTCTGCACTATCGCCCTATCTTGATGTGGGAACAAACACAATTTACATGGGCAACTCACTCACTCAAATCACAGAGACAGAGACACACCATCCTTCCATAGTGTGTGTGTGTGTGTGTGTGTGTGTGTGTGTGTGTGTGTGTGTGTGTGTGTGTGTGTGTGTGTGTGTGTGTGTGTGTGTGTGTGTGTGTGTGTGTGTGTGTGTGTGTGTGTGTGTATATATATAAACAGATTTTTCTGAATGCTTTGCCAGGGACCACCTGCCATACCTCCGCGAACCACTGGTTGAAAACCCATGGTTTAGTTTTTTTTTAAAGATAAAGAAAAAATGATTGGGATAAAACTATTTATCCTAAACTATTTATTGTCTTCCAGGGAGAGAACGGTACAGCGGGCATGACAGGCAAGACCGGGCCGCAAGGACCAGCCACGCAAGGACCCAAGGTAAAAAATAATTATAATTACAAAATCAATCATCACCATCTGTCTGGTTCCCAAACAGTGGTCACAGAAACATTGTTATGGGTCCCTGTATTTTTTTATTTCCTACATTTTGATTATTATTATTATTTAAACACATTCCCAAAAAAGCTTCTTATTTTTTCATGAATCAAAAGCAAATTCAATGATTCCCCCCCCCCCCCAGTCATTTCATGAAGAACGTAAATAATAAACTAAGAAATCCCATAATGTTGAACCAATGTTAAGAAATTAGTGAAAATAGCCGATCTACAAGCTCACGGATCTGCTATTTTCATGACGGGCTAAAGAGTCCAGTTTTCGGTGAAGAGGTGACCACCAAAAACTACAACATGACGTCACGCCACGGTGATCACCGCTCACACAACACATCTCTCCGTTTTTTACTAACCACCGTTTCAGTGGTCACCACTTCACCGAAATCTGGAACCGCTGTGGTACAACCAGCCTATACAGTCTGAAATACTGTACGAGGGAGTGTGATGCTATGCCTCATTGATGTGAATTCCTTTTTTTTCCCCCTCTCCCTTTTATTTTAGGGTCCAGAGGGTCTTCTCGGTCCACAAGGGCCTCCTGGGCCTTCAGTCACAGGACCGCCGGGGGAACAGGTTAGCATTAATGTTCTGTAAAGACTAGGATAGAGTTGTGGTAACATTTTAAAGTATATATCTGGTATACAGCAACATCCTGGTTAATGTAACTTGCATAATATTTTACAAAAATGTCTCCACTTCAATGTCTCCACTTCAGCCCTATACATTTCGGCCATTTGAAAATATCCGATCTACAAGCTCACAATGCGCCGCTTTGAGCACTTGTACAAGCTTGTAGATCCGATGTGTTCAAAATATGTTTTTACACATTTGAAGACTGATTTTGAAATCGCCAAATTAGTACTTGCTTTAAGTACATTTTGATGCCAATACTTTTGTACTTTTACTAAGTACATTTTAACTTTTTTGACTTACTTTGCAACAGAATATTCCATTTTGCAGTATTGATACTTTTACCTATGATAATGTTTGCTTAACAATATGAATGCTGTTTTACCAGGGTAAGCCTGGTTCTCCTGGCCAGACGGGTACAATTGGTCAACCGGGTCCTAGCCACCAAGGCTACATGGTGCGTATGAACAATCCTCAGTCAATTAGCCCTTCACTAAGGCCCTCCCCAACCCGTACTTATCCAATAGGCACGTTAGCAGCAGGGAGACAGGGCGATCTGTCCTTCTCACTTGAGATGCATGTTCAATTACGGGATTTCTCCATATAAATAATCGATCGTTTCAGTAGCAAGAGCTTCAAAATGTCTTCGACATCTAGTCAACGAGGCCTGCAGTAGCCTATGCACTGGACAAAATATGCATGACATTATTTAAATAAACTAGCAATACGAGGAAATAACAGAGGAAGAAACAGTATCCAACTTCAACGACCGTCCATCAGGAGTTTTCATGTAATGCACGGTCATTAGTATTATTGCCATCACCTGGGCAGGTCAGTCATGTAACTTTCCTGACGTTAAGCTGTGTATGTGTTCAACAAGACAGCCATGCAGAATAACAACAGCTATGAGGTGGCGAGAGCTTGACCTGCATAGCAACAGTTGCTAAACCATACAGATTGGCATTGGACAATCGCTTTTTTGGGGTGGGGTTTAGCGAAGGGCTAATTACCCATTTGATGTAGCACCTTGTGTTGTTCTTGCATACTGTAAATCGTTCTGGATTAAGAGCTGTCTGCTAAATGCCTGAATTGTAAACCGTTGAATCTTCATGCACCTTTTCTAGGGTCGTCCGGGCTTGAACGGCACAAAAGGTGAAACTGGCCCTGAAGGTAGAGGAAACCCCGGCCCCCCGGTGAGTGGGTATACATGCAGTATATTAAGGGTGCAACAGTTAATCAAACTAATCTGTTTAATCAATTTTAAGAAATAATAATAATTGACAGTTGATCATTTAATGATATAGCTGACGTACACTATTTTTGCATGACACCGCTGTGTAAAGAAATAATGCGTAAGTGCATTTATTTATCAATTCATTTGAGTAGTAAAACAAAAGATAGAATGATCCACAGTTGCAGCCCTACAGTATATACTGTACACACGTGATTGTATTATGTATTATGCAGTATGTACAGTATGCTTACAGTGTATTTCTTCCAGGGAGACCAAGGCTACAGAGGAGACAATGGAGAGGTTGGCCCACCTGGGAAGGTGGTAACAGTAGACGTAAGAAAAACACATCACCAACTTTACTGATATCAACCAACAGTGTTGATTTTGACGAAGTTTTCGTCCTGGTCTCTTGAATATTTTTTTTTTTAGTTTTAGTCACGTTTTAGGCTTCGTAATGGCAGATCTCATGCTCGGCTGAAAATTTACAAGATCGGCTATTTTCAAAGCGCAACCAAACGTATAAAATGACTTGTCCTTTAGTCCTACTGGATGTCTTTTCCTCCCTAACATTTTAGCGTAGTTCTTGTTTGTTGAAATTGGCAATATATTTAGTCTTGGTTTTAGTCATGGCGTCGTTTTTATTTAGTTTTTGTCAGTGAAAAAAAGGTTTGTTTTTCGTCATAGTTTTTGTGGACGAAATCAAAACTGTCAACCAATAGCAGCAATCTGATCACTATACATGATTTGCTTTCAGGGCAAACATGGAAGCCAAGGGCCCCCAGGTCCAAGGGGACAGAAGGGCATGGACGCCACGGGTGAACCGGTAAGTCTTAGGGGCTGTGTCCACCAAGACGTTGAAGAAGATTGATCTATCTATCTATCTATCTATCTATCTATCTATCTATCTATCTATCTATCTATCTATCTATCTATCTATCTATCTATCTATCTATCTATCTATCTATCTATCTATCTGCAACGCATGTTTTAACTTTCTTTTTATTTATTTTTGTGAGTGCCAATTTACAATATTTTCCACTCTGGGCAAGTCTTTTTACAAGAGAGCCTTGGAGTTTTCAGCCTTATATATATTTTTTAAATGAAATTAAAACACTTTTTGGCAGACATACACGCCCTTAGACATTATGTGGTAATGATCGACTGCTCGGTTCATGAAAAAAAAACATTAAAACGAGCCAACCAAAATTGTAATTTCAGGGTAAACCAGGGCCTAAAGGTGAGGACGGACCCCCGGGGCCCCCGGGAGTGGGATATCGAGGTGTTACGGTAAGGGAGCTTAAATATTATCTTTGGTCTGTTTTTTACTGCCAGCCTTATGACCTTGACTGACTGTAGACCTCATGTGCTCTCATTACAGGGTAAACCTGGCATGCCAGGCAAGGACGGCCCAAAGGGCAACACTGGAGTCATTGGCCGTGAGGGCCCACGTGGTCGTGATGTACGTAGATTAGACCTGCTCTTCATTTTAATAACATGTCATCATTGCATTCATTAGAAGGACATAATTAGCTCTTTTGTCAGCCAGGTTTGCGGTGAAACTAGAACGAACTAGAAGCACAACGAAGAGAGAGAGAGAGAACGTTTTGAACCATTCTGAATAACAAGGGACAAAAGAATCCACTGATCTGACCTTTCTTCCTTTTTTCTCAATCCCAGGGCACACCAGGACCACCAGGACGCTGTGGCCTCACAGTAAGTTCAAACTGACCTACTGTAGGACCACACTACTGCATTCTACTGCAGACATGTACAGTAGCCTATTTGATACGTACGGATTTATAACCCACACTTTTGCTTGTGTTTCCTAGAAAGAAAAGGTCATCGATGAGATCCACAAAATATGTGGTAAGATTTCATGAATGCTGCGCTAACAAAAGGCAATGAAAAAAATAATTCTGTGAAAGTTTGGTTTGTGCCGTGGTTGAAAATAATTAGCTTGTTGTTTTATTTTTCAGTGTGCACCAAAGTTATCTGCAAGAACCTGTCGCCGCTGGAGCTCGTGTTCATCATTGACAGCTCGGGGAGCATTGGCGTGCACAACTTTAATCGATTTGTCAAGCCGTTTGTCAGAGATTTAGTGGGAAGATTCACAATTGCACCCGACGCAACCAGGGTGGGACTGGTTCTCTACAGCAAGAAGGTTGAAGTGGTGTTCGACTTGAGTAGATACGAGACCGTAGAGGACATCACAAAACGTATCATGGAGTTGGATTTTCTACGCTCGAGCACTAACACCGGCCAAGCTATCAAGAAGGCCACTGAGGAGGTTTTCAACCAGGCCAGGGATGGAGTCAGGAAAGTAGCCATCATCATCACAGATGGAGAATCGAACAATTATGCTGAGCTTGAGGAAGCTGTGAATGCTACTAAGGGCAAAGGCATTGTGATGCACGCTGTGGGGATTCATAACGAAAGTAACGCGGACTTCGCTAAATTCAAGAAGGAGCTCAGCCTCATCGCCTCTAAAAAAGAATATGTACACCATGTCACAGATGCAACTCAACTAGCAGGTGATTAATGTGTACTGTAATGTTTAGTTGTGTCTCAATGAAAAAACAAATGTTGTTGCACAACGGTGGCTATAAGATAAAATTACAACAAGTCTTACATGAATCTAAAGCATTTCCTGTTATCTGAAATATATCGTAAAATATATTCTTTTTTCAGAATCTGAGAAAGGTATCCTCGGAAATGTGTGTACTGAGAAGGCCCGAGAAGACGATGGTGCTGCTCAGACCAAGAGCCATGCAGGTGAGCAGCAGTTTGATTCAAATCCACTAACTAACTAGTAACCACATACAGTAACGTAACCCATTAAGACCCGTAACACATTCACCTGTGTTTAACCACTTTAACCAACATTTTACACTTTATCTATCTATTTTCTTTTTTTGTTTGTTTTTAATAGCAGATCTACAAGCTCATAACGCATCGCGACGCGTTGTGAGCTTTTTTTTGTGAGCTGCTATTTTCAAATAGCCTAGTCGCTTCTTTTGGGCTTGTTCTCATAGACCTGGTTGGTTATTTCTTTCACACAATCTGGCAACACTGTCTGCTGTCCCTATTGTCGTTATATAAGTGGATATGCAAAGAAATAGTACAAGATAGGGCTTGTTGTGTGGTTAAGCCTTGATGCAACATGTTTGATGCTAGCTAAAAAACAATGAATAAGATTTAAGAATGATATAAAGGTTGAAATCATGTTTCTTGCACTATTTCTCCAGACCGTCGCTGTAACCAGCCAGCGATGCAGGCAGGTACCTGCGGTACCTGGACTCAAAAATGGTCCTATGTCAAACAGGACAAAAGATGTATTGAGTTCTGGTATGGAGGCTGCGGCGGAAACGACAATCGCTTTGAGACGGAACCGGAATGCAAAACTGCATGCGTTTGATCCAGAACAGGTAAAAAATAATGTATCATAATACAAAAATACCTGATCTACAAGATCACATGTTGTGTGAGCGTCTAGAAATTGCAAGTATAAAATATAAAATATAAATTAGCATTTTTGTATTTTTGCTTTTGTTTTCCTCAGGCAAGGATATCATTAAGAAGAGGCCCCAGGAAGCAGCCCATATATGGGATGGATTCTGTGAACCCTCACTCCACTACAACAATACTATCACATTCACCATTGTTTGTCAAGCCACGACCTCTGCTGGTTTCATTATGCAAGTGAATATCGGTCCATTTGGTTAAACGTGCACACACTCAAGAAGAGTGGCAACTGGATAAAGTGAGGATGAGGATTTTACCGTGTAGCTGTGCTAATGGGGAACTGAATTCATACGAAGCTGCTAGCATATCACTGTTTATTAGGAACTACTGATTGAGAATCACAAAGTCTATTAGGTATATTACTTCACACATGTAAGGTAATTATTGTCTGTGAAACTTTTAGTCAAGGGTTTGGCTATATCCTCAAATTACGTTTAATTTTCATTATCCTTTCAGGTTGACATATAGATTAGTATTATACCTCTGACCAACGTGATATTAAAGACAGCTTTTTTTGCAAGACAGACCTAGCATGTCAATCATGTCAATCTCATGAGCTCATGTGAGACGTCAGTTGAACGGAGATCTTTTTCATGTGATGAAATAATGCCTGAAAGATGTAATAGTTTTTGTTGACAATAAAATGCATTGCTCTGAGAGAAGTTGTATGGAGATCAAATTATTCCGAGAATCTCACAGATGAATTTCCCACAAGGGCCGTTATCATACCATCTTATAGGCCCAGTATGTCCATACTGGCATACTCACTGTTTCAGTATGTCATTATCAGCGATTGTCATTATCACTGATGTCCTGACGGAGGCGCGCCGTGTCTGGTGGCCTTGAGCTACGTGAGGCACCGGCGAGCGAGGCGCTAGCCGAGCGAGTCGCCGTGCCGAGTGTTGCGACGGCCACCAGACCCGACTCAGCGCCGTCCGAGTTATGTCCCGATAGGTTTCAGCACCATAAAGAAGGATATACAGAAGATACACTATTGTATTGTGCTATTGTAAATTATTACAAAAGAGTTTTGGCAAGTTTAGTTTTGGTTTCTAAATGCACAGAGATAGCCACAGCTACATAGGTGACCGGCCTGGGGTTTTCCAGCTTAGGTGTGTTACAGTATATTTATCGTGATTTATGGCTCTTTGAAGGGAGCCGGATCTCTGAAAGAGTCGTTCAAAAGACGGGGAAGTTCCCGATGGGGGGGGGGGGGGGGGGGGGGGGGGCAAAAAAAAACTGTCTGCCCAGTGTCCCCCCAGTGCCTCCCTAGTACCTCCCCAATGTCTGCCCAGGGCCTCCCTAGTGCCTCCCCAGTGTCCCCCCAGTGCCTCCACAGGGCCTCCCTAATGACTCCCCAGTGCCTCCCCAGTGCCTCCCCAGTGTCCCCCCAGTGCCTCCCCAGTACCTCCCCAATGTCTGCCCAGGGCCTCCCTAATGACTCCCCAGTGCCTCCCCAGTGCCTCCCCAGATTCCCCCCAGTGCCTCCACAGGGCCTCCCTAATGACTCCCCAGTGCCTCCCCAGTGTCCCCCCAGTGCCTCCACAGGGCCTCCCTAATGACTCCCCAGTGCCTCCCCAGTGTCCCCCCCAGTGCCTCCCCAGTGTATCCTGCTTAGGGCGCCAGATTGCTCAGGACCGGCCCTGGTTGAAACCCCCCTGCCCCCCTCCTCCTCTAAAAAGGAACGGCTCCCTACTGTGAACCGGATCCCATCGTTCCTTTCAAAGAGCCGTTCAAATGATCCGATTCGTTCACGAACATCACATCTCTAATCTGTGTAAGTAGAGTAGGTATACAGACCATGGTTTCTCAAAGGACATACAGGGATTGACACTAAGGTCTCAGAGGCACTTGCCCATCGGGCAAGTACAGGTCATGTTCTACTTGCCCAAAGGTCATGCCCATGAAAAGTAAATCGTCCATTATAAAATCATAAATTTGAATAAGCGTTCAATTTAAGCTTTTCTTTTCACGTAACTTTCTGGGGCTGTGCGATAAAAAATGTCACACCTCAATGTTTATGCTAAATACATGCTATGAATATGACTATGGGTTCATACTTCATAATTGTTGAGTGGTGCAGCCACTCCAAGGAACCTAGCAATGTCTGTCCCTGTGTCCCTCCCTATGTATGTATGTACTGTATGTGTAGGGTTAGGGTACCACTACCAACAGGTGCCAAAGTAGCACTGTAGAAACGGAGAGAGAGAGTGTTGCACTGTTGCCTGCTAATTACAATGTGGAGCGTGCGTGCATGACAGAGACAGAGACAGAGAGAACTAGAAAAAGTGCCCCTCGGGGCACAGGTCTCCACCAGGGCAGGTCGGGTTGTGGCCTCCTGGTGGCGCTATAATAGGCCAATGTGAAAAGGGTGCCATTTCTTCATACGCCTTTGATAGCAATTGGATGATTTGAGGCATTTTGTTCCAAAAAGGTGTTTAGCAAAAATCAACCTGTTGGTGGCGCTATAACAGGCCAATGTGAAAAGGGTGGGATATATTCCTCAGCCTAGTAAGAAAATGTGTGAAAGATTTCACGTAAATTGCACGCTGCGTTCATGATTTGAGGCTTTTGTTCAAAACGGGGCAATCTTGCAAACTGTGAAAGCCAATTATAGCCAATTAGGATGGAATATGAAATATCGGACAGATCCGACTTGCGCACATGACCATAGAGATACTGTGTAACGATTTGTGAAATTTTTGGACAGAATCTGGAGGAGTAATATCAAAAAATGTGTTTTACAAAAGGCGGCCTCCTGGTGGCGCTATAAAAGGCAGATGCGGAAAATGCAGGTCAAAGGTTTGTCCTTGGCCTCTAGGGAGTGTGCATGCAACGTTTCACGCAGATCGGTGCAGTTTTAGGTAAAACATGTGAAAAGCTGCCTCATGGTGGCGCTATAACAGGCCGGTCTGGAAAATGTGGGGCAGAGGTTCATCGTTGGCTTCCAGGGAGTGTGTGTGCAAAGTTTGGCATTGACCGGGTTAACGGTGCCGGAGATTAGCTGGTAACAGACGGACGGAAGGACGGACACACACACACAAGGACGGACACACACACACCCACACGGACGGAGTGCAAAACATACTCTCTCCCCATGCCTTCGCCCTGGTGGAGACAATAACACTCTTACTTGTGAGAGAGAGAGAGTGTTGGCTGCTAATTCCCCCACACGGTAACACACCGAGCACGTTTTTTAGGATTTCTAGCGGCGTTTCTCCATCGGTTTTCCCGAAAAACGTGGCCGGTGTGGAACCACCTTAACTCTGTCATTTCTCGACCGTTTCGGACGTGGGGCGGCTCGCCAGAACCAGGCCGGCACCCTGGTCCACAAAGTTGTGGACAAGTTGCAAGTTGCACTGTGTGAAGTAGATGGCCTGTCCCTCGCACCGGACGGCCAGATTGACTTGTAACCTTTTCTAATAAACCATGTTTACTGAAGAGACGTCACGACCTGAGTCTCCCTGTTTCTCATTCTGCAATAATACATCAAGATCCTCACAGGAGTGTATTGTATCTGTCACCCTAATCTCTCAAGAACAGATTCTGTGCTGCGCTACCGAATCTGCCAGCAAGGCCATTCAGAATGTGTATAGACTGTTGATAGTGGGAATGAAAACACAGGCACACCACATGGGAAGTGGAGGGCTGTGAGGCCGGGCCAAAAGGGCCAACATCCTGTTATACACATTCTACTGGGGCCCTGCCCCCTAGAGGCAAATTCAAAGGAAACCAACAGCAGAGGGTGCTGTTTTTGTCTCCACCAGGCCGAAGGCATGGGGAGAGAGTATGTTTTGCACTCCGTCCGTGTGTGTGTGCGTCCGTCCGTCCGTCCGTCCTTCCTTCCTTCCTTCCTTCCTTCCTTCCTTCCTTCCTTCCTTCCTTCCTTCCTTCCTTCCTTCCTTCCTTCCGTCCGTTCATTACCAGCTAATCTCCGGCACCGTTGGCCCGATCCTTGCCAAACTTTGCACACACACTCCCTGGATGCCAACGACGAACCTCTGCCCCAAATATTCCTCAACGGCCTGTTATAGCGCCACCATGAGGCCGATTTAGGCAAAACACATTTCTGTAGATTTACTCGTACACATTTTATCCATACATCACACAATTCGGTATACACTATCTCCATAGTCATGTGATCAACACGGATCTGCACCATTTCCCATCTTCCTCCCTGATTGGCTAAGATTCGCTTCCAAAGCTCACATGATTGGTCCGTTTCAAACAAAATGCCACAAATCACAAACACAGTGTGCAATTTCCTTGAAATTATACACGCACATTTCCACTAGGCCGAGGACGACATGACACAATTTTTTTTCCAAACCAGCCTCATGGTGGCGCTATAACAGGGCAATTCCTGTTTTTACCTATAACTGCATCGACCTGTGTACAACTTTGTATGCACACTCCCTAGAGGCCATGGAAAAACATTTTCCCTGCATCCCTCCACATCTGCCGGTTATAGCGCCACCATGAGGCCGATTTCTGCTAAACACATTGTTTATATTAGTCGCACAGATTTCATCCAAATCTCATGCAAATCGGTATACATGATCTCTGTAGTCATGTGATCAAGACGAGTCTGTTTGATTTCTCAGATTCTACACTGATTGGCTAAGATTGCCTTCCAAAGTTTTCAGGAGTGGCCCGTTTTGTAGAAAATGCTGCACATGTCCTGCTCATCCAGAATTCTATCCTCAGAGATGCTATGAGTGATCTGGCTCTGCATTTCCTCAACAAAATTAAGAAAATTGTTGCAAAAAACAAACAAACATGTTTATATCACTCCTAAACATTTTGCCAAACATTACACACACTCCTATCCTCCTGGTGGAGACCTGTGCCCAGAAGGGCACTTTTTCTAGTTTTCTTTTCTTTGGCCGATGGGTTCCCAGATTTCTGTCACCCCCTAATGAAGTGGGGTCACCAATATGTCCGTACAGGCAAAGACTTGGTCATGTCCGTGACAAACTTTGGATTTCTTTTGGTTTTACACACCATTATAATGTTCTTATTTTGATCATAACACCCAGCCTACTGAATGTCCAGATTTTCTTATTCTTTCTTATTTAGAATATGTATGACACATGATTTTCTATGACACTATATGCCACATTAGGGGTCCACTAGTACTAGTGGTCCTCAATTGTTTTATTTCAAAGACCCCCTTAAGTCTGAGTGTTCAAATGGAACCAATTGGACCCCAACTCCCTAAGACTCCATTTGGTTCCATTTGAACACTCCCAGAGTTACAGACCTGTTATGGTCATTCAGGGCTATCTTATTTATGTGGTTTTCTGGTAGTACAATTCTGGTAATATTATTGTCCACTCATTTTGTGTGTCCATGGCAAAAAATGGAATGTTGACAAAAATGTCCACAATGTTGACAAAGATGACCCCCGAGTGTAACCCCGAGTATAGGGGCGACTGTGGCTCAAGAGGTAGAGCAGGTCATCAAATGATCCATGGGTCGGCGGTTCGAATCCCGGCTCCTCCTGTCTACATGTCGAAGTGTCCTTGGGCAAGTGCTGGTTGGTACCTTGCATGGCTTCCGCAGCAATCGGTGTATGAATGTGTGTGTGAATGGGTGAATGTAATGCACAATCTATGTAAAGCGCCTGGGATAAAGGCGCTATATAAATGCACCATTTACCATTTAACCAAGAGTGCCTTGGTCTCATCTTTTTTTTTGCACCAATTCTGTCACCCAGTTGTACCAAAAAGCACCTTGGAGTAAGGTTCCACAATGTAGCGTTATCGTATCGTTATCGAGGTTTGAACATGTGCAACATCAGTATCGCAAAAAGGCAACGGTATATCGATATATCGTCCACTTCTAAAGCCAGGAACCACCCCTCTGTTTTAGCCTGTGACAGTTTTTTGAATAATGTTTAGTTTTCAATGTGTGCAACACTTAAAATATAGAATATGAAATTGTAGCGGTATCGTATATCGTATCGATATCGCAATATTTGGCATACCGAGATATGAAATTGTGTCCATATCGTGCTGCTTGGAGATTTCTGTACAATCTAGCAACAGGCGTTGTAAATGTGTAAATAAAAAAATTAATAATTAAATCTCCATACAACTTCTCTCATAGGAATGAATTTTATTGTCAACAAAAGCTATCACAACTTTCAGTCAATATTTCATCATATGAAAAAGGGGGGGGGGGGACACAATCTGGTAACAACAGACAACACTGGGTTCACCTCCATTCAAAGGACGTCTCACATGAGCTCATAAGATTGACATGATTGACTGCTAGGGCTGTACACAATTTTTAACACCACATTGGTCAGAGATATCCTATAATACTATATGTCAACCTGAAAGGATAATGAAAATTAAACGTAATTTGAGGATATATATACCTAGATATATACCTTGACTAAAAGTTCCACAGACAATAATTACCTTACATGTGTGAAGTAATATACCTAATAGACTTTGTGATTCTACAGTGATCAGTAGTTCCTAATAAACAGTGATATGCTAGCAGCTTCGCACAGCTACACGGTAAAATCCTCATCCTCACTTTATCCAGTTGCCACTCTTCTTGAGTGTGTGCATGTTTAACCAAATGGACCGATATTCACTTGCATAATGAAACCAGCAGAGGTCGTGGCCTGACAAACAATGGTGAATGTGATAGTATTGTTGTAGTGGAGTGAGGGTTCACAGAATCAATTCCATATATGGGCTGCTTCCTGGGGCCTCTTCTTAATGACTAGATTATCCGCCTGAGGAAAACAAAAGCAAAAATACTTTTATATTTCATAATATCAATTTCTAAACACTCACAACATGTGGTCTTGTACAGGTATTTTTGTATTATTATGTTTTTACCTGTTCTGGATCAAACGCATGCAGTTTTGCATTCCGGTTCCGTCTCAAAGCGATTGTCGTTTCCGCCGCAGCCTCCATACCAGAACTTAATACATCTTTTGTCCTGTTTGACATAGGACCATTTTCGAGTCCAGGTACCGCAGGTACCTGCCTGCATCGCTAGCTGGTTACAGCGACGGTCTGGAGAAATAGTGCGAGAAACATGATTTCAACCTTCATATCATTCTTAAATCTTATTCATTGGTTTTTAGCTAGCATCAAAACACGTTGCATCAAGGCTTAACCACAGGAACGGGGGGTGGGTAGGGGGATCTACAAGCAAGGAATGCCGTGCTACGAGCTTCAATATCTGCTATTTTCTTAATCGATAAAGTTTAAAATGTTGGTTAAAGTGGTTAAACACAGATGTGTTCCGGGTCTGCTGCTCACCCTCAGGGACCTGCACGGTGCCCGGTGTGTCTGTAGGGCCCTGCACGGTGGGTGTGTCTGTACAATTAGCAGCACGTATAGCAGCACCTTCATCTTCTCCTCCAGTTTCTGGCATTGGATTGCTTGTTGTACACAGTTCTTTGGTGAGGTTCTTCTGAAGTCCTGAAATGAGACGATATATTTGAGGTAACAGGAAATGCTTTAGATTCATGTAAGACACGTTGTAATTTGATCTTATAGCCTGCACCGTTGTGCAACAGCATTTGTTTTTTCTTCTTTAGTTTTTTTCCCCCCATTGACACACAACTAAACATTACAGTACACATTAATTACCTGCTAAATCTTTAGCTGAGTCGACTTGGTGTACATGTGTTGTTGGTTCGAAGGCAATGAGATTGAGCTCCTTCTGGAAGTCCTTGTTATTTTTGCCATGAATCCCCACAGCGTGCATCTCAATGCTTTTGCCCTTAGCAGCATTCACAGCTTCCACAAGCACATTGTAATTGTTCGATTCTCCATCTGTGATGACGATGGCTACTTTCCTGACTCCTTTCCTGGACCTGCTGAAAACCTCCTTAATGGCCTTCTTGATAGCTTGGCCGGTGTTAGTGCTCGAGCGTAGATAAGCCAAAGCGTCAATATGCTCATTCATCTGGGTTTTGTTCTTGCATGTATCCAAGTTGAACTGCACGGAAACCGTCTTGCTGTAGAGAACCACTCCTACCCTGGTGTCTTTGGGTCCAATTGTGAATTTTCCCATTAAATTACGGACAAACGGCTTGATATGATTCTCAAAGTTGTGCACGCCAATGCTCCCCGAGCTGTCAATGATGAACACGATCTCCAGTGGCAGGTCCCGACAGACGGTCTCTTTGCAAACTGAAAACAACAAAGCATGTTCTTTTGAACCACGGCACGAACCAAACTTTCACAGACATATTTTTCATTTCCTTTTGTTAGCACAGCATTCATGAAATCTTACCACATATTTCCTTGATCGTTTCCTTGACCAATTTCAACTATAGGAAACACAAGCAAAAGTGTGGGTTATATCTGTGCGTATACCAATGCATGCCTACAGTAGTATGTGTGTGGTCCTACATTAGGTCAGTTTGAACTTACTGTGAGGCCTGGGCATCCTTTTTGTCCTGGTGTGCCCTGGGATTGAAAAAAAAGGGAAGAAAGGTCAGATCAGTGGATTATTTTGTCCCTTGTTATTAAGAATGGTTCAAAACGTGCTCTCTCTCTCTTCGTTGTGCTTCTAGTTCGTTCTAGTTTCACCGCAAACCTGGCTGACAAAAGAGCTAATTATGTCCTTCTAATGAATGCAATGACATGTTACTAAAATGAAGAGCAGGTTCTAATCTACGTACATCACGACCAGATGGGCCCTCACGGCCAATGACTCCAGTGTCGCCCTTTGGGCCGTCCTTGCCTGGCATGCCAGGTTTACCCTGTAATGAGAGCACATGAGGTCTACAGTCAGTCAAGGTCATAAGGCTGGCAGTAAAAAACAGACCAAAGATAATATTTAAGCTTCCTTACCTTTACACCTGGATATCCCACTCCCTGGGGCCCCAGGGGTCCGGCCTCACCTTTAGGCCCTGGTGCACCCTGAAATTACAATTTTGGTTGGCTTGTTTTAATGTTTTTTTATGAACCGAGCAGTCGATCATTACCACATAATGCTTATAATAATAATAATATCACTCGTCCAATTCATTCTAATCTATCGGAGTGCCACATATTATGTGGCATTCCGAAAAAGGACAGAAAGAAAAAGAGAAAAAAAACGTAAAAACTGTCAGAAAAATAAATGAATAAAATAAAACGTCTTGGTGGACACAGCCCCTAAGACTGCACGCAAATGACTGCAATATTATGTATGTACATGTGAAATAAAAGTGCCCCAGGTAACTTACCTTTGGACCCACGCTGTCCATGCCCTTGGGTCCCGTTAGACCTGGGGGCCCTTGCCATCCAGGTTTGCCCTGAAAGCAAATCATGTATAGTGATCAGATTGCTGCTATTGGTTGACAGTGTTGATTTCGTCCACTAAAACTATGACGAAAAACTACCTTTTTTCACTGACAAAAACGAAATAAAAACTAAGCCATGATGACTAAAACTAAGACTAAATTGGCAATTTCGTCAACAAATAAGAACTACACTAAAATGTTAGGGAGGAGAAGACATCCAGTAGGACTAAAGGACAAGTAATTTTATGTTTGGTTGCGCTCTGAAAATGGCAGATCTTGACACTTGGATTGGCTAATTTCAGCATGCAACTGTGAGATCTGCCATTGCGATGCCTAAAACATGACTAAAACTAAATCAACGCTGTTGCTTGATATCAGTAAAGTTGGTGATATGTTTTTCTTACGTCTAGTCCTGCTCCCTTCCCAGGTGGGCCAACCTCTCCTTTGTCTCCTCTGTCGCCATCGGTTCCCTGGAAGAAATATACTGTAAGCATACATACTGCATAATACATCATGCAATCATGTGTGTACAGTATATATACTGTAGGGCTGCAACTGTTGATCATTCTATCTTTTGTTTTACTACTCAAATGAAACGGTGTCATTTAAAAATAGTGAAAATAGCAGATGGATAAGTTTTTACATTAGCTATCTTATTAATAATGATATAATACATTATATATTGTTTGGTGTTTTAAACATTATGTTATACTTTAACTATTGAAAAATAGCAGATCTACAAGCTCATAGCGCGCCACCGAGTGGCGCGCTACGAGCTTGTAGGTCTGCTATTTTTGAAAAATTCAGAAAACTGGAGGATTTAGAAGAAGTTTTTAAAAATTTCGACGTCAGGCCTAAATGGGTTAATATACTGCATGTAGACCCACTCACCGGGGGGCCGGGGACTCCTCTACCTTCAGGGCCAGGTTCACCTTTTTCGCCGTCAAAGCCCAGACGACCCTAGAAAAGGTGCATGAAGAGTCAACGGTTTACAATTCAGGCATTTAGCAGACAGCTCTTTAGCAATTTACTTACAGTAAGCGAGAACAACACATGGTAATGCTGTACATCAAATAGTCATCCGTAGGATCAAAAGCAAACTAAGAACCTAACAGTAGAACAGGGATGGGCAACTTTGACGATGGAGAGGGCCACTATATTTCCACACTCACTCCAGAGGGCCACTATATTTCCACACTCACTCCAGAGGGCCACTATATTTCCACACTCACTCCAGAGGGCCACTATATTTCCACGCTCACTCCAGAGGGCCCCCATTGCATACAGGTCGGAGCAAAAATAGCCGATCTAAAAGCTCAAAACGCGTCGCACTAGTTGACAAAATGCTAGACTAACACTAAAACACTTCTCAGGTGACTAAAACGTGACTAAAACTAAATTCAATTTCAGACATGATTAAATCTGAATATAAATTTGCCGTCATAATCAACTCTACCCCCAACCCTGAAATATTCTTGGAATGTTAAGAGTTGAGGCGTTCAATGTTGGCATTCAGAAAAGCCGATCTACAAGCACACGACGATGCCTCGCAACTGCCTCCTTCTTATATTATTTGACAATTTGGCCAACGTTTGTGTCATGACCCCTGACCCACAGGTTGGATAGCTCTCCTATTTCTCCATACTGTATGGAGTGGATTATTATGTTAGTGGTGCTGCTGTACCTTCTGGCCAGGTGCTCCGATGCCGTCCACTCCGCGACGTCCTGGTTGTCCTGGAAAACCTTGGGGTCCCTGGAAATACACAGTACTTGATGATAAAGGCTGCAAGGTAGGATGTCGAAAATGTACCTTCATCGAGGCATCATCATGCGAGGCATAGGCCTACATACTGCGAGAGTCGACATTTATCAAGGTAAATAAATGACACCTTATTATGTATATTTTTTTATTTTATCCCACGATTTTGTAACCCATTTTTCACCCGTGTCAATTATCAAATGTGATCCTGGGCTCTACACACCCTCCGCCAACCTGGGGAGAGCAACAGACTTGAACTTATGCATCCTTCATGCATGAGTGTCCAAGTCGCTCCTTTACACCTGACAGGGGGGAGTTTCCCTGGTTGGACGTAGCGCGTGGAAGGAACACGTTATTCCAACCAGTTCCTTTCAGTATAAATCAGGTTGAGCCCTGCTGCTCCTCCCCACCCCTCTCAACTGAACGTGTTCTGTTTATATCAAGTACTTCCCAGTATAGCTCCTCATGGAAATACTTCTGGCAGCAGGCCTAATGTTATTATTGCATTTAGGCTATGTGCAATAATGCAACTTAAAGTCAAAGTTCAGAGGCATTATATTGCCTTTTGTTAGGCTAGATATGTGCTTTATATATTGAATGAAATAATGAATATGTCTTTAGTTTGCTAAACTAAATACGATGCCATGTGTGGCAGTAAAACTCTAACCTAGTCTTTAAAGAAAATTAATGCTAACCTCTGTCCCCGGCGGTCCTGGGAATGAAGGCCCAGGAGGCCCGACTGGACCGGCAAGACCTTTTGGACCCTAAAATAAAGGGAGAGAAAAGGAATTCATATTAATGAAGCATAGCATCACACTCCCTCTTACAGTATTTCAGACTGTAGGCTAGTTGTCTACCACTGCACAACTTTTTAGCCCAGGGACGGCTCCCTATTGACTGTCTTTAATGTAAAACCAAAATTCACCCACAAATGGGTCCCGACCCACTGTTTGGGAACCAGTTGAAGACCTGACAGACAGTGATGATTGATTTTGTAATTATTATTATTATTATTATTTATTTATTTACCTTGGCTCCTTGCGTGGCTGGTCCTCGTGGCCCGGGCTTGCCTGTCCAGCCTGGTGTACCGTTCTCTCCCTGGAAGACAATAGTTGGCGAGAAACGTGTTTTATCCCAAACAAATATATATATGTTTTTCATCACGGAGGTATAGCAGGTGGTCCCTGGCAACACACAATAGAACATTATTCTAGTCTCGGTCCAAAGAAAATGCAGGTTTCTCTCCTCACCTTCGCTCCCTGGTTTCCGCGGGGTCCTGGATATCCAGGTGGCCCGTGGCTGCCCGGTTTACCCATGTCCCCCTGGAAGGGATTAGAGTACATTGTTGTTTTATATTAACAACGCGGTCTGTCTCCACACTGACGCCACACGCTCCAACAACACAACACACGATGGCACGTGAATGTCAAACGCACCTTGTCTCCTGTAGTGCCACGGCCGGGTTTTCCCACTGGACCTGGTAGGCCTGGTAGGCCACTTGCACCCTGCGGAAGGAAAAGAAGAAGTATCTTCAAACCAATTCCACTGACACTGTGTCCATGACAACTCGAGCCATAGCTTGACTTTTGATCGATTCTAAGCCTATACAGTACATTGTCAGTGACAGTGTTCATTTCGTTTACAAAAAAATATCTACCTTTTTTCACTGACAAAGACTAAATAAAAACTATACCGGTCCATACAAACTAAGCAATGGTGACTAAAACTATGGCTAAAGATATTGACAATGTTGTCAACGAATTTAAACAAGAATAAAGAATACAATAAATAAATATAATAGGGAGGGACTAGTGGAGAAGGGATCCAATAATTAATTATGCTTGGTTCAACACTGCCTCCTGTACTGTACCGTCAGTCCTGGAGCCCCGGGTCCTCCATCGTTGCCTGGCCGACCGTCCACACCCCTTTCCCCAACACGACCCTGACGTGGTGACATACAGAAATGTGTGTTCAGAAATACTGGTACACTAAATCAGTAGTTCTCAATGGTGTTGATTTCGTTGACGAAAAACCATGAGGAAAAATTTAAATAAAAATCACACCCGTGTGAAGTGAGGGGCGCTCTTATCATCGTACATCATCATACGTCATCTCATTCTGGCCAATCACAATTTTGCGTCCTCGCCTTCATCTTCAATGTTTGTGTTTACGCAATATTTGTGTTCACACAAACACGGAAAAACCTGCCATTCATTGTCAATGGCACGTAATGTTTGTTTTGGGACAAACACTCAAAACTGGCCATTCATTGTCAATGGCATTCAATGTTTGTGTTAGGACAATATTTGTGTTTACACAAACTCTCAAAGCTGGACATAGGATGGGCTGGCGCCCCCTCAAAACCCCAGCTATGATGACTAAATCTAAGAATAATTTAATTTTCTCGTCAACAAATAAAAACGTCACTAAAATGTTATGGAGCCCAGCAAGCCAAATTACGTCATGACGACGTCCTCCGGTGACCTTCAGGACCTTCAGGACTAGGCCAGATCACAGCCCATATATGGGCATGATCATTACGTCATTTCCAGGACATCTTCACTAGTTGAAATAATGTGGCTTATTCTTGGCCAGATCTGACTAGTTATGATACTGGCCTCGATCGGACTCTCTCTGATTCATCCAGGGACGTCCGTCTTAGTGGGCAGAATTTGTGTTGGTTGAAATCAGGTGATATTCTGGGCCATACTGTATCTTACTAGTCTTGGTTTGACTTGATCTGGCACAAATCAAGGTGTCACTAATAAGTCCAGCTCCAGGTCCTGACCGTGCTTGCTGGGAAGGACTAGTGGAGTAATCATTTTATGATTGGTTGCACTAATTAGCAAGCTCACTCTACAAGCTCACAATACGCCACATTGTGAGCTTGTAAATAGCATAGCTCTCCTATTTATCCATACTGTATAGAGTGCATTATTATGTTAAATGAATAGCATAGCTCTCCTATTTCTCCATACTGTATGGAGTGGATTATTATGTTAGTGGTGCTACTGTACCTCCTTGCCAGGTGCTCCGATGCCGTCCTCTCCGGGAGGTCCTTGGTCTCCTGGATAACCTTGGGGTCCCTGGAAATACACAGTACTTGATGATAAAGGCTGCAAGATAGGATATCGAAAATGTACCTTCATCGAGGCATCATCATGCGAGGCATACATACTGCGAGAGACGACATTTATCAAGGTAAATAAATGACACATTATTGTGTATATTTGCTGATTGAGCGATCCCACCGTCAAAGAACCGTGGAGTGGAGATGGAAGTATAAATCAGGTTGAGCCCAGCTGCTCCTCCCCACTCCTCTCTGAGTCTCAACTGAACGTCTTCTGTTTATATCAAGTACTTCCTACTAGTAGGCTATAGCTCCTCATGAAACTACTTCTCCCCAAATCCAAAAGGACCATTTTATTTTCCATCCTGAATGGCAGCAGGCCTAATGTTATTATTGTTATTATTTAGGCTATGTGCAATAATGCAACTTAAAGTCAAAGTTCAGAGGCATTACATTGCCTTTTGTTAGGCTAGATATGTGTTTTACATATTTCATTAATATGTCTTTAGTTTGCTAAACTAAATGTGAGAGAAAGAATGCCATGTATTGCAGTATTTATCATTGCTGGCCAATATTTCGACCGGAAACATCATGATCATCAGAATCACTTTACTCCAACATCATATTCACATTAACTTGGTGTTTTGTGTTACATAATACATACCACGCGTCCAGGCAGGCTTTTCCCCATGGGTCCTGGGCTTCCCATTGGTCCCTCTGGCCCCTTCTTTCCCTGTGAGATAACAATCACTGTCAGTCAATCAATCATTGTGGCTCATAGTGTACTCGATGTGTGCGTTTCAATTAGGTGAGAAGAAAACATTGGGAAAACTGACTATGTGCCCATGTCCGTCCAATCCTGGCTGGCCAATCGGTCCTGAGTATCCGATAGGTCCGATAGGTCCCTAGAGGTAACACAGAAGAGGGTCAATATTCAACATTCTTTAATGTTGATTGGAACTGACTGACGGGGCGGCAGTGGCTCAGGGATAGAGCGGCCGGCAGAACGGACGGATGGGAACCATGAGGTTCCCAGCTCGAACCCGGGCTCCCCCAGAGCTAGTGTCGAAGTGTCTGGACCCCTAATTGCTCCTGATGAAGGCTGGTGCCTTGCATGGTTTCCTCCGCCATCAGTGTATGAATGCGTGTGTGAATCGGTGAATGTAATGCACAGTATATGTAAAGCTTGGACAAAAGCGCTATATAAATGCACCATTTACTGTAAGATATTACTTAAACATACTCAAAAACCTTATGTTATTGTTGTGCTTCAAATCTCGAAACTACAGAAATAGGGACTTTTTTATCGCTTTTCAGTTCAAAGCACCATCAGACTGGAATAACTTGCCCGTTTAATTTAGACTAGTAAGACGCCCAAGGGCGAGAAGCACGCATCCGCCAGAACCATATACTGTATGGAGATCCAGTCTTCTCCATGTATGGCTATCCAGGGTTTATTGAGGTCAGTGTCATGATCTTCATATATGGAGACGGCCATATATGGTGGCATGACGTGTCACGAGGCGTGACCATATATGTAGGCGTGATGTCCAATTATTATGATTAATCTTATTATGTGGTTTGAGTTGATGGGAGATGTCATTGTTCATGCATAGTTAAGTTGATTGTTGTTGTTATATTTCTGTTATATTTTCTGTTGTGCTCTCGAAAACAAGATGATGCATCTCTAAAGGGTCTCACAGAAACGAAACTGACAAATGTCTAAATAAAATATACTTGATAAGAGTATTTACCTTATCTCCACGTGATCCGAGTCCAGGTTCACCATTTTGTCCCGGTCGGCCATCGTGTCCCTTCTCACCCTGCCACCACAAACACACATGTGTGCAGATTACATACCAGAAGCAGTGAAATACGCAGCGCTTGCATTCATGGGACATGACACGTAGGGCCAAACCAAACTCCTTGAGGACTGCATTGACATGGAGGCAGAAATCCCTACAAAGTGCAGTAACTATGTTTTTGGACACACCGACTTATGTGTGCATCGCAAAGGTCAAATTAGCCTTCAGGATTGTGGGGGATAAACAATTACCTCAAGAACAGATACAGAATTTGTGTAATATTATATCACTTATGTGGTGACATCTCAAAACAATTGACATATATATGATTTCCCACAAGAGCCAATGAGGTGCAGGTCTGACGGATGTTGTAGCTGCCAACACGAGTCTGCAAAAATCTTTCCCGGATCTTTTTACAAACACAAATATTGTTATAGATTTCTTTTCTCATTGCCAACCTTGACCACATTGACCGTATGTTGCAAGTCCGACATAAATACCATAGGAGTGAGAGAGGAGAGAGAGAGAGAGCGAGAGAGAGAGAGACAATGTGAGAGAGAATGTGAGAGAGAATGTGCAGATAGAGAGTGTTGTCTGCAAATTCCCCCAGACAGTAAAGGTCCCAACACACCGGGCGCGTTTTCGGATTTTTAGCGAAAAACGTGTCCAGTGTGCAACCACACTGGGCGCGTTTCTCGGAGAAACCAATGGAGAAACGCAGCTAAAAATCCGAAAAACGCGCTCGGTGTGTGGGGACCTTAAAGGTGGGGACCTTAAAGGTCCCCACACACCGAGCACGTTTTCGGTGCGGCGTTTCTCCATCGTTTTTTCCGAGAAACGCGCCCAGTGTGCAACCACCTTAACTCTGTCCTTTATCGACCGTTTCGGACGCGGAACCGGGCCGGCACCCTGGGTGCGTTCCTGTAGGTCTGGAAGTTCCGGAGAACCCCCCGGGGACCCCCACACGGTGTTGCACCACACGGGTGTGAAGTCAGGCAGCTATCAATATTGTTTGGCGATCAGCATATTTTAATTAACAGACGATACATTTGGTTCAAATTGACTTAATGTCATACCTGTTGTCCCGGGCGGCTATCGCCTCTTTCTCCTCTTGCTCCGTCATCTCCTTGTTTTCCTCGAGATCCCTGTAAGAGAAGATCAGCGTGTCTCCAAAACCGGTGGTGGAAAGTACTACAGTACTCAAGTACTGTACTTATAAGCACAATTTTGAGGTACATTCGCTGGAGTATTTCCAATGTTCTGTACTTCTACTCCACTACATCTCAGAGACAAACATTGTATACGTTTTTTTACTCCACTCCAATAATAACTTTAGTTACTAGTTTACTTTAGGTACTTAGTTAGCCATTTGAAAATAGCCGATCTACAAGCGTTGCAATGTGACGTTCTGAGAGCTTGTTAGATCTGCTATTTCCAAAAGATCTTTTTAAAAATGTTTACACATACATGAATATGATAAGCTGTGAAACGTGACCTTTCCCCTAACGCGTACTGTCCCCTAACGATCAGGCACAATACTGCCCTCTAGCTACAGAGGCCAAAATGACATGACATGAGCTGCAGGTGTTGTTACCTAACAAAACTAATAATAATAGCAGTTATCCATTATAATCATTATAATGACAGGTGTGGTTTCTCAACTTACAGGGGGTCCCATTTCTCCTATACCCAAAGGTCCATCGGGGCCCATGCTGCCCGTCGACCCATTTTCACCCTGCAGGTTAAAAAAAAGAAGATGCTGTGAAATCCTGACACAATTACATTTGTACATGTTCTCAGAGTTACGAAAAGGCATATCCAAAAAGCGCGTCGCCTGTATGATCATTTTCACAGGAGTATTTACCGGATATCCAGGTATTGCGGGTCCACGTTCACCTTTTAGTCCCCGTGGACCATCGTAGCCCGGTTTACCCTGCAAACATACATACATGCAGATTACATACAAGGAGCACTACTGGCAATCACAGTGTGAATCGAGTACGTTTCAACTCATAACAGAATAAGAAACTGTGTTTAAAGATGGAGTGCCACAATTTTTGTATTTTTCCAGTTTGTCATGTGTGTATGAGGTGACAGTACTTCATTAGACACCCTGGAGTCGTTTTTTATGTGCAATGGTGTATTAACTTTGTATTTAGGGTTTCTTCCTGGAGGCTGAACCCTTGACAGTCAAACGGGCCAATGAAATAAACGGTAATATAGTGACATCAGCCCCTCCCCTAACCCCTCCCCCTGTATCATACAACTACGGCTTCAGTTCAGGTGGATCACCACCCACCAGGCATAGCCTACTTAATGAACTGGTGGGCGTGTCCACATAAAAGTATGATTTTAACAAATACTGTACACTTTTTTGGTTTTAGGGTGGAATCTTTAACTTGTACTCATATGATGGTACCGCTATAGTACCGCTCAAGGAAATTACGTTGGCGCTTTCTCCACTACATTCTCCGTGTATGAAACAAGTGCAACTTGTGATTGTTCGGAATATATCGTATCGGGGGGGGGGGGGGGGGGGGGGGAAATATACATCTGACAGATGTTCCGGACCGACACTTCCGGCTATGCACTCTCTGCCTTAGGTTGTGAGAAGGCTTTTCTCTTCCCCAGATGTGTAAGGCTGGGGCCGAGGCTAACTCCAGTGATGTTCTTGGTTGAATAAAAAGTGTTCAGAATGCACCAACCTTCATCCCCTTAGGGCCCTCTGGTCCTGTGTAACCGTATGCCCCTGGTCCACCCTGGGAAGAACAAACATACGTACTGCTGTATTAGTAAGGGTAGTCTCTAAACAACCTTTTTTGACATGTTATCATTTTATTGATAGTCAGTGTGCCACTGCCATATCAAAATGAAGTTGAATTATGACACCACATTGACATTAAATATTTCCAACTGATTTTGATTGTCCATAATATAGGCTATACACATAAAACCTTTATTTTGTTTATTCTTCTTAAAAAATATATATATTATTTTTCAATAACCCAACTATCTCTCAGACTCACTTCCCACTCAGAGTTAGGAGTTTGAATGAATTTACGAACAAACAAACAAACAAACAAACAAACAAATGAATGAATGTGCAGGATATCATTTGTATATAGATGAGGGGATTTAATTGAACTGAATAAACCTTTTTTGAACATTTAATTTTAAATGAAAAAAACCTCTCTCTCACACTAACTAAGAGTACCACAACTAAGACTAAATTTATAGACAATTTAATCGACTTTTCAGATGACTAAAATATGACTAAAACAAAATGAAGGCTACATTTGTATCTGAGTGTTTACTAATACACGCTAACACACAGAGCCATAACGTAAGGCAGTGGTTTTCAACCGGTGGTCCTTGAGGGGGTTCCAGGTGGTCCCCAGCTAAATGACGCAGAGTTGGTAACCAAATGGACCCTTATAGATTCTTAACTCTTGAGATCTTAAAATGACACCAAATGGACCCTTAGAGAATGTAGAAGAATTGTTATTTTGATCGTTTGCCTGTTATCTCTCCTAATGGTACCAACATCAACACAGCAACGATAACAACACTATTTAATGGGTCTATAAGGCTAAATGTCAGGTGGTCCGTGGCTCAAAATAATAATGGGCCTTGATATGACATAAGGGATAAACCATCACTGACCTTCTGGCCTTGCATTCCCATTTCTCCAGCACGACCTGGAGGACCCTGATCAACATCACACAGGAAAGACAATTAATACATTTCACAACTTGTGGAAAATGTGACACTTAAAATATGACACTATAGATGTACAGTATAGAATAGATGGTCTTTCTGTACCTGGTTTCCTTCGAAGCCTTTGGAGCCATCTATGCCCCGGTCACCCTGCAATAGAAAAATAGCATTACAGATTGTTCCGAATACACGTATAGGCCTATCACAATTATTACATAATCGCAATTATGTTTTGCATAATCGTCAATCGTTTCCATGTTGAAAAGTAGCAGATCTACAAGCTTACATGTCACGAAGTAGATCAACTGCTATTTTGTACATATTTTGGAACGCAATTATTAAATGATTTCTTTGTATATTTTGTCTGCCCTGTATAATTTGTGACTACGAGGCAGAAATACAAATTGTATAACGTTCCATTGTTAAAAGCAAAAAAAAACTCTATGAAATCGTTAATCAGAATTATTTATTTGAAAATGAATCGTCAGCTTAAATGTGAAATGGTGACAGCCCTACGACCACATATACAACACCATTAAATGGCGTCAATAAACTGAACCACATACCGTTTCTCCTCTGTGACCCGGCGTCCCCTGCAAGTGGAAAGACTCAGATTAGATCTTTAATGTGAATGAGCTATATGAATAAATACATATGGGTGGTAACAACGCCCACTATTGCATTGTTCATGAATGGTAATATATTTACCGGAAGGCCATCTTTGCCAGGACGTCCGTTTGACCCCGTTGGTCCCTGTTACAAGAATATACCCAGTAAAAAAAAAAGAATGTTAAATTAATTAATTAATTAGGCTACAAATGGCAATATTTCTACATTTGTGAAATGCATTTGTTGTTGTTTGACTCATTTGTAGTATCAAAGTGGTCTGGGGTTAATAACAGTAAATGTCTGCCTCATCTTGTCGTACCGAATAACAGATTTTTGGGTAAATATTTTGTCGGTACGAACAACAAAGTTGTTTTACGGCTTAAGAAGAAGAGCAGCGGTTATGAACATCTGAATAAGTAAAAGTGACAAAGACCTTGGGGCCTCTCCCTCCGTCGTTTCCGTCAACTCCCGGCCGTCCGGGCGGACCCTGTGAAAAGAAACAAAAAGCGTGTTGAGATTCACGTTACAGACATGTCATGTCTATGTACTCTTCCTGTTTGTAACATTATGCCACCGGGGAGATACCAAAGCAAACAGAACGAGAGCGTGGCGCTTGTCTTTAAAACGGGGACATGTATTTAAAGAGACAGAAGAAGGATTATTGACTTAAACGTCAAGGATCTCTCTGGGTAGACTAGAAGGCACCTGGTTAGTCTGTAATGCCTAATTTATGCTCCATCGTACGCCGGTGTCACGTGGCAAACATACCAGACCTACAAGCTCACATGCAAGGCATTGTGAGCTTAATTGTAGAACGAAGTACAATGTAGATCAAGCATTGCAGCCAGTTATTGTTGTACTGTGCAGGCTACTAGGCCTATAATGGAACATGATGAACATCTGTCAATTAAAAAAAAACAATAGCATCACATTAGCTTCGAAATAAGAAATGTATTCCTTCTCGATTTTTGATTTTATTCCCCATTTTATTTTGTATCCCCATTAGCTGGTACCAGAGCAACCTGCTAGTCTTCCTGTGGTCCCAAAACATGCAAAATACAGTTGCAAAAAACATTAAAATGAATTATTAGAGGTCAGTAAAAAACAATCTTGGGCCTCAGACGCATTCCATTTCACTATGTAGAAAACATAAAAAGATAGTTTGGCGTGTTCTTTCTTGTAGGCTAATGATACAAAACAATTTGTAAACCATCTTTACAAAAAAACAAAAAAGAATAAAGAACATTTCAAATGCTGATCAGGTATCCTCATGGATATTTTTGTAATGAACATTTTCAATACAAGGTTATTGTTAAGTACTTACCGGTGGTCCCACATCTCCCTTCTCGCCATCCGTACAATTACATGGCTTCACGATGCACATACACTTAACCGCCGCCTAACCCAGAAAGGAATGAGGAATCAATGTTGTGAACGAATTCTACAGTCAGTCATGCATCGGTTGTTGTCTGCATGCAGTGGTGGAAGGTAACTAAGTACATTTACTCAAGTAATGTCCTTAAGTACAACCCTGAGGTACTTTTACTTTATTTAATTTAGTAGAGTCCATTTTTCATTACGTAATCATTCTACTCCACTACATTTCTAAGGCAAATATTGTACCGTTTACTGTACTAGAATTATCTGAAAACAACTTAATTTAGATCGTATTACAAAACGTTTTGTAATACCACCGGGGAAGTAAGCCCTGATTTATATTTAGACAATATGAAAATAGCACATCTAAAATCGCATTGTGATGCGTTGTGAGCTTGTAGATCGGCTAGTTTTGAAAAAGGTTGATCAATTTTGAATATCTTTGCTTGGTATACTGTCAGTAAATGCAGTATTTTTACTTGTCATGGTATTTCTACTTTTACTGAACTCCTCCCACCACTGGGTGCATGTATGAATGCCTAAGGCTGAGCTCACACCTTTCATGCAATTCTCTGTGCTCGTTGGGTGTTGTGTCATGGCCGCCCAGCGGCCCAATGCATTTCCAATGGAGGTCACATGGTTTGACCCAACATTGTGTTGTGTGAGGGGGAGGGGAGCAGCGAATGCGCCCCTCCCCCTCACACAACACAATGTTGTGTCAAACCATGTGACCTCCATTGGAAATACATTGGGCGGCCATGACACAACACAACATGCATCCAACGAGCATCCAACGAGCACGAGAATTGCATGAAAGGTGTGAGCTCAGCCTGACACAATACACATGAGCAATTCCAAACACCATGCTGAAAAATAAACTAAAATACATAAAAAATACTACTACTGATACCACTTCATTAAATAATAACTTTATTAAGTAATACTACTCACCTCATCTTTTAGGGTTTTGGTCTGTGTGTGTGAGAGAGAGAGAGAGAGAGGGGGGGGGGGGGGTAAGTGAAGAATAACAACCATGCACAACATGTTTAAAGATGGGTATGGGAGTCAAGGGGAGTAAAGAATTCAGAGAGCAATACACTGATATTAAAATTCATATTGACAGCAAATCATATGAGGCAGTGGGGTACACATTTTACTTAAGTACTGTACTTAAGTACAATTTTGAGGTGAGTACTCTACTACATCTCGGATTTCAAATATTGTACCTAACTCCACTACAGTTAGTTGAATCATTATAGTTACTTTATAGATTCTGATTAATATTACAATGTGACACACAATGTGTCGCATCACAACGCATTGTGAGCTTGTACATCGCTATTTTCAAAATATTATTTTACATTTGTAAACTTGAGTAGTACTTTTGATACATTTTGAAGCCAATACTTTTGTACTTTTACGTGACATTTAAGTGACATTTTTCTTTCTTAAAAAATGGTTGTCTACTCACAATTTCTCCGATGATTTTGTCCAAATTCCTCATTTCACATATGTCGTCACCAGGAGCGTTGAGGTGGCAAGCCATGCTTGTTCTTTCCTTGATGCCCACGGTGATGAATGTGATGCCGTGATCTCTCTTGGCTGCTTCGACCGCTCGTCTTATATCGTCCCGGCTTTCGTCGTCCGTATACAGCAGGGCTACTCTGATGTGCCTATCCTGGGACTCTCTCCGGTAGATGTTGGTCATTTTGTTGATGGCATCGACGGTGTTTTGGTCCGATTTTATGTATCTGAAATTTCTGATGGTCGTCTGGACTTCCACATCGCTCAGCTGTTCACTGAACGGCTTTGCTTCGATTATGTCGCTGTACTGCATCACAGCCGTCCTTCTCTTGAGGCTCTTTGCGCCCAGACGCTCCTCGAGTTCGTGGAGACGCCCCACCAGTGCCATAGAATTCGACCGCTCAGCGATAAAGTTGCTGGCCAAGACGTGGTCAGAGCTGTCCAGCACAAAGGCGAGGTCCAAGACTGTGTGCACAAATATAGGGCACGGTGATGAGATAAAGTAGACCTTAAAAGCATTCACCATTACTTATAAGAGTGTGCACCCTAGCTGTGCTTATCAAGGTCACAGAGAGGCAGAAAGATTTCTATATATAGTGTCTGAAAAAGTAAAGACACCTTACTTGAGTGAAGACACACACCATACACATGCACTTAATGTGACACTATACACACCACACCATCACATCCTCAGGGTTAATCTGACTCTGAAAGCGTTCAAGGTCCATTTGGGTCCATTTTGTTAAGACAGAGTTAAATAAACCCTGAGGATTTTACTGTGCACATTACAATGGTACGGTGGTTTGAGATCTTCCTCAAAAACATAATGAATGCTTATAGCCGGTAATGTCAATCTATGTGCTTATGAACAGAAACATGCAACAACCAGAAACATAATAATAGAAGTTTTTCATTAATATCTTACCACACGGATCTTTGGAGATTGGCGTTTTTGTTGTTGTCGGTCTTGTTGTTGTTGGGGTGGTGGTTGGCGGTCTTGTTGTTGTTGGCGGTGGGCAACGGCACTTCAAAAAGGAAGGACATGACATGTCAATGTTGTGATGGAATTCTACACAGTCAGTCATGCATCTGTTGTTGTCTGCATGCAGTGGTGGAAGGTAACTAAGTACATCTACCTAAATACTGTCCTTAAGTACAATCCTGAGGTACTTTTACTTTAATTTAGTAGAAGCCATTTTTCATTACATAATCATTCTACTCAACTACATTTCTAAATTCAAATATTGTACTGTTTACTGTACTAGAATTATTTGACAACAACTTGCTTTAGATAGTATTACAAAACGTACGTTAACCAAGTGCCCTGATTTATTATTGGACTATCCGGAAATGGCAGATCTAAAAGCTCACAAGGTGTCGCATTGTGATGCGTTGTGAACTTGTAGATTGGCTAGTTCTGAGTATCTGAGTATCTTTACTTTGGTACTGCAAGTAAACAGTATTTCAGTATTTCTACTTGTCATGGTATTTCTACTTTTACTGAACTCCTCCCACCACTGGGTGCATGTATGAATGCCTAACACAATACACATGAGCAATTCCAAACACCATGCTGAAAATAAAATAAAATAGGCTACATTAAAAATACTACTACTGATACAATAACTTTATTAAGTAATACTGCTTACCTTGTTGTTTAAGGTGTTGGTCTGTATGAGAGAGAGAGAGAGAGAGAGAGAGAGAGAGAAAGAGAGAGAGAGAGAGAGAGGTAAGTGACGAATAACAACCAAAACATGCATGTATGAAGATGGGTATGGGAGTCAAGGGCAGTTAAGAATTCAGAAAGTAAACTAAATAACTAAATACACTAATATTTAAAATCATATTGACAACAAATCAAAATGAGGCTGTGGTGAGGGGGCGGGGGGGCACCATGGCCATTAGGCTGCGTCACATATCATTGGGCCGTGGTGAAAAGTAACTGAACATTTACTTAAGTACTTTACTTTAGTACAGTTTTGAGGTGAGTATTTTCAATTTCCAATACTTTTACTTGTACTCCACTACATCTCGGATCTAAATATTGTACTTTAACTCCACTACATTTACTTGAAGACTTCAGTTACTATAGTCATTTTTAGATTTTGATTATAATTACAAAACCTACATTAACCATATTTTGAAAAAATTGCCATTCTACAAGCTCACAATGCGTCGCATCACAATGCATTGCAGAGCTTGTAGATTATTATACATTTGTAAACTTGAAATGGGACATTCTGCACGACGAGTACTTCTGATCAATTTTGAAGCCAATACTTTAGTACTTTTACTCGAGTGAAGTTTTTCCTTTCTTTAAAAAAAAATGTTTGTCTACTCACAAGTTCTTCGATGAGTATGTAGATATTGTCCATTTTACATGTGTAGACGTCACCACTGGTAAGGTGGCAAGGCATGGGAGCCCTGCCGTCCTCGTGATTCCTGATGCTCACGGTGATGACGGTGATGCCTTGAGCCTTGGCTGCTCTCACCCTATCGGCAATAACGGGCCGCGTTGCGTCGTCCGTATAAAGCAGGACTACTTTAACGCTGCAATCATAGGCCTTTTCCTGGTAGTACGTGGTCATTTTGTCGATGGCATTTTGGGTCAATTGGCCTGCCTTGAAAGGATCTTTGTACTCAAAATTGTCGATGTTATTCTTGACGTCCCAGTCGTCGACGCTGAACGGCACTATTTCAACAGTATCACTGTACTGCATCACAGCCGTCCTCCTACTCAGGAACATGTCCTCTCGACTCAGACGCTGCCGGAGTCCGGGGAGATTGTCCACCAGTCGCTTAGCATTCGTCTTTGCAGCGTTAAAGTTGGAGTCAAGGACCTCGTCGGAGCTGTCCAGCAGAAAGGTGAGGTCCAAGTGGCAGGTACACCTCCCGTAATAATCGTCTGTGATTGTGCACAGTAGAGCACGGTTAGACATTGTTTTGTTATCAATGCTATTGACAGAGGTAAGCCTTTCTAGCCTGATATGCAAACCTCACAACCCCTCGTTACCGTTAGCTTTGTCCCATCCATGTAGCACCATACATATCACAGTGAATCATGTTGGATGGCTACAGTACATACTAAGTCAACTTGTTTCATACCGGTGAACATACAGTCATACGGTAGGACATTTACACCTTACTTGAGTGAAGACACACACATACACATGCACTTAATGTGATCATTTTGTTAAGACAGAGTTAAATAAACCCTGAGGATTTTACTGTGCACATTACAATGGTCCGGTGGTTTGAGATCTTCATCAAAAACATAATGAATGCTTATAGCCGATAATGACAATCTATGTGCTTATGAACAGAAACATGCAACAACCAGAAACATAATTGTTGATATACAAGTTATTCATAATTATCTTGCCTGGGCACTGAGGCTGCATGGCAGAGATGCTGGTCAGCGCTGTGAGGACCAACATCAGCTTCATGGTGGGGGACACCATTGTCCCAACTGTAGACAAGAACATCAATTATTATTAATTACATGAGGCAGAGTCTAACAATTCTGAAGAGGAAAAAATATTATTATTATTATACACCATTGCCTCAACTGGAGACAAGAAAATCACTGATTAATCATATTAAACACATTTTTTCCCCCTGTATAGTCTACTTGATTGGTAATAATCCTAATAATTGGTAATAATGCACATAATAATGCACATTAAAATGCTATATAGTCTTTGTGGAGCCCATGTCTAGAATGTTGCAAAGTATTACTGCATGCATTATAATCTGCAATAACACAGTATAGCCTAATTCAGTAATATGCACTGATAAATAGTCATAATGGTTTATAACTGTAATCGTAACAGAGTTTTAAGCATTTCATTCTGACTTTTAAGGTCAAGTTTCATCATTTATGATTGCTGAGCAGTCCCAGGATCATATTGTACTATAATTATCATATACATCATATTAATTGAATGCATTATATTCACTGTTATGCATTATATAGTGTTATTTAAGGAACTATACATGGTCATAGCGATAGCAAGCTTTAATGTGCAAAAAATAACCCACAAAATGTTTCTGCCTGCAATATTACTTTACTTAAAGGACAACTTCACCACTTTTCAACCTATCTTCATATAATTGGTCTTCACTAATGTTCATGATAAAATGGCACTTTTTCCCCTACTCAGTCAGTGTCTATAGGAGGGCTGTGGGCAGTTAGCCAATCTACATTGACACGTTGTGAGCTTGTAGACTGTTTTAACTATTCAAAAATGTTTTGCAAAATAGTTTTTTTTTAAAAAGGCAAAGAAGTTTAGGGATGACGAAATGGAGCCCATATACTTCCAGTGACATCATCGATGGTCGAATACAAGCTAATAGAAACTGCAGGCTTTCTATTGCTGAAAAGTTACAATGTGATAATGGAAGCCATCATTCTGGCGATAATAAAAATCAAATATATATATTTTTGATCTTGCTTTAAAAAAATCTGCCTCACAATATGTCAGTGGAAGATGGGTTTCTGTATGACATGACATTATAGACATAGGCTTAAAATAAGTTTTCCTTCTTGGTTTTCCATGTGCCATACAGTACAATGGCATACAAATAGAGTATAGAGTGAGAAAAGCATGAGAGATTGTGATGACTTACAGTTCGGAATCCTTTGGGAGTGACTTGGTCTGGCGACTTGTTGAGAGCAGATGGAAGTGGTGAAGTGGATGCCAGGGACAGAAGTCAGCAGCAGTAGTGGCAGTTCTCCTGTGGTGGAGAGAGAGACTCTAACATCTGAGCATTCTCCCTTCTCATTTATAGGAGGAGAGACCACCCCCAAAACCTGCAGCCTAAGCTTCGGATCCGCCCTCAGTCAATGGGAGAATGGGCTGGACTTAGTTCCCAGCGTCTGTAAGAAGATGTGTGTCCAAATATGGAATACGGGGAAGCAATTCATACAATTGAAATATAATATGAGAACATAAACTATTAGCTCTATCACTTTGGTCTATATTCAAATGCAAGCTATAGGCTGGTGGAAGGCTGTGCAGAATAATAAAATTACACTTTTGGCCATAGGACGGTGCAGTAGGTATCCAGGAGGAGTCCTCTTGCATGTGCATGATTGATAACTATGATTTATGTAAGTAGAAAAATAAGCATGTTATCAAATGTTAACATATTTAGCAACACAATTTCCAGTCACCTTTTCAAAACAGCATTCTGTACTCAGGGTGTTTAACAAAGAGTAAATCCATACATGTCCACAGAAGCAATATGCATACAGTGGTGGAAAGTAACTAAGTACATTTACTTAAGTACGGCACTTAAGTACAATTTTGAGGTATTTGTACTTTACTTAAGTATCTCCAATTTCCAATACTTTTACTTCTACTCTACTACATCTCAGAGGCAAATGTTGTACACTACATTTGAAAACTTTAGTTACTAATTACTTTGATTATTATGACAAAACATACATTAACCACTTCAGCCCTGTATACATGTCGGCTATTTTCAAAATATTTTTCATACATCTGAAAACATGCACTATGCAGACATTCTGCATAGTGAGTACTTTCTACTTTTGGTACTTTAAGTATCTTTAAGGTTTTTTTTTCTTTTTAACATTCCCTCAAGTACTTCTACATTGCAAGCATTGATACTTTTACTTATGTAAAACATGCAAGTAGTTTTATTTTCACCACTGTTTGCATGTCAGTGACATTTAAAGATCTGAATGGAAACAAACAAGAATGATGACATCAGTAAAAAAAAAAAAAAAAAGAACGAAAAAGAAAAAGACAAAGGAAAAGCCAAGACACACACTTAAGAATGTCTTTAAAGTTGTATTTTCAGATACCACATTAACCCGCTTTAATTAATTACACTAAAAATAATGAAAGTGTGATCTTCTCAGACAGAAGAGAGCCTGCACATCTGTGAAGATCACCTTTGGCCTCCAGACGATGGATAAGAATCTTCTGGAGAAGATAATGAGGTTAAAATGTCTTAAGACCTGGTCAAATAGGTCGTTGAGAAACATCTCGATATCTATCTAAAAAGAATTCCAGGATCTTTATCTGTCTGCCTGTGTATCTGTCTCTCAGTATGTAGAAATAAGGAGATGAACTGCTGGACTGTTTGGCACCAAACTTTGTATACATTGTGGTGGTGGTGGTGGTGTACAAATTGACCATGCAAATCATTTCATGGGTTGGTTTCAACATCGGTATGTATGTACAGTAGAGCTACTCAAGATTAAGAACAATCCATTTCCATAAGATTGCATATAGCACAGCACTGACAAACAGCTCAGCTGGCTTGCACTGGAGCTCATGCAGTCACTACTCATTATAAGCCACAGTCCATCGTCTGTACTGGCTTGTTTGTAGTGACACCACAGGTGGGCAGTATACCGAGGTATACAGAAAGATTTAAAAAGTGAAATCTTCACCGCTACTGAGCACATGTTACATTTTCAACACAGCATGTTTCCTTGAGCATACAGCTTACGCCACTGTCTAAATACCTGTATGTCCTTGTCATCAGAGGTAATTTGAGATACTGTATGGCTATATGGCCCAAAGATTATATCTCACTGCAGACACTAAGGACAGAACCAGAGAGATAGAAGCCAAGAAAGGTTATTGTCTGTCTTCCCTGCTTCGTACAATCATCATCTTACTCCTTTTAGCATTGTATTTGATATCAAAGTCAGCACCGTACTGTGAGCATACATGTACTCGCTGTTGAAGACCAGCTATATGGACTAACGATGACCAAGATTTGTCTATTGTATTTATCTACAATTTCTTTAAGCGAAGAAATACACATGTACACGTATATCTGTGTCTTGCTTACATTTTATGCCAAATTGGTTAAGTCTACTCCATTTCTCCATAACCTTGGACAAAATGTTGGCTATAAGGCTAGGCCTATAATTATCTGAGCTGTTTAGCTTACCTACTTTAATGACTGGCACTAAGGTCAGGGGATCTTAGTATAATCTGATCGACAGGAGGAATTTACTTTAAAGAAACACTTTTTTTAACACATTTAAGATGTTCAAAGCTGCCAAAATTCAAATGAAATGGCAAATACGAAATGTCAATTGAAATAAGATAAATGCTTTTTCATTTTCAGGTCATTAACACATCTGTAGATTAAATGTAAATGCTATTGCATTTTAGATTTATTTTTGTCTCAAGAAATGCATTAATGACCTGAAAATGAAAAAGCATTTTCTCTTATTTCATTTGATTTTCCGTATTATATTGTCAGGACCACAGGGCTTATTATCCCCCTAACTTAGGGGGGGTTAGAGTGACATACAGTAAAGGCCGTCGGGATCAGGAGTCGAGCCCGCGGCACACTGCCAGGCTCGGGCTACCGGCCAAGGTGCCTGGACCGCTGAGCCACGGCCCAGGCACCTTTTACATTATTCTTATGCAACCTTCCTTGCCAGATAATCTGACCACATTTCTTTTGATATAACGAAGGGCATTAGTGCTTTTTTCCTTTTTCTTTGCCTGCCTCTGCCCATATTTTAAAAGCATTTCTATAGCCTCTGCATGGAGCTCTTCAACGTGGCCATTCCACCCTAGCCTGGTTAATAAACCAGACCGAATCAGCCGTTGGCAAAAAAAAGTTGCCTACCAGCGGATTACGGTCTGGCGAGGCTCAGTAGCACGCCTCTTTCCTACAGCAGAGAACAGGTCGGACCAATCGGGACACGGTATGCAATATAGGCGGGCTTTGGTGCAGTGACGTTCAATGCTTGAGACCTTTGACTGACAGTAGCTCTGACCAATTGCGTCAAAGAGAAAATGTTCCCCGGGAAATGAAATCCAAGTGGAGCCAGCCCAGACTGATATACCGCGACAGTGTTGTGTGATATTAGTCTGGCTTATTAGCCAGGCTAATTCCACCCTGGCTTAGCATTAGCCACCTTTGCCCTGTGTTTAATCCATTCTGAACAGGAACCCCTGTTGGTGTTTTAAGCATTATGCTATTCTTTAGCTATTTTTGAAAAATCGTGAAAATGTGGCACAAATTTGGAATATATATTCTTTCAGAGCGAACATTTTTATCTCAAACCTTTGCTTCTGGAGGGTCTCTGGAACAACATATTTTGAGATGGGGGTCCGTGGCCCAATAGAGATAATTCTGGGGGTCCTTGACATGAAAAAGGTTGAGCACAACTGACATACAGTTAGGTAGAAACATGGGTTTTTCAGAAAACTATTAGGATTTAGAAGCCTTAAAGAGAGTTCTGCCAGTGGAGATACACAGACTCCACAATAGATCCGTACAGGTTCTTTTGGAACTGTATTACCACCACCCAGGCCAGCAAGGCATCTGAATGATTCAAATAATTATCAAGATCTTTCTTGCACAGTTGGAAATTGCCTGTATTTAACATCACACAAAAGGGGGTATGTGGTCAGCCATTGTACAAAGGCAGTGATCAACCCCTGAAGTAGTGTTCCAACCTCACTGACAAGTATAACTATTCTCAGGTAAAAAGTGTCTTGCTAGATGAAACCAAATAAAGACATCAGTTACATTAGCATGAATTGCACCGACAACATAGATGCAGGTGGAAGGATTATCCTGAATAAAAAACAAAATGAAACGAGATACTCATCCTTTTGATAGCACTCATACGGAGTATAGGCACTCACAATGATTCACTTTTTACCATTACACTTATCCCAATAGCCCAGTCAACTCCCTATCTAATCACGATAACCAACTGGTCATACTTTTTGTTCCGCACAGTGGCAACTCCCCCTAGAATCCTCTGATCCTTTTGATCGTTTGCCCGTTGTCTCTCCTATTGTACCGATATCAATACAGCACATATATTATCCAACAAAAACAAAATATTCTTTCGTTTTGGGTCTGAGAGGCTAAATGTCATCAACTGGTGGCTCAGATGATGGATAAATAATGGGCCTTGATACAAAAACCACTGAAAACCACTGCTTTAGGGTTTAGAACACAGATTGGTGGTGGATTCGCCCGGTGGATCGAGTTCAGACCTATTCCAGGTCTCGTTCAGCCCTGCAGGAATGTCTCCAGCTGGACACACAGAACATCACAACTCAACTCTCCAACAGTTTGTCCACGACAATACGGCGTGATTCATCAGTTTCACTGACACTGTGGCCAACTCGCAGCCCTCGCACATTGTAAGATACAGCGATTGCAAGACATTGTGACAACAATTGTGATCCTCTTGCTTTGTTTTCAACGGTATCTCAACAGTTGTATTGACTCAATCAAATTCACCATGGAATGTGACAGTCACCAGACCAAGCATTCTAGACAGAAGTGGTGTAAAGTAACTAAGTACATTTACTTCAAGTACTGTACTTTCGTGTACTACAAAACATATACACTAAGCACTTCAGCCCTATATACATTTCGGCCATTTGAAAATAGCAGATCTACAAGCTCACAATGTATCAACATATGGAATGTCTGAACAGGTCAGCTCCATATATGCAGCGGGGGCGGTGTCTTGAGTGTACCGGGTTTGATGAGAGGGCCCAGGTAGGGCCGGGCCTTAATTTTCGGGCCTGTTGAGAACTGCACGTTTTCATAGTAAATGCGACTTGCGGTCGCAACAACATACATTAAACACTTCAGCCCTGTACATTTCGGCCATTTGAAAATTAGCCTATCTACAAGCTCACAATGGCCCCTTTTCCACCGGTTGGTTCCCAATGGGAACCGGTTCAGTTCTTTTTGGTTTTTAGTCCATGAGCCTGAGTTCCAAAATTGGAACGTTAATTATGAATTGAGTGGGCAAAACGGTTGTGTTGTCAAGTAACTTAAGTAATATACTACTTTCAGTAACTTAACTACTTTCACATTTTGAGTAATAATATTACATTTACTTTTTTCCAAAAGTAATATTATTACTATTTTCACGAGCCTTGGTGGAACTGTGGGTTTGAGTGTTTATTTATAATGGTAGACTGGATAGGGGTCAAGTTGCTTTGCAGACTGCTGATCCGCTTTACAAACTACATGATAAAACTACATGATAAAACTACATGATAAAACTACATGATAAAACTTCATGATAAAACTACATGATAAAACTACAGGATAAAACTACGTGATAAAACTACATGATAAAACTACTGCATACATTTGCTGCTGTTTTACATTGTGTCGTTTATTTCAGTCAAGTTGACATTGCCCTATAGCACTTTGTTTATTTTTTGTGACCAATTTATATATTTTTTAAAGCAGCTATAGCATTTGTTTGCTTTAATAAACAACAGAAGTTGTTCAAAGATTGTGTTTCATTATCTTTTGCCCAGGTGTGGTTTTCATTTAGACTGTAATTAATGAATTCATACACAGTAAAAGTCTTAGTGTTCATTTAATACAAATGGACCCATCATCGTACATCATGTATACACTATACAGTACACTTTTTAGAGTTAAATAAACACTGCAGAATAGAGTTGAAAATGCAAAGTAAGACTTTTGGGGACAAAATATGCAATTACTGGAGGCGAGAGAAAAAAGTAATAAGTAAAGTAATAAGTAACTAGTAACTTTATTATATTAAGTAATAAATTTAATTTAGTCCCCTTAGCTCTCTCACTAGTGTGGATAAACCATAGACACTTTAATTTAGTCCCCTTAGCTCTCTCACTAGTGTGGATAAACCATAGACACTTTAATTTAGTCCCCTTAGCTCTCTCACTAGTGTGGAAAAACCATAGACACTTTAATTTAGTCCCCTTAGCTCTCTCACTAGTGTGGATAAACCATAGACACTTTAATTTAGTCCCCTTAGCTCTCTACACTAGTATGGATGAACCATAGACACTTTAATTTAGTCCCCTTAGCTCTCTCACTAGTGTGGATGAACCATAGACACTTTAATTTAGTCCCCTTAGCTCTCTCACTAGTGTGGATAAACCCATAGACGGGATAAACACCAGCCATACCTATTTTTGTGAGATTTGTGGATTTTGTACATTTAAATTACACTTTAAATTACACTTTTTCATTAACATTAACTTGATCTAATTCTAATCCGCTAATCAATGATTTTACATAATCTACATTTTCAGACTTGTTGGCCGTGGCCTCACAGAGCCATTATATGAGGTTGTGGCTTCAGCTCTCAGCTCTAGTCCTTCACATCTGAGAGAATTGGACATCAGTTATAATCCCATAACGGATCCATCCATGGACCTGCTCTCTGCTGCATTGAAGAGTCCAAACTGTCAACTGGAGATACTGAGGTCAGATTATTATTAGTTCTGTTTTATTATGTATTGTTTAATTCTAATAACAACAGTGTGAATAAAGTTGACATCATATCCAGTGGCGTGCACAGACATTTAGAGGGGCAGGTGCTCAAGTGAAAAAAAGGGCACCTTGTGCAGCGCGTGGAACCGTCCGGTTGCCTTAATAGTGTGAGATTTATAGATTGTGGGGCCTAAATAATATATTAGAAGCTTTTTATCAAGAATCGATCAATGTCACCATGGTCCACATACTGTACAGTGTACACTGTACACAAAAAATAAAGAAAAACTTTTTTTTTTTCAAAAGGGCACATTGCCAACAGGGCAGGGGGTGCTCTAGCACCCCCTAGTGTCTATCTGTGCACGCCACTGATGGTATCCCACACTGATTAGAATAATAATATGGTCAGAGTTTGTGTTGTCTAGTTCACACTCTCACATCACAATGCTACAGTACAGTAACTACAATATGTGATCCATCATGGCTGCTAGGGGATTATCATTATCAATGCTACAGTACAGTAACTACAATATGTGATCCATCATGGCTGCTAGGGGATTATCATTATCAATGCTACAGTACAGTAACTACAATATGTGATCCATCATGGCTGCTAGGGGATTATCATTATCAATTCTACGGTACAGTAACTGCAATATGTGATCCATCATGGCTGCTAGGGGATTATCATTATCAATGCTACAGTACAGTAACTACAATATGTGATCCATCATGGCTGCTAGGGGATTATCATTATCAATGCTACGGTACAGTAACTACAATATGTGATCCATCATGGCTGCTAGGGGATTATCATTATCAATGCTACGGTACAGTAACTACAATATGTGATCCATCATGGCTGCTAGGGGATTATCATTATCAATGCTACGGTACAGTAACTACAATAAGTGATCCATCATGGCTGCTAGGGGATTATCGCATCCAGTTACACAATACAGTTTAATTTCGTCACGTCTTGAAGTGATGTAATAATTATGCAATACGTGTACTTTCTTAATAACTAATTAATTACCATCTACTGGTTTATACCTGGTAACGTTGTCTGTCTGTCTGTCTGTCTGTCTGTCTGTCTGTCTGTCTGTCTGTCTGTCTGCCTGCCTGCCTGTCTGCCTGCCTGCCTGTCTGCCTGCCTGCCTGCCTGCCTGTCTGTCTGTCCTCTCAGTCAGTTTGTTGAATTTGTTGCTACCTGTTTCATGTCAGTTAGCTTCCTGTTTCATGTCAGTTAGCTTCCTGGTTCCTGTCAGTTAGCTTCCTGTTTCATGTCAGTTAGCTTCCGGTTTCCTGTCAGTTAGCTTCCTGTTTCATGTCAGTTAGCTTCCTGTTTGAATATTCAGATTAAGCGTGGCTACAACATGGATTCAAGTGTTAAGATGATTTACTTCACATTATTCCTGCCTTCTCTTTCCATCTCTTGGGGTCTTTACTCCAAACCTCTGATATTCAGTCCAGATATTTCATGTGTAATTACAGACTTGCTGGCTGTACCTTCACACAGACAGGATTTGAAGTTCTGCTCTCAGCTCTCAGCTCTAATCTTCTCCATCTGAGAGAGTTGGACCTCAGTTTCATCTGCCTGCAGGAATCACAACTGCTCCAGCTCTCTGCTGTCCTGAAGAGTGCACAGTGTGTGTGGACTGCAGATCCTGGGGTAAAGAATGTGTGTTCTATCTGTGTGGATCTCTACTTGAACATCAACAGCACTTTGTTAAATGTGTATTTCTCTGCAGGTTGTCAGGCTGTGGAGTCACAGAGGAAGGCTGTTCTGCTCTGGCTTCAGCTGTGACCTCCAACCCCTCCTCCCAGCTGAAACAGCTGGACTTGAACTTCAGCCACTTAGGATACTCTGCTCTGAAGAAGCTGTCTGCTGCCCTGGAGACTGTCAAGTGAGTAGACTATATAGGACTGTGTCCATGTTGGTCAGTAGACTATAGGACTGTGTCCATGGTGGTCAGTATAGACTATAGGACTGTGTCCATGTTGGTCAGTAGACTATAGGACCGTGTCCATGTTGGTCAGTGCAGTGTAGAATGTTTAACTGGCTGGCCACAGGCTATCGGACACTGCGTTCATTATTTGAGTAATTTTGTTCAAAACGAGACACTCCTGCAATTTGCAAACTATGGAAGCCAATCTTATCTATATCTGAGAGACACGTCTTAATCACATGACCACAGAGATATGGTGTAGCAATGTGTGTGATGTTTGGACAGAGTCTGTGGGAGAATGATGACAAAATGACAGGCCGATGTGAGACATTAAGCAGGTTTTGACTTGATTCATTGTTGTTCTACTTCCTACAGTGTGAATCATGGAGGAGAACACTGGACTAAACCTCAACTCCTTACAACACGTGAGTCTGTCTGTCTGTCTGTTACGCCCTCAAAACAATATCCAATCTACAAGCTCACAACATGTTGCATTGAAGATATCTGATATTTTAGAATTATTACTATTATAAAATAGGGTCATTAGAGTTCAAGTAGTTAACTATTATTACTAGTCCTTACCCGTTGTGAGATATTGCCCCCCCCCCATAAATATCTTTAATTGCCGTTCATTTTAACTTGTATAATATATTTGTGTGGTTTTTTTAATGAATAAAAACAGCACTATAGCATGAAAGTATTCGTACAAATGCATGGTAGGGAAATATGTTCATGGCAAGGACCACAACATTTACACTTATTAGCCCACAGACCCCCGTTTGAAAAGTATGAGGCCCCCAGTTTGATATGCAGCACAGAAACTATGGACAGTCTCACAGATACTCCCAAATTTATTTTTTGAGTCGCACAGATGAAATTAAAGTGGGCTGTTATAGCGCCACCATGAGGCCGACAGATGTAATTATTCATTACATTAGTTTTAATAATTATTATGAACCTCCCCTCAAAGTGTTGTGACTGTAGCTCCGACGGTTTCTGAGAGAAAAATACTTGATGTGAGTTTTCACATTTTCCCATGTAAGTGGATGGGTAATTTTAATGCACTAATAAATTAATTATTAATCAATAATTTGTCAAATTGAAAAAAGGGCTTCGTTAAGACCTGCATATTATTATGGTCAATGTCTGTGTGAAACAGACATTGACCCATGTGTGTGTGTGTGTGTGTGTGTGTGTGTGTGTGTGTGTGTGTGTGTGTGTGTGTGTGTGTGTGTGTGTGTGTGTGTGTGTGTGTGTGTGTGTGTCAGTGAATGATGTATTTAATGTGTACTGTGTTGTTTTCTCATCAGATTTCCAGCGTCTCACTCTGGACACAAACACAGCACACTGTGACCTCTCTCTGTCTGAGAACAACAGGAAGGTGACATGTCAGGATGATCAGCGTCATTCATGTGAGGACAGACAGACAGGCTGTGAGGACAGACAGACAGGCTGTGAGGACAGACAGGCTGTGAGGACAGACAGACAGGCTGTGAGGACCGACAGGCTGTGAGGACAGACAGACAGGCTGTGAGGACAGACAGGCTGTGAGGACAGACAGACAGGCTGTGAGGACAGACAGACAGGCTGAGAGGACAGACAGACAGGCTGTGAGGACAGACAGACAGGCTGTGAGGACAGAAAGACAGGCTGTGAGGACAGACATACAGGCTGTGAGGACAGACAGACAGTGTGTTGTATCATAATGTAATAATCAGGAACAGGTGTGGTGGGGGAGGGGGGGGGGGCTTAATCAATATGGCTTGGTTTCCATAGCGATGGGGGGGGGGGGGGGGCTCTGTGTCAGACGGGGGTCATCTGAGGGTCATCTGGGGTCATCTGAGGGTCATATGGGGTAATCTGGGGTCATCTGAGTGTCATCTGAGGTCATCTGGGGTCATCTGAGGGTCATCTGAGGGTCATATGGGGTAATCTGGGGGTCACCTGGGGTCATCTGAGGGTCATATGGGGTCATCTGGAGGTCATCTGGGGTCATCTGAGGGTCATCTGGGGGTCATCTGGGGTCATCTGAGGGTCATATGGGGTAATCTGAGGGTAATCTGGGGTCATCTGGGGTCATCTGAGGGTCATCTGAGGGTCATCTGGGGTCATCTGAGGGTCATATGGGGTAATCTGGGGTCATCTGAGGGTCATCTGAGGTCAGGGGTCGAGGTTGAAGTTACAGTGTGTTTCTATAGGAAGGGGGCGGGGCCTCTTTAACACCATTTCAGTATAAAAGTCAATCAGATAAATTATAGTTTTACTTTATTATCGTTTTGCATCTTTGTGACAGAATGTTGTGGAAAATCTATATCTAAAAACCATAAAATGTAATTTCACGTTTATGTTGAACCTGAATGTATATTTACTCATATCTTCAATAAGATCTAACCAATGCTGTTAAATAAGAAGTAAATCATTAAAAAATATAAAGAAAAGAAAGAAAAACATTTTGGATGTAACTTTTTGCAGTGAGGGTCTTTCACCTTTCTGTGCACACGCACGCACGCACGCACGCACGCACGCACGCACGCACGCACGCACGCACGCACGCACGCACACACTCACACACACACACACACACACACACACACACACACACACACACACACACACACACACACACACACACACACACACACACACACACACACACACACAGACTCTTCTCCCTTCTCTAAAACACCCTGGACAACGCTCCAAACATCCTAGACTCTTCTCCCTTCTCTAAAACACCCTGGACAACGCTCCACACATCCTAGACTCTTCTCACTTCTCTAAAACACCCTGGACAACGCTCCACAAGTCCTAGACTCTTCTCACTTCTCTAAAACACCCTGGACAACGCTCCACACGTCCCAGACTCTTTTTCATTCATTCTCTAAAACACCCTGGACAACGTTCCACACGTCCCAGACTCTTCTCCATTCTCTAAAACACCCTGGACAACGCTCCACACGTCCTAGACTCTTCTCCATTCTCTAAAACACCCTGGACAATGCTCCACAAGTCCTAGACTCTTCTCCCTTCTCTAAAACACCCTGGACAACGCTCCACACGTCCTAGACTCTTCTCACTTCTCTAAAACACCCTGGACAACACTCCACACGTCCTAGACTCTTCTCCCTTCTCTAAAACGCCCTGCTATGTCTGTAGTTTCTCACCTCAGGACAGTTCTTGTCGATGTCGGTCAGGTCTTTGGACAGCGTGGACAGAGCTATGACTTTCTGCAGATGCCAGAGAGTCGTGGAATAAATCTCCATTCCTTCGACTCTGTACGGCTCGATTCGACGCACCTCACTGAACAGCCTCTCTGCCTGAAAGAAAATACAATATATAATTGCCTTGAAGTTGCTTGATTAAGTATTTAATATTCATTTGATCTGTTAAAGCCAAAGGCCATTCAACTTCAAACTCCATGTTGAAAACACACGTCTCTGCTTCTGGTGACTGATATTGTCCTTCCAATGAATGATAGGATGCGTGTGTGTGTGTGTTTGTGTGTGTGTGTGTGTGTGTGTGTGTGTGTGTGTGTGTGTGTGTGTGTGTGTGTGTGTGTGTGTGTGTGTGTGTGTGTGTGTGTGTGTGTGTGTGTGTGTGTGTGTGCGTGTGTGCGCACACTCCCTGGATGCCAACGACGAACCTCTGCCCCAAATATTCTTCAACGGCCTGTTATAGATTTAGGCAAAACACATTTCTGTAGATTACTTGTACACATTTTATCCATACATTACACAATTCGATATACACTATCTCCATAGTCATGTGATCAACACGGATCTGCACCATTTCCCATCTTCCATCCTGATTGGCTAAGATTGGCTTCCAAAGCTCACATGATTGGTCCGTTTCGAACAAAATGCCACAAACGCAGTGCCAATTTCCGTGAAATTATACACGCACATTTCCACTAGGCAGAGGTCGACATGCCACACATTTTTTTCCAAATCAGCCTCAAATCAGCCTTTACCTATAACTGCATCGATCTGTATACAACTTATGTATGCGCACTCCCTAGAGGCCATGGAAAAACATTGTCCCTGCATCCATCCACATCTGCCGGTTATAGCGCCACCATGAGGCCGATTTCTGCAAAACACATTGCTTATGTTAGTCGCACAGATTTCATCCAAATCTCACGCAAATCGGTACACATGATCTCTGTAGTCATGTGATCAAGACGAGTCTGTTGAGGGGCCTTGTACACTATTTGGACTGCTGTGTGAAAAATAGGCATTGGGCCTTTCTGTGTGTATAGTGCTCTATAGAGTTGCAGTGTTGGCCTTGAGGTCAAGTGTAAGGTGCTGTGTGATTTGATCCCCCTCTCTAAGCCTGCAGCCGACAAAGCGGAGCACAAGCAAGTGGGTTCTTTTGGGCAGCATTTGGGAAAATATGATACATGTTGTATGTCATTGCTCACTTCAGATTTTAAATGAATTTGGAATAAAACAGTGTTTTATTGAAATTCCTTATTTGTACTAAAAGCTAATAAAGATTGTATATTTTTCTATGATACCTTGGAGTCCTGCATGTTGATTATTATGGTGGGGTAACACTTAGATTAGCGATGTCATAGCAAGATGAATGAGTCTTTATAGGTGACGGTTCATGGCCAATGAGCCGTCACATGACCGGTCTGGCCAATGAGGAGGGATCAAGACCTTACACGGTTTCCACCGGTTCTCGCGAGAGATGGCGAGCGAGAAGGGACACTCTTCATCTGTACTTGAGAAAACAGAGACAGTAAAGCGTCAACAACGCTGCTGACAGTCTTGATATCAAGCTTAGCTCCACAACGGTAAGGAGCGAACTAATGGCGTAACGTAAATATGGAAATAAGAATAAGTACATATATATATTTAAAGGAGCATTCAGTGATTTGGGTGATTTGGAAAACCACCCAGTCCGCCCCAGTAACAAAATGTGCACATGCACGCTCTACAGTGGGGGGAAGTGCAACAGGCCAACAGCATGTGCACCAAGGCCCGCCCCCACTCGATCATGATTGGAGGAAGGCCCCTCTCATCCTGATTGGATGACGGTTTTGCCACCCGCCACCAAAACTGAAACTAGGATTTTTTGACCCCAGGGGCTCACTGGGGACAGGGAGGAACTCCTTATATGGTCAGCACACTCTATAGTAGGGAGGATTATCCAGAAAAAAATAAAAAATATGTGATATTTGAATTAAGTCAAATCACTGAATATACCTTTAACGAACCATAATTAGAAAATAACACCAAAAATAACAATAATAAACGGCTCGCTAGATCATACTATAGTATGTCGTTGAAAATCATGAAAAACGACATATGTCATACTATAGTATGTCGTTGAAAATCATGAAAAACGACATATGTCGTTTTCAAAAACGAACAAACACTATAGTGCTAGTATGTAGTTTTTCATGATTTTCTTGATTTCTATACGGCATGTGTCGTTTTTCAAAACAACATACCATAGTAGTATGTCGTTTTTCATGATTTTCAATAATTTTGTCTCTAAAAATCATGAAAAACATCGTTTTGGTTTTCAAATTTCAACGATTAAAAAAAAACTGATGAAAACCATAAAGCATCATACATAGTGAAGTGAAACATGCGAGTACTGCATGTTGCATTACTTCATCCCACAGCTGGGCCTGATGATGACATAGTGGAACAGCAGCTGCCACAGGTGTTGTTCATTGTCACGTCTAACGAGGCAAATGAGTCCCTGGACATATTTTCAAAAACAGGCTCCAATTAATTAACAACATGCCACAGTGGTTCTAAAAATCAGCTGGAAAGTAACTAAGTACATTTACTTAAGTACTGTACTTAATGTTGAGGTATTTGTACTTTACTTGAGCCGTTCCAATTTCCAATAGTTTTACTTCCGCTCCACTACATCTCGGAGGCACATATTGTATACTTTTACTCCACTACATTTATTTGAAGACTTTAGTTGCTAGTTACTCTGAATATGATTACAAACCATACATTAAACACTTCAGCACTATATACATTTCGGCCGTTTGAAAATAGCCTATCTGCAAGCTCACAATGCGTCACAATGTGACACATTGTCAAAAGATTTTTATACATTTGAAAACTTGAAATAGGGCATTCTTTATAGTTAGTACTTTCTACTGTTGGTACATTAAAAGACAACTTTTTAGTTTTTTTCTTTCAACCAAGGTTCATGTTTTAGGTTGTTATTAGAGAAAGTAAAAGATGAGTGTTAAAAAAAAAGTGTAATTTGCCGCTTTATTTTGTTTTAACGATTCTAGACTATATGCCTCCTATGCCGATCATTATGATATTGGTTGACAGAGGTTGGCTATACGGCTGAGGACAGGAGTATGAATGGTAAATGGTGCATTTATATGGCACCAAGGCGCTTTACATATAGACTGTGCATTACATTCGCCCATTCAAATACTGTACTTGCTCAAGGACACTTTGACACGAACTCAGGGGGAGCCTGGGATCAAACTCAACTCTATCAGTGGCAGCGGTGGCCGAACGGTTTGCGGAGTGGTCTTGATACCGGAAGGTCGCCAGTTCGAATCCCCGGACCGGCACGTTAAAATTACCACCGCTGAAGTGCCCTTGAGCAAGGCATTGAACCACAACCATGAAATGTTCTATGAGCAGGGCGTGGCTGTAAACAAGCATCTCAAGCTTAGTCCACTCCACATACCCTGGGTAAACAAAGAACTTTGCTTTTTGCTTTTACCCCTGAGCCACTGCCACCCGACTGGCCCGAGTATGCCGGGGGGAGTGGAGGCAGCTCAGTCATCCTCAGACACACACACACACACACACACACACACACACACACACACACGGTCTCGGCCCAGATCGGTGTTGTAAAAGATTACGTAATGCCATGAGGTGGGACAGGGGACGGGCACGGCACCGTGTGTATATATTAAACCTAAAAACAATGGATTTAGAGAAGGGTGGGGGGGTGTTAGACAGAGCAGGACAGTCATGAGTGCTTCTCCAGACATACACCTGTTTTCATGCCTGCTATATTTGTTCTCTTCCCTCACTCCCTTGTCTTCCTCCTCGTCTTCCTCGTCTTGTGAGTTACAGGCACCGTATAATCTGGACAGAATGCACAAGGCCGGGGACGTGCTTCTGGGCGGCCTGTTTCCATTCCACCTGAGCTCTGTGTTCCCTGGGCTGACGTTCACACAGTCCAGGGAACAGGAGCCCTCCTCCTGCTATCGGTGGGTATATATCGAGGAGGACAGAATGCGTTTATTATGTGATTTGGAAGAAATCGAAAATGAACTTTTTTTACTGTCCACTATATGATGAATTAAGACATTTATTTGTACAAATTACAAAAGTATTTGTGTTAACTTCTTTTGGTTAGATGATTATGAAAAACTTAACATTGCATTAAGACTAAGACTAAACTGTTTTTATATTTAGTCGACTAAGACTAGATCGTCGTCTGACTCAATGTCAGACGACTAAATAGGACTAAATGGTTATTCAAAAGACTAAGGGGCTTCATCTTGTGCCACCCCTTATCCCTAAACTTATTTGCCATTTTTTACTATTTTAAAACATTTAAAAATAGTTCAACTAGCCAATCTACATCGACACGTTGTTAGCTTGTAGATCGGCTATTTGTACTATTTTAAATTATTTTAAAATAGTAAAAAATTGCAAATAGGTTTAGGGATAAGGGGTAAGGGGTGGCGCAAGATCTAGGGCCCTATTTTCATCCATGCTAAACCCCTTATCCCTAAATGTCTTTGCCTTTTTTACTATTTTGAAAAACATTTTAAAATAGTTCAAAGAGCTGATCACAATGTGTCAATGTAGATTGGCTAGTTGAACACTTTTAGCATGTTTTTCAAAATAGTAAAAAAAGGCCAAGAAATGTAGGGATAAGGGGTTTAGCGGTGACGAAAATGGAGCCCTAAGGGCCTTATCTTGCGACACCCCTTACCCCTTGTCTCTAAACTTATTTACAATTTTCTAACATTTTAAAACTTTAAAATAGTGCAACTAGCCAATCTACATTGACACACTGTGAGCTTGTAGATCAGCTATTTGAACTATTTTAAAATGTTTTAAAATAGTAAAAAATGGCAAATAGGTTCAGGGACAAGGGGTAAGGGGTGTCACAAGATAAATGGTGCATTTATATAGCGCCTTTATCCAAGGCGCTTTACATAGATTGTGCAGTATACATTCACCCATTCACACACATGTTCACACACCGATGGCGGCGGAAAACATGCAAGGCACCAACCTGCACATCGGGAGCAATTAGGGGTTCAGAGTCTTGCTCAAGGACACTTCGACACTAACTCTGGGGAAACCCGGGTTCGAACTGGGAACCGGCCACTCTACCACTGAGCCACCGCCGCCCCTTAACCCATTTTGGGCGGGAACCCCTTTTGGTGTTAGCATTATGTCATGCCTTAGCTATTGAAAAATAGCAGATCTACAAGCTCATAGCGCGCCACCGAGTGGCGCGCTACGAGCTTGTAGGTCTGCTATTTTTGAAAAATCGAAGAACGACTGACTTTTTCAGAAAACTGTCAGGATGTAGAAGACATTTTTAGAATCGGATCTCAGGTCAAAATGGGTTAAAACCCATTTACTGTAGACCTGAGGACAGATTCTACAAATGTCTTGTAAAACATGACAGTTTTTTGAAAACTCATGTTTCTATATGTCAGTTCTCAACCTTTTTCATGTCAAGGACCCCGAGAATTATCTGTATTTGGCCGCCGAACCCCCCTCTGAAAATATGTTGTTCCAGGAACTCCCCCAGAAGCAAAGATTTGAGCTAAAAACGTTCGCTGTCAGATAATATATATATTCAAAGATTTGCAACACATTTTCACAATTTTTCAAAAATAGCAGATCTACAAGCTCGTAGCGCGGCACCGAGTGCCGCGCTACGAGCTTGTCGATCTGCTATTTTTCAATAGCTAAAGTATAACATAATGCTTAAAACACCAAAAGGGGTTCCCGTCCAGAATGAGTTAAGACCAAGAAAAAATAATCAAAAACTGCGTTGCGTTACAGTGCAATCTTTCTGTGTTATAATAGCTTTGACATTGAAGGGTTCCGATATGCCCAGACCATGGCCTTTGCCGTCACTGAGATCAACAGAAGCCCCAGCCTGCTGCCCAACGTGACCCTGGGCTACAGCCTCTACGACACCTGCTTCACGCTGGGAGTTTCGTTCGGCGCAGCGCTGTCGCTAATCAGCGGGACGGAGGAGCGGTTTACGCCGGACGAGAGCTGCGTCGGGTCTCCTCCGGCGCTCGGAATCGTCGGCCCTTCCACCTCAAAGAGTTCCATTGCCATCTCTAGAGTATTAGGTTTATACAGAGTGCCCGTGGTAAGTTTCCTATAGAGGGTATGCGCATGCTTAAAGTAAATGGCACATCGAGTGGCAAATCGAGTGGCAAAGCAACATGCAAAGTGAGTTTAACATTGTTTAACGTTGTTTAATGCAATCAGATAGGACTATTCTGTGTGGATGCATGGGTTGTCAAGGCCAGAAAGTAGTTTTTTGCCACTCAGTAGGCGTTCCTGCATAACTTCCTGGTTTGATGATGATGTCACGCGCATACCATCTATACTTGAATCCCCATAGCCTGTTTTATATAATTATGCTTAATTTAGCTTACTTGGATATTTGCAAATCTAAAATGTGATAAATAAATAATGTAGTTTGCATGGAACATATAATAATTGCTGTCGGGAAGAAGCCTTGTGTCTCCATATCAACTATTTTTTCCCCGGTTAGATTAGACAAAAGTAAAAAATAGCAGATCAACAAGGTCACAACGCATCACATTGTGATTTTTTTTATTTTTTTTATTTTTCTTCTTCCAGTGAAAGTGTTTTGGACACATCAGGTTTCCACCCAACAGAGACGATATTTTTATTTATTCATTCATTCATTTTTTTGTATATATATTTTTTCTACCCCCCCCCCCCCCCCTTAACCCATTTTGGGATGGATTATGTTATGCTTTAGCTATTGAAAAATAGCAGATCACGAGCTTGTAGGTCTGCTATTTTTGAAAAATGGAAGAACGACTGACACAGAAACATAGCTTTTTCAGAAAACTGTCAGGATGTAGAAGACATTTTTAGAATCTGATCTCAGGTCAAAATTAAGTTAAAGTAAACCTGAGGATCCCCTATAGGGGTACTATAGACCCACTGTTGCCCACCCATGATCTAGTTCGTACATTACAACATTACAGAACAGATGTTTTGTGCTTTGTTTTTTTTCCAGATAAGTTACTATGCTTCTTGCTCCTGTCTGAGCGACCTGACTCAGTTCCCATCCTTCTTCAGAACAATACCAAGTTTTGTCTTCCAGGTGAACTTCTATAACAATAGACGTGTTTTTCTGTGTGGATTTTGCATGTTCTATACCAGTGTCCCCTAGGGTAGGTATACCCTCACAAAAAACATGCAGTAATCCTGGTCTCTACACTGCCTGATGGAGGGGGAAAGCAACTGATTGAAATAACGTGTTCTTCCACACGCTATACGTCCAACCGGGGAAACTCCCCCCTGTCAGGTGAAAAGAAGCGGATTGGACTCCTCATGCATTGAAGGAAGCATGAGGTCAGTCCGTTGCTCTCCCCAGGTTGGCAGAGGGAGTATAGCGCCCCAGAATTAGGATTTGACAATTGACACTTGGGTGAAAAAATGGGTTACTGTTGGTATCTAGTAGTTCATGTTCCACACACTGACTTGAGGATTGAGGACACTCCCAGATGAGTGCACTTTTGTCCCAATCTTTATAAATACCAGTTTTACCCCTTGTATGTCATACCCTGAAGAAGGCAACCTGCTTGCCGAAACGTTTATTAAAGTTTCTAGCATCGTGACTACGAGCTGTGTTTTCTACCCATTTAGGCCTGAAAAAAGTTTGCTCTGAAAGAATATATTCAAAGATGTGTGCTGCATTTTTACGATTTTTCAAAAATAGCTGACCTACAAGCGCCATAGATCTGCTATTTTTCAATAGCTAAAGTATAACATAATGCTTAGTTAAAACACCAAAAGGGGTTCCCGCCCAAAATGGGTTAAGTCAAAGTTTTATCTCCTGTGGTCAGCAGATCGCCACTACTGGTGTGCGCTCCTACCTTTCCGTTTGTTCCACCACACACTGACTTACCACAATGTGACTAATCTCATCATACGTATCCCTCCGTTCCCGATCCACTCAGGTGCGAGCTATTCTCCAGACTATGAGGTGGTTTGAGTGGACGTGGGTGGGACTGTTGTTCAGCGACGACGACGGCGGCCGCGATGCCGCCCGGTTACTCCAGTCTGACCTGGAGCGGTCCGGTCTGGGCTGCGTGGCGTACGCGGAGGCTCTGCCCTTCAACAATGACCTGGACAGACTCCAGAGGATTGTCACGGTGATGAAGACGTCCACGGCTCTCGTGGTCATCTTGTTTGGATACGGGAGCTACATGCATAACGTCATGGAGGAGGTTTGTTTGTTTGTTTGTTATGAGACATGTTTAGGATGTTTAATTCAGGGGGTTCGTAATTAGAAGGAATCTAAAAATGAGAATGTATTGAAGAATGAATTTTGAGCGGTGCCAACCCGCCTCCGTTAAAGTGACTCCGTCTGTCTGTCTGTCTGTCTGTCTGTCTGTCTGTCTGTCTGTCTGTCTGTCTGTCTGTTTGTATATGTCTGTCTGTCTGTACATCTGTCTGTCTGTCTGTCTGTCTGTCTGTCTGTCTGTCTGTCTGTCTGTCTGTCTGTCTGTCTGTCTGTCTGTCTGTCTGTCTCTCGCTCTCTCTCTCTCTCTCTCTATGTCTCTCTCTCTCTATAATGTCTGTCTCTCTCTCTCTCTCTCTATGTCTCTCTCTCTCTCTCTCTCTCTCTCTATAATGTCTGTCTCTCTCTCTCTAATGTCTGTCTCTCTCTCTATATATGTCTCTCTCTATCTCTCTCTCTCTCTATGTCTCTCTCTCTCTATAATGTCTGTATGTCTCTCTCTCTAATGTCTGTCTCTCTCTCTCTATAGCCTATATCTCTCTCTCTATGTCTCTCTCTCTCTATAATGTCTGTCTCTCTCTCTAATGTCTGTCTCTCTCTCTCTATAGCCTACATCTCTCTCTCTCTCTATGTCTCTCTCTCTCTATAATGTCTGTCTCTCTCTCTCTCTAATGTCTGTCTCTCTCTCTCTATAGCCTATATCTCTCTCTCTCTCTGTCTCTCTCTCTCTATAATGTCTGTCTCTCGCTCTCTATAGCCTATATCTCTCTCTCTCTCTATGTCTCTCTCTCTCTCTATAATGTCTGTCTCTCTCTCTCTATAGCCTATCTCTCTCTCTCTCTCTATCTCTCTCTCTCTAATGTCTGTCTGTCTCTCTCTCTCTAATGTCTGTCTCTCTCTCTCTCTCTCTCTCTCTCTCTCTCGTCTGTCTGTTTGAGTACTTCAATACCGCTGGGTGACCTAAAGTGGCACTGTTGAGCAGCCTAAAAGGGCTACAGTACAGCTGTTGAGCTTCACACTGACCACTATAACTATATGCACAGTACAGTATACACACACACACACACACACACACACACACACACACAGACACACACACACACACACACACACACACACACACACACACACACACACACACACACACACACACACACACACACACACACACACACACACACAGCCTGCACCGCTCAGTTCACACGGGTGTGATTCTTTTTTGTTTTTGTTTCAAAACAATGAACAGGTGATTAAGCAGAATGTGACAGGTCTGCTATGGATCTTACCTGCCACGTCCGGTTGGTGGAGAGACCCTTATCTCCAGGCTCCTCACTACCTGCCCTACCTGAGAGGCACGCTGGGCTTCGCCATCCGTCGTGGAGAGATACCAGGCCTCAAGGACTTCTTATTAAAAATACATCCCGACAATGACCACGAAGATAACGTAGTAAGTATTTCTGTTTAGTTTTGTATTTAAATGGATAGTTCAGATTTTTTGAACTTAACCCATTTAGGCCTGACGTCGAAATAAATAAAAAAGTCTTCTGACCTATTTCTAAAATATTAGTGCAACTTTCGTTCAACTTTGACCCCTCTATCACATGGAACAATTTTTGGGGCGTAGTGATATGGACACAAAAAACATAGTTCTGTGTGATAGAGGAGTCAAAAATTAACTAAAGTTGCACTAATATTTTAGAAATAGGTCAACAATACAAATGTTAGTTTTGTGGATTCATTTACTTTTAATGCGTGGCCCCCTGTGCCCCCCACAAAATGACCGGAACTACTTAATATTTCACCAAAACCAGAGCAGAACTCGGGCAATCAATTCATACAGTTGCAACCACTATATTAATGGAAAGTATTTCATACAGCTTAAGTAAAAAAAATCTGAACTATCCCTTTAAGCTTTTATTTCTAAATATGGTATCTGTTACCCTCCACCCAAAACTGTTTACCATACATATGTGTTTATGTTATTGCCACTAGTGTTGATGATGTACTGTATTGTATTATTGTATGTCTTTAAAGGACCACTTCACCACTTTTCAACCTATCTTCATATAATAGTTCCTCAGTAATAATCATGATAAACTGGCACCATTTTTTTCTACTCAGTCTGTGTCTCATTTATTTATTTATTTACTTGACAGGGACAAAGCTCATTAATCAACATGTCAGTTTTCACATCAATGTAAATGGGCCAGAGTTAGCCAAAGCTAAATTTCATATGTAGTCCCTGGGCAGGCTCTTAAGAAATGAATGATAAAAAGAAAGACATAGTGTAGTGTGCCAGCACACAACACCATGCGTTGATGCCATGTGTGCATATGTGCCAGCACCCAACACTATGTCCATACAAAAGCACAATACAAAACAGATAAAAGAAAGACATAGTGTAGTGTGCCAGCACACAACACCATGCGTTGATGCCATGTGTGCATATGTGCCAGCACCCAACACCATGTCCATACGAAAACACAATACAACAGATAAAAGAAAGACAGAGTGTGTGTGCCGGCACACAGCACCATGCGTTGGTGCCATGTGTGCATATGTGCCAGCACCCAACACCATGTCCATACGAAAACACAGTACAATACAGTAAAATACAGGAACAGATCAACATGGTACAGGGGACAGAACAACAGCAACTCCACAAAGAAATGACACCGGTTGTAAATACTAAATAGTGCTGATAGTTACTCATGATTACAGATTTGAATCGTTTTTAGCCACCTTTTCAGGTTGAATTTGAAGGTCAGATAGTTGGAAGTCTCTCTTACTTCTGTGGGGAGACTGTTCCAGTGATGGGAGGCTCTAACAGAGAAGACTGTTTTACCAAAGACACTACGTCTGATTGGCACTTCACAGTCCCCTCTGGTAGTTGCCCTTGTTGCTCTGTCACCACTGTCCCTTCGATCTATGAACTGTTTCAGTGGTGGAGGTGCAAGTCCATTTAAGATCTTAAAAATGAGGCAGTCATCTGCAAAATGTTTAAAGCTGTCAAAATTAAATAAGTTGTACTTTAGAACTATATGGCAATGGTGGTAACGGTTGGGCTTTTGATCCAGTGTTTTTAATGTCTGTTTGTAAAGTGATTCTATGGGTTGTAAAGTTGTCTGATTTGTCTGTGACCAGGTTGTGAAACAATAGGTTATGTGTGAAAAAATCATAGCATGCATGAAGAGTTTAGCTGCATCTGTTGTTAGATATGGTCTTATGTGTCTGAAATTGGATAAATTGAATTTGATTTTATTGGCTACATTTTTAACATGCTTTTTGAATGTCAAGTTTGAGTCTAGTGTAATTCCAAGATATTTAAATTCTGATACTACCTGAATACTACTACCTTCAATAAGAATGTCAGTGTCAGGGTCTGTGGAGTTTCGTGAAAAAAAACATACCAACAGTTTTTTTTGTATTCAGATGCAAACATGAGTTCCTCAGCCAGTCAGATACATGGACCATGGCTGCAGTTAATTTGTCTGCTGCTAGTTGTTTGTTTTTAGCATAAAGAACTGTGTCATCGGCATACATTTGTATGGAGACAGTTGGACAGACGGAAGGCAGATCATTTATATATAAACTAAACAAAATAGGGCCCAGTATTGATCCCTGAGGAACTCCAATGCCACAGTTAAGATATACTGACTGAGCACCACCAACACGAACACTTTGGTTCCTGTTTGTTAAATATGAATGCATCCATTTGACTGCCTCTGTAGAAAAATTAAATGAGGAGAGCTTTGACAGAAGTACCTGATGGTGTACAGTGTCAAATGCCTTTTTGAGATCCAGAAATACTGCGCCTACTATGCCACCCGAGTCTAACTTTGACTTTACACCTTCCAGAAAGTAACAGTTAGCTGTTTCTGTTGAATGGTTGGAGCGAAAACCGAATTGCAGTGGGTGCAAAGGATTGTGGTCCGAGTTCAGGTGGGCAGTCAGTTGTTGGGCCACCCATTTCTCAGCCACTTTGGACACAATAGGTAGAATACTGATCGGTCTATAATTTGCCACATTTGTTTGGTCCCCAGCCTTAAAAATGGGTGTTACAATAGCCGTTTTCCATGTACTTGGAAAAATGCATTGTTTGATTGATAGATTTATCAAGTGAGCTATAGGACAGATTAGGGCGTCCTTATGTGTTTTTAGAAAGGTTGTGTCCATATTACAAACATCCTTTGCTTTTGAGTCTCTTAATGAGTTTATAATCTTTACCACTTCAGATTCGGTAATCTCATCCAACCTGAAAATGGGCATCCTTAATAGGATCACAAGTCCAAGTTCTAGTAGTGAAGCTTTGAGCCAGCTCCTCAACAGAATTTATAAAGAAACTATTAAAATGATTTGCAATCACATCATGATCTAGGGTTAAGATCCCATTCACTTTAAGTTCGAGTTCCTTTGTTTTGTGATCCTTATTTCTCCCAGTTAGTTTATTAAGGTTTTCCCAGATCAATTTCCCATTTCCCCTTGCATCTTCTATTACTTTAATGAAAAAAATCCGCTTTTGCTTTCCTTAAGTTCCTTACTACCTTGTTTCGGAGGCTTGTGAAAATATGCCTGTCACTGCTGTGACCTGATTTAAGTGATCTCTTTAAAGGGTAAGACCACTTTTTTAGAGGTTTGGGTTGTTTTCTTACCTTATTATGGTCAAACTAGTCCAGTCCAGGAGTTATTTCGCTCCATAGTGCAGTTTTACAGAAAATAGCGTTATAAAAATACCAGCCCATTGACTTACATTGTACACTGAAACAGCTCTCAAAATCACTCTTTTAGTTCGTAAACAAACACAAACAAAGTTGTTTCAGACAATATAGAGCAACACCAAAACTCTTTTTTCATAAAAATGTTAACTTCCTGTTGATTTGTCCATTTTTATTCAGAAGAAAACCCGGACTGGATCCATGGATCCGGATCCAGATCTTCATATAGTAAAATCAACAGGAAGTTACCATTTTTATGAAAAAATAAAACCACATGAGTTTTGGTGTTGCTCTATATTGTCTGAAACAACTTTGTTTGTGTTTGTTTACGAACTAAAAGAGTGATTTTGAGAGCTGTTTCAGTGTACAATGTAAGTCAATGGGCTGGTATTTTTATAACGCTATTTTCTGTAAAACTGCACTATGGAGCGAAATAACTCCTGGACTGGACTAGTTTGACCATAATAAGGTAAGAAAACAACCCAAACCTCTAAAAAAGTGGTCTTACCCTTTAAGGCAAAATCCCGCTCCTTCATCTGCTGCCAGAGGGCGCTATTGAACCATGGCAGAGTGTTCAATATTTATGGTCGTCACAAAAGTATGACTGCTACTCTCTATATCCTGACTACATAGAAGGTCAGACCAATCAGTTTGTTTTAGAGCCCTGTCAAGATTATCAGTTACATTTTTGGGGATTATCTGGTGAAAGGATTTTGGTTTTCTCATGGTTTTCTCATTGTCAAACCGTTTACTGGTGAGTTTCCTCACCAGTAAAGTAATGTTATGGTCAGACATACCAGTTATCAAGTTATATGATTTTGTTATTCTCTCCGGCCTATTTGTGAACATTAAGTCAATTTGTGTCTGAGAGGAATTGGTTATTCTAGTTGGACCTTCCACCAACTGGGTGAGATTAAATTTGTCTTAAATTAAATTAGATTAAATCTCTTTAAGTTTTTTCCTATTTGATTTAATACTCCAGTTGGAATTTAGATCACCAAAAAGTAGGAGTTCCTTTTTGTTGTCACATTCTTTAAGCATGGTCTCTAGGTGCTCATAAAATATACTGTTGGCTGAGGGTGGTCTATATAAACAGATAACAATAAAAGACATTTCTGGAGACAGTGTAATATTCAGCCCAATACATTCAAAATCTGTTTCATGATGTGACCATTCTACAATTAGGGGTTCAGTGTCTTGCTCAAGGACACCTCGACACCAACTCTGGGGGAGCCCACAGGGATCGAACTGGCAACCTTGCGGTTCCTGTCTGGCCGCTCTACGGGCCACTGAGTGGCCCTGAGCCACTGCCGCCCCTTAAAATTGCACAAACTATACCCAGGAACGTTAATAGCTGCCGCAGATGAATTCTGATTTAGCCATGTTTCTGAAAGGCCTAGAAAATCCAGGTTAGAGTCAGACAGCAAGTGTTCCAGTTGAGTTTGCTTTGCAACGACGCTACAGATATTTAAATGTCCGCCCAATAAACCCGTTGGTTTGGACTTTGGGTCCCAGATAATTTTTGCATGATTAAGAGTTTTAAAGATTTTCGTCTTGCGGTATTTCTTGATGGCTGGGTTTAGTCCTTTTAGTTTTTGTTTGGTGGGGCGCAGTGAGGCTGTCCCGGTGGTTGTTTGGTACTCACCGCCGCTGGCTGTCAAGGAGTACAGGGCCGCGCCGCCTGCACCTACCGCCGCAGATACAGGCGGAACCGCCGCCCGCACCCCCAACTCGTCCCGCGGCGAAGACTGTGCCACACCAGGGGCAGCCATGGCTGTCTGTAGACACGGCGAGCGTCCCCCGTCGCACACTGTCACAGCAGGTGGAACTAGAAATGTCGCAATTTTAAAAAATTGCAAAGTGTGGTTGCCGCAGTGGCTTACATATGCCCCTCCCACTGATATTGCCAGCCAATTACAATGGCTCACCCCTGCGGTCATGCGTAAGTAATTCGGAGGGGATTTATCCCCCCAAAAATAATTTTTCTGCAAGAAACGGTTACATTTTCGCTTTTGCGGCGCCCCCTATGGATGAAAATATAATCGCTTTTGGCTTTTGGTTGATTAAACCACCCACGACATCTGATTCAAATTTGGGATGGATTGGACATTCCGTTCGTGATTTTAGGCATTTTTTGTAAAATAGGCCCCTCCCGCTAACTTCGGACGACGATTAAGGCCGAACGATACGGACAAAAAAAATTCAAAAAATCAGAAAAAAAATTAAACGCGGTCCGATAGGTCCAGAGATCATGTGTACCGATTTCTGTGAGATTCAGACAAAATCTGTAGAAACAGAAAATAAAGGTGTGTTTTGAAGAAAATTCAAAATGGCGGAAAATCTATCCTGACGCAAATGGGCGTGGCCTATATGGGGAGATGCGTCATGGCCCAAGGAATACAGGGAGAAAGGAATTTTGAATTTACGACCTACGGTTCAAGAGTTATAAGCCAAAACGTAACGTGGGCTGTTATAGCGCCACCATGAGGCCGACCGATGTAATTATAAGTTAATTAATTTTAGTAAGTATTACGAATTATCCCTCCAAGTTTTGTAACTATAGCCCTTACGGTCTCCGAGGAAAAAATACTTGAACGTGATTTTTCGCATTTTCCCATTCATGTCAATGGGGAAATTTAATTCAGTAATAAATTAATATCAATTAAACTATACAATATTTCTCTTAGCAATGACCAAGCACACCATTCCCGATTTTTCCGTTCAATTTGACATATGGGTCAAGTGTGTACAGTTAAAACTGTGGGAGGAGTAGCGTTTCAAAAAAAGGGTTACTCCAGTAAAATAAACTAGAAAGGTCGCAATTTTAAAAAATTGCAAAGTGTGGTTGCCGCAGTGGCTTACATATGCCCCTCCCACTGATATTGCCAGCCAATTACAATGTCGTGTCACCCTGCGATCATACGTAAGTAATTCGGAGGGGATTTATCCCCCCAAAAAACAAAAAACACGTCATCTCACCCCTGTGAAAATAACTTTTGAGTGGTGCAACCACTCCTATCTAGCTTTGTGTGTCCCTGGGTCTGTCCCTGGCTGGCTGGCTGGCTGGGTCTGTCCGAGCACGAAAAATAGCGTTTGGTTGGTTTTCACAATTAACTGTAGCCTATATATGATGATTTGAGGTGTTACAGTACAGTGCAGGTACAGTACAGTAGAGGGACCCCCTGGGGGACCCCCACACTGTAACTCTGTCATTTCTCGACCGTTTCGGACGCGGGCTGGCTCCCCCTGGGGACCCCCACACGGAGTTGCGCCACTAACTTCATACGGGTGTGATTTTCTGCAACAAGCGGTTAAATTTTTCGCATTTGCGGCGCCCCCTATGGATGAAAATGGAATCGCTTTTGGCTTTTGGTTGATTAAACTACCCGCGACATCTGATTCAAATTTGGGATGGATTGGACATTCCGTTCGTGACTTTAGGCATTTTTTGTAAAATAGGCCCCTCCCACTAACTCCGGACGAAGGTTACTCCAGTAAAAAGAAAAAGAAAGTGTTACAATTACAATAGTCTGGTTGCCCTTTAGGGCAACCACACTAATTACATGCTTACTCGGCGCCTCCCGCAGCAAAGATTGCCCCACGCCAAGAGTGATCAGTCGGTCTCCTGGCGTGATGATCACGGACATATCCGCCAAGACACCTCCTCCTCCAGTGCCGCCGCCTCCCCGCGTTTGGTGGCGTCTCCCTCGGCCCGCCATCCAGCCGTCAGCGCCACTCATCACTCCCAACACCAACCCAGTGGAAATGTGTTGGATTTCCGTCGTGTCGAGGGGGGAAAGCGGCCCGCCGTTGTCGCTCAGGTGAGGTCCTGGGTTTGGCTGGATATCACCAGCCAGCAGGATAGATGTCGTTAGGTAGAGGATCACACGGAATGGTCGATTTGATCTCTCCTTTCTCCCTGTCGAACAGCCCGTTGTTGGTGGGGTAGTGTGGCCGTTGTTCAGCAGCGTGGAGTAGGTTGCATGTTGGCTCCATGTGTTGAGAGTGGTTTCTTGGTTATCGGTCCGGTTGTAACAGCAACGCACAGACAGTAGGACTAACACAGCCACGTAACATAGAACAAACACTAGGAGGGCTGTGGGCAGTTCAGAAACCCGTCCACCAGTGACATCATCGATGAGGAATCCAAGCTAATAGAAACTGCATGCTTTCTAGTCCTGAAAAGTTGCAATGCGAAAATGGAAGCCATCGTTTTCACGATAATAAAAATCTAAACATTTTTGTAAAAAAATATTGTTTTAAAAAAGAAATCTGCCTAACAATGATGTCACTGGTGGACGGGTTTCTGAACTGCCCACAGCCCTCCTATGAGACACAGACTGAGTCGAATTGTGCTATTTTATCAGGATTATTATTGAGGACCTATTATATGAAGTTAGGTTGAAAAGTGGTGAAGTGGTCCTTTAAATCAGAATCAGAATCATCTTTATTGTCACATCACAGCACACAGAAGTAAAAAGTGTGTGGAATTTGTTTTTGTGCATAGTTCCAATGCAATGTCTCACTGAATTGAATACACAGTGACAGGACCACAATGGACACAAGCACTTAGGGCTTTTTGTGTTCAACTGTTTGCACCAATTGTACCACTGTACTATTTGAAATCTGTTAATAGTGTTTAATCAATCACATTTATGTACCTTTTTTATTATGTAAACATTTACAGCGACAGGTACATTTACACTACCTGTCGCTATTATTTTTTCATTTTATGTCACTTAATTACTCATTATCTGTCATATATATTCTGAAGTTATGTCATAATACAAAATGCCTAATAAAAACAGTATTAAAAAAAAAGAATAGTGTTTAATCAATCAATCAATCAATCAATCAATTGTATTTGTGCTCATGTCTTCATTGTGTTCTTTCAGGTGAGGCAGTTTTGGGAACACACATTTTCGTGTCGATTCGCGCCCCTTCCAGCAGAGTGGGTGGACGCTGGTGGAAGGGTCTGCACTGGACAAGAGGACCTGGGGACAGCAGACACCGCCCTGTTGGACGTGTCCGACCTCAGGGCCGTATACAACATATACAAGGCCGTGTACGCTCTGGCCCACGCCCTCCATGACATGTTGCAGTGTGTGCCAGGAAGAGGGCCTTTCCCTGGGCACGGCTGTGCCAGTTTGCAGACGATACAGCCATGGCAGGTGTGGATGTTAATTCAGTTAACCTGTAAATGTTATCTAGTTGGATTAAGGAAAATGTAAATATAAAAAAAAATAGAAACATTGACAACGCCGGACGCCAGCTCAGTCTCTAGTCCTGACTCATGCGTTGAAGACAGTGTTGATTTCGTCGACTAAAACTAAGACGAAGAATTTCGTCGACTGCCTTTTTTCACCGAGGAAAACTAAATGGAAACCCAAATGAAAACTAAGCTATGATGACTAAAACTATGACTAAATATACTGACAATTTTGTCAACAAATAAAAACTAGACTATAATGTTAGGAAGGGACTAGTGGACAAGAGATCCAGTATAAGTCTTTTTTTATAATCAGTTGCATGCTGAAAATAGCTGATCTACAAGCTCACAACGCGTATTTTCAGCAGGTGTAAAATCAGCCATTACGACGACGTCAAGGCCCGTCAAAATACATTTTGTTCGACTAAATCAACTGTAGATTTAGTCTACTAAAATCGTGTGATATTTAGTCGACTAAAACTAGACTACCACTAAAACATTCCAGGTGACCAAACTGTGACTAAAACTAAATGAACAGCAACTCATCTGACCTCAAACCCTTAGATTTACATATATGGAGCTGACCTGTTCTGGCATTCCATATGTTGATCCTTCCCCATCCGTCCTTCCTCTTCGATGTCTCCCTTTCGACTGATACCTGTCCATTCAAACTCTAGACGGGCCTGCCCCAAAGTTATTAGTGCAGCCGCGCCTGGCAGCCGGTGAAAACTAGAGTTCTCAACAGGCCTGAAAATTAAGGTCCGGCCCTACCTGGGCCCTCATCAAACCCTGTACACATCTCCGCTGACCTTTCTATATGTTGATCTGACCACATCCAAACCCTGTACACTCAAGACACTGCCCCCGCTGCCACTCTTAGATCTTAGACATTCCATATGTTGATCTGACCTCATCAAACCCTGTACACTCAAGACACGCTCCATATATGGCCAGTACAAAATTCATTCCATATGTTGATCTCACGCCACATGCCAAAGCGCCAGTGCTCGCCCAGCAGTCTGCTGTCACCCAGGCGGATATGTTGATCTGACCCCCCATTCCAAAGCACAGCTCGCCCAGCAATCTGCTGTCACCCAGGCAGTCTGTCTTGAGAGACTACTCCAAACCATTTTCTTTGCAGACCGCTCGTCTCCAGCGGTCCTTTTATTCTTGTTTTGTTTTACTAAGGTTAAGGTAATGAATATTTGTAAAGTTAGGCATAGTTTTACCGAGGTTACATTTAGAATAAGGTTAGGTTTAGGCGGGCATAGTTTTACTGAGGTTATGTTTAGAATAAGGTTAGGTTTAGGGCATAGTTTTACGTTATGTTTAGAATAAGGTTAGGTTTAGGGCATAGTTTTACTGAGGTTATGTTTAGAATAAGGTTAGGGTTAGGCATAGTTTTACTGAGGTTATGTTTAGAATAAGGTTAGGTTTAGGGCATAGTTTTACTGAGGTTATGTTTAGAATAAGGTTAGGGTTAGGCATAGTTTTACTGAGGTTACCTTTAGAATAAAGTTAGGTTTAGGGCATAGTTTTATTGAGGTTATGTTTAGAATAAGGATAGGGTTAGGCATAGTTTTACTGAGGTTACGTTTAGGAGGAGTACCTGCTGACAATGGTCCCGATCGAGGTCACCAGATTTGTCCCGGGGTGAGCGTGTTTTGGGGTGCAAATAAAATGTAATTTGATCTGCGTTTAATTGCTATAACCACACCAGCCTATTCAGTTTAAGTAATCTCTAGAACACAAGCAATTTCTGTAACCTAAAGTTTTCTACAACCATCATGTGTGAGTGATATATCACATACTTTAAATCTTCCATGGGCAGAGAGGGAGAGAGTGTAAGATAGCACTGAGCATAAGGCTCCTAAAGCCACAAGGGGTATCGCAGGTGTTTTTAGTGATAAGGCTGGTGGCCTTAGCAACTCGGGCCACAGGAACGAGTGCATGTGTTTGGTCCGACGAGTCATTGGTCTGAAACACGACAACCCACCTCAAACCCTAACCTAACCATAACCGCAAGCACGGGAGCAGGCGCTAGTCCGAGGTGCGGACGCATGTCGAACCAATGCTCCGTCGGACCATAGCATGGCTCCCCACAGGAACGCCCCTTGTGCAATGCTAAATCCCCAAATAGTGGGTGGCGTGACTTGGCGTATACCTTGCTCTTCATGTTTCTGCGCATCACCATTTCTATAGCTTCTCTATTACCTGGAAAAGGTCAACTTCACCACATCTGTTGGAGATCATGTATCATTTGATGAGAATGGTGATGCTTTACCAATCTTCGATATATTGAACTGGGCGTGGCTCCCTGATGGAAGCACAAAGATTCACAATGTAGGCGTGGTCAAGAAGTCAGCCTCCGGAGATGAAGAACTCACCCTTGACGAAGACAGAATCTCCTGGAACTCCGAAAAAGTAATTTTGGCTTTCTATGCATATTGAGCTCACGATGGGAATGCAATTTAATTTAGACTTGAAAATGATCATTGCTATACTTTCCTCTGCAGCCCCCTCGGTCAGTGTGCAGTGAGAGCTGTTCTCCTGGAACCCGTGTGGCCAGAAGGAAAGGAGAACCTGTCTGCTGCTTCGACTGCATCGCTTGTTCCGAGGGAGAGATCAGCAATAAAACGGGTTAGTTTATATTAGAGACTTGGGAATGCAACTGTCAATTTATATACAGCTTGTGGCCAAAAACATAAATATGTTCACCCAAATATGACTTTTTTTTGTCATCAATTACACACCCCATGAAGCCTTGAATTAATGGTGATTAATTCCTGAGCCAATGGTTTGATGACCGGCATACTCACATTAATGGGCCCTATTTTGCGTGTCTTAAGTACCAGGTCTTATTACTTAACTTAAGACCTGGAGGCGTGGTCAATGCCATTTGGCTATTCTGAGTGGCCAAACAGCATTGACCATGCCTCCAGGTCTTAAGTTAAGTCATAAGACCTGGTTACTTAAGACATGCAAAATAGGGCCCATAGTCTCCTTTGAGGATTGAATTATTTAGCTTAGAAATGCTGAAGAAGTGAAGAAGTTGTCACGGTTTGCAGAATGACTGAACCCAAATGCAGAGGAACGTTCAAATAAAGATTTATTAAATCAAACACGGTCAGGCTTACAAAAGTTAGCAGTAGTTGCATGCAGAGAAAAATCAGGAAAGCCAAAACATGAATCTCTTCAAAAACACAAAGGCAAAAACAAAGTCCAAAAATGCAAACCTTTCAAAGGCACCCATAAAGTAAAGTCCAAAAACGCCAAACACTAGGGCACAGCAAGGAACCAGAAACGTAGAGAGCTCAGGGACAACCAGGTAGCACACCGGACATTGAGTTATGTTCTGACAGTTTGTTTGTGTAATGAGTCCAGTACTTATAGGTGGTGGGTTGATTGTAGCAGTGTTCACAGGTTTGTAATGGGCTGGGCTGATGAGAGTGGAACCAGGTGCAATGGGAGGTGGGAGTGGCCAAAATGGAAAGACAGAGAGAATTGCACAGAGGGAGAGATACAGAAAGAGATAAATAGCCAGGCAGAGAGCCAGATCATGACAGAAGTAATGAACCGCATCGGCAGCAACGGTGGAGCAAAACAAATTCTGCTGCACTCGGGATCATAGGATGTAGCAATGTGGATTATCTTTAGGACAATACTTTACTTATCTCTCTCCTTAAACTTGCTGACTGTCCTTGTTATAGACTCTACAGAGTGCACCAGTTGTCCAGAGGACTTCTGGTCCAGTCCCCAGCGTGACCACTGCGTTTCCAAGAGCATGGAGTTCCTGTCCTACCACGAGCCCCTGGGTATCTCCTTGACAACCATCTCACTGTTAGGCACGCTCATGTGTGCCATCATCACGGGAATCTTCATCTACCATCGAGACACGCCCGTGGTGCGCGCCAACAACTCCGAACTCAGCTTCCAACTGTTGATGTCACTCAAACTGTGTTTCTTGTGCTCGCTTCTGTTCATCGGACGACCGAGACTCTGGACCTGTCAGCTGAGGCACGCAGCGTTCGGGATCAGCTTCGTGCTGTGTGTCTCGTGCATCCTGGTGAAGACTATGGTGGTGTTGGCTGTGTTCAAGGCCTCCAAGCCTGGGGGTGCAGACATTATGAAGTTTTTCGGTGCCATGCAGCAGAGAGGAACGGTCCTGGTTCTTACTTTCATCCAGGCGATCATTTGCACAGCCTGGCTTGTGTCTGCTTCACCAACTCCTAATAAAAACACACAATACCACAGTGATAAGATAGTCTATGAATGTGCTGTGGGATCAACGGTTGGTTTTGCAGTGTTACTGGGTTATATCGGTTTGCTGGCACTCCTCAGCTTCGTCCTGGCATTCATGGCAAGGAATCTGCCGGACAACTTCAATGAAGCCAAGTTAATCACGTTCAGCATGCTGATCTTCTGTGCCGTGTGGATAGCCTTCATCCCAGCATATATCAGCTCCCCGGGCAAATATGCAGATATAGTGGAGGTCTTTGCTATTTTAGCATCTAGTTTTGGCCTTTTGCTGGCGCTGTTTGGACCAAAGTGTTATATAATCCTTTTAAAACCTGATAAAAACACTAAGAAGTCCATCATGGGTCGAGGTGCCACCTAGACTTGGTAGCAGATCATCCAAAGGCAATTTATGTTCTTTGTAGATCATTCATGTTTTTTTTTTGTTTTTTTTTTTACAATAGGTGTATATGGATTTGATTGCAATATTAAACCTTGTTTGGAATTGATTCAGTTTTCTATAAACTAAAGATTAAACAGAGATGCAAACATCACATCTATTATCTATCATGATAAAGTTGGTGAAAAGTTGATTATCCTCCCTTAAAGAACCCTGGGTGATATTAGAACTATATAGAAAAGAAGAAAATAGCAACTCTTACGTACATCTGTAAGAAGTACATTATGAGGTATAGAATTGGCAAAACATTATGTTTGAAGGCCTCATGGTTTCAAAGTGTTAAAGCTGATATTGAGATGGTCAAAAGGCTTGAAAACTACGTTCTCTGTATGAGAAAGATTTTTGCCACTTTGGACTCCGAGATTTCTTCTACGTTTAAAAACGCGGGTTGTTCACCATTAGGGGTGGATAGAAACAACACTGGTTCAACACTGGATAAAAAAACCTCAGAAACCAAGTTCAAGACAAACATTATTCAAACGCATACATGCTGGGGTATACTGTATCCTTCACCAATGTAACATTAATATTTAGTTAACTTGTAGCAAAAATAAAAGTGTCTCCTTATGAATGTAAATTTAAACATTGTTTTCTCACGCTAATAATAAAGCCCTGAATGAATTGGAATGGTGATTCATACTAATCCTTCCCATCTGAAACCCACCGATTATTACAACACTAGTTTATTTTTGATACTAGTCTACACATTCAGGGGACTTTGTATTTGATATATGGTTGCATATCTTTCTTTGTATGACACTGTAAGATAGACCTACGTAGCTACAGAACAACATTGCACCTGAGCACAAGGGTCAAATCAGCCCTCAATGGCTTCTGACATAAATATGGGGAGGGGATGGGAGGGCGAAGCTTCCCTCCCCTACCCAAGGACTGTCTAAAGAGGACGAGACGCGAAGACCGTACGGGCGACGCCATGTTGCTCCATGGAAGGAAAGAAACATGCGCAATGGGCTATATGCAGCCAACACTTCCGCGTTCATCTTCCTTGGTCTCAACTGCGCATGTTTCTTTCCTTCCATGGAGCACCATGGAGCAACATGGCGTCGCCCGTACGGTCTTCGCGTCTCGTCCTCTTTAGACAGTCCTTGCCCCTACCCCACCCCTACTGGGTGAGGATTTTCTTTCTTTTTACATGAGAATGCATGAATCCGATGCTAATTCTGTCAGAAAGACAGTTATACCAGACTGCTAATTCTGTCAGAAAGACAGTTACCAGACTGGTAATTCTGTCAGACAGTTACCAGACTGGTAATTCTATCAGAAAGACAGTTACCAGACTGCTAATTCTGTCAGAAAGACAGTTAAGGCCTATATTCATAGTCTGGATTTTCGGTGGTGAGATGACCACCGGAGCTGAAATAACGTTGAGCGGTGGTGAGTAAAAACAGAGAGAAGGGCTGGAGCGGTGGCGGTGGTTTGCTCTTCACCACGGCTCGTGACGTCATGTTGTAGTTCGGTGGTCACCTAACCACCGAAAATCCAGACTATGTATGAGCCTTTATACCAGACTGGTAATTCTGTCAGAAATACATCTGTTGCTTCCACATTCGGTGCCACTCAAAGTGAGGGGAGTCTCGCCCCTACTAGTATGTATGTCAGAAGCAGTTGAGGGCTGATTTCCCCCACCGCTGCACCTGAGCCACTATTTCATCATCACCCCCGGGGCCAGATGCCATTAGTGGTAAACACACACCTGCCTTTGCTTGCCCAGCTCCTGTTTAATCTAGCTGTACCCACCTGTGGTACCTGAGGTATAGTCTGTGTTTGGTTAATTATGGGTGTGCGAGATTTGTACTCATAATGAGAAATTATATATTGGGTCAGATTGATTGGAGATTAAGCAGCTCCTCTAGGGTGAGAGAGCTCAGGTCCCCACATTCCATTCTACAAAACAGACCGGTGGTTATCGGGGGTTTTACGGCTTTCTCCTGTTGGAAGACAGGCCATTATTGACTCCTTTCACAGGGCAGTGTCAACTCACACAAATAGAACATGGAAAATGGGGGATGAAGTAACCAATCTTTAATCCCTTTCAATTGTGTAAATGTGTTCTAAATAATATTGGGTTGGTAAAAAGGCTAAATGATAAATACCTGTAATAATCTAAACAGTAGTTGGGCATTACAGGGACTGTAATAGGAGCTGCTGTAGCCAGAGGTGCAAGCTGGATGGTCTGTGGGATCTGATTGGCTGAAAGTGTCAGTATGGAGGTGGGATCAGTCAGAAGGCTGCATTGACTATTCTGTATGGCACAAAGTGTAAATTAGATTCACCAATACCATCGAACGTGACATGTCTAGGCAGAGACCAGCGGTAATTATATGCTATAATGTATTATGCGATATATAATTGTACATTATTAATAATTGATGTAATATGATGTTTAGATTGTAACCAAATGTCATCTGTGTTCTTGTCTCCCCATCGTTGATCAATTACCATCTGATTAACGATAAGGTAGATTTAAAACCACTTAATCACATGATTACACATAATTAATAACTAAGTCTGAGAAACAACAATGACAAGCTAAACTGTACCATGATCTGGGAGATTAGAGTGTTCAAATGATAGTAAACCCTACCGACAGAGTTAGGATAGAACTACAGACCAATAGGACCTGTAATCCAGATTCCGGGGTTACTGTATTCATCTTGAGTTGGGGGGAAGTGTGAACAGAACGTGTGAATGTATGATTGTAAGTGTTTATAATTAATATGAATTAATAAAAACCCTATAAAATGCACGTTTGAGTTCATCAAATATAAGCTATCATTGGGAGCATTTAGTTCAACTGTGCGTGTTAGTCCTTTAACTCTGCCTACTGCATGGGCTGGTCGGAGCCGGGCACAACATCGCCAAATAACCGAACAGTTTTAAATCGTGGTGCCGTAATATAGTCTATAATCTAGACATATTACAGTTTTAAATCGTTGTGCACTAAAGTGCACAGGTTTAAATCATAGATTTAAGAGTTTTGTACCGTGCGCTGGGATCAGCGCACAGTTTTAAATCGGGGTAGGTCACTGACGTGACTTGATTTAAAAGAAAGTACCGTGCGCTGGGATCAGCGCACAGTTTGAAATCGCGGCCGGGCGGTTTGACTAGTAATAGCCTATAATCTAGACATATTGCTAGTGTAAATCGCTGCGTGCAGCGACAAGATCTGTACCGTGCGCATCAGCGCACAGCTTAGATCACGGCCGGGCGGTTTGGAAGCATAATATAGCCTAAACTGAGATCGTTTGGACATATTATGGTTTCAATCGCTACCGCGTTTAAAGAACTTTAAATTAGTGGTCACTAAAGTGACCACAATTTAAAGGCAGTCGTACTGTGCATTGGGATCAGTGCATAGTAATTCGCCGCCGAGCGAAAGTTAATTCGCCGCCGTGCGAACTGTTTAAACCATAGAGCCACTAAAGTGCCTAGTTTGAACAGAAAGAAAGTGCCGCTGGGATCAGCGTGCAGCTCAACACGCGCCCGGGCATATTTAAGATATAATATAGTCTGAACCGAAACCGTTTGACATATTACAGTTTAAATTGCTACCGCGTTGTAAAGGGCTTTAAATAGCAGTCACTAAAGGGATCTGCAATTTAAAGTTGTTTAATTCAGAATATAGTTCAACTGAGACGGTTTGTGTTGGGACCAGCACACAGAGTTGAATCGTGCCACACTAATAACCACAAGATTAAATCAGACAGAATTGTGGCCGAAAGACGGCACCCCGTTTGATTGTGGTTGTCTGGTGTGACGTGTATTCAACTGAAATTCAAACCGTGCGTTGATAGCAGCGCATGTGAGTGCGATGCCGCAGTCGTTAGTATCCACAGGATTAAATCAACTATAAATGCTGCCGTGACGGCATGCCGTTTGATTTGTGCTACTAATAAATGCGACACCGTTAAACCGTTTGTGTGGTTATGGGGCCATCTGAAACGGACAGTTAAAACCGTGAGCCGCAAAAGTGACTGCGGGTTTAACTAATGGTTTGGGAGTCATTGTTCGATAGGGCAAAGTTCTAATCGACGGTCAGTTTAGGAAACTGATTATTAAAGACTATTTGTAACCAAACATAAAGTTTAATTGAGACCGGATAAGATACCGGTCGTTTAAACCAAGAGAGGTGCTTTTTATAGTAACCACAATAAAAGTGTTTCCTTCTGGGTGCTGAGACCGCACCAAGAAGAACAGCAGTTAGTGCATGTGAGGGGGGGGGAAATTCCTCTTTCCACTGTCATGCAAATGTCCCAATGTGTCACTGGAGTGACAGGGGGACTGGTAATTACTGTCATGCGGTATAATCTACCAAAGTAGTAATTAATAGCGGTGATAAATGTTTAGAACAAAATAGGGTTTTAAACTCAGCATTAAAGGCGATGCAATAATCTTACCAGTCAATAATGTTTAACGCTGAAAGCGCGCTTTGAAGTGCGCATAAAGGAAGGGCGTGTCTATAATAACTGTTGCGTGACGCATCTAGCAAAACCTGTAATCCAGGTTTACGGAAGGCTTTAGAGTTTGACCGCCCACGGCCAATATAAATCTATATACTTATATTATATATAATCTATATAATATAAAAAGGTTATAGTATAAAAAGGTTTATTTGGTGAAGGTATTTAACAGGGAAGTATGGGCTTCTCTGAGAACAAGTAATGTCAGAGTCCGCTAATTAAAGCTGGGCAAAAAACTAACCATTTACTTGAGTGAATGAATGATTTGTGAAGTCGACTAAACCACTAACCCAGTCCAATTAGTTCCTGTACTGTTTGTTAAAGGGAGGGACAGAGGGGGTGGAAAAATGGCTTCTTTAAATGAGCTACAGATACAGAGCTCACAGGCTCAAGCTATGTTTGATAGCACAACCTATAGGGTGGATCTTTGTATGGACAGGGGTTCATCCAGTGAGATAACTGAAAGTTTTGCTGAGCTGGACAGGGCGATGGACGATGTGATAGACGCGTCGTCAGATTACGAGATATTCCTTCAGGAACAAAACGAAGATAGACTCGCACACATAGAAAATGAATTACTGAATTTATATGTTAAACAGTACAACAGTGAAAGATACCGTGTAATCAGGGCTGCTATCTGTCAGGAGAATGACAGGATAGCCAGAGGTGTCGTCACAGCAGGGTGCCACCAGATAGGCCTCTGTGAGTGTCCTGCAGAGAGCAGGAACATAGGAGCCCCAGAGGAGAGGGGCATCCAGCCCGCAGACGCAGCACCAGACGTCACGAGATGTGACATCACGGACCCTTTCGCCAGCGCAGAGACGGGCGGAGCGGAGACGGTGCCAGCGGGGACCGGGACAGCCCCAGAGGGGCGAAGAGACAGGGCTACCAGTCATCCGGGCTGGGAGCAGATAGAGCCTGTCACAACGGAGGCACAGCCTGGTGCTTCCTGCAGTATCCATGCAGGGAAGCCAGAGCCCTCTACCGTGGGCAACGAACCCACGACAGGACAAGCCCTCAGTCAGCACCGTAGCAGGCCAAGAGCGGCTATGGGCAGAGCTGAGGGAACCGACGAGAACCACACGACGTTTCCGCAGCCTTCGACAGAGGAGGAATGGCCGAACATCGAAGTGGGACCGACAGCAGCAGCAGAGCTGTCAACAAGAGCGGAACAGGTGAGCGGCCTTCCGGAGGAGCTGGAGGCTGCCTACGCCTCACCGTTCATCATCAGAGCCATGCCCGCAGACGTTGTGGGCAAGGCCGACGGGTCGTCGATCCTTCTCACCACAGAAACGCCGAGCGTGATTTGTGGCATTACTGGTGCCAGTCCACGCGTTCAAGAGGCGGTGGGGGAGGTGCATGACACACACGCCAAGCACCCTGGGGTGACTTTCGTGAGGGGTCCCGTGAGGGGTCCAGGCGAGCCAGAGAAGCACCCTGGGGTGACTTTCGTGAGGGGTCACCCGAAGATTGCCCCCGTGAAGGGTGGCAAACCGGGAATGGCAAAGTCCAGTCTGGTACAGAAAACCGCAGTGTCGACACATTTGTTGTGTCGAGTTTGTAAAGCGGCTGAGAAGAAGGCCACAATGGCTCCTGTCCTTTTAGATCCTAGAAAAGGAAAAAGATGGGGGTGGGTGAACGCTTTCATGCCAGCGAGATCAGAACTGGGTCAGAAAGAGTAGCATGTGAAATGCTTCTCTACCCATTCGTTTTTCCTACAGCAGGGAACAATTGGGGCTTCAGAAAGACAACAAGATGTCACAAACAGCACACACACACACACACGCACGCGCACGCACACACACACTCACACACGAGATGTGTGTCTGATCTGTGCATAATAAATGTGATGATGTATGTGGGTTCATTATATCTGTACTAGACAACGAGTAGCAGATAAGTGGATTTAATTTGTGCCAATTAAGTCCTTATGGACAATGGACAAATGTGAAAGAATGCTGGTAAAATGATTAAGTTTCCTTCGATTGGGAGGGGGGAACACTGTCTCTCAAAGTGCAAGTGGGTTTTGTGCGTGAGCGCGTGTGCGCGCACGCACGCACAAATTAACACACACACAAGCACAAAGACTGCATGTGTGAAAGACACATAATGTGGTTAAGATGTTGCAAGGGTTTGCAATTTTCAATTGGGTTGCTTTTGGTAAAAGTCAAAGTAAAAAATCCAAAAAGTCAAATGATACCAAGTTGTTGAGATGCAAAATCGGTTATTTTGTTAAAATCACAATTTGAAGTTCCTAGCAAGGTGACAAAATACTAAGACAAGTTTGTAATCATGTTTGGTTAGGAAATAACCAGGGGTAATAAACTGCATTGTTTAAACATGTGTTTACCAACTGGGCCCCATTCTGCAACCAAAAGAGTCGTTTCAGGTGGGGGGCACAGGAGGTCATGTTTTCTTAAAGATAAGGAACCAGTCTTGTGTGGAAAATAAACTGTCCTTCTTCCTCAAACCAAGGGGGTTGTTTAGATAAGTCTGAAGCTTTGTCCGGGCAAACAGCCATAAGATTAAACGGACAGAGGTGACCAAAAGTTCATGTCAGTTAGGTAACCCCTAACTGACATGACAGAAACAGCTTCTCTCCTACAAAGTGGAGATGCACTGCACCACATTAATAGAAGTATACATAAGTTTGATTAGCTGTAACTGATTTTAATACTTAAGGGTGCGTTGGGATAATTACAAAAAATGTCCACGATATCGACGCATGTAAACCTTTTATTATTTTCATTGTTTTATTGATTTATGCAGTTAATGGGTTGTGTTTTATTTTAATGTGTTTTTCAAAGTTGTATAATGTTATAACTTCAGTATGTGGATCCAGTATTATTTAACAGGTTCCGAAATTACTAAAAATGGCATGCGCCCAAATATCAAAAAATAATGTTTCCGAAAAAAAATTAATATCAAAAATAATCTTTCAGTTTATGAAAAATGAATAACCAGATCAATTTTCATCACTGCGTGAGGAGTGTTTGGTTAATTATGGGTGTGCGAGATTTGTACTCATAATGAGAAATTATATATTGGGTCAGATTGATTGGAGATTAAGCAGCTCCTCTAGGGTGAGAGAGCTCAGGTCCCCACATTCCATTCTACAAAACAGACCGGTGGTTATCGGGGGTTTTACGGCTTTCTCCTGTTGGAAGACAGGCCATTATTGACTCCTTTCACAGGGCAGTGTCAACTCACACAAATAGAACATGGAAAATGGGGGATGAAGTAACCAATCTTTAATCCCTTTCAATTGTGTAAATGTGTTCTAAATAATATTGGGTTGGTAAAAAGGCTAAATGATAAATACCTGTAATAATCTAAACAGTAGTTGGGCATTACAGGGACTGTAATAGGAGCTGCTGTAGCCAGAGGTGCAAGCTGGATGGTCTGTGGGATCTGATTGGCTGAAAGTGTCAGTATGGAGGTGGGATCAGTCAGAAGGCTGCATTGACTATTCTGTATGGCACAAAGTGTAAATTAGATTCACCAATACCATCGAACGTGACATGTCTAGGCAGAGACCAGCGGTAATTATATGCTATAATGTATTATGCGATATATAATTGTACATTATTAATAATTGATGTAATATGATGTTTAGATTGTAACCAAATGTCATCTGTGTTCTTGTCTCCCCATCGTTGATCAATTACCATCTGATTAACGATAAGGTAGATTTAAAACCACTTAATCACATGATTACACATAATTAATAACTAAGTCTGAGAAACAACAATGACAAGCTAAACTGTACCATGATCTGGGAGATTAGAGTGTTCAAATGATAGTAAACCCTACCGACAGAGTTAGGATAGAACTACAGACCAATAGGACCTGTAATCCAGATTCCGGGGTTACTGTATTCATCTTGAGTTGGGGGGAAGTGTGAACAGAACGTGTGAATGTATGATTGTAAGTGTTTATAATTAATATGAATTAATAAAAACCCTATAAAATGCACGTTTGAGTTCATCAAATATAAGCTATCATTGGGAGCATTTAGTTCAACTGTGCGTGTTAGTCCTTTAACTCTGCCTACTGCATGGGCTGGTCGGAGCCGGGCACAACATCGCCAAATAACCGAACAGTCTGTTTTTGCCCAATCTGGGAACCCATCGGCAAAAAAAGGGAAAAACAGCGCCCTCTGCTGTTTGTTTAGCATAGCTCGGAATCTGTTCTTGAGAGATTTGTTTTTGCCAGACAATCGGAGATGTCTGCCTACCGGGCAGTGGTGGAAAGTATAAGTAGCCTACATTTACTTATAATAGAGTCCTTCAGATGTTGCGCACCTCGCTAATAATCATCAATAATGCCTTTTCAAATAATATGCATATTTGGAGCTTGAAATGTAAAAATGTTTTAGTATAAAAACTGTACTTTGAGTACCAAAGTAAGAGTAGGCCTACTCACATTTTCAGAAAATAGCAACCACCTCTCTACAAGCTGAGAGGTGGTATTTGCATGGGGGGGGGGGGACTTCTGTCGGCTTATTTTGCAAAATTGGAGCTTAAAATGTACAAAAGTATTGGTATTAAAATACACTACAAATATAGTACCAAAGTAAAAGTAGCCTACTCAGATGTTTTAAATGTTAAAAAAACAGATCTATAAGATCATAGCACTTCACATTGTAGATCAGCTTTTTTCCAATAACCAAAGTATACACTGACACCACGGCGCGTAATCAGCGCCTCAAACTGTGACTCCGCCCACCCCCGGGGGAAGTTGTGATTTGCGCTCATTCATTGCAATGCAATTTGCGGCATTTTCAAAACAATATTGAGCAGAGTAGTGATTATCAAACGTATTTGCAATGCCATACGTTGAAAGATCTGTTGCCCGTGGACAAGGCACGCTACCTCCGCAAGTTAGATAGCATCGGTATAGATGTTTGTCCGTATGTGATTAAGGATTGGACCAAGTTGCATTGGCAGCCATAGAAAATTCTTACCCCAGGCTAAAACCGGATGTGACGTTTTTGGGCGTTCCTGTCTAGCGTGGTGTCAGTGTATTGAGTGGTTGAGTGACATTTTGTATTAATAACAGACTGCAAAGTAAAAAATAAACTATAGCTGTCTGTAATTATTGTGGAGTAGAAAGTAACAAAAATGGGAGGTAAAGTAAAAGTACCACAATATTGCACTGTGCATTGTAAGCCCTTGTATAGTACTTGAGTAAATGCACTTAGTTACTTTGCACCACTGAGCAGCCAATGATTCAACCTGATTAGACCAGTGGTCTAATGTCAAGGACCCCCAAATTGACACTAATTATCCCGCGGACCCCCATTTGAAAAGACATGCCAGGGACCCCCATAAGAGAAGGTTTTTACGTCTCTAGCAGTGATTCTCAACCCGTTTAATATCAAGGACCCCGGTTTGACATGCATATTAGTCTACAGACCCCCATTTAATGACATTTCTATCTCTGGGACCTCTGAGAGTGTACAAATGGAACGGGTCTGTTTGGTTCCATTTGGTTCAATTTGTACATGTGGTGTACACTCCGTTTGGTTCCATTTGTACACTCTCAGAGTTACAGACCCATGATAAGGGTCCATTTGGTTCCAAACTATCATTTAGCTGGGGACCCCCTGGAACTCACTCAGGGACCCCCTGGAACTCCCGGACCACACTTTGGGAACCACTGGACTAGACCACCGCAGCTGTAATAATTGCAAAAATAAATAAATAAAATAAAATAAAAGATCAAATAAAACACTCACATCTTTAAATATCTCAAAAACTACAAATCATTTCAATGTAAAAAATATCAAGTGTGCAAAATCTCCACCAGTAAGGTGGATTCTTTTTTTTAAATGTATTGTGAATCAAGTTTGTATGTGAAAGTATGAAGGAATAGGGAGGTTCCTAAGTTTTATCATGTTTTAAAGTTATAATTTAAAGCGAGCCCACAACTATTACAACTAAGCGACTTCACAGGAAAAACAAGCCAACCCTGAATCTCTGTATGCATGGGGATAATATGGTGATTGTTAAGTGATTTGAATCAGCTGTGAGGAGGAAGTGAAACCCACATAAAGGCATGGCTGAGGGAAGTAGGGGTGCTGGGGGGGCTGGAGCACCCTCTCCGCCCACGCACAGCCCCCCCTCGGACAGGAGGGGGAAAATAATAATTGTAATCAAAACAGATTTCTGTTAATGGACTAATAAATATGCTGTATCACAGTATCGGTGCCTTATCCTGGTTAATTGCCCATGTGTCAGTTTGCTCATGCGTGGAGAGAGGCCACTTTAAAAGCCACTTTTCTGCGTGAAAATGCGCGTGCACGAGGCGCGTGCACACGCATTTTGCGGCGCGCGCTAACGCGCGCGCAACCCCTACTAAGCGTTCAGCACCTCCTACTGTAAACATCTTGCCGCGGCCATGCATCATCATACCTTTAAGTTAAACGACTTTCATGTGTGGAATCTGGAATTCCATAATTCTAAGTAATGTGTGTTCCTGCATGTGTGTTCAGCCGTTGTCACCTACGTGGGTGTTGGCCTGAGACCCTCTTCTCAGGGTGATGGTTTGTTTACACCCCTGGAGCCTCTCCTGTGGCTATTTGTATGACAAAAGAGTTTGTTGACCTGAAGGTCAACAGTTTGTTCAACAAACAAAACATCTGTCGACACCCCACACTCATGTAAAATGCTTAAACGGTTAACTAGAATACGACCACTTTGTCAGTTGGGCGTGAGCCCTGTGTGTGGAGCATGTCTGCTGGCGTGAGCCTTAACCTGTGCCGTGCTGTACTTCGCTGAAATAAACAACAACATCTCATCTGCCGTGTCTCACAAACTTTCTTCGGTGCTCTCCCAGTTTTAACAGTATGGTATAGACCAGATAACACCTTGACAGCCCATACATCCAAACAGAAAAGTCCTATCTGACTACATTAAACGATGTTAAACGACGTTAAACTCACTTTGCCACTCGATTTGCCACTCACTTTATGCATGCGCATACCCTCTATAGTTATTCCCCTAATAGTTGGCTTTCTGTTGTAAATCTCTGTCATTGTCTCTTTTCCTGCGAGAAATATCAGTACCAACTCGGCCATACCACCCGAAATTTACATTTTAAAACAAAATGTGAGACGCCAGAGGGGTTTAATAACAAAATTGTAGGCAATATTAGGCCTATGGTCGAATATGACAATCAAGGCACTTAATAAGTTGTTAACCCTGTCCCGTCCCCCCTGTCCCACACAAGTGATATGTAACGTCTGTCCCTCAAATGAACAGTTTGAATCTGGTGGTCACCCTATAGTGTGAACTGTGAACCCATTCTATTAGAATCAATCTGGTTGTCCCCCTGGCTGGAAACCCAGCTCTACGCAGCTCCAATGTCATTATAATGAGAAACTGTCTCGAAATAAATAACTATTTATAATTTCAGAATATTAGGCCTACTACTATTCCCCGTGGCAACGGTATATACAAGGCGGGGTGGCAGGTGTGGGAGTCAACATCCTGTGCCACTTTCCTGTCACTAACATGGTGAACCGCTACATGTCATCGTAGTAGCAATAGACTATTTCACCAAGTGGCCATGCAGAAACATGATGAAGTTCCAGACCAGAGAACTGCTACCGCGCCAGAAGTGGTTCATGAAATGTTCTGCCAGTACGGCCCAGGTACAATGTGCCCAACAACAGTAGTCTAGACCAGGGGTTCTCAACCCGTGGGTCGCGACCCCTCGGGGGGTCTCCAAATTATTTTAGGGGGTCCCCAAATTATTTTCAAAAAAAAAAAAAAAAAAGATTTTTAAAAAAAAATCACAATTTTTTAAAAATAGCAGACCTACAAGCTCGTAGCGTGCCACTCGGTGGCGTGCTATGAGCTTGTAGATCTGCTATTTTTAAATAGCTAAATTATAACAATGCTTAAAACACCAAAAGGGGTTCCCGCCCAAAATGGTTTAAGGTTATTGTAGCAGTCAATTTATATTGGGGGTCGGGAGGGGGCGGGACGGGGGTCCCGAGACGTTGCCAAAGCATTTTCGGGGGTCCCCGACCAAAAACGTTGAGAACCCCTGGTCTAGACTCTAGAGTCTTGACATTGCACATGTTAGCTAGGACATGTTAGGCCCCAAAACCTTGTTTTTGGGGCCTGCCTGCACCCAACCCAGGTGGTCTATTTCTACAATATAGACACACAAACTGACCAGAGAAGCGTTCACCAAGGCTGTGGTCTGACAGAAACTGACCTATGATTCCCGATGTGCAGCTTTATGTCATTCATTTAAATATTTATTTTATGGCTGAGTATGTATGTGTCAAGAGCTGAGCTCGTAAACCCACCAGTAATTACTAATTACTATAGAATATGATACACATTTCACAGTGTATGTCACAGTGTACAGGTGTAGCATTTCCTCCAACATGAAGTCTGGACTGAATTGGATTAATATAATTTTCTGACAAATGCATCACAAAACAACACGTGTTTATACTGTCTCCTTGTATACCGCCAGATAATCTTCATTATACTTCAGTTTATGCACATGCATTTAACCTTCTGCTGCAGATGGGTTGGTATTCACAGGCCTGCAATAGAGACTAGCTTCTCTGCAGCTTTTCAGTCAGCCTATGAGAATATATATATATAATAGCAATGTATCTGGTAGTTTTAGGACTGTACTGTATGTGCGGTTATTTTTGTTTGTTTGTTTGTTTTCTTATTTTGACCATAAGACATGAAAAGCAAATCTTCTACGTCACTACAACTAAACTGTTGGTCTTCACTTGACATACATCTTCACTTGACATACATACAGTATGCAGAAGAGCGAAAATAGGAACCCATAGCTGCCACTGTAAATGATGCATTTATACAGCGATTTATTTAAATAGGCCTACATTTATTTACTTGGATGTCATGTAAATCAGAATCAGATACCTTCAGAGTCCTATTTTTCACACTCCATCGTTTTGTAGGTAGAGTGAGAGAAAAGACAGATAGAAATTGAAGTTGAACAGGTAACAAATAAAGTTATGTACATACGATAGCTTATGAGTATGACACTGTGACCCCCTTTCCACCGGTTGCTTCTCCTATCAGCCTGGGCACATCTGAACTTCCATGCGCGGCCAAAGGAAGCTGTCTGCCGGGGTCTCTTCCTGGTTTTTAGACAGCTGGTGGATGGAAGTGAAGCTCCACCCACGCGGCAGAATGCCGCTGGGGCAAGCTTTTCCGGGAATCAGGCCTGGAAGAGACCCCGGCAGACAGCTTCCTTTGGCCGCGCATGGAATCTTAGGTGTGCCCAGACCCAATGGGAACCGGTTCAGTTCTTTTTGGTTCTTAGTCCAGAGCTCCAAAATTGGAACGTTAATTATGAATTGAGTGGGTTAAACTATACACTTGTTTATAGGATCAATATAAGTAAATTAACATATGATAACCCTTCCACAGTAGCTTTTTCATATTTTCAATTGTTTGCATATTTTCCTATATAAATAGGATATATTAAATTTGTAATACAATAAATCATTGTCTTTGTGTAAGTAATCAACTGGGGAAGTTTCATGGTGATAACAATTTAAACCACATTCAACCTGATGTTTTTTTTTTTTTTTTTTTCACAGAAATCATCTCGGACTTGGGACTTGCATCATGCATGCATTAACACCTACATACTACTGAACTCTGGTCTGAAATGCTATAGTACATATCTTTCATGTGTTGTGTGAGAGGTGCCTTGGCATGAGTACATACTGCACATTAGTGTCTTGGTGAGAAGGAGATGCACTTCACTTCGCAGTTCAGAGAGTTCAAACAAATGGAATGTGTTGAAGGTAGCTAGCGCGTATAGCGTCAAACAATCGGTAGTTCAAAGCTAGCCTGAAACATGACGGTGAATGAAATAAAGCGACACAGAGAGCAGATATTCCTTTTGCTTCTGAGACAATGGCTGAGATAGCGAGTGTTTATTTCACGTCATTATATACACGTCAGACACAATTGGTACATCCGGCATCCGGTCATATGCTTTCAGTATAAAGGTATATATATAAATAGACATACAATGATATATATATATATATATACACAGGCAATTAATGATCATCTTAATACATTCCAACAGAATGAATGGAACTTAATGAATGGGTTGACATTTGGCTGCATGGCTCTTTTTGACTATGAAGGGTAGGCTATAACCCAGAACCGAAACTTTCCAGAACCTTGTGAATGTGATGTTTTTTTTTTTTACTATACACTTGTTTATAGGATCAATATAAGTAAATTAACATATGATAACCCTTCCACGGTAGCTTTTTCATATTTTCAATTGTTTGCATATTTTCCTATATAAATAGGATATATTAAATTTGTAATACAATAAATCATTGTCTTTGTGTAAGTAATCAACTGGGGTGGGGAAGTTTCATGGTGATAACAATTTAATATAGGTATGGTTTGGTTTTGCACATTCAATTCATAATTAACGTTCCAATTTTGGAGCTCTAGGCTCATGGAAGAACCAAAAAAAACTGAACCGGTTCTGAACCAACTGGTGGAAAAAGGGCTTCAGGGATATAGGCTAAAGTACATATTGTCCATGCCCTGAACAATATGTATACTGTAGCTAGGCTAGCTGGTTCAACCGGGTAAACAAATTGCGTGCGTGCGCGCGTGCGTGTGTGTGTGTGTGTGTGTGTGTGTGTGTGTGTGTGTGTGGTGTGTGTGTGTGTGTGTGTGTGTGTGTGTGTGTGTGTGTGTGTGTGTGTGTGTGTGTGTGTGTGTGTGTGTGTGTGTGTGCATGGCTGAGGGTGGGGGGGGGCTGGGGGGGCTGGAGCACCCTCTCCGCCCAGGCACAGCCCCCCCTCAGACAGGAGGGGGAAAATAATAATAATTGTAATCAAAACAGATTTCTGTTAATGGACTAATAAATATGCTGTATCACAGTATCGGCGCCTTATCCTGGTTAATTGCCTGTGTCAGTTTGCTCATGCGTGGGGAGAGGCCACTTTAAAAGCCACTTTTCTGCGTGAAAATGCGCGTGCACGAGGCGCGTGCACACGCATTTTGCGGCGCACCCCCTACTAAGCGTTCAGCACCTCCTACTGTAAACATCTTCCCGCGGCCATGCATAAAGGGGGTGTGTTTTCCCCCCAGTATGCCTACCGTATGCTCCATTCTAACAGGACTACATCTAACTCTGGGCTACTTGCATTCAGCATTCTTTTTTTTTACAGTTTAATAACTTTTTTTCAGAGATGCTTTCATTATCAAATCGGATTTTGTTGGCGTTCACCGCCGCACTAATGTGCAGCAGTGGTTGTTGTGGTTATGGTATGAGGGTTTTCTTTGACATTATTGCAGACGGCCGGCCATTAGGACGAATAGTCTTCGAGGTGAGTGCCAGTTCTTATAGGTCTTTCATAATAATCTAGACAACAATAACACAATAGTTACGATGCAAAGTAGCCATTAGGAATAAAAAGTAATTTAAGTATTTTATCCAACATTCTTAAATTTCTCTTTTTAATTATTATTCTTGCAGTTGCGTCCGGATGTTGTGCCCAGAACATCAGGTAATCCTATACTGATTGAACATTCTTTTATTTCACAGTATGCCGAATTGGTACATTTAAAATGAAAGTACGGGTTAATGCAAAAACTGTTACTTGAGGATAGAACCAGAAAAAGCACAAAGACTTGTTTACATAATGGTCTCCCATTTTCAATTCATCCGGACGTTTAATGACGTACAAAGATACACTTAATAAATAAAGGGAAATCATCATATAGGCAGTTAAAAAAGGGAAAAGATATGTACAGTATGGTATCCGGTACCGTACACTTTGACTCTGTTTTTCCTGAAGTGAACACAGCCTTATAAATTTCATGTCAAATTGGCTGCTGTGAAAAAGTCGACAATGCATCACATGCCATACAGAGATTCGGTCTGGCTTATTAGCCAGGCTACATACAGACTGCAACCTTGTATGACTTCACACATCTTAACACGTGTGAGTGTCTTAAAGGGGCATTCCACTCATTTTCAACATTTTACTATGACATTAATATACCTTAGAGCTGTTGTGTGGAAATAATAAAAAGGTCCCCCCATTCTGTGTTTCCTAGAACTGGAGGTCTGAAAAAAATCATTAACATGGTGAAACACATCTTGATGATGTCATCAAGATGTGTTTCACCATGTTAATGGTTTTATTGTTAATGATCTTTCTAGGAAACACAGAACAGATGGACTTTTATATTATTTCCACACAACACCTCTAAGGTATATTAATGACATAGTAAAATGTTGAAAATGAGTGGTATTCCCCTTTAACTATTGTTTTTTACTCACAGAGAACTTCCGAGCCCTGTGTACTGGAGAGAGAGGTTTTGGTTACAGGGGATCACCATTTCACAGGGTAATTCCTGGTTTCATGTTGCAGGTAAGTTAACATGATTGTGAATCCTCGATAGAGCGTCGCAGTCCCGCCCCCTACCAGGGCCCAGGAAATGATTCTCCGTTAATTTTCCTCATAGACATTTATTTAGTATTTATTTAAAGACGTTTACGCCGCGGACAAAGCCAACTCGAGTCGTGACAAATCATGACAACAAACACAATTTTTTGGGCCGAACAAATAATTAGAAAGAAGAAAAAAACGGCAGGTTACAACACCTTTTTTGTTGTTTTTCTTCTTTGTAATTATTTGTTTGGTCCAAAATATTGTTTGTGTTGTCATGAGTTGTCACGACTCGAGTTGGTTTTGTCCGCGGCGTAACCGTCTTTAAATAAATACTTTTTGAAATGTCTATGGGAAAAATGCATTGGGATTCATCTCCTGGTCCATGGTAGGGGGCGGGACTGCGACGCTCTATACAAGTGGTAACTAAACTAGCACACAGAATGCTATTGTGGAGATCATGGTGTCAAAGTGTGTTTTTCTTTCATGATTAAAGGGCGGGGATATCACCAAACACAACGGAAGTGGAGGCAAGTCTATCTATGGAGAAACGTTTGAAGATGAGAACTTCGTTCTGAAGCACACTGGACCAGGTACAGTGTATATTTAAAGATGGAGTGCCACAATTGTTGTATTTTTCCAGTTTTTCATGTGTCTATGAGGTGACAGTACTTCATTAGACACCCTGGAGTCGTTTTTTATGTGCAATGATGTATTCTCTTTGTATTTAGGGTTTCTTCCTGGAGGCTGAACCCTTGACAGTCAAACATGCCAATGAAAAAAACAGTAATATAGTGACATCACATTATCAGCCCCTCCCCTAACCACTCTCCCTTTATCATACAACTACAGCTGTGGGTGCGGCCAGAGTAGTATAAAAGAGAGTAATGACACTCCCGTTGACTCTCATTGTAACAATGGAATGCGGAAGTGCTCATTCTATCTCAATGGAATAGTTCCAGCCATAGGAGCAATGTTTGGAACTATCGCCCATAGGTACCCGCTTTGCGGCGAGATCAAAGCGTGTCACCACTCTCTTACTAGATTACTCTGGGTGCGGCTAAAGTGTTTTTGTTCACCGACCGCTCAGTAGGGCGGTTCTTGCATTTGTTTTACTGAGAATAAGCTTAGAAATACGTTTAGGGTTAGGCATAGTTTTACAGGGTTGTAGGTTTTGGCACCGTTTTACTGAGGTTAAGGTTAGGTATGAAGTTGGGTTTAACCATGCATAGTTTACTGAGGTTATGTTACCAGGCTGAGCAGTTCCGCAGGCTATAGGCTGTTGTAATCTAAGTACGGGACCCTCGTCTGGGTTGACAGACAGGTAGTGTGTGCAGGCTGGGTGGTGTGTGACAATCCTGTTGAAGTATTACTTTGGTACGGCGACTGCGGCGGCGGCCGGCGGGTACCCGGGAGAACAAATTAACGAGACACGAGACAGTATCACGCTAAGGTTCACAAAGTTTATTACACAAACATGAAACATATATAGTGCTGGATCATAATGACGTAACAATAAGATATGAGACAGAAGAACGTGCCTACTGCAGCAAGGCTGACCTTGCTGTCGCCTAGATGTCTCTCGTAGCCTATCTATAAAGAATGCTACAGTACCGGCAGTACACAATACATATCAAGTACACTGTATCTCAAGTTCAAGTACATAGACTAAGATGTACTGTGCATGGGCTAATATCACAACATAGGCCTATGCCCGAGGTGACTGTGTTTTGAGGCGAGCTTTCCAGTATTCCTCCAATGAACTGCAGTGGCGAATGAGGCGTCTACCTTTCTATGTTTAAGTGTGAACAGCAAGGCCACTTTTCCCATGAATCTTGTAAGTTGATTTGATATACCGGTAGCCTATTTGGATTTGTGGCTTGCTATAGGCCTATATGTTTTACATTTTTTATTTATCATTTCACTAACGAAATTACACCCAAATGTCCACAGCACTGATAAAAGTTAAGTCTGCATGCCGACTCCATATCTGGTTCATGAGATGAATTTAAACATGAGTGGCAGGAAAACTCATTGTTGCCAGTGGTCAAAATTCTCTGATTTTATTCTCTTTAGTTTATTGCTAAAAGTAGCATTACCACAATGTAGACATATTCTGGTACATTCTGGTATATTCATATACTCAAAACTTTACTTACTCTAACAAAGTATTAAAGCAGTATTAAAGCATTGGCATACAAAATATACATAGTAAGTAAAAGTAGGCCTTCTAGTTATAAAATAGCTGATCTACACGCTCACAATGTACATAGACCAATTATTTGTTTACAAACATTGGGAATGGGCGCACGGGTGACTGTTTCATGTAATCAATTCCCAACAGATCTCCAAACCTGTTGTTTTGGGGAGCGCTGGTTTCAGTCCATTCAACCTCCTCTTGTGAGTTGGCTAGTGAGATGCACCCTAGGAGACATTTATACTTCAAAGCCCAACAGTATTGCGCACAGAGAACAGCTGATATACAAGCTCACATCGCATCGCAGATGCGACTGTTGTGAGCGTAGAGGTCTGCGTGCGCGACACCATCGCGGGGCGAAGCATAAATTATACTTGATGGGCTGCAGGTGCGCGTGCAGCCGTGCACAAATAGGCTCTGCTGCCGTGTTCATGAGCGCACCTCCCGTTCTTATGACAGCGACTGGAGGTGTGGTTTTGAGGACAACTGTTTTGAATTGCTATTATTGTTCAAACACAACAGAAACCAAGGATTATATATTTCAAGGGCGAGAGATCACAATAAAAATCCTAATCATTCTTCCTCCACACTGGGAGAAAAACAGCATCTGAAAGTTTGATGGGGCATTTTTTACACGTGAGTGCAGTTAGAACTTTTCCATTGCATCTTATGAGAGGTGGTGTTCTTCTGCTGCCTTTATGCGCGCGCATGCCGTTTCTTATCAGTGTGACGTCGTCTGATAAGGCGTCTATTAGTTTGTGTATTCTGTAAATAAAGTTGTCAAAAAATAAAGTATGCTTTTCTGAGATTTGGTAGAGTAATGCATGTAGTGAAGTTGTCTATTAAGAAACTGATTTCTGCTTAGTAGCCTACAATACATGAGTACATTTACTTTTCACCACTGACGGTTGCTCATCTTTGTGTTTCAGGCATCTTGAGCATGGCCAACGCCGGACCAAACTCTAATGGATCTCAGTTCTTCATCACCTTAGCAAAATCACAGTGGTATGTACTGAGATGAGGAACCCTTCAATGGAGAGCAGTGGTTCCCAAATGTTTTAGCTCAAGTGTGTGTGTGTGTGTGTGTGTGTGTGTGTGTGTGTGTGTGTGTGTGTGTGTGTGTGTGTGTGTGTGTGTGTGTGTGTGTGTGTGTGTGTGTGTGTGTGTGTGTTTCTCTTAGGCTGGATGGCAAGTGTGTTGTGTTTGGCAAAGTCGTCGAAGGAATGGAGGTTCTCAAGAAAATAGAGGCTTATGGGTCTAGGTCTGGGAAGACCTCGAAGAAGATCTCTATCAGAAATGCTGGACAATTTTAAAGTACATCTGGAGTTGAGAGCCGCCATGGTCTGGGCCTCACCCCCTACTGTGATTTCAATAAACGGTGTCAGTCAGTACTTTTGTTCTGACACTGAACCCCAAATTGCTCCCGATGTGCTGGTTGGTACCTTGCATGGCTTCCGCCGCAATCGGTGTATGAATGTGTGTGTGTGAATGTAATGTCTATGTAAAGCGCCTTGGATAAAGGCACTATATAAATGCACCATTAAAAATGCACCATTCTTTTACTTTGGTTTGCCTAGTGGATTCTTGGGTAGAATTTTCATACGTTACAGGTCGCGCTTTAAACGTGAACTTGGGATTCTAAAACAAAAATGCGAAGTGTAGCCTACACTACTAGACTTGGTAGCAGATCATCCAATGGCAATTCATGTTCTTTGTAGATCATTCATGTTTTTTTTTTGTTTTTTTTTTACAATAGGTTTATATGGATTTGATTGCAATATTAAACCTTGTTTGGAATTGATTCAGTTTTCTATAAGATTAAACTAAAGATTAAACAGAGATGCAAACATCATCATCTATTATCTATCATGATAAAGTTGATTATCCTCCCTTAAAGAACCCTGGTGATATTATAACTATATAGAACAGAAGAAAATAGCAACTCTTTGCGGATCAAAGTACATCTGTAAGAAGTACATTATGAGGTATAGAATTGGCAAAACATTATGTTTGAAGGCCTCATGGTTTCAAAGTGTTAAAGCTGATATTGAGATGAGAAAGATTTTTGCCACTGAGATTTCTTCTACGTTAAAAACGCGGGTTGTTCACCATTAGGGGTGGATAGATACAACACTGGTTCAAAACTGGATAAAAAAACCTCAGAAACCAAGTTCAAGACAAACATTATTCAAACGCATACATGCTGGGGTATACTTTATCCTTCACCAATGTAACATTAATATTTAGTTAACTTGTAGCTAAAATAAAAGTGTCTCCTTATGAATGTAAATTTAAACATTGTTTTCTCACGCTAATAATAAAGCCCTGAATGAATTGGAATGGTGATCCATACTAATCCTTCCCATCTGAAACCCACCGATTATTACAACACTGTAGTTTATTTTTGATACTGTATATCTAGTCTACACATTCAGGGGACTTTGTATTTGATATATGGTTGCATATCTTTCTTTGTATGACACTGTAAGATAGACCTACGTAGCTACAGGCCTAGAACAACATTGCACCTGAGCACAAGGATCAAATCAGCCCTCAATGGCTTCTGACATAAATATGGGGAGGGGATGGGAGGGCGAGGCTTCCCTCCCCTACCCAAGGACTGTCTAAAGAGGACGAGACGCGAAGACCGTACGGGCGATGCCATGTTGCTCCATGGAAGGAAAGAAACATGCGCAATGGGCTATATGCAGCCAACACTTCCGTGTTCAGCTTCCTTGGTCTCAACTGCGCATGTTTCTTTCCTTCCATGGAGCACCATGGAGCAACATGGCGTCGCCCGTACGGTCTTCGCGTCTCGTCCTCTTTAGACAGTCCTTGCCCCTACCCCACCCCTACTGGGTGAGGATTTTCTTTCTTTTTACATGAGAATGCATGAATCCGATGCTAATTCTGTCAGAAAGACAGTTATACCAGACTGCTAATTCTGTCAGAAAGACAGTTACCAGACTGGTAATTCTGTCAGACAGTTACCAGACTGGTAATTCTATCAGAAAGACAGTTACCAGACTGCTAATTCTGTCAGAAAGACAGTTAAGGCCTATATTCATAGTCTGGATTTTCGGTGGTGAGGTGACCACCGCTCCGGTGGTGAGATGACCACCGGAGCTGAAATAACGTTGAGCGGTGGTGAGTAAAAACAGAGAGAAGGGCTGGAGCGGTGGCGGTGGTTTGCTCTTCACCACGGCTCGTGACGTCATGTTGTAGTTCGGTGGTCACCTAACCACCGAAAATCCAGACTATGTATGAGCCTTTATACCAGACTGGTAATTCTGTCAGAAATACATCTGTTGCTTCCACATTCGGTGCCACTCAAAGTGAGGGGAGTCTCGCCCCTACTAGTATGTATGTCAGAAGCAGTTGAGGGCTGATTTCCCCCACCGCTGCACCTGAGCCACTATTTCATCATCACCCCCGGGGCCAGATGCCATTAGTGGTAAACACACACCTGCCTTTGCTTGCCCAGCTCCTGTTTAATCTAGCTGTACCCACCTGTGGTACCTGAGGTATAGTCTGTTTTTGCCCAATCTGGGAACCCATCGGCAAAAAAAGGGAAAAACAGCGCCCTCTGCTGTTTGTTTAGCATAGCTCGGAATCTGTTCTTGAGAGATTTGTTTTTGCCAGACAATCAGAGATGTCTGCCTACCGGGCAGTGGTGGAAAGTATAAGTAGCCTACATTTACTTATAATAGAGTCCTTCAGATGTTGCGCACCTCGCTAATAATCATCAATAATGCCTTTTCAAATAATATGCATATTTGGAGCTTGAAATGTAAAAATGTTTTAGCATAAAAACTGTACTTTGAGTACCAAAGTAAGAGTAGGCCTACTCAAATTTTCAGAAAATAGCAACCACCTCTCTACAAGCTGAGAGGTGGTATTTGCATGGGGGGGGGGGGGGGGACTTCTGTCGGCTTATTTTGCAAAATTGGAGCTTAAAATGTACAAAAGTATTGGTATTAAAATACACTACAAATATAGTACCAAAGTAAAAGTAGCCTACTCAGATGTTTTAAATGTTAAAAAAACAGATCTATAAGATCATAGCACTTCACATTGTAGATCAGCTTTTTTCCAATAACCAAAGTATACACTGACACCACGGCGCGTAATCAGCATTCATTGCAATGCAATTTGTGGCATTTTCAAAACAATATTGAGCAGAGTAGTGATTATCAAACGTATTTGCAATGCCATACGTTGAAAGATCTGTTGCCCGTGGACAAGGCACGCTACCTCCGCAAGTTAGATAGCATTGGTATAGATGTTTGTCCGTATGTGATTAAGGATTGGACCAAGTTGCATTGGCAGCCATAGAAAATTCTTACCCCAGGCTAAAACCGGATGTGACGTTTTTGGGCGTTCCTGTCTAGCGTGGTGTCAGTGTATTGAGTGGTTGAGTGACATTTTGTATTAATAACAGACTGCAAAGTAAAAAATAAACTATAGCTGTCTGTAATTATTGTGGAGTAGAAAGTAACAAAAATGGGAGGTAAAGTAAAAGTACCACAATATTGCACTGTGCATTGTAAGCCCTTGTATAGTACTTGAGTAAATGCACTTAGTTACTTTGCACCACTGAGCAGCCAATGATTTAACCTGATTAGACCAGTGGTCTAATGTCAAGGACCCCCAAATTGACACTAATTATCCCGCGGACCCCCATTTGAAAAGACATGCCAGGGACCCCCATAAGAGAAGGTTTTTACGTCTCTAGCAGTGATTCTCAACCCGTTTAATATCAAGGACCCCGGTTTGACATGCATATTAGTCTACAGACCCCCATTTAATGACATTTCTATCTCTGGGACCTCTGAGAGTGTACAAATGGAACGGGTCCGTTTGGTTCCATTTGGTTCCATTTGTACATTTGGTGTACACTCCGTTTGGTTCCATTTGTACACTCTCAGAGTTACAGACCCATGATAAGGGTCCATTTGGTTCCATTTGGTTCCATTTGTACATGTGGTGTACACTCCGTTTGGTTCCATTTGTACACTCTCAGAGTTACAGACCCATGATAAGGGTCCATTTGGTTCCAAACTATCATTTAGCTGGGGACCCCCTGGAACTCACTCAGGGACCCCCTGGAACTCCCGGACCACACTTTGGGAACCACTGGACTAGACCACCGCAGCTGTAATAATTGCAAAAATAAATAAATAAAATAAAACACTCACATCTTTAAATATCTCAAAAACTACAAATCATTTCAATGTAAAAAATATCAAGTGTGCAAAATCTCCACCAGTAAGGTGGATTCTTTTTTTTAAATGTATTGTGAATCAAGTTTGTATGTGAAAGTATGAAGGAATAGGGAGGTTCCTAAGTTTTATCATGTTTTAAAGTTATAATTTAAAGCGAGCCCACAACTATTACAACTAAGCGACTTTACAGGAAAAACAAGCCAACCCTGAATCTCTGTATGCATGGGGATAATATGGTGATTGTTAAGTGATTTGAATCAGCTGTGTGGAGGAAGTGAAACCCACATAAAGGCATGGCTGAGGGAAGTAGGGGTGCTGGGGGGGCTGGAGCACCCTCTCCGCCCAGGCACAGCCCCCCCTCAGACAGGAGGGGGATAATAATAATTGTAATCAAAACAGATTTCTGTTAATGGCCTAATAAATATGCTGTATCACAGTATCGGCGCCTTATCCTGGTTAATTGCCTGTGTCAGTTTGCTCATGCGTGGGGAGAGGCCACTTTAAAAGCCACTTTTCTGCGTGAAAATGCGCGTGCAGGAGGCGCGTGCACAACGTGCGCGCAACCCCTACTAAGCGTTCAGCACCTCCTACTGTAAACATCTTCCCGCGGCCATGCATCATCATACCTTCAAGTTAAACGACTTTCATGTGTGGAATCTGGAATTCCATAATTCTAAGTAATGTGTGTTCCTGCATGTGTGTTCAGCCGTTGTCACCTACGTGGGTGTTGGCCTGAGACCCTCTTCTCAGGGTGATGGTTTGTTTACACCCCTGGAGCCTCTCCTGTGGCTATTTGTATGACAAAAGAGTTTGTTGACCTGAAGGTCAACAGTTTGTTCAACAAACAAAACATCTGTCGACACCCCACACTCATGTAAAATGCTTAAACGGTTAACTAGAATACGACCACTTGTCAGTTGGGCGTGAGCCCTGTGTGTGGAGCATGTCTGCTGGCGTGAGCCTTAACCTGTGCCGTGCTGTACTTCGCTGAAATAAACAACAACATCTCATCTGCCGTGTCTCACAAACTTTCTTCGGTGCTCTCCCAGTTTTAACAGTATGGTATAGACCAGATACAACACCTTGACAGCCCATACATCCAAACAGAAAAGTCCTATCTGACTACATTAAACGATGTTAAACGACGTTAAACTCACTTTGCCACTCGATTTGCCACTCACTTTATGCATGCGCATACCCTCTATAGTTATTCCCCTAATAGTTGGCTTTCTGTTGTAAAGCTCTGTCATTGTCTCTTTTCCTGCGAGAAATATCAGTACCAACTCGGCCATACCACCCGAAATTTACATTTTAAAACAAAATGTGAGACGCCAGAGGGGTTTAATAACAAAATTGTAGGCAATATTAGGCCTATGGTCGAATATGACAATCAAGGCACTTAATAAGTTGTTAACCCTGTCCCGTCCCCCCTGTCCCACACAAGTGATATGTAACGTCTGTCCCTCAAATGAACAGTTTGAATCTGGTGGTCACCCTATAGTGTGAACTGTGAACCCATTCTATTAGAATCAATCTGGTTGGCCCCCTGGCTGGAAACCCAGCTCTACGCAGCTCCAATGTCATTATAATGAGAAACTGTCTCGAAATAAATAACTATTTATAATTTCAGAATATTAGGCCTACTACTATTCCCCGTGGCAACGGTATATACAAGGCGGGGTGGCAGGTGTGGGAGTCAACATCTTGTGCCACTTTCCTGTCACTAACATGGTGAACCGCTACATGTCATCGTAGTAGCAATAGACTATTTCACCAAGTGGCCATGCAGAAACATGATGAAGTTCCAGACCAGAGAACTGCTACCGCGCCAGAAGTGGTTCATGAAATGTTCTGCCAGTACGGCCCAGGTACAATGTGCCCAACAACAGTAGTCTAGACCAGGGGTTCTCAACCCGTGGGTCGCGACCCCTCGGGGGGTCGCCAAATTATTTTAGGGGGTCCCCAAATTATAAAAAAAAATGTCACGATTTTTCAAAAATAGCAGACCTACAAGCTCGTAGCGCGCCACTCGGTGGCGCGCTATGAGCTTGTAGATCTGCTATTTTTCAATAGCTAAATTATAACAATGCTTAAAACACCAAAAGGGGTTCCCGCCCAAAATGGTTTAAGGTTATTGTAGCAGTCAATTTATATTGGGGGTCGGGAGGGGGCGGGGCGGGGGTCCCGAGACGTTGCCAAAGCATTTTCGGGGGTCCCCGGACAAAAACGTTGAGAACCCCTGGTCTAGACTCTAGAGTCTTGACATTGCACATGTTAGCTAGGACATGTTAGGCCCCAAAACCTTGTTTTTGGGGCCTGCCTGCACCCAACCCAGGTGGTCTATTTCTACAATATAGACACACAAACTGACCAGAGAAGCGTTCACCAAGGCTGTGGTCTGACAGAAACTGACCTATGATTCCCGATGTGCAGCTTTATGTCATTCATTTAAATATTTATTTTATGGCTGAGTATGTATGTGTCAAGAGCTGAGCTCGTAAACCCACCAGTAATTACTAATTACTATAGAATATGATACACATTTCACAGTGTATGTCACAGTGTACAGGTGTAGCATTTCCTCCAACATGAAGTCTGGACTGAATTGGATTAATATAATTTTCTGACAAATGCATCACAAAACAACACGTGTTTATACTGTCTCCTTGTATACCGCCAGATAATCTTCATTATACTTCAGTTTATGCACATGCATTTAACCTTCTGCTGCAGATGGGTTGGTATTCACAGGCCTGAAATAGAGACTAGCTTCTCTGCAGCTTTTCAGTCAGCCTATGAGAATATATATATATAATAGCAATGTATCTGGTAGTTTTAGGACTGTACTGTATGTGCGGTTGTTTTTGTTTGTTTGTTTGTTTTCTTATTTTGACCATAAGACATGAAAAGCAAATCTTCTACGTCACTACAACTAAACTGTTGGTCTTCACTTGACATACATCTTCACTTGACATACATACAGTATGCAGAAGAGCGAAAATAGGAACCCATAGCTGCCACTGTAAATGATGCATTTATACAGCGATTTATTTAAATAGGCCTACATTTATTTACTTGGATGTCATGTAAATCAGAATCAGATACCTTCAGAGTCCTATTTTTCACACTCCATCGTTTTGTAGGTAGAGTGAGAGAAAAGACAGATAGAAATTGAAGTTGAACAGGTAACAAATAAAGTTATGTACATACGATAGCTTATGAGTATGACACTGTGACCCCCTTTCCACCGGTTGCTTCTCCTATCAGCCTGGGCACATCTGAACTTCCATGCGCGGCCAAAGGAAGCTGTCTGCCGGGGTCTCTTCCTGGTTTTTAGACAGCTGGTGGATGGAAATGAAGCTCCACCCACGCGGCAGAATGCCGCTGGGGCAAGCTTTTCCGGGAATCAGGCCTGGAAGAGACCCCGGCAGACAGCTTCCTTTGGCCGCGCATGGAATCTTAGGTGTGCCCAGACCCAATGGGAACCGGTTCAGTTCTTTTTGGTTCTTAGTCCAGAGCTCCAAAATTGGAACGTTAATTATGAATTGAGTGGGTTAAACTATACACTTGTTTATAGGATCAATATAAGTAAATTAACATATGATAACCCTTCCACAGTAGCGTTTGCATATTTTCCTATATAAATAGGATATATTAAATTTGTAATACAATAAATCATTGTCTTTGTGTAAGTAATCAACTGGGGAAGTTTCATGGTGATAACAATTTAAACCACATTCAACCTGATGTTTTTTTTTTTTTTTTTAACAGAAATCATCTCGGACTTGGGACTTGCATCATGCATGCATTAACACCTACATACTACTGAACTCTGGTCTGAAATGCTATAGTACATATCTTTCATGTGTTGTGTGAGAGGTGCCTTGGCATGAGTACATACTGCACATTAGTGTCTTGGTGAGAAGGAGATGCACGTTCGCAGTTCAGAGAGTTCAAACAAATGGAATGTGTTGAAGGTAGCTAGCGCGTATAGCGTCAAACAATCGGTAGTTCAAAGCTAGCCTGAAACATGACGGTGAATGAAATAAATCGACACAGAGAGCAGATATTCCTTTTGCTTCTGAGACAATGGCTGAGATAGCGAGTGTTTATTTCACGTCATTATATACACGTCAGACACAATTGGTACATCCGGCATCCGGTCATATGCTTTCAGTATAAAGGTATATAAATAGACATACAATGATATATATATATATTTATATATACACAGGCAATTAATGATCATCTTAATACATTCCAACAGAATGAATGGAACTTAATGAATGGGTTGACATTTGGCTGCATGGCTCTTTTTGACTATGAAGGGTAGGCTATAACCCAGAACCGAAACTTTCCAGAACCTTGTGAATGTGATGTTTTTTTTTTTACTATACACTTGTTTATAGGATCAATATAAGTACATTAACATATGATAACCCTTCCACTGTAGCTTTTTCATATTTTCAATTGTTTGCATATTTTCCTATATAAATAGGATATATTAAATTTGTAATACAATAAATCATTGTCTTTGTGTAAGTAATCAACTGGGGTGGGGAAGTTTCATGGTGATAACAATTTAATATAGGTATGGTTTGGTTTTGCACATTCAATTCATAACGTTCCAATTTTGGAGCTCTAGGCTCATGGAAGAACCAAAAAAAACTGAACCGGTTCCCATTGGGAACCAACTGGTGGAAAAGGGGCTTCAGGGATATAGGCTAAAGTACATATTGTCCATGCCCTGAACAATATGTATACTGTAGCAAGGCTAGCTGGTTCAACCGGGTAAACAAATTGCGTGCGTGCGTGCGTGTGTGTGTGTGTGTGTGTGTGTGTGTGTGTGTGTGTGTGTGTGTGTGTGTGTGTGTGTGTGTGTGTGTGTGCATGGCTGAGGGTGGGGGGGTGCTGGGGGGGCTGGAGCACCCTCTCCGCCCAGGCACAGCCCCCCCTCAGACAGGAGGGGGAAAATAATAATAATTGTAATCAAAACAGATTTCTGTTAATGGACTAATAAATATGCTGTATCACAGTATCGGCGCCTTATCCTGGTTAATTGCCTGTGTCAGTTTGCTCATGCGTGGGGAGAGGCCACTGTAAAAGCCACTTTTCTGCGTGAAAATGCGCGTGCAGGAGGCGCGTGCACACGCATTTTGCGGCGCACCCCCTACTAAGCGTTCAGCACCTCCTACTGTAAACATCTTCCCGCGGCCATGCATAAAGGGGGTGTGTTTTCCCCCCAGTATGCCTACCGTATGCTCCATTCTAACAGGACTACATCTAACTCTGGGCTACTTGCATTCAGCATTCTTTTTTTTTACAGTTTAATAACTTTTTTTCAGAGATGCTTTCATTATCAAATCGGATTTTGTTGGCGTTCACCGCCGCCATAATGTGCAGCAGTGGTTGTTGTGGTTATGGTATGAGGGTTTTCTTTGACATTACTGCAGGCGGCCGGCCATTAGGACGAATAGTCTTCGAGGTGAGTGCCAGTTCTTATAGGTCTTTCATAATAATCTAGACAACAATAACACAATAGTTACGATGCAAAGTAGCCATTAGGAATAAAAAGTAATTTAAGTATTTTATCCAACATTCTTAAATTTCTCTTTTTAATTATTATTCTTGCAGTTGCGTCCGGATGTTGTGCCCAGAACATCAGGTAATCCTATACTGATTGAACATTCTTTTATTTCACAGTATGCCGAATTGGTACATTTAAAATGAAAGTACGGGTTAATGCAAAAACTGTTACTTGAGGATAGAACCAGAAAAAGCACAAAGACTTGTTTACATAATGGTCTCCCATTTTCAATTCATCCGGACGTTTAATGGCGTACAAAGATACACTTAATAAATAAAAGGAAATCATCATATAGGCAGTTAAAAAAGGGAAAAGATATGTACAGTATGGTATCCGGTACCGTACACTTTGACTCTGTTTTTCCTGAAGTGAACACAGCCTTATACATTTCATGTCAAATTGGCTGCTGTGAAAAAGTCGACAATGCCATACAGAGATTCGGTCTGGCTTATTAGCCAGGCTACATACAGACTGCAACCTTGTATGACTTCACACATCTTAACACGTGTGAGTGTCTTAACACATTTTGTGCCCAAAACGTCTGTGGACGTCCTGGGTATTACCGCACGTGCATAGCCCAAGACGTCTGTGGACGTCTTTTTTTTTTTTATTGTTTTTTTTATTAAAAAAAAACAAGAAAAATCAAAACACTTTTTTTTAACACGTGGTGCCAAAGTTTGTGTTTTCGCCATTGAGAATGCATTTGGCGTTTAAATTAAATAACTCAGAAACTATAAAACATTTCAAAGTAAAAAGTTCCAGCATGTGTCTCCACAGTCAGCTGAATTATAAAAAATGTGAATGGATTTTCTAGGTGAAAGTGATTTTGGGCAGTTTTGCGTGGGCTCTCAATGTGTTAACTATTGTTTTTTACTCACAGAGAACTTCCGAGCCCTGTGTACTGGAGAGAGAGGTTTTGGTTACAGGGGATCAACATTTCACAGGGTAATTCCTGGTTTCATGTTGCAGGTAAGTTAACATGATTGTGAATCCTCAATAGAGCGTCGCAGTCCCGCCCCCTACCAGGGCCCAGGAAATGATTCTCCGTTAATTTTCCTCATAGACATTTATTTAGTATTTATTTAAAGACGTTTACGCCGCGGACAAAGCCAACTCGAGTCGTGACAAATCATGACAACAAACACAATTTTTTGGGCCGAACAAATAATTAGAAAGAAGAAAAAAACGGCAGGTTACAACACATTTTTTGTTGTTTTTCTTCTTTGTAATTATTTGTTTGGTCCAAAATATTGTTTGTGTTGTCATGAGTTGTCACGACTCGAGTTGGCTTTGTCCGCGGCGTAACCGTCTTTAAATAAATACTTTTTGAAATGTCTATGGGAAAAATGCATTGGGATTCATCTCCTGGTCCATGGTAGGCGGGACTGCGACGCTCTATACAAGTGGTAACTAAACTAGCACACAGAATGCTATTGTGGAGATCATGGTGTCAAAGTGTGTTTTTTTTTTCATGATTAAAGGGCGGGGATATCACCAACCACGACGGAAGTGGAGGCAAGTCTATCTATGGAGAAACGTTTGAAGATGAGAACTTCATTCTGAAGCACACTGGACCAGGTACAGTGTATATTTAAAGATGGAGTGCCACAATTGTTGTATTTTTCCAGTTTTTCATGTGTCTATGAGGTGACAGTACTTCATTAGACACCCTGGAGTCGTTTTTTATGTGCAATGATGTATTCTCTTTGTATTTAGGGTTTCTTCCTGGAGGCTGAACCCTTGACAGTCAAACATGCCAATGAAAAAAACAGTAATATAGTGACATCACATTATCAGCCCCTCCCCTAACCACTCTCCCTTTATCATACAACTACAGCTGTGGGTGCGGCCAGAGTAGTATAAAAGAGAGTAATGACACTCCCGTTGACTCTCATTGTAACAATGGAATGCGGAAGTGCTCATTCTATCTCAATGGAATAGTTCCAGCCATAGGAGCAATGTTTGGAACTATCGCCCATAGGTACCCGCTTTGGGGCGAGATCAAAGCGTGTCACCACTCTCTTACTAGATTACTCTGGGTGCAGCTAAAGTGTTTTTTTTCACTGACCGCTCAGTAGGGCGGTTCTTGTATTTGTTTTACTGAGAATAAGCTTAGAAATACGTTTAGGGTTAGGCATAGTTTTACAGGGTTGTAGGTTTTGGCACCGTTTTACTGAGGTTAAGGTTAGGTATGAAGTTGGGTTTAACCATGCATAGTTTACTGAGGTTATGTTACCAGGCTGAGCAGTTCCGCAGGCTATAGGCCTATGCCCGAGGTGACTGTGTTTTGAGCTTTCCAGTATTCCTCCAATGAACTGCAGTGGCGAATGAGGCGTCTACCTTTCTATGTTTAAGTGTGAACAGCAAGGCCAATTTTCCCATGAATCTTGTAAGTTGATTTGATATACCGGTAGCCTATTTGGATTTGTGGCTTGCTATAGGCCTATATGTTTTACATTTTTTATTTATCATTTCACTAACGAAATTACACCCAAATGTCCACAGCACTGATAAAAGCTAAGTCTGCATGCCGACTCCATATCTGGTTCATGAGATGAATTTAAACATGAGTGGCAGGAAAACTCAATGTTGCCAGTGGTCAAAATTCTCTGATTTTATTCTCTTTAGTGTATTGCTAAAAGTAGCATTACCACAATGTAGACATATTCTGGTACATTCTGGTATATTCATATACTCAAAACTTTACTTACTCTAACAAAGTATTAAAGCAGTATTAAAGCATTGGCATACAAAATATACATAGTAAGTAAAAGTAGGCCTTCTAGTTATAAAATAGCTGATCTACACGCTCACAATGTACATAGACCAATTATTTGTTTACAAACATTGGGACTGGGCGCACGGGTGACTGTTTCATGTAATCAATTCCCAACAGATCTCCAAACCTGTTGTTTTGGGGAGCGCTGGTTTCAGTCCATTCAACCTCCTCTTGTGAGTTGGCTAGTGAGATGCACCCTAGGAGATATTTATACTTCAAAGCCCAACAGTATTGCGCACAGAGAACAGCTGATATACAAGCTCACATCGCATCGCAGATGCGACTGTTGTGAGCGTAGAGGTCTGCGTGCGCGACACCATCGCGGGACGAAGCATAAATTATACTTGATGGACTGCAGGTGCGCGTGCAGCCGTGCACAAATAGGCTCTGCTGCCGTGTTCATGAGCGCACCTCCCGTTCTTATGACAGCGACTGGAGGTGTGGTTTTGAGGACAACTGTTTTGAATTGCTATTATTGTTCAAACACAACAGAAACCAAGGATTATATATTTCAAGGGCGAGAGATGACAATAAAAATCCTAATCATTCTTCCTCCACACTGGGAGAAAAACAGCATCTGAAAGTTTGATGGGGCATTTTTTACACGTGAGTGCAGTTAGAACTTTTCCATTGCATCTTATGAGAGGTGATGTTCTTCTGCTGCCTTTATGCGCGCGCATGCCGTTTCTTATCAGTGTGACGTCGTCTGATAAGGCGTCTATTAGTTTGTGTATTCTGTAAATAAAGTTGTCAAAAAATAAAGTATGCTTTTCTGAGATTTGGTAGAGTAATGGAGTGTAATAATAATAATAATAATAATAAAACTTTATTTGTATAGCACCTTTCATGACATGAAATGCAGCTCAAAGTGCTTTACACAAAAAAGAAAAGAAAAGCAGGGCATAAACAATACAGTGAGGACATGAATAACATTTTTTTTAAAAGACAGATAAATCAATTAAAAGCAAGGGTGTAAAAGTGGGTCTTGAGCTGAGCTTTAAAAATGTCTACAGAGGCTGCCTGTCGAAGGTACAGTGGGAGTTTGTTCCACGCCGTCGGCCCGTAGAAGCAAAAAGCTGCTTCCCCGTATTTTTTAGTTGCCATTTTTTTAGGCAAAGCGAGCAGGCCAGCAGTGGAAGACCTTAGGGGGCGGTTTGGGACATATTTCGGCAGGCAGTCATGTAGGTAGGAAGGTGCGAGACCATTGAGAGCTTTATAAACAAGTAAAAGAATTTTAAAATCAATCCTAAAAACAACCGGAAGCCAGTGCAATGAGGCCAAGACTGGAGTAATATGTTCTCTCATCTTAGTTCTAGTTAAGACTCTGGCTGCTGCATTTTGGACAAGTTGTAATCTGTCAGTTGATTTCTTAGGCAATCCAGAAAAAAGTGCATTGCAGTAATCAAGCCGAGAAAAAACAAAGGCGTGGATTAGCGTTTTTGCATCGTCCAGTGACAAATAGGCTCTGATTCGTGCAATATTTCTAAGATGAAAAAAGGCAATCTTGGTAACATGATTAATGTGTGAATTAAAATTCAGTTCAGAATCAATAGTGATCCCCAGGTTCTTTACTGTACTGTTACTTTCTACAGTCAGGTTGCCAAGTCTGCTTTTTATCGATTCTTTCTGCTCACTAGAACCGATTATGAGAACTTCTGTCTTATCCTCATTTAGCTTGAGAAAGTTCTCACTCATCCAGCATTTAATGCTAGACAGACAGGTCAACAGCGGGTCTAAGGCACAGAGATCATCTGGATCTACAGAAAGATAAAGTTGGGTATCATCAGCATAGAAATGAAAATTGACTCCGTGATTGGTAATGAGTTCTCCCAATGGCAGTATGTACAGGGAGAATAACAGAGGACCAAGAATTGAGCCCTGTGGAATACCAGAACTGATGTTGTGTTTGTCTGAGTCAAACTCAGCTAGATTGACAAAATAGCTTCTGTTTGTTAGGTAGGAGGAAAACCAGGACAGGGCCGTGCCAGACAGGCCTACCCAGTGCTCCAGACGCTGTATTAAAATTGAATGGTCAATCGTGTCAAATGCAGCCGTTAGATCTAGAAGTAAAAGAACGGAAACATGTTTCTTGTCAGCAGACACCCTAAGATCATTCATTACTTTTACAAGTGCTGTTTCTGTGCTGTGGCCTTTCCTAAAGCCAGATTGGAATTTGTTATGCACATTGTTGTTCTGTAGAAACACATCCAATTGATGAAAGATGCATTTTTCTAAAACCTTGCCCAGAAAGGGCAGATTAGAAATGGGTCGGTAGTTACCCATCACAGAGGGATCAAGATTGTGTTTCTTGAGTAAGGGCCTAACTACAGCCGTCTTCAGTGAGTCTGGAAAGACGCCTGATTGTAGAGAGCTGTTTACAATTTTTAGGATATCTCCAATCACACTGTCTAAAACCTCTTTGAGAAAGGTGGTGGGAATTGTGTCCAATGAACAGGAGGATGATGTCATCTGAGATATGGTTTTTCGGAGTTCGTCTTCATCAATTGTACAGAAAGACAATAGGCTCCCCCTGGAGAGATCAACCCTGGCACCATTAGCTGCTGTTAGAGGGCTTGAGCTAGCAGCAGCACCATTCATAATATCAGCTCTAATGTTACAAATTTTGTTATCAAAAAAGCATGCAAACTCATTACACTTAGCTTTAGAGGCCGGGAACGACTGCTTGTAGGACTGGGGGGGGTTTAAAAGTCGTTCAATGGTAGAGAATAAGACTCTGGCATTTTTCTTGTTCTCATTAATAATGCCAGAGAAATAAGCCTGCCTTGCCAGACGCAGGGCTTTGTTATATGTGACTGTTGACTTTTTAAGAATCTCTAGGTGGATGGTGAGTTTGTTTTTTCTCCAAGCTCGCTCAGCTCTACGACAATCTTGCTTCAGTGAACGTGTATGCTCATTTATCCAGGGTGTTACTCTGGTGTTCTGTTTCTTTTTAGTTTTCATAGGAGCCACTATGTCAAGAGCTGACTCTAGTTTAAGATTAAACATTTGGACCAAATCATTCACTGGGGGAGTATCGGATAGGGGGGGGCCCAGATGACGAGAGAACTCGTTGGCTGCAGATGAGCTAAAAAAACGCTTTTTTATAGTATATTCAGTGATGTTTTTCTCTAGATCAGAGACAGTCATATTAAAACACAGCAAATAGTGGTCTGATAGCTCAGGCATTTCAATAGTCCTTTCAACAGTGATGTTCAGACCTCTAGAAATCACCAGGTCCAGAGTGTGCCCCTGTTTATGTGTAGGCCCAACAACATGTTGGATGAACTCAAAGGAGTGCAATAACTCTAAGAAACCCAGAGCCACCGCATTTGAAGCATCGTCCAGGTGTAGATTAAGATCGCCCGAGATAAGAGTTCTGTCATAGTTAGTGGAACAGATAGATAAAAGTTCTGATATTTCTGTTAGAAATACAGCTTTGCTGCACTTTGGAGGACGATAAATGCTGATCATTGGGATAGAGGACTGACCCTGCAGTATTGTGGCCTGGTATTCAAAGGATGAAAAGCTGCCGAGCGTCAGAGCCTTGAATTTTAAAGTGTCTGAAAAAATGATTGCCAGTCCACCTCCTTTCTTAGCCTCGCGAACAGAGTGGATGAAACTGTAGTTTGCGGGACAGGCTGGCGCTAGGAGAACAGCTCCATCCGAGCCAAGCCATGTCTCTGTTAGAAAGATAATATCTAGCTTCTCTTTACATATTATATCATTTACAGAAGAGGACTTATTTGTTAATGACCTGATGTTAAACAAGGCAAGGTTTAGCTTGTTATCAGATTTTTGGGGGCTGTGATGCCTGTGAGGTACATTAACCAAGCAGCATTCTCTCTTCAGGCTACTCCTTGTCTTGGACAATCTATTTGAAATAACAGTGGAAATGTTGTGAACCTCAACCTGTACGGTGATTGAAACACCAGGCTTTCTAGAAGCAAGGGGTCCATACATGTTTGTTGCTACGCATAATGGACCCTGTTCATATCAGTTATCAAATGTATTTTCTAGGCTATATGGGCGTGGCATATAGCGTGGGATTAACTCTGCCCATGGTATCTCTCGCATTTTGGGCTGTTGGGCTGGCCGTACGGTAAGGGGGGTCAGCCTTACTCCAGCGTTTATCAGGTCCATCATGCCCGGAGTGAATTTGAGGTGATGTATTGGTGAAGGAGTTTGAAATTCCTCCATTCGACTGTCATTGATGGACCTCTCGGCGGCCTCAGTATCCTCTCCACCAGTGGCCCCTGTGACTTCACGCTCTGTGAGTTTATCTCCACCAGGGGGCGCTGTGACTCCACGCCCTGTGAGTTTTCCTCCACCAGGGGGCGCTGTGACTTCACGCTCTGTGAGTTTTTCTCCACCAGGGGGCGCTGTGACTCCACGCTCTGTGCGTTTTTCTCCACCAGGGGGCGCTGTGACTTCACGCCCTGTGAGTTTTTCTCCACCAGGGGGCGCTGTGACTTCACGCCCTGTGAGTTTTTCTCCACCAGGGGGCGCTGTGACTTCACACCCCGTGCGTTTTTCTCCACCAGGGGGCGCTGTGACTTCACGCCCTGTGAGTTTTTCTCCACCAGGGGGCGCAGTGACTTTACGCTCTGTGCGTTTTTCTCCACCAGGGGGCGCTGTGACTTTACGCTCTGTGCGTTTTTCTCCACCAGGGGGCGCTGTGACCTCACGCTCTGTGCGTTTTTCTCTGCAATAGTCACCCCCTATGAACACGGGGGTGAGTTCATAGGGGGTGAGTTTTTCAGGGGGCCATGCATCACCAGGGGACCATGCATCACGCTCTATGTAGTCACAGCAGATGCAGATATACCAGGGGGGATGCACTTCCTCTTCTCCATCAGAGGAGGACCACTCTTCTGCATCAGTCCAGAGCACATCAGGAGGAGTTGTGTGTTCACTTGATTTGACTTCTCCACCAGGAGGAGCTGTGGGTTCACTATCTGTGGTATTCCTTGTTTTGAGAACATCCTTGGCGAGGGGGAGAAGCTTGGCACCCGCCGCCACAATATTATCTGTTTTGGCTAGGGCGCTATCTCTTGATTCCATGTTGTGGAACAAGTTGCTGGAGAATAGTTTAACCCCCAGCTTGTTTAGGTGAATTCCATCAACAAAGAGGTGCCTACGATCAAAGAAGAAATTGAAGTTGTCAATGAAATTGAATGATTCTTCTGTGCATGCCGTTGAGAGCCATTTGCTGAGTGCATACAGTCTGCTGAAGCGTTCACATCCGGTCATTGGAGGTAGTGGCCCGCTGATCCACACGTCTAAATCTAGGGAGCTGAGGGTGTGGAATAGGGCTCTGAAATCATTTTTTAGGATTTCTGACTGTTGTTTTTCTGTATCACGTGTACCGATGTGCAGTATCAGTGTTTTCACCATAGGGTGTGCAGCAACAACGTCAGAGATTCTGTCATTCAAATCAGAGACTGTGTCTTTGGGAAAGCATAGAACTTTTGCTTTTTTCTTTTTGTTACTTTTAACATATTTCACAGCCTGATCACCAACAATCAGGAATTCATTAATTTGGTCTCCATTAGCTCGCCTTTCATTTTCTGTGATGTTGAGTCTTACCCTGCTCGGTGTGGCGATATCTCTGTCGTTCATCTGGAGCAGTGGGCTGAATCTGTTAGCCACCTGCACATTCTCCATATGGGGAGATATGATTTTTGATCTGCTTTTCACAGTTTTCCAATTTTGAAGGGGGGTGGACGAGGCTCTGAGTCGGGCTGGTAGCGTAGGCCAGCTGGTCTTATCGGGGCTCCGAGCTCTTCCAGTTAGTCGTCCTTTCAAGTCCTGTACGCCGTTCTCTCTGTTTGTAATCACAGTGGATATACCGGGGGGGGAGACACCCCGAGTTTTTCGTCCTTTCATGTCCTTTGGCCTTGCGCCGAGAGAACTCCAGGAGAATGTCTTATCCTGCGTGCGGTTCTCCTGATTCCCATGTTGTTGTTTTACTTCCAAATTAACTTTTAAATAGTGTAATTCCGCTTCGAGCACTGCAATCCTTTGAAGCAGTTTCTGAAAGTCCTTTGAAGATATGACAGGGAACATCGCGGTGCTGGCTATTTGCCAAGTATCCAGTGCTACTTAGCTATAGCTATGTGCCACGTACCCATTCACTGGAGGTAAAAAAAGAGTATTTTGCAGTATGGCAAAAGCTTCGTTCTATAGAAGAAATACAGTCCCATCGGTTTACAAGTAATGAGGATCCACTTGTAGTTTCTCAAAGAAAAATAAAACATTGATATCAGTTGAAGAATGCAAGCATAGGCGAGAGCAGCGGAGCGAAGCGTCCTCACTGTACGAGAGCAAGCAAGCTGTGTAGTGAAGTTGGCCTATTAAGAAACTGATTTCTGCTTAGTAGCGTACAATACATGAGTACATTTACTTTTCACCACTGACGGTTGCTCATCTTTGTGTTTCAGGCATCTTGAGCATGGCCAACGCCGGACCAAACTCTAATGGATCTCAGTTCTTCATCACCTTAGCAAAAACAGAGTGGTATGTATTGAGATGAGGAACCCTTCAATGGAGAGCAGTGGTTCCCAAATGTTTTAGCTCAAGTGTGTGTGTGTGTGTGTGTGTGTGTGTGTGTGTGTGTGTGTGTGTGTGTGTGTGTGTGTGTGTGTGTGTGTGTGTGTGTGTGTGTGTGTGTGTGTGTGTGTGTGTTTCTCTTAGGCTGGATGGCAAGTATGTTGTGTTTGGCAAAGTCGTCGAAGGAATGGAGGTTCTCAAGAAAATAGAGTCTTATGGGTCTAGCCGGTCGACGAAGATCTCTATCAAAAATGCTGGACAATGTTAAAGTACATCTGGAGTGGAGAGCCGCCATGGTCTGGGCCTCACCCCCTACTGTGATTTCAATAAACGGTGTCAGTCAGTACTTTTGTTCTGACACTGAACCTCAAATTGCTCCCGATGTGCTGGTTGGTACCTTGCATGGCTTCCGCCGCAATCGGTGTATGAATGTGTGTGTGTGAATGTAATGTCTATGTAAAGCGCCTTGGATAAAGGCACTATATAAATGCACCATTAAAAATGCACCATTCTTTTACTTTGGTTTGCCTAGTGGATTCTTGGGTAGAATTTTCATAAGTTACAGGTCGCGCTTTAAACGTGAACTTGGGATTCTAAAACAAAAATGCGAAGTGTAGCCTACACTACTAGACTTGGTAGCAGATCATCCAAAGGCAATTCATGTTCTTTGTAGATCATTCATGTTTTTTTGTTTTTTTTGTTTTTTACAATAGGTTTATATGGATTTGATTGCAATATTAAACCTTGTTTGGAATTGATTCAGTTTTCTATAAGATTAAACTAAAGATTAAACAGAGATGCAAACATCATCATCTATTATCTATCATGATAAAGTTGATTATCCTCCCTTAAAGAACCCTGGTGATATTATAACTATATAGAACAGAAGAAAATAGCAACTCTTTGCGGATCAAAGTACATCTGTAAGAAGTACATTATGAGGTATAGAATTGGCAAAACATTATGTTTGAAGGCCTCATGGTTTCAAAGTGTTAAAGCTGATATTGAGATGAGAAAGATTTTTGCCACTGAGATTTCTTCTACGTTAAAAACGCAGGTTGTTCACCATTAGGGGTGGATAGATACAACACTGGTTCAAAACTGGATAAAAAAACCTCAGAAACCAAGTTCAAGACAAACATTATTCAAACGCATACATGCTGGGGTATACTTTATCCTTCACCAATGTAACATTAATATTTAGTTAACTTGTAGCTAAAATAAAAGTGTCTCCTTATGAATGTAAATTTAAACATTGTTTTCTCACGCTAATAATAAAGCCCTGAATGAATTGGAATGGTGATCCATACTAATCCTTCCCATCTGAAACCCACCGATTATTACAACACTGTAGTTTATTTTTGATACTGTATATCTAGTCTACACATTCAGGGCACTTTGTATTTGATATATGGTTGCATATCTTTCTTTGTATGACACTGTAAGATAGACCTACGTAGCTACAGGCCTAGAACAACATTGCACCTGAGCACAAGGGTCAAATCAGCCCTCAATGGCTTCTGACATAAATATGGGGAGGGGATGGGAGGGCGAGGCTTCCTTCCCCTACCCAAGGACTGTCTAAAGAGGACGAGACACGAAGACCGTACGGGCGACGCCATGTTGCTCCATGGAAGGAAAGAAACATGTGCAATGCTATATGCAGCCAACACTTCCATGTTCAGCTTCCTTGGTCTCAACTGCGCATGTTTCTTTCCTTCCATGGAGCAACATGCATGGCGTCGCCCGTAAGGTCTTCGCGTCTCGTCCTCTTTAGACAGTCCTTGCCCCTACCCCACCCCTACTGGGTGAGGATTTTCTTTCTTTTTACATGAGAATGCATGAATCCGATGCTAATTCTGTCAGAAAGACAGTTATACCAGACTTCTAATTCTGTCAGAAAGACAGTTACCAGACTGGTAATTCTGTCAGACAGTTACCAGACTGGTAATTCTATCAGAAAGACAGTTACCAGACTGCTAATTCTGTCAGAAAGACAGTTAAGGCCTATATTCATAGTCTGGATTTTCGGTGGTGAGGTGACCACCGCTCCGGTGGTGAGCTGACCACCGGAGCTGAAATAACGTTGAGCGGTGGTGAGTAAAAACAGAGAGAAGGGCTGGAGCGGTGGCGGTGGTTTGCTCTTCACCACGGCTCGTGACGTCATGTTGTAGTTCGGTGGTCACCTAACCACCGAAAATCCAGACTATGTATGAGCCTTTATACCAGACTGGTAATTCTGTCAGAAATACATCTGTTGCTTCCACATTCGGTGCCACTCAAAGTGAGGGGAGTCTCGCCCCTACTAGTATGTATGTCAGAAGCAGTTGAGGGCTGATTTCCCCCACCGCTGCACCTGAGCCACTATTTCATCATCACCCCCGGGGCCAGATGCCATTAGTGGTAAACACACACCTGCCTTTGCTTGCTCAGCTCCTGTTTAATCTAGCTGTACCCACCTGTGGTACCTGAGGTATAGTCTGTTTTTGCCCAATCTGGGAACCCATCGGCAAAAAAGGGAAAAGCAGCGCCCTCTGCTGTTTGTTTAGCATAGCTCGGAATCTGTTCTTTGCCAGACAAGAGATTTGTTTTTGCCAGACAATCGGAGATGTCTGCCTACCGGGCAGTGGTGGAAAGTATAAGTAGTCTACATTTACTTATAATAGAGTCCTTCAGATGTTGTGCACCTCGCTAATAATCATCAATAATGCCTTTTCAAATAATATGCATATTTGGAGCTTGAAATGTAAAAATGTTTTAGCATAAAAACTGTACTTTGAGTACCAAAGTAAGAGTAGGCCTACTCACATTTTCAGAAAATAGCAACCACCTCTCTACAAGCTGAGAGGTGGTATTTGTATGGGGGGGGGGGGGGGGGGGGCAGCCAATGATTTAACCTGATTAGACCAGTGGTCTAATGTCAAGGACCCCCAAATTGACACTAATTATCCCGCGGACCCCCATTTGAAAAGACATGCCAGGGACCCCCATAAGAGAAGGTTTTTACGTCTCTAGCAGTGATTCTCAACCCGTTTAATATCAAGGACCCCGGTTTGACATGCATATTAGTCTACAGACCCCCATTTAATGACATTTCTATCTCTGGGACCTCTGAGAGTGTACAAATGGAACGGGTCCGTTTGGTTCCATTTGGTTCCATTTGTACATTTGGTGTACACTCCGTTTGGTTCCATTTGTACATTTGGTGTACACTCCGTTTGGTTCCATTTGGTTCCATTTGTACATGTGGTGTACACTCCGTTTGGTTCCATTTGTACATTTGGTGTACACTCCGTTTGGTTCCATTTGTACATGTGGTGTACACTCCGTTTGGTTCCATTTGTACATTTGGTGTACACTCCGTTTGGTTCCATTTGGTTCCATTTGTACATGTGGTGTACACTCCGTTTGGTTCCATTTGTACACTCTCAGAGTTAAAGACCCATGATAAGGGTCCATTTGGTTCCAAACTATCATTTAGCTGGGGACCCCCTGGAACTCACTCAGGGACCCCCTGGAACTCCCGGACCACACTTTGGGAACCACTGGACTAGACCACCGCAGCTGTAATAATGGCAAAAATAAATAAATAAAATAAAATAAAAGATAAAATAAAACACTCACATCTTTAAATATCTCAAAAACTACAAATAATTTCAATGTAAAAAATATATAAGTGTGCAAAATCTCCACCAGTAAGGTGGATTTTTTTTTTTAAATGTATTGTGAATCAAGTTTGTATGTGAAAGTATGAAGGAATAGGGAGGTTCCTAAGTTTTATCATGTTTTAAAGTTATAATTTAAAGCGAGCCCACAACTATTACAACTAAGCGACTTTACAGGAAAAACAAGCCAACCCTGAATCTCTGTATGCATGGGGATAATATGGTGATTGTTAAGTGATTTGAATCAGCTGTGTGGAGGAAGTGAAACCCACATAAAGGCATGGCTGAGGGAAGTAGGGGTGCTGGGGGGGCTGGAGCACCCTCTCCGCCCAGGCACAGCCCCCCCTCAGACAGGAGGGGGATAATAATAATTGTAATCAAAACAGATTTCTGTTAATGGACTAATAAATATGCTGTATCACAGTATCGGCGCCTTATCCTGGTTAATTGCCAGTTTGTCAGTTTGCTCATGCGTGGGGAGAGGCCACTTTAAAAGCCACTTTTCTGCGTGAAAATGCGCGTGCAGGAGGCGCGTGCACACGCATTTTGCAGCGCGCGCTATGCGCGCGCAACCCCTACTAAGCGTTCAGCACCTCCTACTGTAAACATCTTCCCGCGGCCATGCATCATCATACCTTCAAGTTAAACGACTTTCATGTGTGGAATCTGGAATTCCATAATTCTAAGTAATGTGTGTTCCTGCATGTGTGTTCAGCCGTTGTCACCTACGTGGGTGTTGGCCTGAGACCCTCTTCTCAGGGTGATGGTTTGTTTACACCCCTGGAGCCTCTCCTGTGGCTATTTGTATGACAAAGGAGTTTGTTGACCTGAAGGTCAACAGTTTGTTCAACAAACAAAACATCTGTCGACACCCCACACTCATGTAAAATGCTTAAACGGTTAACTAGAATACGACCACTTTGTCAGTTGGGCGTGAGCCCTGTGTGTGGAGCATGTCTGCTGGCGTGAGCCTTAACCTGTGCCGTGCTGTACTTCGCTGAAATAAACAACAACATCTCATCTGCCGTGTCTCACAAACTTTCTTCGGTGCTCTCCCAGTTTTAACAGTATGGTATAGACCAGATACAACACCTTGACAGCCCATACATCCAAACAGAAAAGTCCTATCTGACTACATTAAACGATGTTAAACGACGTTAAACTCACTTTGCCACTCGATTTGCCACTCACTTTATGCATGCGCATACCCTCTATAGTTATTCCCCTAATAGTTGGCTTTCTGTTGTAAAGCTCTGTCATTGTCTCTTTTCCTGCGAGAAATATCAGTACCAACTCGGCCATACCACCCGAAATTTACATTTTAAAACAAAATGTGAGACGCCAGAGGGGTTTAATAACAAAATTGTAGGCAATATTAGGCCTATGGTCGAATATGACAATCAAGGAACTTAATAAGTTGTTAACCCTGTCCCGTCCCCCCTGTCCCACACAAGTGATATGTAACGTCTGTCCCTCAAATGAACAGTTTGAATCTGGTGGTCACCCTATAGTGTGAACTGTGAACCCATTCTATTAGAATCAATCTGGTTGTCCCCCTGGCTGGAAACCCAGCTCTACTGTCATTATAATGAGAAACTGTCTCGAAATAAATAACTATTTATAATTTCAGAATATTAGGCCTACTACTATTCCCCGTGGCAACGGTATATACAAGGCGGGGTGGCAGGTGTGCGGGAGTCAACATCCTGTGCCACTTTCCTGTCACTAACATGGTGAACCGCTACATGTCATCGTAGTAGCAATAGACTATTTCACCAAGTGGCCATGCAGAAACATGATGAAGTTCCAGACCAGAGAACTGCTACCGCGCCAGAAGTGGTTCATGAAATGTTCTGCCAGTACGGCCCAGGTACAATGTGCCCAACAACAGTAGTCTAGACCAGGGGTTCTCAACCCGTGGGTCGCGACCCCTCGGGGGGTCGCCAAATTATTTTAGGGGGTCCCCAAATTATTTTCCAAAAAAAAAAAAAAAAAGATTTTTAAAAAGATTCACGATTTTTCAAAAATAGCAGACCTACAAGCTCGTAGCGTGCCACTCGGTGGCGCGCTATGAGCTTGTAGATCTGCTATTTTTAAATAGCTAAATTATAACAATGCTTAAAACACCAAAAGGGGTTCCCGCCCAAAATGGTTTAAGGTTATTGTAGCAGTCAATTTATATTGGGGGTCGGGAGGGGGCGGGGCGGGGGTCCCGAGACGTTGCCAAAGCATATTCGGGGGTCCCCGGACAAAAACGTTGAGAACCCCTGGTCTAGACTCTAGAGGCTTGACATTGCACATGTTAGCTAGGACATGTTAGGCCCCAAAACCTTGTTTTTGGGGCCAGCCTGCACCCAACCCAGGTGGTCTATTTCTACAATATAGACACACAAACTGACCAGAGAAGCGTTCACCAAGGCTGTGGTCTGACAGAAACTGACCTATGATTCCCGATGTGCAGCTTTATGTCATTCATTTAAATATTTATTTTATGGCTGAGTATGTATGTGTCAAGAGCTGAGCTCGTAAACCCACCAGTAATTACTAATTACTATAGAATATGATACACATTTCACAGTGTATGTCACAGTGTACAGGTGTAGCATTTCCTCCAACATGAAGTCTGGACTGAATTGGATTAATATAATTTTCTGACAAATGCATCACAAAACAACACGTGTTTATACTGTCTCCTTGTATACCGCCAGATAATCTTCATTATACTTCAGTTTATGCACATGCATTTAACCTTCTGCTGCAGATGGGTTGGTATTCACAGGCCTGAAATAGAGACTAGCTTCTCTGCAGCTTTTCAGTCAGCCTATGAGAATATATATATATAATAGCAATGTATCTGGTAGTTTTAGGACTGTACTGTATGTGCGGTTGTTTTTGTTTGTTTGTTTGTTTTCTTATTTTGACCATAAGACATGAAAAGCAAATCTTCTACGTCACTACAACTAAACTGTTGGTCTTCACTTGACATACATCTTCACTTGACATACATACAGTATGCAGAAGAGCGAAAATAGGAACCCATAGCTGCCACTGTAAATTATGCATTTATACAGCGATTTATTTAAATAGGCCTACATTTATTTACTTGGATGTCATGTAAATCAGAATCAGATACCTTCAGAGTCCTATTTTTCACACTCCATCGTTTTGTAGGTGAGAGAAAAGACAGATAGAAATTGAAGTTGAACAGGTAACAAATAAAGTTATGTACATACGATAGCTTATGAGTATGACACTGTGACCCCCTTTCCACCGGTTGCTTCTCCTATCAGCCTGGGCACATCTGAACTTCCATGCGCGGCCAAAGGAAGCTGTCTGCCGGGGTCTCTTCCTGGTTTTTAGACAGCTGGTGGATGGAAATGAAGCTCCACCCACGCGGCAGAATGCCGCTGGGGCAAGCTTTTCCGGGAATCAGGCCTGGAAGAGACCCCGGCAGACAGCTTCCTTTGGCCGCGCATGGAATCTTAGGTGTGCCCAGACCCAATGGGAACCGGTTCAGTTCTTTTTGGTTCTTAGTCCAGAGCTCCAAAATTGGAACGTTAATTATGAATTGAGTGGGTTAAACTATACACTTGTTTATAGGATCAATATAAGTAAATTAACATTGTTTGCATATTTTCCTATATAAATAGGATATATTACATTTGTAATACAATAAATCATTGTCTTTGTGTAAGTATAATCAACTGGGGAAGTTTCATGGTGATAACAATTTAAACCACATTCAACCTGATGTTTTTTTTTTTTTTTTTTCCACAGAAATCATCTCGGACTTGGGACTTGCATCATGCATGCATTAACACCTACATACTACTGAACTATGGTCTGAAATGCTATAGTACATATCTTTCATGTGTTGTGTGAGAGGTGCCTTGCCATGAGTACATACTGCACATTAGTGTCTTGGTGAGAAGGAGATGCACGTTCGCAGTTCAGAGAGTTCAAACAAATGGAATGTGTTGAAGGTAGCTAGCGCGTATAGCGTCAAACAATCGGTAGTTCAAAGCTAGCCTGAAACATGACGGTGAATGAAATAAAGCGACACAGAGAGCAGATATTCCTTTTGCTTCTGAGACAATGGCTGAGATAGCGAGTGTTTATTTCACGTCATTATATACACGTCAGACACAATTGGTACATCCGGCATCCGGTCATATGCTTTCAGTATAAAGGTATATAAATAGACATACAATGATATATATATATATTTATATATACACAGGCAATTAATGATCATCTTAATACATTCCAACAGAATGAATGGAACTTAATGAATGGGTTGACATTTGGCTGCATGGCTCTTTTTGACTATGAAGGGTAGCACCCGCTTCGAATGGGATCAGTGTATTGAAACGGGGAAAATCAGGTGCAATCAGGCCTTTCAATAGACTGAGTAGACGTCTACCCGTCTACTCAGGTGCTCAGTAGGTTGATTCCTTCCTATTGTGTAGGTTGATCTGTGCAGTTTAATGCAGCTACTGGAGCGGTGCCGTGTCGTTAGTCAGAAGGTTCCTTGTTCCGAAATTACTATCCCTATCTCTAATCCTAACCTAAACATAACCGCAAGCACGGGAGCAGTGCATGTTCGATGTTCGACGCGGTAGACACCACGGCTGCATTGAAAGGAATGATCACCTACTGAGCTCCAGTAGCTGCATGCGATGCATTAAACTGCACAGATCAACCTACACAATAGGAAGGAATCAACCTACTGAGCACCTGAGTAGACGGGTAGACGTCTACTCAGTCTATTGAAAGGCCTGATTGCACCTGATTTTCCCCGTTTCAATACACTGATCCCATTCGAAGCGGGAGCGGGTAGGCTATAACCCAGAACCGAAACTTTCCAGAACCTTGTGAATGTGATGTTTATTTTTTTACTATACACTTGTTTATAGGATCAATATAAGTAAATTAACATATGATAACCCTTCCACGGTAGCTTTTTCATATTTTCAATTGTTTGCATATTTTCCTATATAAATAGGATATATTAAATTTGTAATACAATAAATCATTGTCTTTGTGTAAGTAATCAACTGGGGTGGGGAAGTTTCATGGTGATAACAATTTAATATAGGTATGGTTTGGTTTTGCACATTCAATTCATAATTAACGTTCCAATTTTGGAGCTCTAGGCTCATGGAAGACCCAAAAAAAACTGAACCGGTTCCCATTGGGAACCAACTGGTGGAAAAAGGGCTTCAGGGATATAGGCTAAAGTACATATTGTCCATGCCCTGAACAATATGTATACTGTAGCTAGGCTAGCTGGTTCAACCGGGTAAACAAATTGCGTGCGTGCGCGCGCGCGCGCGCGCGTGCGTGTGTGTGTGTGTGTGTGTGTGTGTGCATGGCTGAGGGTGGGGGGGGTGCTGGGGGGGCTGGAGCACCCTCTCCGCCCAGGCACAGCCCCCCCTCAGACAGGAGGGGGAAAATAATAATAATTGTAATCAAAACAGATTTCTGTTAATGGACTAATAAATATGCTGTATCACAGTATCGTCGCCTTATCCTGGTTAATTGCCTGTGTCAGTTTGCTCATGCGTGGGGAGAGGCCACTGTAAAAGCCACTTTTCTGCGTGCAGGAGGCGCGTGCACACGCATTTTGCGGCGCACCCCCTACTAAGCGTTCAGCACCTCCTACTGTAAACATCTTCCCGCGGCCATGCATAAAGGGGGTGTGTTTTCCCCCCAGTATGCCTACCGTATGCTCCATTCTAACAGGACTACATCTAACTCTGGGCTACTTGCATTCAGCATTCATTTTCTTTTACAGTTTAATAACTTTTTTTCAGAGATGCTTTCATTATCAAATCGGATTTTGTTGGCTTTCACCGCCGCACTAATGTGCAGCAGTGGTTGTTGTGGTTATGGTATGAGGGTTTTCTTTGACATTACTGCAGGCGGCCGGCCATTAGGACGAATAGTCTTCGAGGTGAGTGCCAGTTCTTATAGGTCTTTCATAATAATCTAGACAACAATAACACAATAGTTACGATGCAAAGTAGCCATTAGGAATAAAAAGTAATTTAAGTATTTTCTCCAACATTCTTAAATTTCTCTTTTTAATTATTATTCTTGCAGTTGCGTCCGGATGTTGTGCCCAGAACATCAGGTAATCCTATACTGAGTGAACATTCTTTTATTTCACAGTATGCCGAATTGGTACATTTAAAATGAAAGTACGGGTTAATGCAAAAACTGTTACTTGAGGATAGAACCAGAAAAAGCACAAAGACTTGTTTACATAATGGTCTCCCATTTTCAATTCATCCGGACGTTTAATGACGTACAAAGATACACTTAATAAATAAAGGGAAATCATCATATAGGCAGTTAAAAAAGGGAAAAGATATGTACAGTATGGTATCCGGTACCGTACACTTTGACTCTGTTTTTCCTGAATGGAACACAGCCTTATAAATTTCATGTCAAATTGGCTGCTGTGAAAAAGTCGACAATGCATCACATGCCATACAGAGATTCGGTCTGGCTTATTAGCCAGGCTACATACAGACTGCAACCTTGTATGACTTCACACATCTTAACACGTGTGAGTGTCTTAAAGGGGCATTCCACTCATTTTCAACATTTTACTATGACATTAATATACCTTAGAGCTGTTGTGTGGAAATAATAAAAAGGTCCCCCCATTCTGTGTTTCCTAGAACTGGAGGTCTGAAACAAATCATTAACATGGTGAAACACATCTTGATGATGTCATCAAGATGTGTTTCACCATGTTAATGGTTTTATTGTTAATGATCTTTCTAGGAAACACAGAACAGATGGACTTTTATATTATTTCCACACAACACCTCTAAGGTATATTAATGACATAGTAAAATGTTGAAAATGAGTGGTATTCCCCTTTAACTATTGTTTTTTACTCACAGAGAACTTCCGAGCCCTGTGTACTGGAGAGAGAGGTTTTGGTTACAGGGGATCAACATTTCACAGGGTAATTCCTGGTTTCATGTTGCAGGTAAGTTAACATGATTGTGAATCCTCAATAGAGCGTCGCAGTCCCGCCCCCTACCAGGGCCCAGGAAATGATTCTCCGTTAATTTTCCTCATAGACATTTATTTAGTATTTATTTAAAGACGTTTACGCCGCGGACAAAGCCAACTCGAGTCGTGACAAATCATGACAACAAACACAATTTTTTGGGCCGAACAAATAATTAGAAAGAAGAAAAAAACGGCAGGTTACAACACATTTTTTGTTGTTTTTCTTCTTTGTAATTATTTGTTTGGTCCAAAATATTGTTTGTGTTGTCATGAGTTGTCACGACTCGAGTTGGCTTTGTCCGCGGCGTAACCGTCTTTAAATAAATACTTTTTGAAAAATGCATTGGGATTCATCTCCTGGTCCATGGTAGGGGGCGGGACTGCGACGCTCTATACAAGTGGTAACTAAACTAGCACACAGAATGCTATTGTGGAGATCATGGTGTCAAAGTGTGTTTTTTTTTTCATGATTAAAGGGCGGGGATATCACCAACGGAAGTGGAGGCAAGTCTATCTATGGAGAAACGTTTGAAGATGAGAACTTCATTCTGAAGCACACTGGACCAGGTACAGTGTATATTTAAAGATGGAGTGCCACAATTGTTGTATTTTTCCAGTTTTTCATGTGTCTATGAGGTGACAGTACTTCATTAGACACCCTGGAGTCGTTTTTTATGTGCAATGATGTATTCTCTTTGTATTTAGGGTTTCTTCCTGGAGGCTGAACCCTTGACAGTCAAACATGCCAATGAAAAAAACAGTAATATAGTGACATCACATTATCAGCCCCTCCCCTAACCACTCTCCCTTTATCATACAACTACAGCTGTGGGTGCGGCCAGAGTAGTATAAAAGAGAGTAATGACACTCCCGTTGACTCTCATTGTAACAATGGAATGCGGAAGTGCTCATTCTATCTCAATGGAATAGTTCCAGCCATAGGAGCAATGTTTGGAACTATCGCCCATAGGTACCCGCTTTGCGGCGAGATCAAAGCGTGTCACCACTCTCTTACTAGATTACTCTGGGTGCAGCTAAAGTGTTTTTTTTCACCGACCGCTCAGTAGGGCGGTTCTTGTATTTGTTTTACTGAGAATAAGCTTAGAAATACGTTTAGGGTTAGGCATAGTTTTACAGGGTTGTAGGTTTTGGCACCGTTTTACTGAGGTTAAGGTTAGGTATGAAGTTGGGTTTAACCATGCATAGTTTACTGAGGTTATGTTACCAGGCTGAGCAGTTCCGCAGGCTATAGGCCTATGCCCGAGGTGACTGTGTTTTGAGGCGAGCTTTCCAGTATTCCTCCAATGAACTGCAGTGGCGAATGAGGCGTCTACCTTTCTATGTTTAAGTGTGAACAGCAAGGCCAATTTTCCCATGAATCTTGTAAGTTGATTTGATATACCGGTAGCCTATTTGGATTTGTGGCTTGCTATAGGCCTATATGTTTTACATTTTTTATGTATCATTTCACTAACGAAATTACACCCAAATGTCCACAGCACTGATAAAAGCTAAGTCTGCATGCCGACTCCATATCTGGTTCATGAGATGAATTTAAACATGAGTGGCAGGAAAACTCATTGTTGCCAGTGGTCAACATTCTCTGATTTTATTCTCTTTAGTTTATTGCTAAAAGTAGCATTACCACAATGTAGACATATTCTGGTACATTCTGGTATATTCATATACTCAAAACTTGACTTACTCTAAAAAAGTATTAAAGCAGTATTAAAGCATTGGCATAGAAAATATACATAGTAAGTAAAAGTAGGCCTTCTTTAGTTATAAAATAGCTGATCTACACGCTCACAATGTACATAGACCAATTATTTGTTTACAAACATTGGGACTGGGCGCACGGGTGACTGTTTCATGTAATCAATTCCCAACAGATCTCCAAACCTGTTGTTTTGGGGAGCGCTGGTTTCAGTCCATTCAACCTCCTCTTGTGAGTTGGCTAGTGAGATGCACCCTAGGAGACATTTATACTTCAAAGCCCAACAGTATTGCGCACAGAGAACAGCTGATATACAAGCTCACATCGCATCGCAGATGCGACTGTTGTGAGCGTAGAGGTCTGCGTGCGCGACACCATCGCGGGACGAAGCATAAACTATACTTGATGGACTGCAGGTGCGCGTGCAGCCGTGCACAAATAGGCTCTGCTTCCGTGTTCATGAGCGCACCTCCCGTTCTTATGACAGCGACTGGAGGTGTGGTTTTTGTTTTGAATTGCTATTATTGTTCAAACACAACAGAAACCAAGGATTATATATTTCAAGGGCGAGAGATCACAATAAAAATCCTAATCATTCTTCCTCCACACTGGGAGAAAAACAGCATCTGAAAGTTTGATGTGGCATTTTTTACACGTGAGTGCAGTTAGAACTTTTCCATTGCATCTTATGAGAGGTGGTGTTCTTCTGCTGCCTTTATGCGCGCGCATGCCGTTTCTTATCAGTGTGACGTCGTCTGATAAGGCGTCTATTAGTTTGTGTATTCTGTTGTCAAGTTGTCAAAAAATAAAGTATGCTTTTCTGAGATTTGGTAGAGTAATGCAGTGTAGTGAAGTTGGCCTATTAAGAAACTGATTTCTTCTTAGTAGCCTACAATACATGAGTACATTTACTTTTCACCACTGACGGTTGCTCATCTTTGTGTTTCAGGCATCTTGAGCATGGCCAACGCCGGACCAAACTCTAATGGATCTCAGTTCTTCATCACCTTAGCAAAATCACAGTGGTATGTACTGAGATGAGGAACCCTTCAATGGAGAGCAGTGGTTCCCAAATGTTTTAGCTCAAGTGTGTGTGTGTGTGTGTGTGTGTGTGTGTGTGTGTGTGTGTGTGTGTGTGTGTGTGTGTGTGTGTGTGTGTGTGTGTGTGTGTGTGTGTGTGTGTGTGTGTGTGTGTGTGTGTGTGTGCGTGTGTTTCTCTTAGGCTGGATGGCAAATATGTTGTGTTTGGCAAAGTCGTCGAAGGAATGGAGGTTCTCAAGGAAATAGAGGCTTATGGGTCTAGGTCTGGGAAGACCTCGAAGAAGATCTCTATCAGAAATGCTGGACAATGTTAAAGTACATCTGGAGTTGAGAGCCGCCATGGTCTGGGCCTCACCCCCTACTGTGATTTCAATAAACGGTGTCAGTCAGTACTTTTGTTCTGACACTGAACCCCAAATTGCTCCCGATGTGCTGGTTGGTACCTTGCATGGCTTCCGCTGCAATCGGTGTATGAATGTGTGTGTGTGAATGTAATGTCTATGTAAAGCGCCTTGGATAAAGGCACTATATAAATGCACCATTAAAAATGCACCATTCTTTTACTTTGGTTTGCCTAGTGGATTCTTGGGTAGAATTTTCATACGTTACAGGTCGCGCTTTAAACGTGAACTTGGGATTCTAAAACAAAAATGCGAAGTGTAGCCTACACTACTAGACTTGGTAGCAGATCATCCAATGGCAATTCATGTTCTTTGTAGATCATTCATGTTTGTTTTTTTTGTTTTTTTTTTACAATAGGTTTATATGGATTTGATTGCAATATTAAACCTTGTTTGGAATTGATTCAGTTTTCTATAAGATTAAACTAAAGATTAAACAGAGATGCAAACATCATCATCTATTATCTATCATGATAAAGTTGATTATCCTCCCTTAAAGAACCCTGGTGATATTATAACTATATAGAACAGAAGAAAATAGCAACTCTTTGCGGATCAAAGTACATCTGTAAGAAGTACATTATGAGGTATAGAATTGGCAAAACATTATGTTTGAAGGCCTCATGGTTTCAAAGTGTTAAAGCTGATATTGAGATGAGAAAGATTTTTGCCACTGAGATTTCTTCTACGTTAAAAACGCGGGTTGTTCACCATTAGGGGTGGATAGATACAACACTGGTTCAAGACAAACATTATTCAAACGCATACATGCTGGGGTATACTTTATCCTTCACCAATGTAACATTAATATTTAGTTAACTTGTAGCTAAAATAAAAGTGTCTCCTTATGAATGTAAATTTAAACATTGTTTTCTCACGCTAATAATAAAGCCCTGAATGAATTGGAATGGTGATCCATACTAATCCTTCCCATCTGAAACCCACCGATTATTACAACACTGTAGTTTATTTTTGATACTGTATATCTAGTCTACACATTCAGGGGACTTTGTATTTGATATATGGTTGCATATCTTTCTTTGTATGACACTGTAAGATAGACCTACGTAGCTACAGGCCTAGAACAACATTGCACCTGAGCACAAGGATCAAATCAGCCCTCAATGGCTTCTGACATAAATATGGGGAGGGGATGGGAGGGCGAGGCTTCCCTCCCCTACCCAAGGACTGTCTAAAGAGGACGAGACGCGAAGACCGTACGGGCGATGCCATGTTGCTCCATGGAAGGAAAGAAACATGCGCAATGGGCTATATGCAGCCAACACTTCCGTGTTCAGCTTCCTTGGTCTCAACTGCGCATGTTTCTTTCCTTCCATGGAGCACCATGGAGCAACATGGCGTCGCCCGTACGGTCTTCGCGTCTCGTCCTCTTTAGACAGTCCTTGCCCCTACCCCACCCCTACTGGGTGAGGATTTTCTTTCTTTTTACATGAAAATGCATGAATCCGATGCTAATTCTGTCAGAAAGACAGTTATACCAGACTGCTAATTCTGTCAGAAAGACAGTTACCAGACTGGTAATTCTGTCAGACAGTTACCAGACTGGTAATTCTATCAGAAAGACAGTTACCAGACTGCTAATTCTGTCAGAAAGACAGTTAAGGCCTATATTCATAGTCTGGATTTTCGGTGGTGAGGTGACCACCGCTCCGGTGGTGAGCTGACCACCGGAGCTGAAATAACGTTGAGCGGTGGTGAGTAAAAACAGAGAGAAGGGCTGGAGCGGTGGCGGTGGTTTGCTCTTCACCACGGCTCGTGACGTCATGTTGTAGTTCGGTGGTCACCTAACCACCGAAAATCCAGACTATGTATGAGCCTTTATACCAGACTGGTAATTCTGTCAGAAATACATCTGTTGCTTCCACATTCGGTGCCACTCAAAGTGAGGGGAGTCTCGCCCCTACTAGTATGTATGTCAGAAGCAGTTGAGGGCTGATTTCCCCCACCGCTGCACCTGAGCCACTATTTCATCATCACCCCCGGGGCCAGATGCCATTAGTGGTAAACACACACCTGCCTTTGCTTGCCCATGTTTAATCTAGCTGTACCCACCTGAGGTATAGTCTGTTTTTGCCCAATCTGGGAACCCATCGGCAAAAAAAGGGAAAAACAGCGCCCTCTGCAGTTTGTTTAGCATAGCTCGGAATCTGTTCTTGAGAGATTTGTTTTTGCCAGACAATCGGAGATGTCTGCCTACCGGGCAGTGGTGGAAAGTATAAGTAGTCTACATTTACTTATAATAGAGTCCTTCAGATGTTGCGCACCTCGCTAATAATCATCAATAATGCCTTTTCAAATAATATGCATATTTGGAGCTTGAAATGTAAAAATGTTTTAGCATAAAAACTGTACTTTGAGTACCAAAGTAAGAGTAGGCCTACTCACATTTTCAGAAAATAGCAACCACCTCTCTACAAGCTGAGAGGTGGTATTTGTATGGGGGGGGGGGACTTCTGTCGGCTTATTTTGCTAAATTGGAGCTTAAAATGTACAAAAGTATTGGTATTAAAATACACTACAAATATAGTACCAAAGTAAAAGTAGCCTACTCAGATGTTTTAAATGTTAAAAAAACAGATCTATAAGATCATAGCACGTCACATTGTAGATCAGCTTTTTTCCAAATAACCAAAGTATACACTGACACCACGGCGCGTAATCAGCGCCTCAAACTGTGACTCCGCCCACCCCCGGGGGAAGTTGTGATTTGCGCTCATTCATTGCAATGCAATTTGCGGCATTTTCAAAACAATATTGAGCAGAGTAGTGATTATCAAACGTATTTGCAATGCCATACGTTGAAAGATCTGTTGCCCGTGGACAAGGCACGCTACCTCCGCAAGTTAGATAGCATCGGTATAGATGTTTGTCCGTATGTGATTAAGGATTGGACCAAGTTGCATTGGCAGCAATAGAAAATTCTTACCCCAGGCTAAAACCGGATGTGACGTTTTTGGGCGTTCCTGTCTAGCGTGGTGTCAGTGTATTGAGTGGTTGAGTGACATTTTGTATTAATAACAGACTGCAAAGTAAAAAATAAACTATAGCTGTCTGTAATTATTGTGTAGTAGAAAGTAACAAAAATGGGAGGTAAAGTAAAAGTACCACAATATTGCACTGTGCATTGTAAGCCCTTGTATAGTACTTGAGTAAATGCACTTAGTTACTTTGCACCACTGAGCAGCCAATGATTTAACCTGATTAGACCAGTGGTCTAATGTCAAGGACCCCCAAATTGACACTAATTATCCCGCGGACCCCCATTTGAAAAGACATGCCAGGGACCCCCATAAGAGAAGGTTTTTACGTCTCTAGCAGTGATTCTCAACCCGTTTAATATCAAGGACCCCGGTTTGACATGCATATTAGTCTACAGACCCCCATTTAATGACATTTCTATCTCTGGGACCTCTGAGAGTGTACAAATGGAACGGGTCCGTTTGGTTCCATTTGGTTCCATTTGTACATTTGGTGTACACTCCGTTTGGTTCCATTTGTACACTCTCAGAGTTACAGACCCATGATAAGGGTCCATTTGGTTCCAAACTATCATTTAGCTGGGGACCCCCTGGAACTCACTCAGGGACCCCCTGGAACTCCCGGACCACACTTTGGGAACCACTGGACTAGACCACCGCAGCTGTAATAATTGCTAAAATAAATAAATAAAATAAAATAAAAGATAAAATAAAACACTCACATCTTTAAATATCTCAAAAACTACAAATAATTTCAATGTAAAAAATATCAAGTGTGCAAAATCTCCACCAGTAAGGTGGATTCTTTTTTTTAAATGTATTGTGAATCAAGTTTGTATGTGAAAGTATGAAGGAATAGGGAGGTTCCTAAGTTGTATCATGTTTTAAAGTTATAATTTAAAGCGAGCCCAACTATTACAACTAAGCGACTTTACAGGAAAAACAAGCCAACCCTGAATCTCTGTATGCATGGGGATAATATGGTGATTGTTAAGTGATTTGAATCAGCTGTGTGGAGGAAGTGAAACCCACATAAAGGGGGTGTGTTTTTTCCCCAGTATATATAGGCCTATGCTCCATTCTAACAGGACTACAGCTAACTCTGGGCTACTTGCATTCAGCCTTCATTTTTTTACAGTTTAATAACTTGTACAGTCTGTTTCAGAGATGCTTTCATTATCAAATCGGATTTTGTTGGCGTTCACCGCCGCACTAATGTGCAGCAGTGGTTGTTGTGGTAGTATGAGGGTTTTCTTTGACATTATTGCAGACGGCCAGCCATTAGGACGAGTAGTCTTCGAGGTGAGTGTCAGTTCTTATAGGTCTTTCATAATAATCTAGACAAGAATAACACAATAGTTACGATGCAAAGTAGCCATTAGGAATAAAAAGTCATTTAAGTATTTTCTCCAACATTCTTAAATTTCTGTTTTTAATTATTATTCTTGCAGTTGCGTCCGGATGTTGTGCCCAAAACATCAGGTAATCCTATACTGATTGAACATTATTTTATTTCACAGTATGCCGAATTGGTACATTTAAAATGAAAGTACGGGTTAATACAAAAACTGTTACTTGAGGATAGAACCAGAAAAAGCACAAAGACTTGTTTACATAATGGTCTCCCATTTTCAATTCATCCGAACGTTTAATGACGTACAATACAAAGATACACTTAATAAATGAAAGGAAATCATCATATAGGCAGTTAAAAAAGGGAAAAGATATGTACAGTATGGTATCCGGTACCGTACACTTTGACTCTGTTTTTTCCTGAATGGAACACAGCCTTATAAATTTCATGTCAAATTGGCTGCTGTGAAAAAGTCAACAATGCATCACATGCCATACAGACTGCAACCTTGTATGACTTCACACATCTTAACACGTGTGAGTGTCTTAACTATTGTTTCGCTCACAGAGAACTTCCGAGCCCTGTGCACTGGAGAGAACGGTTTTGGTTACAGGGGATCAACATTTCACAGGGTAATTCCTGGTTTCATGTTGCATGTAAGTTAACATGATTGTGAATCCTCAATACAAGTTGTAACTAAACTAGCACACAGAATGCTATTGTGGATATCATGGTGTCAAAGTGTGTTTTTTTTTCATGATTAAAGGGCGGGGATATCACCAACCACAACGGAAGTGGAGGAAAGTCTATCTATGGAGTGAAGTTTGAAGATGAGAACTTCGCTCTGAAGCACACTGGACCAGGTACAGTGTATATTTAAAGATGGAGTGCCACAATTGTTGTATTTTTCCAGTTTGTCACATGTGTCTATGAGGTGACAGTACTTCATTAGACACCCTGGAGTCGTTTTGTATGTGCAATAAGGCTGTACCTTAGCCCTTTTTTTAGGACTCGAACTTCGGCAGGAATGTTCGAGCGAACATCCGGACCATTTGTTTCTAATTCATTTAAAAAATAACCTTTGAGAGATATCCGTCTCGATCAGAGCGCAGCGCGTCTCCCCTGCTCTTTATCAATCTCTCTCGTCTCTCCCAACACACACACAAACACACACACACACACACACACACACACACACACGCACACACCGTCAAGTGGCTCCGCGAAAACAGCTGATCTGCAAGCTCATGTGAGCTTGCTGGCAGGCAGCTAAAACAGCGTATATTGCTCGTTATTTGTTCCACCTGTGTATCCGTTTTGCAATGATGAAACAATGATCAGAGTTCCCTGCTTTTTGTGATGTGATGCTAGAGAGCATATGCTAATATATCATGGCTGCTAAGAACGGTTCCCCTGTCAGCGATCATGCTGGTGTGTGTGTGTGTGTGTCCGTGTGTGAGAGAGACGCGTCAGACATTCCATTCAATGGAACTCTTTTGTTCTCACAGAACAAGGTGAGAAAGGTCAATCACCTCAGCTGTAGGCCAATCAGCAAATTAATGTGCACGGGAGATGGGACAGCAGAACTAGGAGATATTTCTTTAAAAAATCATAACTTCTGACAGGAATGCACTAGAAACTTACTTTTTTTTTTACATACTCATATCGCATTCTCGCCGAGATATATTTTCGAATTAATAAAAAAAGGGAAAAAATAATAATATTTTTTATTTAATAAATAAAAAAAAAAAAAAAAAACGAATGGTTCAAGCCCATTAATTAAGATTCGAGTGCCAACCCTAACGAGCGAACATTCGAACCTTGAATGTTTGGGGACAGCCTTAATGTGCAATGATGTATTCCCTTTGTATTTAGGGTTTCTTCCTGGAGGCTGAACCCTTGACAGTCAAACGTGCCAATGAAAAAAACAGTAATATAGTGACATCACATTATCAGCCCCTCCCATAACCCCTCCCCCTTTATCATACAACTACAGCTGTGGGTGCGGCTTAAGTTCAGGTGGATCACCACCCACCAGGCAAACCAGGCATACTTAATGAATTTGAACAAATACTGTAGGCCTACACTTTTTTTTTTTTTTAAACGTCTTCCTCCTTATATAACAATAAGACTGATCATGTTTTAGGGTGGAAAAAAATCATGGCAATCTATCTTTAACCTTTTCATGCATGTGTAGCATTATGCGGTAGCGGGGATTGAACCCGGGGCTCCCACTCGCCCAGACCAACGTGCAACCTACCGTGCGAATAGGGCTTAGCCCGATTGGCAGGTCTGTTGCGGGCTGGGTCTTGGCTGGGGGCTACAATCACCCCCCCCCCCCCAGTCTTTGAAGTGCGTCCTCGCGCGTCTCACTTCACACCGCGGACCGCCGCACACGATGTCCCTCATGTCCCTCACACGAGGATATCACGCTCCACGTCCAGCCGACTACGCCAGATTGTAGCATTACGCAGAAGCGGGGATTGAACCCGGGGCTCCCACTCGCCAGACCAACGCGCAACCTACCGTGCCAATAGAGCTGAGTCCGATTGGCAGGGCTGTTGTGGGCTGGGTCTTGGCTTGGGGCTACACATGCAGGTATTGTCATAGTTCCTGGTCTTTACCAGATGGCAGTGCCATGCAAGTTTATATCTTCATATACTGCTCATTCAAAACATCAACAACTCTGTGGACCGTGTGGCTGGTGAGATCATAAAAAGGTAGATGCTTCCTCCTCCGGATCTGGGCCATGTGTATCGTATGGCGGCTGCCATATTGAGCAAAAAAATGGCGGAGGCCCTTGTTTTTTTTTCACACCGAGTCACCGACCGCTCAGTAGGGCGGTTCTTGTATTTGTTTTACTGAGAATAAGCTTAGAAATACGTTTAGGGTTAGGCATAGTTTTACAGGGTTGTAGGTTTTGGCACCGTTTTACTGAGGTTAAGGTTAGGTATGAAGTTGGGTTTAACCATGCATAGTTTACTGAGGTTATGTTACCAGGCTGAGCAGTTCCGCAGGCTATAGGCCTATGCCCGAGGTGACTGTGTTTTGAGGCGAGCTTTCCAGTATTCCTCCAATGAACTGCAGTGGCGAATGAGGCGTCTACCTTTCTATGTTTAAGTGTGAACAGCAAGGCCAATTTTCCCATGAATCTTGTAAGTTGATTTGATATACCGGTAGCCTATTTGGATTTGTGGCTTGCTATAGGCCTATATGTTTTACAACGAAATTACACCCAAATGTCCACAGCACTGATAAAAGCTAAGTCTGCATGCCGACTCCATCTGGTTCATGAGATGAATTTAAACATGAGTGGCAGGAAAACTCATTGTTGCCAGTGGTCAAAATTCTCTGATTTTATTCTCTTTAGTTTATTGCTAAAAGTAGCATTACCACAATGTAGATATATTCTGGTACATTCTGGTATATTCATATACTCAAAACTTTACTTACTCTAACAAAGTATTAAAGCAGTATTAAAGCATTGGCATACAAAATATACATAGTAAGTAAAAGTAGGCCTTCTAGTTATAAAATAGCTGATCTACACGCTCACAATGTTTAGTTTGTGTATTCTGTAAATAAAGTTGTCAAAAAATAAAGTATGCTTTTCTGAGATTTGGTAGAGTAATGCATGTAGTGAAGTTGGCCTATTAAGAAACTGATTTCTGCTTAGTAGCCTACAATACATGAGTACATTTACTTTTCACCACTGACTGTTGCTCATCTTTGTGTTTCAGGCATCTTGAGCATGGCCAACGCCGGACCAAACTCTAATGGATCTCAGTTCTTCATCACCTTAGCAAAAACACAGTGGTATGTACTGAGATGAGGAACCCTTCAATGGAGAGCAGTGGTTCCCAATTTTTTTTGCTCAAGTGTGTGTGTGTGTGTGTGTGTGTGTGTGTGTGTGTGTGTGTGTGTGTGTGTGTGTGTGTGTGTGTGTGTGTGTGTGTGTGTGTGTGTGTGTGTGTGTGTGTGTGTGTGTGTGTGTGTGTGTGTGTGTGTGTGTGTGTGTGTGTGTGTGTGTGTGTGTGTTTCTCTTAGGCTGGATGGCAAGCATGTTGTGTTTGGCAAAGTCGTCAAAGGAATGTGGGTTCTCAAGAAAATAGAGACTTATGGGTCTACGTCTGGGCAGACCTTGAAGAAGATCTATATCGGAAATGCTGGACAATTAAGTTAAAGTACATCTGGAGTGGAGAGCCGCCATGGTCTGGGCCTCACCCCCTACTGTGATTTCAATAAACGGTGTCAGTCAGTACTTTTGTTCTGACACTGAACCCCAAATTGCTCCCGATGTGCTGGTTGGTACCTTGCATGGCTTCCGCCGCAATCGGTGTATGAATGTGTGTGTGTGAATGTAATGTCTATGTAAAGCGCCTTGGATAAAGGCACTATATAAATGCACCATTAAAAATGCACCATTCTTTTACTTTGGTTTGCCTAGTGGATTCTTGGGTAGAATTTTCATACGTTACAGGTCGCGCTTTAAACGTGAACTTGGGATTCTAAAACAAAAATGCGAAGTGTAGCCTACACTTCGCCATGCATTTCATTCAGGACTACATTTCATCATATTAAAATGCAGTCATTATTTGTGGATTTTGTCTCATCTATTGTATCGTTGATTATTCTGACCTTAACTATTAGTGTAGCATTCATGGCCTTTGCCATAATCTGGCCAGAATATGAATGCATCGACCAGAGTTGTTGTATTATATAGTGATGAAAACAAGTACGGCTGAGTTATAATCTTGCACACTACCCCTCAGGATTCACTGAATTTAAGAAAAAACAAACGTGTAAAAGCCCAGAAAGGGATGGGAATTATCGATGAATGCATTAATAGTTAACTAGTTAACTGCAATTGAGCTGTATTTGGATGAAGTGACTGTGTATTAAGTCACCAACTTTGATGAAGCAGTATTGTGTTCTAAAAACGTATTTTTTGTTTTGCTAAAGAACTCCGCCCCATCCCCGATCATCAGGTATTATGATGATAATACTAGGAGGAAGATTATTTTTCTTAAAAAAATAAATGAACAGTGTTACAATTATGTTTTTATGTTGCCACACCCAGTTCATTAAGTATACCTTTCACCTTACAACCAGACCCCCACAGTTGTTGTTGTCTCCACCAGGCCGAAGGCATGGGGAGAGAGTATGTTTTGCACTCCGTCCGTCCGTCCGTGTGTCCGTGTGTGTGTGTGTCCGTCCGTCCTTCCCTCAAGGACCCCTATAGGGGTCCCCGGACCCCACTTTTGGAACCACTGGCCTATAATGCATGTCTGAACTCTATTGTCGCTACACAATGAAAGCTGTCAGTCTCAGTCCACTAGATGGCAGCATAGGATAGATTTAACTTTGTTTCAGGTACAGTTTGTGGAATGGGTTCAATGAGAGTAGGCCTACAGGTCAATGCAAAAAGCACTAAGACTTGTTTACATAAAGGTCCTCCATTTTCAATTCATCAGAATATTTAGATATAGCCTATATACACTTCTATGCAAAACAAGGAATCATATATACATGGTTAGTCAATTAGGGAATACATGTGACAGAATAGGAAAATCACACCCGTGTGAAGTGAGAGGCGCTCTTATCTTTGCTCAGGCACATACGTAAATTCTCCATTCATTGTCAATGGGAATTTGTGTATAGGACAAAAACAGCCGATTTCCTCATCCACATATGACGTAAATTCTCCATTCATTGTGAATTGGAATTTAATGTTTGTGTAAGACAAAAATCTACACTAATAGCTGAATATAGGAGGCTCAAAAATGTGTGTGTGTGTGGGGGGGGGGGGGATTTTACTTTTTTGCAGAGGCCAAAATTGCATCGAATTGCATGCCGCCCGGCGTATGTGCTCTTTGAGATGTAGTGGCATAGGAGCGAAATTAGTTTCAACCCCTTGTTTGTTTGAGCCGAATCTGGGTTGAAAGTGGTGTGTGGAACTCCCTCTGGTGTTGTGACCATGGACTTTGTTGACATTGTAAATGTAATGTAAATGTGTTTTAGATGTGTTTGGTTTTTGTGATTTTTATGCTTTTGCTTGTTAATTACTTTTATTGTGGAGTTATATTTTGTATAACCTTTCATCTTTCCACTGGCTAACCAAGCATGCGAATCAAGGACCTGCAGCTATTAAAGGCCTGCACCTGGGGTGGGTGTGGCTACCTAATTAAGAGCCTATATAGCAGAGTGTTTGCAGGGCAGGGCAGCCACTGACCATGCATGGGCTAATAAGGGCCAGGACGGCAGCTGGGGGCCAGTCGTAGCTGTTGACTGTTGACAATTATACCACAGGTCGTTTCGAGGAAGCAATCTGATTGGTTGAAACAGCCTTCTAGCGGTGGGTTAAACCAGCACCATTCACCACCTAATCAAAACAAATAATTCAGCTGCTCTGTTCTCCCAGAGCGCTAGCAAACTCGGTGGCTAGGCTAGCTAGTTTATTGGGACATTTGTGGTCGTAGTGATTACATCTGTCATTAAAAGAATATATTTTTTCAGCGATTTTCTTAGTTTTAAGGGTAACTGTTGTATAATTGCAATATTACACTCAAGGGTGTAGTTTAACATGATTATTGCCACTTCAGTGATGCTTGTGGAACTCGACTTCGTCTCGTTCCTTTCCGCATCACTGTTGTGGCAATAATCACGTTAACCCACACCCTCTCGTGTAATATTGCTTAATTATTAGTAGGGGCCGTAAGTGCCACGACCCCCGTGGAGGCCCAGTGGAGCACTCCCAGCACGGGACTCGGCCAGTCAAAGGTTGACAAGGTTGTCAAAGGTTGACCCCTTTGTTGGAGGTGACACACATATATATGTTATATGTTTGTTTTTACTATATATATATATATATATATATATATATATATATATATATATATATATATAGTAAAAATCACACCCGTGTGAACTGAGTGGTGTAAGGTATTATATAGCCTGATCAGCTCTGATCTGACGTAATGTCTGACGTAATGAAATCACACCCGGGTGAACTGGGTGACCGTAGCAACCATGCTCATTTTTTGAGCACAGACAGACAGACACGTAAACTAACAAAGCCAGTAGGAGTGGTTTACACCACTCAAAAACAAACATTATTTTGCTTGTGAGGATGCAAATTGTGATTGGCCAGAATTTGATGATGTATAAGATTTCCCCATAACTTCACATGGGTGATTGTTTTCAATAAAAAAAAATTACATTTATTTTCAAATATCTTTGAGTAATGTTGAAATCTTACCAGTAATTTCACATTACAATTGAAGTTACTAGAAATAAATCCCTGTGTATAGACTGCTATATTTCCCCATTGAAGATCAATTGCAGATATTCACTAGGAATTGCAGAGTATTTCAAGCTTTTAATTTCAAAGAACCCCAGTTTATTATGCATATTAGGCCACAGACATCTCTACAATGATAGACCCCTATGTATGTAGACATGTCTACACTCATAGTAGACATGACACACCTGTAAGAGAGACAATTTGGTTCCTAACTATCAAAGGTTTTGCTGGGGACCCCCTGGAATACTGCCAGGGGTCCTTGAACCCCACTTTGAGAATAACTGCAGTGGAGGAAGAGCAGATTGTATGCGATAAGTGATAGGCAGATTTTCTGAGACCCTGTTTGTTCTGTAACTCTTGAGTGTACATGGCACCAGATAAACATGCAATATATACACTTTTCCTAACTATCAGTAATTTAGCTGGATACCCCTGGTATCATCTCAAGGACCTCTTGGGGTACCTAAACACCAATCATGTATTGTAGAATGTACTGTAGAATAACAACTAGTGTATAGATGATCATAAGTCCACATACATCTCTACTCCAGTAGTTTATTTGTATTATAAAAACGTTTTACAGGTGAACCGGTAAAATGAATGAAAATTAATTATAATAAAACTAAACACTGGAGCACAGCTGTGTGCAGACTTCTAATCTTTTTACTCTACTACCTTTAGTCCAGTACCAGCAAGGGATTTCTGGTAGGAATACAATATAGTGACTAACACATCTGTAATGCTTGAAATGTTTACAAAATATGTCAAAACTATCTAAAAGAAATCCTCCAATGTCACGTGTAGTTTATTTTGATGTTATTATGGAATGCTTTGCCCCTAGACAGACGTATGTCTAGTGAGATGCCCCACACATATAGATACACAGACTGTGAAGTGGTTAGGGAGTACCTGCCTAATAGGCCTATCTCACAGCCCGCTTTCCACGCCCACTTCCGGTAAATAGTGGTGCATTTAACATTAGCATTTACACGTTTTTTTCTCTGGATAATCTAAGTACATTTTCTAATGTAAAAATGTGACAGACCAATATTATTATGAAGCAAACAAGATGCTCGAACAGATAGAACAAACCTTACCTTGAGAAAACAAAAGTTGTAGACTTCTTAAATTACCTCTGTTAACATGTAGCGTCTATGGAGTGACGTCACGCTATCACCACTAACCCCGAAAGGGGGCGTATTAAGGGTGGCGGGGAAATTCTGTGAGATAGGCTTATTGTCTCCCTATAGGTGAGCCTGGGTGGGGCATTCCATTCCATCTGGATTGCTCATTGGAGAGCACCTGGGCCCGGTGCCTCTATAAAAGCAATCCCCCTGCCATTCCCACAGAGAGATCCAGAAGAGGCAGACCTGCTGTCTGTACCTCCACTGCCTGCTTGCCTCCATAAAATATACTAGATTACTATTATTATTTGTATGTGATTGTATTGACAACCTGAACCTACATCAAATACAATTAGTTCTAATTTGTACCTGAAGCTGATTTGGCCTGCTCTCTTCCTACATTCTCATTGTGGTCCATGACAGCTAACTCTGTACGTGCCAACATGGAACTGTATCGGAAATGTATTATTTTGGGGTTGTATTTCAGCATTGACGAATGGAAGTTCTCCAGTGAGCCTGTGTAGAAAACATAGGGAATTACTCTTCATGTGAGCACCGCGCTCTGACTTTAGATGCGTTACCCCTTACCCGTTCAAAACATATCAAACTAGAAAAAGTGCCCTTCTGGGCACAGGTCTCCACCAGGAGGATAGGAGTGTGTGTGATGTTTGGCAAGCTGTTTAGGAGCTGTGTGTGTGTGTGTGTGTGTGTGTGTGTGTGTGTGTGTGTGTGTGTGTGTGTGTGTGTGTGTGTGTGTGTGTGTGTGTGTGTGTGTGTGTGTGTGTGTGTGTGTGTGTGTGTGTGCGCGCGCGCGCGTGACGCGGCTTGGCCTGTTGTAGCGCCACCATGAGGCTGATTTGAAAACTGTCAAGTGGCATTTCTTCCAAAGCCTAGTGGGAATATGCATGCACAATTTCACCACAATCGGACGCTGCGTTGAGTAGTTGTGGCGATTTGTACAAAACAGGTACAAAGCGGGCTACTCCTGAAAAGTTTAGAAGCCAATTGTAGCCAATGAGGGTGTATTATGAGAAATCAAACAAACCCGTCTTGATCACATGACTATGGAGAGCATGTGTACCGATTTGCGTGAAATTTAGATACAATCTGAAGGAGTAATATTAGAAAATGTGTCGGCCTCCTGGTGGCGCTATAAAGAGCAGATGTGAAAAATTCCAGGCAAAGGTTTTTCCTTGGCCTCTAGGGAGATCCATGCAGTTAGAGGTAAAAACACTTTTTTTAATGTTTGGACAAAATCTGTAGGTGTACTGTCAAAACATTTGTTTTGCACAAAGCGGCCTCCTGGTGGCGCTATAACAGGCCGTTTTTGAATTTTTGGGGCAGAGGTTCATCGTTGGCATCCAGGGAGTGTGTGTGCAAAATTTGACATCGACCGGGTTAACGGTGCCGGAGATTAGCTGTTCACAGACGGAAGGACGGACGGAAGGACACACACACACACACGGACACACGGACGGACGGACGGACGGAGTGCAAAACATACTCTCCCCATGCCTTCGGCCTGGTGGAGACAATAAATAATGGTAGTGGGTCGCACACACCAAGACTGCAGTTCAAAAAATGTATTTCATTTTGAACAGGAGACAAACGTTTCGGCTATCCAGCCTTCATCAGTGTGGAGAGTGACTGAACTGATCTCATCTCCACAATGATGAAGGCTGGATAGCTGAAACGTTTGTTTCTGTTCAAAATGAGTCTTGGTTTGTGCACATTATTTATTTGAATACATAGGGAAGAAAAACATTGTATTGTAAACAAACATGAGTTATTAGGCTACTCTTGTAATGAGAGTATAAAAATAATGACATTTGTGTCTACAAAGACTACCATGTCGAAACAATGGCCGGGTTTCTCAAATATTTTTTCTTATCTTCTTAAGAGCAAAGTTATAGGCATGCGCAGTGAAGCATGACGCCTGTGAACATAGACGTTCCGTGCATAGATGTGCCACGCAATGGTATGCCTCGGGCCTGGTATAGGCCTCAGGCTTGAGGCCTGGTATATGGTAGGCCTCAGGTCTACCATTCTGAAATTTAATTTAATAATATTTGGACTGCTGGACAGCTGACAGTAGGCTCTCTTTACTCTTTAAATTAATCTGTGACATGTTACCGATTCCGACCCGTTCCGAAAATATTTTCAAATAGTTAAACCGAACCCGAATGGATCCGTGACAATTTCGTCTGATTCCGACCCGTTCCGAGATTTCCTGCGCCGAGTCCGACCGAAATTCGATTATTTCCGACATTCCGAGAGACCCGAACCAGCTGAGCCAGGCAGACATAAATGTGGACTATATAGAAATAATATAACTATACCATTTTATGATTAAAGCGCGAGAGAGAGACAGAGAGAGAGACACAGACAGACAGAGAGAGACTGCGCGCGTGTTCACCGTGTTGAGTTTGCAGATCTCCGCACGCCACTCACCTAACAACAGCGCAACACCAGTCCTGGCTCCACATCCATAAAAGAAATATAGGCTAAGTGCCTATGCAGCCTATCCAATTGTTTTAATTCAAAGTGGTATAGGCCTATACGGTATTCTGTGAAATGTTTATTGTCATCCGTGTATCTAAGCTCCAAGTGTTGCATGACAGCGCTTTGTGAGCTTAATTGCAGATCATCTATTTTCGGTGCGCACTGCCTCAGCGCAACCACAAAGTTGATATTTAAATCGTACTATACTCGGACAATTTTCAACCGATTGTTCTAATTCCAAATGGCCCATAATCCGTGAAGTGTAAATTTTCATTGGGTGTATAATTCATGTTTTTTATATGCTTTTATTACATTATATGGAGTGAGATGCTAACATCGGCATATAATGCTCTGCTTGACATTACATTTTCTATCGCCTGTAACGTGGGGTTTAGCCACTTGACTACACACAGTACTACAGTAGGCTATGTGTAGTGTAGGCCTATAAATTATGTTTTTATTCAATTGCAATCTACCGGTACGTAGGCCTACAGTTTATAATGAAATCATTGATCTGTCCGCTGCTTCCCCTTGCTCAATCAGAACATGTAGTGGTTACACATGTGTGTTGATACGCTCCCTCTTACATATTAAATCAAAATGCATTGCCTGCAATGTTTATTGTTTACCATACTAAAAAAAGATGACTGCATGTTTGGTGGCGAGCCTTTCCAAAAAAATAATTAGCCTACTCCATTCATATACTGCGCCAAGGCGCTGCAAAATGAAGACGACGCATGGAGTTATAATAGCTGCATTTTCCTAAATGTGCTGTCACGGGTAATCCAATAATTCTAAAAGAAATATAAAACATATGGCAAGATGGCTGAAATTCTCTAGATGATGCTAAAAATATTAATTTAATTACGACATTTTTATATTTAAAAAGGCTTTAGGAAAAACGGGGTTGCTTCTAAATTCCTTCATGCAGGAGGCCTTATGACACGTAAGGCTGTGCTCTATCTAGGTATTCTATGTCTATCTTGTCGTGTTTGATGGCGTTTCCCAAAAAAGGACATGGTGTCTGATTCGCTGCCCATGCAGCCAATTAGACAGCAGAAAGGCTTCTGCAAACAGAAGCCTAGAGCCCTATGCACGTGCGTACACTACAACTCTTACGCACGGTCTTCTTTGAGAAACCCGGCCAATGTCAGTTGTGTCATGTCTTTGAGCATGTTTTTGTCCAAGACAATTGTTTTGAGATTGTGGAATGCATCTGAATCTCAAGCCACTTCTTTCGTCCTTGTTCATCTTCTGTCATGGGTCGGTGGTAACAAGTGTACTCAATGTCATCTTCTTCCCACCTGTGGACACCACGAATGTGGTGAAGCACACATTCCTATAAATATTACGTAAAATCATTATTTTCCTTGTACTGCTAATAGTAACATAATTTACTCATATTGTTGGGCCTACACATAAACAGGGGCACACTCTGGACCTGGTGATTTCTAGAGGTCTGAACATCACTGTTGAAAGGACTATTGAAATGCCTGAGCTATCAGACCACTATTTGCTGTGTTTTAATATGACTGTCTCTGATCTAGAGAAAAACATCACTGAATATACTATAAAAAAGCGTTTTTTTAGCTCATCTGCAGCCAACGAGTTCTCTCGTCATCTGGGCCCCCCCCTATCCGATACTCCCCCAGTGAATGATATGGTCCAAATGTTTAATCTTAAACTAGAGTCAGCTCTTGACATAGTGGCTCCTATGAAAACTAAAAAGAAACAGAACACCAGAGTAACACCCTGGATAAATGAGCATACACGTTCACTGAAGCAAGATTGTCGTAGAGCTGAGCGAGCTTGGAGAAAAAACAAACTCACCATCCACCTAGAGATTCTTAAAAAGTCAACAGTCACCTATAACAAAGCCCTGCGTCTGGCAAGGCAGGCTTATTTCTCTGGCATTATTAATGAGAACAAGAAAAATGCCAGAGTCTTATTCTCTACCATTGAACGACTTTTAAACCCCCCCCAGTCCTACAAGCAGTCGTTCCCGGCCTCTAAAGCTAAGTGTAATGAGTTTGCATGCTTTTTTGATAACAAAATTTGTAACATTAGAGCTGATATTATGAATGGTGCTGCTGCTAGCTCAAGCCCTCTAACAGCAGCTAATGGTGCCAGGGTTGATCTCTCCAGGGGGAGCCTATTGTCTTTCTGTACAATTGATGAAGACGAACTCCGAAAAACCATATCTCAGATGACATCATCCTCCTGTTCATTGGACACAATTCCCACCACCTTTCTCAAAGAGGTTTTAGACAGTGTGATTGGAGATATCCTAAAAATTGTAAACAGCTCTCTACAATCAGGCGTCTTTCCAGACTCACTGAAGACGGCTGTAGTTAGGCCCTTACTCAAGAAACACAATCTTGATCCCTCTGTGATGGGTAACTACCGACCCATTTCTAATCTGCCCTTTCTGGGCAAGGTTTTAGAAAAATGCATCTTTCATCAATTGGATGTGTTTCTACAGAACAACAATGTGCATAACAAATTCCAATCTGGCTTTAGGAAAGGCCACAGCACAGAAACAGCACTTGTAAAAGTAATGAATGATCTTAGGGTGTCTGCTGACAAGAAACATGTTTCCGTTCTTTTACTTCTAGATCTAACGGCTGCATTTGACACGATTGACCATTCAATTTTAATACAGCGTCTGGAGCACTGGGTAGGCCTGTCTGGCACGGCCCTGTCCTGGTTTTCCTCCTACCTAACAAACAGAAGCTATTTTGTCAATCTAGCTGAGTTTGACTCAGACAAACACAACATCAGTTCTGGTATTCCACAGGGCTCAATTCTTGGTCCTCTGTTATTCTCCCTGTACATACTGCCATTGGGAGAACTCATTACCAATCACGGAGTCAATTTTCATTTATATGCTGATGATACCCAACTATATCTTTCTGTAGATCCAGATGATCTCTGTGCCTTAGACCCGCTGTTGACCTGTCTGTCTAGCATTAAATGCTGGATGAGTGAGAACTTTCTCAAGCTAAATGAGGATAAGACAGAAGTTCTCATAATCGGTTCTAGTGAGCAGAAAGAATCGATAAAAAGCAGACTTGGCAACCTGACTGTAGAAAGTAACAGTACAGTAAAGAACTTGGGGATCACTATTGATTCTGAACTGAATTTTAAATCACACATTAATCATGTTACCAAGATTGCCTTTTTTCATCTTAGAAATATTGCACGAATCAGAGCCTATTTGTCACTGGACGATGCAAAAACGCTAATCCACGCCTTTGTTTTTTCTCGGCTTGATTACTGCAATGCACTTTTTTCTGGATTGCCTAAGAAATCAACTGACAGATTACAACTTGTCCAAAATGCAGCAGCCAGAGTCTTAACTAGAACTAAGATGAGAGAACATATTACTCCAGTCTTGGCCTCATTGCACTGGCTTCCGGTTGTTTTTAGGATTGATTTTAAAATTCTTTTACTTGTTTATAAAGCTCTCAATGGTCTCGCACCTTCCTACCTACATGACTGCCTGCCGAAATATGTCCCAAACCGCCCCCTAAGGTCTTCCACTGCTGGCCTGCTCGCTTTGCCTAAAAAACAACTAAAAAATACGGGGAAGCAGCTTTTTGCTTCTACGGGCCGACGGCGTGGAACAAACTCCCACTGTACCTTCGACAGGCAGCCTCTGTAGACATTTTTAAAGCTCAGCTCAAGACCCACTTTTACACCCTTGCTTTTAATTGATTTATCTGTCTTTTAAAAAAAATGTTATTCATGTCCTCACTGTATTGTTTATGCCCTGCTTTTCTTTTCTTTTTTGTGTAAAGCACTTTGAGCTGCATTTCATGTCATGAAAGGTGCTATACAAATAAAGTTTTATTATTATTATTATTATTATATACAGTCTTTCAAATGGTGAAGTCAATTAGCATAAGATATTTTGCTATGTCTGATAGATCAATCCTATTTCAGGTTTTCACACATCAAAGTCCAATAACCAATGTCAAGTTATATAATTTATTCCTTAGTTGAGGGCACTTTTATTCTACCTATGAGGGGGGATTCTGACAATGCATTTCAATGGGAATGGAGCGGTTTGTTGCCATGTGTGGATTTCATTCCAATTGAAAGGCAAATTCAACTGAATATTCCTTAGTAGAAAATGTGGGTGCATTTGATCCATCTGTGTCAATGGGATGCAGATGATAAGAACATAATCAAACCTCATAGTTTCTGTTGCACGTTTGACAAGCCCAATAGAGGTGGTTGCAGATGGACTTCACCCATGGTCTCAGACATTCTGTGGATTTTCTTTGAGATACAGCTCAAAGCTTTTTCTTCAAACCTGGATTCCCACAGCAAACAAACATTGATACTCAAAACTAAAAGTGATAATAATCACATAACACGCACTAAGTATTTCTGTATGCCTGTCTGTGTGTCTCTCAACTACATGTCCGTATTTGTATGATACTTACTCTTGATGACGTGGTCAAATTCATGATGAATGTTGTTGTATTTCTCTCTCATGATTTTGCGGACAGAAGTCGATCTGTCTGTTGTGAACACATCAATCTCCAATCCAGCTTTGTGTATCATATAATCCAAGCCTCTCTGTAATCCGATGACCTCCATCTCAACAGAGCTTTTTGCTTCAGACACCTACAGTAATAATTATAAATTGTAACTGTTAGCAGGGATTCTCAAAAGTAGATCACTAGTTTGTGTTTTGTTTGGAATAGAAAAGGATGGTACTATACCTGGACCAATTAAAAGTGAACAATTTCCTGTGTTTCACAGTCTTGGAAAGAATAGGTTGTATATTTGGCGCAGTGACCTGTTGACGAAATAATAATAATAATTACAAAAAATCTAGTGTGTGTGTGTGTGTGTGTGTGTGTGTGTGTGTGTGTGTGTGTGTGTGTGTGTGTGTGTGTGTGTGTGTGTGTGTGTGTGTGTGTGTGTGTGTGTGTCATGTCCACAACAAGTACAGTCCTTACCTGGACTGTCACTTCGCCCATCTCCGCAGAGTTCTATGGCCTTTCCGCTTGCTTTCACCTCTCTGAGGCGTTGCATTAGCTTCTCATGGTGGTTCTTGTAAGCATTATGAATGACAGGTATCAGGTAGGTCGACTGCACTGAGTAGAACATGTTGTCTTTGGGGAAACTGGAGACCGAGCATTTCTGCCCATTCGGCAATGTCTGTATACGTTGCACCAGTAAATCAACAAATTGCTTTCAGGAAGGCCTCCTATTACTACAGGAGGACCATTGGCCTGTGTGATTAGAGTCCTTTAGGCAAGTCCATTGTACAGACATTTGGGTGGCTTTTCTTTCTATCTTTAGATCAGCTGGATCAATAACTGCACCACATTCACTGCATTTACGGAACATTTCCAGTATTTTGGATTCGGTCACCATCCATTTTTTTTCTTTCAAACCTACTGGTGAATGTCCATTTGAACTAACAGATGATCTTCTGGAGCTAGATGTAGATGTTATGGTGCTTGGTACAAAGCTGACATCTCTGGAATCAATGGACATCTCGCCAAAGGAAGATTCCATCTCGCTCAAAATGGGTTCCAATTCTGCAGGCCCACTCTGAAAATATATAAATAATAAACAATTAAAATTCCCAGCAAAATGATTGATAGTTAGGAACCTAATGGTATCTTAGTTTCATGTATACACTCAAGAGTTATAGGGGTCCCTGGCCTAATGTAATGTATGTATGGCCTCAATCTCAGCCTTTATCACATTGTAAAACTCAATCCACCTCAGTGGTTCTCAAGTGTCATGGACGTCCAGGGGTCCTTGACAGTATTCCAGGGGGTCCCCACTCACCGGCAAAACATGAAATGACTGCTGAATTTGGCTATATGAAATCAGAATATGAGGACAAAGTATGTCTGAAATACTTGGGTAAAATGTTTATTTCACAAAGTATTGATAATTTTTTTTATTAGACTTTTTTTTTTTTTTTGATAATCAATTACCAGCAATGCTAGACCAGAAGTGGAGGGTCGGTTGACCTTTGAAGTTTGTAGTGGGCTTGAAAGGACCATTTTTAGACCAACAGATCTTGGTGTGGAAAATGGAGATACTATAGCACCCAAAACGTCTTCGTTTTCCTAAAAAAAAGAGAGAAAAAAAAAAGTCCAAAAAAAGATGTATATGAAAAGGTTTGACATGGTTACATTCATAGCTATCATATGTAGTGCCAATAAACAACAACTCACCACTGCTGTATGTAGACCAGAAGTGGAGGGCCGGTTGACCTTTGACATTTGTAGTAGGCTTAGACCAACAGACTTCGGTGTGGAACTACCAACTTCAGTTCCTCGTACCAATAGAGATACTATGGCACCCAAAACATCTTCGTTTTCCTAAAATAGAAAATAAAAAGTTCTTAGCACAGTCCAAAAACAATAGTTTTATTACAAAATGGTTTTATTATAAAAAAAGGTTTGATATGCCATAGCTATCATATATGTAATGTGAATAACAACAACTCACCTGCACTGCTGTATGCAGACCAGAAGTGGAGGGCCGGTTGACGGTTTGTAGTGGGCTTAGGGGCAATTCACACTATGGTCCCGGGTTCGGACTCGGGACCACTTGTCAGATGTTGTGATAATGTGAATGATGCGTACTGTTCCCGGGAGCGGATCTCCCAACCGTCCCCGAGACCGCATGGGGGGCGGGTCTCTTGGACTACACGTGGCTCTTGGGCTTTGCTAGGCATAGTTTCCAAAGTAAAACAAAATAATAATAATGCTAAAGTAGAATCCATTAAACTAATATCAAACACGACACTGGAGCACAGAACTGAATTAGAAGACCAACAAACTTCGGTGTGGACAGACCAACTTCTCCTATGGCACCCAAGACATCTTCCTTTTCCTAAGCACAGTCCAAAACAATGGTTTTATTAGAATAATAAAGAAAATCACACTTGTGTGAAGTGATCGGTGCCTTTCATCACAGTGACGACATCTGATGATGTCAACATGATGTCCAATCATATGAGCACATTCCTTGCTCAAACTGACAGACACACAAAGCTGTGCATAGTATCGGCTGCACCGCTCAAAAATGTTTGATATGTTTATGTAGCCCCTAGAGGGAGGCAGAGGGAAATGAGTGACGTCATAAGTGACAGGGGTATTTAAAGCCTTTCTGAACAGGCAGGTAGCAGGTCTGAAATCCATGGGGCCTCAACAACACTCTGGGGATGTGTGAGCCCATCTGTCAAGGGGTCTGTACTATTGCTGTAATGGTGGATGGTTTCCTGTCAATTGTTTGGGGTGTGGCCTCCCCAAACGTGTAGGCATTGAAACTGGAGAAGTGTGAGTACTATATTATCGTTTCTGCACAGCTGAACAAAGATGGGTTAATAATATATTTCTGGTATTGTATGTGATTCTGTAACTTTTGGGTCTAACTTGCATGGATTATGTGTTTGCATAACAGCTACAGGTGGAGACAGTGGCCTGGTTGTTTTCCTGTGTGACACCATTGAGAGAGAGTGTTCATGTGTTTATCTTGAGAGCTATATTGGGTAAGGGGATCCTTTTATTGATTTGCATATTATTGACAGTTTGTAGATTATTGGGTTTATAGACATTACATTGTGTGTGTATATTGTGCTTACATTATGTTGTGAACTGTGTAGTGTTGAAATGTGTTAGACAGGGTTGGCATATAGGTCCATGCTGTTCTGATAACATCTGTGCATACTGAACTTTGGTTGTCATTGCTTATAGGTCCATGTTGAACAAGCGGCCCCTATAAAGGACCGCTGTTCCTTTCTCTTTTGATTTGTTAGTTTGTTTTGTTTTAATAACCATTCTGCCCATTCCCAGTGTCATCTCAAACACTTAACAATTTTGCTATGCAAATAAAGTCATTTTGTAACTTGTTTTTATAAATAAAATAATTGTAATTTTGTACCATTTAATCTTGGGTCCTGTCTCAAATATTTATTAGCGGGGTCACATTTACATTCATAGCTATAATATGTACTATGTAGTGACAACAACTCACCACAAATCTTTCTCTTATAACTGGGAATGCCCGACTGCATGTCTGGCAGGCTTTGTGTGTGACACTTGAAACACACCACTACTGGAAAGCTGCTGCTGTGGGCTATAGACAATCAGTTGCAGGCCAGAAGGTCCAATAGAAACAGGCCCCTCGTCATCATCTATAATGGGTTCATTGTTCCCAGCACCTCCTACACATGTCTAAGGACGAAAAGAAATAACAAGACAGAAGTGTTATTGATATTATACTGTCAAAGTAAAATCGTTTCATTACTAAAGTAGTGTTTGTTTATAAATATATATCAGAAGGGTGGTTTGATGTAGTCACCACTGTCAAGGTGACAACAACATCAAACCACCCTTACTAACAAATATTTCTTCTGCTACAAATGTATCTTGGCAAAAGAAATGAAGCACTCTATAAAAATGCAAATAGACACCCATCAATCCTATCACTGTTTCACACATTCCAATCAGCCTATTTGAATATCGATTGCATGTATACAGTCACAAGTCAAGTAAGTTGCAGTGCCAAAAAAAGACAGTCAGGTAGAGGGTGATCAGATGAGTATTTCACATTACAGTGATGTAATGTAATGTAACCCAAGTAAAATAGTAATAAAACTGACTTATGTGTCTGTGATTCTATTAGTGTACATATCAAATAAACATATCACAGGTCTGTGGCCTGGTCAAACGCTACATATGTATTCCTGGGTTTCTTGGACATTTATTTTATCCATTAGGTCCTTGACAGACAGATGCATCAGTTATTGTGTGTCTCAAAGCAACGTGATTTAAACATAATAGCCAATAAAGTACATTCAATACAGTTTGTCTGTAACAAAAGAAACAACTAAATACCAAGACAATATTATTTACCTTGTGCCTGACAGACAACGCTCTTGGAACAGCTTCTGCCTTCAGATGAAGCTTCACAGGTGGTACTCCCTTGTTCATCTTTCTGGGATTTTGAATGTAGTCTTCTTTATCGAAGTGAGCACCACAAACCCTCAAATCTTTAGCGCGCAGCTGCACTTCTGAACATGCTGCGTCCATTTGTAGATTTACGAGCCATAGTTTGAGAATTGGCGGAGATTTCAATGGAAGTCTATGGAAGCTGAACGTGTCAAACGGGCTCATTATATTACCACAATTTGGATAAGCGCAACGACGAACCATGACTTTATCTGGTGAAAAACCATAAACGACAAAAAACAAATGAACGCAGTATTACTAAACTTCAAAATAGTAAACTACCAATTGTTTTCCGTGTCTGTGTACTCTGTGTAGCTGTAGCATATACTGTCTGGTCTGAATGAACGTGTTGGTGTTGTTGTTGTTGAATGCTGCTGGAGGCTGCCATGTTGTGTTGTCGCAGCTCAACGCGTCAGTTTGTCACCTCCCCTTTCACAAGAAAAGACTCCGTGATATTGGTCAGATATAATTCCATAGGGTGTAGGAGGGTTATAGTAAATAATAATAAAGAAATCGCCGTAAAATTGTGTCAACAAATACATATTTAGCCCCCTGTTCGAATGCCCCCGCCCCCCTGTCCAAAAAACGCGGAAATCGCTAAAACTAAAGAAAGCAGTACATGAAGAAAAAACAACACCCAACTTTTACTTTATCCAATGACAACCTAGAATATGAACCATGGTTGAAAAAAACTAAAGTTGTCCTTTAAGTTAAGTAATAAGACCTGTTACTTAAGACACGCATAATACTGCCCTATGACTCAAAGGCTTTCAACTTTCAGGAAGAAACCAAAAATACACAGGGAAGACATATTTTAATTTGCATAATTGTATAACCACGACTGGGGGTCTATTAGAGTAATGTTAACTCCACAGATGCACACAAAACAGAAAAGGTACAAAACTGACACCCCATCTTTAATGTTTTGGACTGGTTTCTGCCCAACAGCAGAGATATTGTAGAGATACAGCAAACATACCTGTACTGTGTGTGTGTGTGTGTGTGTGTGTGTGTGTGTGTGTGTGTGTGTGTGTGTGTGTGTGAATGTACAGTATGCCCCATAACACATTGAGTGACATACTTTTTTCAGGATAGGTGGCAGCAGGCAACAGGCATAGGCGATTATTATTATTATTTTCAATAACCATAACAGTACAAATAATAGAGATAACTTACAACACTTATTTGATAACGTTTCTGTAATAAAGCACACATAGAGCAGTGGTTCTCAAACGTTTTAATGTCAAGGACCCCCAAATTGACACTAAATAACCTACGGACCCCCATTTGAAAAGACATGCCAGGGACCCCCATAAGAGAAGATTTTTACGGCTCTAGCAGTGATTTTCAACCCGTTTAATTTCAATGTATATTGTAAAATCAATGCTAATTTAACTCAGAGTGTACAAATGGAACCAAATGGAAAGGGTCCATTTGGTTCCATTTGTACGCTCTCTGAGTTACAGACCCATAAGGGTCCATTTGATTCCAAATTATCATTTAACTGGGTCCCCCCTGGAACTCCCTCAAGTACCCCTGGGGGTCCCCGGACCCCACTTTGAGAACCACTGACAGAGGACCTGTAGTGTTACTTGAAACCTTTATTAAACCAAGCAAACAAAAACATTATGAATATTTCACTAACCCAGGTATAAAAGGGTTTCCTTTACACCTCAATAAAGACACAAGTCTGTAGAATATATGTCAACACACAATTTAATGAGCAGCTACAGTACAAACCCGGCAGCAGCTTGTCAGCACTTTACTGCACCAATATCGCGTGCATATCAATGAACATAATTATTGCATGCATGTGTTAAATCCTGACAAATGTGTAAGCACACTTGCCCTACTAATAATAAACCATTTATGGAGAGAAATATACAAGATATTAAAAAAAGGAAGTGCAAAAAAATGTGGAATCGGAAATAAGAGCCATACACAAGATCAAACAAATCGTATACACAAGAATCTAAGTTTATTTTATTCAGTCCTGTTGATATTACTATTCTCGTCATTGTCTTCCTGGATTAGACTGGATGATCATATGTGTCTGTGTGTGACATCTTCAACAAAAGGCATTCCATCCCATTTGTTGTTGATCCATTACAGCAAAGCCTCAAACTGCACAAGAAAAGGGCTTTTTGCCTATAGGAGTGTGTTTTAGTCAAGTCTTTTCAGAGCAACATTTAAGTCGTGTTGATATTGTCAGACTTAAGACTACTAGCCCTTACCCGTTGTGATATATTGCCCCCCCCCCCCGCAGGGGGTACTGCGCCATGGGTGCGTTTTCACATTTTGAATTCACTAATAAATTCATTATTCATTTATAATTGGAATTAAATTGGAAAAAAGGCTTCGTTAAGACCTCCATATTATTATGGTCAATGCCTGTGTGAAAAGTGGGAGCGATTGGTGCAGGTGGTGAGGAGATATGGCAGTGTTTCTGACAGACAGACACACATTCAGACAGACAGACAGACAGACAGACATTGACTGAATTATAGTATGATGATGATGATGATGATGATGATGATGATGATACTTTAGTATCCGTGTCATTGTATCAGACTGAATGATCATGTATGTGTGTGACTAACTTAAACTAAAGGCTTTCCCTCTGTATGAGTCCTCATGTGTCTTTTTAGATGATACATTCTAGCAAATCCTGTACTACAAACTGTGCAAGACAAGGGCTTTTCCCCTGTGTGAGTCATCATGTGTGTTTTTAGATAACTTGAGCTAACACAGCCTTTACCACATACTGTACAAGAAAGGGGCTTTTCGGCTGTATGAGTCCTCATGTGTGTTTTTAGATGACTTGAGCTAACACAGCCTTTACCACATACTGTACAAGAAAAGGGCTTTTCACCTGTATGAGTCCTCATGTGTATTTTTAGATAACTTGTGCTAACACAGCCTCTACCACAAACTGTACACACATAGGGCTTTTCACCTGTATGAGTCCTCATGTGTGTTTTTAGATTACTTGAGCTAACACAGCCTTTACCACATACTGTACAAGAAAATGGCTTTTCGCCTGTATGAGTCCTCACGTGGGTTTTTAGATCACCCTTGTGAGCACAGCGTTTACCACAAACTGTACAAGAAAATGGCTTTTCGCCTGTATGAGTCATGTGATATTTTAGATTAGACGTGTTAGCAAAGCCTTTACCACATACTGTACAACTAAAGGGTCTTTCACCTGTATGAATCCTCATGTGTGTTTTTAGACAACCCGTCTGAGCAAAGCTTTTACCACAAAATGTACAAGAAAAAGGCTTTTCGCCAGTATGAGTCCTCATGTGTCTTTTTAGAGCACCTGTGGTGACACAGCCTTTACCACATACTGTACACGAAAAGGGTATTTCACCTGTATGATTGATCATGTGTGTTTTTAGACCTTCCATCCGAGCAAAACCTGTACCACAAACCATACAAGAAAAAGGCTTTTCGCCTGTGTGAGTCATCATGTGTGTTTTTAGACGACTTGCGTTAGCACAGCCTTTACCACAAATTGTACAAGAGAAGGGCATTTCGCCTGTATGAGTCATCATGTGTGTTTTTAGATTTCCCGTCTGGTTAAACCTTTTGCCACACTCTGTACAGCTATAACTTTTTCTTGTGTAACTCGGCTTTTCGCCTGTATGAGTCATGATCATGTGTGTTTTTAGACCTTCCATCCGAGCAAAACCTGTACCACAAACCGTACAAGAAAAAGGCTTTTCGCCTGTGTGAGTCATCATGTGTGTTTTTAGATTACTTGTGTTAACACAGCCTTTACCACATACTGTACAAGAAAAGGGCTTTTCGCCTGTATGAGTCATCATGTGTTTTTTTAGATCACCCCTTTGAACACAGCCTTTACCACATACTGTACAAGTAAAAGGCTTTTCACCTGTATGAGACATCATGTGTGTTTTTAGGCGACTTGCGGTAGCACAGCCTTTACCACAAACTGTACAAGAAAAGGGTGTTTCGCCTGTATGAGTCATCATGTGTGTTTTTAGATTTCCCTTTCGATTAAACATTTTGTCACACTCTGTACAGCTAAAGCTTTTCTTCCCTGTGTGACTCCTCGTGGAGTCAGTTTGTTTCGATGATTTCAGGTCCTGGGACATTTTGCACTGTCCTTGCGTGTTTAAAGCTGACTGACCTTCACTGGTCTTCTCCCACTCATCACTGTCTTCAGTGTCAGATTCAGAACAGTGTGAAGAGAGGGGCTGGTCATCACTAGTTGGTTGTACCCAGTACTCTATATAAGCTTGTGTTTTTGTGTGTTCAGTTGAGGTTCCGGCTACAGGCTCTGTCTCTCTGTTTTCACCCTCATCATCTTCACTTTTCACTGCTAGTAATGTCAACGTTGACCCACCAGCCTTTTCTGGTCTTTGAAGTAGCTCCTCTTGTTCATATTTAATCTGTGGAGGTTGTGGTTCCTCCTGGACCAGACTGGAGCTCATCTCCTCATCAGGTGTAACCTCCTCTTTACACACAGGGATGTGCAGAACATCTGGGGGAAAAAATACAAAGAGACTCCATAAAATGTTTGAAACTTGTACCTCAGTGCAGAGTACTGTCTGGTGTGTGACAAATATCAACAGATGACTCTTTGCGAGACAAGCTGAATGAGAGGTAAATGATAATTGGATTGAATTTAGGGATGAAGAACCCCACATAAGAGCAATTTATAGGGTTCCTTGAGGTGGAACAGTCCACTGGAGAAATCATGTCTGGTTGTAGCTGATGCAGCAAAAGCTCTGCAGAAGCCACTTCCTACTTTGGCTACCTGCTCTAGACGTTGTTCTCCACCTCCAGTCACAGTCTTATAACATATGGTCAATGGCATGGTACCCCATCTTTAATGTAATTTTCAATAACCACAACAGTACAAATAATAGAGATGAAATATATCACATATTTGATAACATTTCTGTAATGATAAAGCACACATAGGACCTGTAGTGTTGAAACCTTTATTAAACCAAGCAAACAAAAACATTATCAATATTTCCCTAACCCAGGTATAAATGTTTTTGTTTTACACCTCAACAAAAGTCTGTAGAATATGCATAAATAATCAACGACAAAAAAACCTCAACCGTCTTCTGACGATGGCATCTACCAAATATTTACCATTTAACAATCCAAACACAGTTAAGTAAATGTGCTTAGTATCTTTCCACCACTGTTCTTTTGTTAAACTATACCGGTACTAAATGGCACCTTTTTAAAGAAATGCACGTTTTTTTATTCTTTTCAATGTTTTTTTTCTTCTCATTTCGTTTTTATTGTATTCTACTTGTTTAAGAGTGAAAAAAACATGGCACCTTTTCAATGTTGTTGAAGCAAATGTTTTTGCCGTTTAATCTGCTTTCTCAATTTTAAGTTTTATGTTATCCTACACTTTTGGTGCCAAATGTTAGACGCTAGGGGGCGCTAGTCGCCACCGTCTGAGTGATACTATCCCACATTGCCTAGGTAGGAAACGGTCAGCAACAGCCGTGGACCGGAAGAAAAATAATGGATTGCCTCGCATTCATTTTTTTCCCAGGCACGCTGCGCGCACATGCGTGTACATGCCATCATCTGCCATCAGTGTATGGATGTGTGTGAATGTAATGAATCTATGTAAAGCAGCGAGAGACTAGCTATCTTAAGTGTGACATGTGCAGCGAGAGACTAGCTATCTTAAGTGTGACATGTTTGTGTAATTAGAGAATTAGTGATTGATCATTCTACCAGTACTTATAGGACCTAGAGGACTCTTTCTGCACTCTTTTGTTGCTGCTGCAAGATGCACAAAGTGTGGTCTGGGGACCTCAAGGAGTCCTTGAGGAAGTTCCAGGCGGCACACAGCAAGTTTTATGACTATAACCCATTTTATACTTTGAAAATAGCCGATCTACAAGCTCACAACGCGTCCCATTACTGCCCATTTTGAGCTTTTCGATCGGCTGTTTTCGAAATATTTTCATAAATCTTCAAAACATTTCCCTAGCTGAAAGTATTTTCAGATGGGGGTCTGTGCAAGAATGTTTGAGAACCACTGCTTTAGAGTTGTCCTTGACAGGAAGTAGCTCGTAACACATTTAGGGTGGATTTTTACACACTTATTTTTCAAGCTCTTATAATTCAAGGTTTTCATACAGCTGCAATGTTGAGTTTGACGTCGTTTAATACAATCAATCTTTAATGTTTGGATGAATGGGCTGTCATTGGGATATTGCACCTAGTTACCAGCTTGCTGGCAAGATGGATGCGGTCTGCATATGGTCAATGGCATGGTACCCCATCTTTAATGGCATTTTCAATAACCACAACAGTACAAATAATAGAGATACTTTGACAGGAAAAGACTCGCTCACCGTATAGAAAATAGAAGTAAAACTCCTTAAACTGAGACTTAGGAAAATATTTGTCCTTTATTTTATCATGCTCATAAGTGCTCTGTGCTCAGTGCAATTAAAAAGCAAACAGTCAGTGCTATATGATTTTCAGAGACAAAATTGTCTGTGAAAATCATATAGCACTGACGAAGGTCCTAGGACCGAAACGTTTGCTTTTTCCTTTATGTTTTTGAGACGACCGCTACCGTAGTCAAGTTTGGAAAGAAGAAAAAAAAAGGACAAAGAAAGGCGCAACAGTTTTCTCAGTGCTTCAAATAATAGAGATGAAATATATCACATATTTGATAACATTTCTGTAATGATAAAGCACACATAGGACCTGTAGTGTTGAAACCTTTATTAAACTAAGCAAGCAACATTATCAATATTTCCCTAACCCAGGTATAAAAGTTTTTTTTTACACCTCAATAAAAGACACAAACGTCTGTAGAATATGCATAGATAATAAAAAATAAAAAACTCAACCGTCTTCTGACGATGGCATCTACCAAATATTTACGATTTAACAATCCAAACACACATGAACAGCTACACAAACCCATCAGCTTTTTTACGTACAGCACTGATGCTCATATTGCTCTACTACGGCGAATTATACGTGTGTTTTAGTCAAGCCTTTTCAGAGCAACATTTCAGTTGTGTTGATATTGTCAGATTATACTTTAGTATCAGTGTCATTTGATTAGACTGAATGTATGTGTGTGACTTAAACTAAAGGCTTTCCCTCTGTATGAGTCCTCATGTGTCTTTTTAGATATGTTCTAGCAAATCGTTTACTACAAACTATGAGTGCTCATGTGTGATTTTAGAGAATCTATCCGAGCAAAGCCTTTACCACAAACAGTACAAGAGAAGGGCTTTTTGTCTGTATGAGTCACCATGTGTGTTTTTAGGCGACTTGCGGTAGCACAGCCTTTACCACAAACTGTACAAGAAAAGGGCATTTTGCCTGTATGAGTCACCATGTGTGTTTTTAGATGACTTGAGTTAACACAGCCTTTACCACATACTGTACAAGAAAGGGGCTTTTCGCCTGTATGAGACTTCATGTGTGTTTTTAGATGACTTGAGCTAACACAGCCTTTACCACATACTGTACAAGAAAATGGCTTTTCACCTGTATGAGTCCTCATGTGTATTTTTAGATCACTTGTGCTAGCACAGCCTCTACCACAAACTGTACACATAAAGGGCTTTACACCTGTATGAGTCATCATGTGTCTTTTTAGATAACTTGAGCTAACACAGCCTTTACCACATACTGTACAAGAAAAGGGCTTTTCGGCTGTATGAGTCCTCATGTGTGCTTTTAGATGACTTGAGCTAACAGAGCCTTTACCACATACTGTACACATAAAGGGTTTTTCACCTGTATGATTCCTCATGTGTATTTTTAGGTCACTTGAGCTAACACAGCCTTTACCACATACTGTACAAGAAAAAGGCCTTTCGCCTGTATGATTCCTCATGTGTGTTTTTAGACCACCCGTCTGAGCAAAGCCTTTACCACAAACTGTACAAGAAAATGGCTTTTCGCCAGTATGAGTCCTCATGTGTCTTTTTAGTTCACCTGTGGAAACACAGCCTTTACCACATACTGTACACAAACAGGGCTTTTCACCTGTATGAGTCATCATGTGTATTTTTAGTTGACTTGCGCTAGCACAGCCTTTATCACATACTGTACACGAAAAGGGCATTTCACCTGTAGGCCTATGAGTGCTCATATGTGATTTTAGACAATCCATCCGTGCAAAACCTTTACCACAAACAGTACAGGAAAAGGGCTTTTCGTCTGTATGAGTCACCATGTGTGTTTTTAGGCGACTTGCGGTAGCACAGCCTTTACCACAAACTGTACAAGAAAAGGGCGTTTCGCCAGTATGAGTCATCATGTGTGTTTTTAGAGTTCCCTTTCGAGTAAACATTTTGTCACACTCTGTGCAGCTAAAGCTTGTCTTCCCTGTGTGACTCCTCATGGAATCAGTTTGTTTTGATGATTTCAGGTCCTGGGACAGTTTGCGCTGTCCTCCCACATTTTGTGTGTTTTGTAATTTCAGTGTCTTTAAAGCTGACTGACCTTCACTGGTCTGAGTGGACTCCCACTCATCACTGTCTTCAGTGTCAGATTCAGAACAGTGTGAAGAGAGGGGCTGGTCATCACTAGTTGGTTGTGATCGTACCCAGTAGTCTATATAAGCTTGTGTTTTCATGTGTTCAGTTGAGGTGCCGGCTACAGGCTCTGTCTCTCTGTTTTCATCATCATTATCATCATCATCTTCACTTTTCACTATATAAGCTTGGGTTTTCATTCTTTGAGTTGAAGTGCTGGATACAGGTTCTGTCTCTCTGTTTTCTTCATCATCATCATCTTCACTTTTCACTGCTAGTAATGTCAACGTTGACCCACCAGCCTCTTCTGGTCTTTGAAGCTCTAGCTCCTCTTGTTCTTCTTTAATCTGTGGAGGTTGTGGCTCCTCCTGGACCAGAATGGAGCTCATCTCCTCGTCAGGTGTAACCTCCTCTTTACACACATGGATGTGCAGAAAATCTGGGAATAAATACACAGAGACTCTATAAAAGGTTTGAATCTTGTACCTCAGTGCAGAGTAATGCCTGGAAAAGGTTATCAACAGATTACTCTTTGCGAGACGAGCTGAATGAGGGACAGTCCCTAAATATGTAATGAGTTGTAAATGTCAGTGCGTCTTCTGCAGCAGGTTAGTTCATACTGAAGTAAAATTAACTGAACAGCTTCAGTGAACCCATTAATCATTTCACTAATACATTTTATTTCATGGTACATTTAGGTCAATGCATCGATGCAGTCATCGCATTGTTGATGCTTAAATTGATAATCAATTCATCTTTACACTAGGGGATTCATTAAAAAGTCGATGCATCGACACAAGTCGACTCAAATTTGGAGAAGTTGAAAGAAAGAAAAAGAAAACATTTATTTGTTTTCCCCATATCATATTTTTTGCTCTGTGTGCATGTATACAGAATTCCAACTGTAGGATTGGTTATTGTCACGGACAGAAGTCATTATTTATTCTTCTTTATTTCCCTTTGAAACTGCATCGGAGTTCATCCTTAATTAACAACCCAGCTGCAGCTGTGTGTTCCTTTGATGTACGTTCTCTGCGCTCTCAGCGGTGTCCCACTAATTCACTGGTTGAAGTTGAACTGCGCTGTGTCAGAGAAGAAGACAGAAGCGTGCAAACTGTATCCCCAAACTTTATCCCCCCACCCCCCGTGCTGACAGTGACTGTCCCGTTTCTGGTTTAGCTTTACGCGCGGGACGCATTAATCTCTCAGTCTCCGGTCAGTGTGGGTTGTTGTTGTTGTTTATTTACTGCATGGCTCAGAAAAGAAAAGAAGGACGTTATCGAGTTGTTGTCGGAGAAGGAGAAGGAAGACATGTTGTTCATGTCGTGAATGTGGAAGTTATTAGCAGATTGTATTCTGATGATGTGCCAACTCCTGCTGGCTGCTATAATGTTAATTATACCTATGACCTATGTCTTCTATTGTGTTCTGAACGTCGGGCTGCTGTACTGTAGTGTTATATTTATTTTGTATTGTGTTATTACTAGAATTGTGCGGGCCTTCGGCACTCTGTACTGTTGATATTATAGTTGTTATTAGTGTTGTGTTCTTTTTTTTTTTTTTAATTATTATTATTACATGGATTAATATTCTGATGTGAGCTTTCTTTCTGTACTGTACTCATGTGTACTGTACTGTTCTCTGTACTGTTGATATTATTGTTGTTATTAGTGTAGTGTTCTTATTTTGTATTATTATTAGCGTTTTGTGGTGTGTGTGTGTGTGCGCGTGCCATTAGCGCTGCATCGCGAGGCGATCCAAAATCCCCCCCGCGCACGCACGCACGCACACACACACACACACGTGTCTGCAGTGACACTGTCACTGCGTTGTACGTAGCTGTTTTGTGTTGCAGCACGTTGTTGCAGCGCGCGCGTGTGCGTGTAGTGTTGGTGTTGTTGTTCTTATCCATATATGCGCCTTGTACCACGCCAGGTGTCAATGCGGTCGTGTTTGCATTATTTTAACTGTGTATGTAATCGCGGCGCTCTCCATCCAAGTTAGAATCAGTGTGTGCGGTGTGTTGTTGTTCTTCTTCTTCTACTTTTGGTGTGTGTGTGTGTGTGTGTGTGTGTGTGTGTGTGTGTGTGTGTGTGTGTGTGGCTGTGTGTGTGTGGCTGGCAAGCGTTCGTCTTGTTGTTATTCTAATGTGTGTGTGTAGTGTGTAACGTCCGGTGGTGCAATCGGAAGTGAGAAAGGTATCAGAAAAACTGTCGTGGGTCACGTGGTGGGCTTTTAGCAAATGGGAGCGGGAATGTAGTGTTGCCAGGTCCGCGTATTGTAAGCGAGTGGTAGTGTGTGTAAGTAGCGTGTTGAATGGCATTTTTTCTGTGCTTGTTTTCATAGACGTGGCAACAAATTAGGCGGGGGTGTCGGTGCATGTGGCGTGTTTGTGTTTATTATTGATATTGATATTGTTTGAGTCTGGACGGGAGCCGGCTTTAGTGGCAGTGCAATGACAATTTTTACGCGGGTGGTGTTGAGAGTGGGCGTGCCGCGCGACATGAGGAGATAGACATGGATCGACGCGGAGGGTAAGTCTGTGACGTCTTAGTGTGTTGTTGCAGTGTGTCAGTGACGTAGTAGCTGGTGACTTTGGGTCCCTTTTCCTGGGTTGGGTACACCTTTTCAAATGTATAATAGATGGCCGCTGCTGCGCTGTGTGCCAATTATGCCCCATATCTGTTTAGTGTTTACTATTACATTTTGATGTTTTGATAATCAGCGCCTGGCCATAGATACATACGCTGTGTGTTGCCTAGCTATGTCTTTTCAAATTACTTGTTGTGACATTGGCGGTCGTGGTGCTCAGTACCCATGCTGAAGCTCCACACTGCTTCCACTGCCGAAAACATCGAGCCAGCGGGCCGATTACTTGTGACAAGCTTGTTGGCTGTGGGGTGGCGATGCCCACAAGTGGGCTGGCAACTAAACGGTCTTGCTGCCTCTGTGCGAGGCAGCCTTCCCCACAATTCGGTGCCATGCATGGTGCAATGGCGCGCCCTGGTGGTGGGGAGAAAGTTTGGCCGTGTTACCAGCCTGTGGCGAGGGGAACCACCACCACGTTGCCAACTTGTTGTCCCATCGCCCAGGAGGGCTATGGTGGCCCTCCCGGTGATGGGCTCATATGGGTTCGGGATTGTTGTTGGGTTTTTTTGGCTTGCACAATGAAAAGGAAAAGGAAAAGGGTTTCTGTGCCATATTGGAGAGGCCACTGTGTGCGCACCATGTTAACCTGGCCAGTGCCAGGGGGGCGATAGTTCAGCGACCGCCACCGTTCACCACCATTCTATTTGGCTGTAGCAGAAGAGAGCCTCCTCGTCTCCTCAAAACAGCAATGGCGAAGGTGGTCGCACTGATCGGATTAATCACTGGCTAAGAGTCTTTAGAAGCATTCATATTTTAGATGCGCGGTCACGGGGAGTTGCTATTGAGCCACTAAACACAGTCGCTTTATTTATCCAGCGCGAATTGAAATGGAATACTCATAAAAAGGCCTAGAAAGGCCTCATCCACCGCCTTGCTCTTTTTTTAATGCATTGAGGCTGAAGGGGAAGCAATCGAACATGGAGCTGCCGATCGACGACAGCTTTGATTAGCGGTAAGCCAACTTTATAGGTTTATCATTAAATAAAGAGCTAAATAGCACGTTAAAGACGTCATTGGCGGTGCAGGATTTCATTAAAAAGGCATTAAAGAAGTCGTTAGCCTGGAATGAGTTAAGTGGCTCCGTTTGACAAGCTCCGTATTTGAGCGCGCGCGCAGTCGGCGCACACCCCCACCTGCCCCCTGTTAAAGTTTTCTCGGGGATCGGGGATCCCCCCTCCCCCGTCATAAAACGACGCATCAACTCAACTTCGACTTTACTGTCTGACAAGTCTACTGGGAAAAATCTCAACTCGTTTGTTTAAGGCCCTACTTTACACTCTCTGTACCGGCCCACTTTTACAAGAAATAAAGAGAGTGCTTGAAACTTACTGGGATCCAGGTGGTCTTCAGGTTCCTGCTTAAGGTGGTCTTCAGGTTCCTGTTTAATGGGATGTTCTCCTGGCTGGAGAACTGATCTTCACCTGCAGACTGGACTCCACACACTGGTCTGAAATGAAGGAATACAATGAATACTTTAATACTAAGGACTTTGATGAATTGAGTATAAAGGACCCCAATCCCAAGCCAATAGGCTACATGTGGTCTGGAATACAATTAAGCAATTTAATAATAAGGACTTTGATGTGACATGAAAAAGGACTTCTATAATAATAACTTGTGTGATAGGAATAAGGCCTTTGAAGGTATATTCAGTGATTTCACCTAATTCAAATATCACTTTTTTTGTTTTGTTGTGATAATCCTCCCTACTATAGAGTGTGCTGACCATATAAGGAGTTCCTACCTGTCCCCAGTTAACCCCTGGGGGTCAAAAAAACGTAGGTTTCGTTTTTGGCTAGGTGGCCCAGCCTTCATCCAATCATGATAGAGAGGGGCCTTCCGCCAATCATGATCGAGCGAGGGCAGGCCTTAGTGTGCGTGATGTTGGCCTGTTGCGTGTCCTCCCACTGTAGTGCGTGCATGTGCACATCTTGTTACTGGGGCAGACCGGGGGGTTTTCCAAATCACCCAAATCACTGAATGCTCCTTTAACACTTTCCCTGCGGAACCTGACTTTCCCGACCTAATTGATAAAGACCTCGTTGCTCTTTCCCTGCTTCCCCAGGATAGGACGCAGCCCCCTGTGACGTTGCCAGCCTGTGGTGAGGGGAACCCCCGCCACGTTGCCAACTTGTTGTCCCATCGCCCCGGAAGGGCTATGGTGGCCCTCCCGGTGATGGGCTCATATGGGTTCGGGATTGTTGTTTTGTGTTTTTTATTTTATTTGGCTTGCACAATGAAAAGGAACATTCACATTTATTGCAGCACACACAGAATTGGACACATTTTGCATTTCGTTTACACACATAACAACAACACTGGAGGGAATGTTCGTTTTGCTGCACACGCTCTCTGCGGGTGGCGAGGACCTCTTCCTCCTTTTCACTGGCGGTTTGAGAGCTGGACCCGTGGTCTCTGTCGTAGATACCACGCCCAAGCCTGAGGGCAGTGAGGTGGCCATTACGAGAGTCTCACCGAGGCAGGGCCCAGGCCTGCTCTGGTGTAGTCTTGCTCTGCACCCGACCGCGTTCGCGGCCCGAGTGGAGCTTCTAGTTGCCATGGTCGGGGCCTTGGCCACAACTGTATTATTAGGCTGCTATACTGAGGCAGTACGGGTAGGATGACGAAGACCCTGCAGTTGTGGCAGGGTCGACCATAAATGTAGGGGTTCTAACGTTCACGCACCGAATTGGTGCTGCCTAGATTTGAACCCATGCCCTGATGTGCCGCTGCCACTCCCAGGTTGAAGCAGGCTCAAGGGCCTCGCCTGGTGCCCTCGGGGAGTCGTACTAGTCGTAACATGGGGCCAACGTGTTAGCTGGTTGACAGCTGCACGAGGCATACAACGACCGTATGAGACAAGCGGCATGAAACCACAGCCGTGCTGGGGCTATATCATGGGCTTTGAAAACAGCCTATTATAAAATGCTAACTGCTAGGGTGTGTTGGTCACCCAAAGAGGTTCTTATGCCCGACCTCGACAAATATTAGCATTGATTCTGATAACCCTAACTTCAAGTCACATACCTTAAATGTTGAGGGAGGTGGGCTGTTGTTGTGGTGTAGGCTGCATGCCTGACCACGACCGGCGTTATCGTTAGCCATTACACGCTAGCATAAGGAGGTTTCAAACTCTGACTTCTTAAAGTCTTAAAGTCACGAAAATGACTCTTTAGAGAGCCTTGAACTCGCTCGTTGAACCGGACGTGATAACCTTCCATTCCATAGCTTCACTCCGGGCCGTCATTTGCCAATGTAAACATTAGTTTTCTACTTGCGAGGTTGGATTAATGTTTTATTAAGCTCTAAACATCGTCCTTTATCTCAATCTGAGCCCTAAAGATTGCGTGTGTGCACCGAGATTTCGAGAGATATTCGATGACATCAAAACACGGGACCCTTCGTTGGCTAGCGATGGTTGCTAAAACAGCTAATGGACGGTAAATAAAATACTATTAATTCTGGATTAATAGTCATTAAAGAAACCTGAGATTTATCGGGTTGGCAAAGGAGGGTTTAAGCAATAAACCCGAGAGATCCCGGGTTTGGCATAGATTGTGCTAATAAGCTAAAAGCAATTGGCTTTGATAGCACATCAGTGAGCTGGATGCAATCCTACCTGGAGGGGAGAACCCATTTCGACCTATGCAGGGATAGCTCCGTTTGGAACCTCAATATCTAAGCTTCAACTCTTTAGCTCAGTGATGATGTTACGCCAGGGCTCCACCGGACGCGTTGCGTTGCGTCTGCGTCGCGTCAAAAAACGCACCGGTTCAACGCGGGCAGTGGAGCCACCCTTCATTGATTAAAAAGGGAACATTCCCTGACGGTGACGGAGACGCGACGCTGACGCGCCCGGTGGAGCCCGGCCGCTACGTCCCGTGATATCCCTGCACATGTCGAAATGATGGAGTGTAACTGTGTCGAGCCTGTCCATAAACAGTGGATTAAACCCTTTTCGCAGTATTGTTCCCAAAAAGTAAACAGAACCGAGGCACAGATGATAAACTTAACGCCGGCACGTCAGGGCTGAAACAACTGCTTAAATCAGTCTAAAATTAAAAAAAATGGGTTCAGTCAACCCCCGTTCGCATGCGCAGTAGGCTACTGCTTCCGTAAGATTGCATTGGGAAAAAACAGGGAAAATATATGGTTCTGGCTGACAAACAACCGCTTTGTAAGTTTAACCCCAGACTTAAAATGTTACGTGCCTGCGTTTATAGTTTATTAACTGTATCTTGGTTCTGATACTTTTAGTTTTTGGAAACGATACGTGCGAAAGGGGTTTTAATCCACTTGTTTGTGGACGGCTCGACCCCATTTCGACCTGTGCAGGGATATCACGGGACGGAACCTCATCTCGGAGCTAAAGCGTAGCCGCGTAGATATTGAGGTTCCAAACGGAGCTAAGGGATATATCCTGACACGGAACCTCTTTTCGGAGTTAATAGCGGAGGGTGAGGTTCCAAACAGAGTCAGACCATTATGGCAATAATGGGCTAGAGACTTCATGTGAACACATGTTGTGCGAAATTGTAACACATACCTGCAGTCAGTGTAGATCGATGTCCATATCAAAATCAATGTCCATCAGTTTGTGAGACGTTTTTCACCGAGATACTAGAGTTATGACTTCATTATAATTATAGAGTTATATCGGTTATACGGCGATTACCACGCTGACCAATTCTGCGGTGTGTTATGACAATGGTTATAAACAAGGTTGCCAGGCAGTTAGTACTTCCGGGGCATTACACGATCCAGGTTAAACCGTTGCCTTCTTAGTGGCTTTCGCCCCCTGGTGGAAGAGGTGTGTAAGTGAAGATGGAGCCTCCTGTAGCTGTGGAAAGACAGTCTGTTCTCCCTCACTGCGAGTGCGAGTTGTGTTTGATCTGAACTGAATTAGAATGTGTTGTCTCTATTCGTAATTAACGATTACTAACATAATTAGTACAAGTAGTACTAACATAATTATGTTGTCTATAATCGTTTATAAACAATTGGGTGACTGACTGACAGTCATTTGGCATCTAATTCTCTTAAGATGTTTATCATACCTTAGTAATTTAACTTTATTTCTATATTAAAATATTTTTTCCCATTTCATTATATCCAATATATTTCATAATTATCTTTAGGCTATATTGATGTTCCACCATGCAACATTTCACTCCTTGTACCTTTATGAATAAAATAAATCAATTTTGATGCTTCATGCAGATGCTACTGCCAAATCTGACATTTGAAACAGTTCAAGGCACCATGATAACAAGTAGTAACACAAGGTTCCATTGTTACCCGGTGTAGTGATAGATTTATATTCAGTAGTAACAGAGACAATTAGGTGTCATTGTTATCCATAGTGATAGATTTGTGTAAGTAGTAAACAGAAACCATAGTAGGCCTAATATGTTTATAAGTAGTAGTAGCCTACTGGTTTCCTACTTTCATTGTTAACAAGCCTCTGATGAATTTGAAAAACAGAAACCATAGTAGACCTAATATATTTATAAGTAGTAGTAGCCTACTGGTTTCCTACTTTCATTGTTATCAAGCCTCTGATGAATTGAAAAGGGTGGACCCTATTTTAAACAAGTGTAATGCTTTATGGTGTCCACAATTAACATAGTTCTTGTATCGAGTTGTGCTTGAAATGTACCTATTCTGCATACTGTTAATAATTACTTCAATCAATCAATCAAAGATGGTTCGGGAGGTGTACACAACTACACACTCATCACACACATATTTCATCAATAAGATACTGTACACGTGTTCCGTTATTTCCTAACCGTGAATATAATTTCTGCATATAAGTGTATATTTGTATGTCTTGATGAATTGAAAATGGAGTACCCTTAGAAGTTGTAGTGCTATTTTCTGGTTTCATCCTAGTAGCAGTACTATCCTTGAACTGTACCCATTCTGCAAACTGTTAATACAATTTTCAATCAATCAATCAATCAATCAATCAATCAATCATGTTACTGTTACTTGATATTATATAAACTCTCTTCACATACACTCACAATATCATGGAAAGGCCTTTTTATTTGTAACACACATTTCAACAACATGGCCATTCAGTGTGTTTTACACTAAACAACAAAGCTAATGTAGCACTACCCATGATTCATTGTATGTTACTTCCTGGTTACAATGAATACATGTGTCATTCAGTGTCACATCTCCGAGCTAGCACATTATAAAAGGACATTAGTATACATTAATATTAAAGTAAAAATAAAGAATAAGAATAAATAAACAAAAATATTGAAATAGTTAATTTGGCATACTGGCCAGCACCTTGAGTTTCACAGTGTCAAACAGAATGACTCCATCTGTGTTCCTGATTAGGCTTATAACAATGTTGTCTATCTATCTTCCATGATCTGTTGACACTTCTCTGCTCTTATCTCCCCTCATTTCCCTGAAACTGGTGTTCTGGAAACCTCATTTACACACGGTTAGCATGTCAGGCTAAACCGTAGGGTTAGCATGTCAGGCTAAACCCGGAACCGTAGGGTTAGCATGTCAGGCTAATCGGTAGGCACCAGCTTCAGCTGCCGTGCCTCACTAAGGTTACGATCCAGCTGATTGATGATGTCAATCATAAATGAACTGAGCTTTTCCGCCATGGCAGTGTCCATTTCTTTATCAGTGACGATGTCATTCTGCAGAAATTCGTCCAGGAGTTCGTGCAGGATGAGATCTGAGATTCTTTGAACGAACACCTTCCTCACAGACTTCGGCTTGTTCTCTGCTCCTGCTGTGACGATCTGGGTCGGATGTTGCTGAGTTGCATAAGCACCTTGAAGGGGAATTTGTTTCATCATTAGTCATTAGTGGTGTAATTATAAAATGACCAAAGCTCACTTATACTTTGGTAGAAGTTTGGGTTGTATGGTTACCATGTCATGATGTTATAATAGTGAGATATGTGGCTCTGTTACTCTGTAACTGAGCCAAATATCTGGCTAATCGATTAATTGTCTCCTACAGTAATTGACTTACATACGACTAAAACCCGGCAAAGCTCTCAAAGTCACTGTTTTAGTGCATAAAAAAGCTGATTTGTGTGTTCAACATTGGAACTATAGGATTTTGGTTTAGTTCCACAAACTAAATACTGTGGTGACACGTCCTTTCAAATAAATTATTTAACTACAGCATACTACCACCCAAAAGACTAACACATTGTACAGTAATCTCAATAAGTTAATATAAACTCAACAGTCTTAGGCTGTCTATAGAGCAATTCTTCACTCACGTTTCTCGTCTGCCTCCATCTGTCTCTGGTGGATCTTCTCCAGTTCACGCTTCATTTCCGTCATTTGAGCTGCAAGCTTCTCTGTGTGGACTCTCTGGTCCTGTGTCAGTTTCTGCTGCTGTCGCTTGCTCTCCCCCATCACTGTGATGGCGTCTTCTTCTTCTTTCATTTGAGCTGCGAGCTTCTCTGCGTGGTCCTTCTGGTCCTGGGTCAGTTTCTGCTGCTCTCTCGCACTGTCCCCCATCTCTTTAATGGTGTCTTCTTCTTTCATTTGAGCTGCAAGCATCTCTACGTGGTCCTTCTGTTCCTGAGTCCGTTTTTGTAGATCTCTCGTTCTGTCCTCCATCTCTTTGATGGTGTATTCTTCTTTCATTTGAGCTGCAAGTACCTCTACATGGTCCCTTTGTTCCTGAGTCAGTTTTTGTAGATCTGTCTTTATACTGTCCTCCATCTCTTTGATGGTGTCTTCTCTTTCTTTCATTTGAGCTGCGACCTTCTCTACTTTCTCCCTCTGGAGCTGGGTCACTTTCTGCTGCTCTCTCTTGCACTCCTCCTCCAGGACCACAATCGATGTGATGGTGTTCTGCAGTTCTCTCTCACTCTCCTCCAGTAGAGCCATGAGCGTCTCGACTTGGTCGCTCTCTAAAGTTGGAAGAAAAACGCTAAGTCAAGTATGCCAAACCCAGCGAAACCGTAGTGTTAAATTAGTACCTTAGCCTGCCAAACCCGGAACCCCCGTTTTCCAGGGTTTATATTCTTTAATCCATGTTTTTATCTGATCGAATCATTAGCTACCGTTCGTTAGCATAACACTCAAAGTGGGACAGTGGCCGCAGCCATTTTGAAGATGCGCGTGCATCCACTTGCATTGTATAGGCTGCATTCAAAGCCCTCTATCTCAGAAACGACATTGAGGGGCCGTTTCTGGGGAAGACAAGGTTTTTCAATGGCCTGTAGCAGGCGCTGTGATACTCGCGGTCAGGTTTTTCCACCACCGACTGAGAGAACAACTGGTGAAGACACCACACACAGCATTTGGTCATTTGACTCTTCAAAGTAAGTGTTACGCACGATAAAACCTTGGCAATACGCTATCGAGGGATTCATTAATGCTGGCGGGAATTGGGTTTTAAACCAACACTTTTCCGACACAGACCCCTTTTCCACCGGTTGGTTCCCAATGGGAACCGGTTCAGTTACTTTTGGTTCTTAGTCCAAAATTGGAACGTTAATTATGAATTGAGTGGGCAAAACTATACGTATATTAAATTGTTATCACCATGAACCTTCCCCAGTTGATTACTTACACGAAGACAATGATTTATTGTATTCCAATTTTTTTATTTTAAATATGCAAATTTGGCATTATATAGGAAACTAGAAAAAGTGCCCTTCTGGGCACAGGTCTCCACCAGGAGGATAGGACTGTGTGAGATGTTTGGCAAAATGTTTAGGAGTAATATAAACATGTTTGCCTTTGATGGCAATTGGATGACTTGAGGCATTTTGTTCCAAAAATGTGTTTTGCGAAAATCAACCTGTTGGTGGCGCTATAACAGGCCAATGTGAAAAGGGTGGGATATATTCCTCAGCCTAGTAAGAAAATGTGTGAAAGATTTCACGTAAATTGCATGCTGCGTTCATGATTTGAGGCTTTTGTTCAAAACGGGGCAATCTTGAAAACTGTGAAAGCCAATTATAGCCAATTAGGATGGAATATGAAATATCGGACAGATCCGACTTGAGCACATGACCATAGAGATACTGTGTAACGATTTGTGAGATTTTTGGACAGAATCTGGAGGAGTAATATCAAAAAATGTGTTTTACAAAAGTCGGCCTCCTGGTGGCGCTATAAAAGGCAGATGCGGAAAATGCAGGTCAAAGGTTTGTCCTTGGCCTCTAGGGAGTGTGCATGCAACGTTTCACGCAGATCGGTGCAGTTTTAGGTAAAAAATGTGAAAAGCTGCCTCATGGTGGCGCTATAACAGGCCGTTCTGGAAAATGCGGGGCAGAGGTTCATCGTTGGCATCCAGGGAGTGTGTGTGCAAAGTTTGGCATTGACCAGGTTAACGGTGCCGGAGATTAGCTGGTAACAGACGGACGGAAGGACGGACGGACGGACGGACGGACGGACACACACACGGACGGACACACACACACACACGGACGGAGTGCAAAACATACTCTCTCCCCATGCCTTCGGCCTGGTGGAGACAAATATTCAAAAAATTTAAAATATGAAAAAGCTACTATTGTGGAAGGGTTATATAAATAAATGTACTTATATTGATCCTATAAACAAATTTAATATAGGTGTAGTTTTGCCCACTCAATTCATAATTAACGTTCCAATTTTGGAACTCTGGCTCATGGACTTAAGGCCTATTCATAGTCTGGATTTTCGGTGGTGAGGTGACCACCGCTCCGGTGGTCACCACCGGAGCTGAAATAACGTTGAGCGGTGGTGAGTAAAAACAGAGAGAAGGGCTGGAGCGGTGGAGGTGGTTTGCTCTTCACCGCGGCTCGTGACGTCATGTTGTAGTTCGGTGGTCACCTAACCACCGAAAATCCAGACTATATGAGCCTTAAGACTCCAAGAACCGGTTCCGGGACACATCCCGACCATCGAGCATCGTGGTCTGTCAGTGCTCCAAAACAATATCTGACCAAGTCCAATACAGTAGCTGCTGTCCTTCTTCAGGAGACTCATTGTACTGATGGAGAGGCTCTGAGTGAATGGGCCTCCAACACAGATGCAGATGGAGAGGAGCTGAGAGAAAGGGCCTCCAGACACAGATGCTCTTCTCCTTAACAACCCAAACAAGGGAACCCAAGCGATGGAACACCCACACCAACCAATTCCACCCACACACCAGAGAGTCGTGTCCTTGACAGGTTCCCTCGATCCCACCACCGACGAGAAAAGCCTGGGAACAAGCTTCCGTCTGGACTAACAAAGAACATCTGTCCTAAAAGAACAAGCTATGCAATTAGAAGTTAAATCCCTAAATGAAACATCTCCGTTTAGTCTAGCCAGTTTGAACAGCTCTCACCTGGAACAGACGAGGCCGCTCCATCGGATTGTGCTGGAAGACATAAAAGTGTTGAAATTAAATTAAAACACAAAAGTAGAGAGAGAGAGAATGACGTGTTGTGATTCAGAGCGATCATCCTGCCAGGCTATGGGATCAGAAAGCTGGAGTAATATTTGACCAGGATCGATGACTCAAGTAGCCTACTGGAGTTGAGCACTACTGGTTGCTACGTCATTTAGCCTGAACTTTGACCTATACAATCGTTAGCATGTTAGCATTATGTTCAATAGAAGACAAAAATACTCACTGTCAAGTGTTGGTGTTGCTGGACTTCCTGTTCCACAATGACCATCATTTCCTGCAACCATTTCCTCTATCTTGTCTAACAGCTCTGTGACCTGAGTGTCATCACCACCTTTCACATTGTTGAAGACATGATACCTATTCCCACATTTCTCCACAAGCCTCTGCAGGGCCTCTCCTTCAATCTCAATAAACTGCTCAATGGATAGACCTCCTAGATAGTCTCCACAGGAGAACAGTATCATAGCGTGACTCCACACACTCTCACTGAGAAGCTGCATGTGATCCTCTATGTTTTTACACCAATCAGCTGGATATGAGGTTCCTGCTCTTATAGCCAGGAGGAGAGCATGTGGTCCTGGATGACACAGAGATGGACTATGAACTATCTCCTCTTTGGTCAGCTCAGATGTTGTGTTTAGAGGGACATTAATAAACCATCCTGGAGTATCGACCAATGTGACATGTCTCCCTGCTACGTCTCCCTGTCTCTTCTCACACTGAGCTGTTGTCTCTAAACTAAACTGCTCTGGACCCAGGATGGTGTTTCCTAATGAACTCTTCCCTGAACCTTTAGGTCCCAGAAGTATCATTCTCATCTCTGACAGATGGAGGTCATCACCTGAAATATAAGAAAGAATAAGTACAACGGAAGTCCTGCCCTATACACACTTATCTTCTCAGAGATGAGGAAAAACATGTTCCATGTTAGTCTGGACTAACATGGAACATATGAGATGTTGTCCTGACCTGAAAGAACAAGCTATACGATTAGAAGTTAAAGGAGTATTCAGTGATTCGGGTGATTTGGAAAAAACCCTGGTCCGCCCGGTAACAAAATGTGCACATGCATGCTCTACAGTCGGGGGACGCGCCACAGGCCAACTGCACGCACACCAAGGCCCGCCTCTGCTCGGTCATGATTGGAGGAAGGCCCCTCTCTATCCTGATTGGATGGGCCCTCTAGTCAAAACTAAACCTGGCCTGGGCCATGGCTCAGTGGTCCAGGCACCTTGGCTGGCAATTCAGTCTGGCAGTGTGCCGCGGGTTCGACTCCCGATCCCTACGGCCTTTACTGCATGTCTTCCCCCCATCTCTCTCCCCATTTCCTGTCAGCCTACTGTCTGTTCCTCCATAAAATATATAAAATAAAGGGGAAAGCCACAAAAAAAATAATAATAAATTAACCTAAGCTTTTTTGACCCCAGGGGTGAACTGAGGACAGGGAGGAACTCCTTATATGGTCAGCACACTCTATAGTAGGGAGGATTCTCACAAAAAAGTGATATTTGAATTAAGTGAAATCACTGAAGATGCCTTTAAATCCCTAAATGAAACATCAGCCAGTTTGAACAGCTCTCACCTGCAGGAACAGAGGAGGCTGCTCCGTCGGATTGCGCTGGAAGAAATAAAAGTGATTAAATGAAATGAACACAAAAGCTAATGTATGCTAATGAAGTTTGATTCACAGAGCGATCATCCTGCCAGGCTATGGGATCAGAAGAGCTAAATGAACAATGTTGGCAGCTTGTTTCACAGTTTTCACCTACTGTATATCAAACAGAAACAGGTGATTCAATAACGAGTGATACAGGTAGCAGGTAAAAAAAAGAAAAAGAAAGAAAAAACGCCCTGGGTCTTAGGCTTTATCTTTTGCCTCTACCACTGGTTGTTGGATATAATAAAATCAGATTACGCCTTAAATGCACTCCTTTAAATTGCACTCACCTGGGACACTTGAGGCCGTTCCTTTGGACTGTGCTGTAAGAAATAAGACATAATTCACATATTAAAATAAAATACAGAAGTGGACCATGAATTACCAGCCTAATGTCAAATAATGTGAAAATAAAATAGCAGATCTACAAGCTTCACAAGCAGATCTGCTATTTTCACTGTCTTTATATTTTCTTAAGATTTATTTGTTTGTTAATTTATACATTTATATGGGGGGGGGGGGGGGGGGGGTAGCCTGAATACAATTGTTAGCATGTTAGCATTATGTTCAATAGAAGACCGACAGTTAAATTAGCTTATATCTATTCTACGTCCGAGCATAGACATGGTAACGCCCCACCTGCCTCTGATTGGCCTATACCGACCCTACCGACACTGATAGACGGCACCCGGATGAAACCCTGAGGCGAAATGGACATAGTGGCCGAATTTGATATTGCAGCATGGGCCCAAACACATGAACGCGCTGGTCCGTTGACTATCATTGTGCACGTTCACGATGACACGTGAACGCTGAATGCCTGCAATGATAGTCAGTGGCAGCGCGTTCATGTGTTTGGGCCCAATCCATCCCAGAATGCACTCTGTTCCTACCCAGAATGCACAGTGAAATCGCCTCATGCGCTTTTGAGCAACTTAATGCAAGTGGATGGGAGGAGAACTCGGATGCCGTCTCTATTCATATATACTCTAAGGTCTAGCCCCCATGGTCACAACTGACTGTCCTCCGATGCGCGAGGTTACTCCGTGGTGGGAAATAATAAAGTACAAGAGAATGGCAGCTTTATTGGCACGCGCGGCAGTGACTTGTAACTTAATTTTTGTAGAAGAGGCAAACTAATAACTAAACTAAACTTTTGTGTCGTTTGCTTTGATTGAATGTACTTGGATTTGGCTGTGTTCTAAATTAAAGTGTTAGTGTTGAACTAAATACTATTATGCTAAAAAAGATAAAGATCAGGGGAAAAGGGAGTCACATACAAGAACTTTTTGAGTGGTGTATAACCACTCCAAGGAACAGCAATGTCCGTGTCAACCGTGTGTTCAACCGTGTGTTCATGTTTGTGTGTGACTATGAGCACCAGTACCAATGAGTACCAAAAGTGGCGCTGTTGTGCCAGAAACAGAGAGAGAGAGATAGTGCTGCACTGTTGCCTGCTAATGAGAGAGAGAGGGGGGGGGGGGGGGGGGGGATTTGCACCACTCAGTTCACACAGGTGTGATTTTACACTACAATAATGTTATAAACAGGCCAACGGCATAAACAATATTAGTCATTCTCTTGTATTATATTGCATTATATTTATTTATTTCCCACCACGGAGTAACCTCGCGGCAGACTATCCAGCATGTATCTTCCACCTCGGAGGAAACTCTGCTAAGGCCGGCAGTGTCGGTAGGCCAATCAGAAGCAGGCGGTGCGTTGCCATGTCTATGCTCGGACGTAGAATAGATATACGCGTTAAATTATACTCACTGTCAGGTGTCGGTGTTGCCAGACTTCCTGTTCCACAACGACCTTCATTTCCTGCCACCATCTCCTCTATCTTGTCTAACAGCTCTGTGACCTGAGCGTCATCACCTCTGTTCTTATTGTAGAAGACATGGTACCTGTTCCCACATTTCTCTACAAGCCTCTGCAGGGCCTCTCCTTCACTCTCAATGAACTGCTCAATGGATTTACCCTCTAGAAGGTCTCCACCGGAGAACAGTATCACAGTGTGACTCCACGCTGTCTGACCTAGAAGCTGCACGTGCTCCTCTATGTGCTTATAGACATCAGCGGTATGTGAGAATCCTGCTGCTATAATCAGGAGGAGAGCATGTGGACCTGGAGGACACAGAGATGCACTATGAACTATCTCCTGTTTGATCTGCTCGGGTGTTTCGTTTAGGGGGTCCTCGCTCCACCATCCCGGAGTGTCGACCACGGTGACGTGACGTCTCCCTGCTACGTCTCCCTGTCTCTTCTCACACTGAGCTGTCGTCTCTAAACTGAACTGCTCTGAACCCAGGATGGTGTTTCCTGATGTACTCTTCCCTGAACCTTTATATCCCAGAAGTATCATCTTCATGTCTGGCAGATGGAGGTCATCACCTGAAATATAAGAAAGAATAAATGAAACGTGTGTGTGTGTGTGCGTGTGCGTGTGCGTGTGCGTGTGCGCACGCGCGCGTGTGCGTGCGTGCGTGGACAGTAACAAAGTACATTTACTCGAGAACTCAATATTGTTTTTAGTATATGTAGGCTATTTTACCTACTATTTTGTCTTTGTTTTTTGTTGGGGATACTTGTGAATTTCACTACAATACATTTAAAAACAAATATTGCAGGTTTCAAGACGTCCCCATTAAAATGAGGAACAGCACTTTCAAAATAACAGATATATGCGGCATGTTGTGGAGCTTGCAGATCCGCTATTTTGTTGAAACATCGTGCCAAATCTTCTCTTAGGGGGGTCCCTGGCACAACATGATTTCAGTTGGGGGTCTGTGGTCAAATCCATATCAATATGTAGGTCCTTGACATGAACATGTTTGAGAAGCAGTGAACTACAGTCATAAAGAGTTGTCTCTCACTCATAGTTCAGATCCACAAATTCATGAAAACATTTTCAAGAGCTTATGGGCTTCATGTAAATGGGCTACATATTAGATTTTGGACCTGTAAAATCTCCCGTAACCCTTCCTTGTACAATTATCAGGTGATGAAATGGTAACTACCTGATAATTCATCCAGTAATTGTCTATTTTTCGAACTATCAGGTACCACGTAAAGAAAGTATTCACAGGATAATTACTGTACTGTAAAAGGAAGGGTTACCAAATCTTGTGAATTTTATATATTTAGCAAATAAAACACATTGTATTTTCATGAATTAACGCCCTACACTTCATCATACAAGAGTGTCAAAAAAGTTGTGAAAATAGCAGATCTACAAGCTCACAATGCATTGCGATGCAACAATGTTTTGTGATTTTCATTTTTATTTAGTTTTATTTCACTTAGAATATTTTTTCTCCAATTCACCTATTTTGTTATTTAGTTTTTAGAGCGATCTGCTAGTTTGTATTTGTTTGTGTCATTACATTATGAATGAAGCAGCTGTAGTGGGTGACGGGAGAGGGTTTTTTTGCACATGGGTAAGCCTATATGTTCCTTTGGAATAAGTAACCCAGGCTATACACGTACAGTAAATGGTAAATGGTGCATTTATATAGCGCCTTTATCCAAGGCGCTTTACATATAGATTGCGCATCAATTCACCCATTCACACACACTCATACACTGATGGCAGCAGAAACCATGCAAGGCACCAACCAGCACATCAGGAGCAAGGGGTTCAGTGTCTTGCTCAAGGACACTTCGACACTAACCCTGGGGCCATTTTGTTGGGCCAATGTTGACATTGATGATGGTGACGGCGCTGAAGGCCTCCTGTAGAGGCCGCTTGTCGGGGTGGTCATCAGGTGTGGCCTGCCACAGTTCACCCAGCAGCAGTGGGTACTTCGAGACCCTCTGGACTGGCTTGACGAGAAGAGACCCCATGTCCAGCAGGTCGGGCTTGTGAGCACACAGGCTTGTCGGACAGTGAGCACACGGTTACAAATTTAAAAAGCAGGTGGCGTGCGCACATCCAGTTCTTGGCTGGTGCTGGACAAAGGTACATACACAGTGAAGAAGTGGTCCTATAAATTCTATAGTTTTTTACACACCATTATAATGTTCTTATTTTGATCATAAGACCCAGTTACTGAATGTCAAGTCAGGTTTTATTCACAGTCCACAACTAGTGGTTCTCAAATGTTTAATTTTCAAGGACCCCCTTATCTGTGAGAGTGTACAACAGGAACCAAATGGACCCGGAAAGGGTCCATTTGGTTCCATTTGTATACACTCTCAGAGTTACAGACCTGTTATGGTCATGCAGGGCTCATGTTGTATGTCTGTGGCAAAAATTTAATATTGACAAAAATGTCCACCACAGGAAACGTGAATTGTAATAAAAATAGACTTGCTATATGTTATGGAACATAAATTATACAAACACACGATAAGCAAAAATAAAGTAGAACAAAACAATAAAAGAGCTATGCTTGTGATCTTAAAATCAAAAGGACAAAACTCAAAGGTTTTGTGAAAGGTATGTGACATGATATATACTTACTCATGGCCATATACTTTCCTGTAAGACAACATAAATGAATGACATGAATTATTTTTTCATACTTTGTTTTTTATTTTATGTGAGCACCACAGTGTAGTCATACAGAAACAGAAAAATCAGACCAGTCTGAACCAAGTGGTGCAACAGCACCCCCTATTGGTACTCTAAACATCGGGACATAGGTTAGGTTGCACCACTCAAAAACACAACACATAATACAAAATCAAGACATAAAGCAGAAGCATCGACATAACAAAATGGAATACAAAAAAGAAGAAAAAAGACATCATAATAGTAGACAAGTAGACAAAAGGAAAACAAAAAGAAGAAGAAAAAGGCATAAATGAAAGGGTTAAAGGGACACTAGATATAGTAGGCTACACTGGGATCTTTAAGCAGGTGATAAATGACAAGTTCAGTATACTACAAAAGAAAGAAGTAACTTCATTTAGGCCTGGGCCGTGGCTCAGCGGTCCAGGCACCCTGACTGGTAGCCCAGTCTGGCAGTGTGCCGCGGGTTCGACTCCCGATGCTTTACTGCATGTCACCCCCCCCCCCAGTTCCATCCCCATTTCCCGTCAGCCTACTGTCTATCCCTCTATAAAAAATATAAAATAAAGGCGAAAGCCACAAACAAACATTTTAAAAAAAAGAGAGAGATAACAGCACTTACTTTAGGTTTAGTGCTAAAACACACGTGATGAAATGCTCTCGTATCTCTTCCTCTTTCTCATAGGATTTCAGTGACTGGTTGGCGTCATCGTGACGGTAGCAATATATCTTATACACATCCTCCAGAGCAGCCTTAGCGTGAACAAAAATGTCTCCTTAAACAATAAAAAGAAAAAGTAAACTTCATGTTACTTTACTTGCACGGTGATACAACTAGTGTTCCGCCACTTGATATAGTGAATGAATGCAGTTAACCCATTTAGGCCTGGCGTCAAAATAAAAAAAACTCTGAAAAAACTCTGAAAGAATATATATTCAAAGATTTGTTCCGCATTTTTACGATTTTTCAAAAATAGCAGACCTACAAGCTCATAGCGCGCCACTCGGTGGTGCGCTATGAGCTTGTAGATCTGCTATTTTTCAATAGCCAAAGTATAACATATAATGGTTAGTTAAAACACCAAAAGGGGTAGGGATGGAGCCGGGTTCTTATCGAGCCCACTATCGAGCATTTTCTATTATTTTGTGGAAAGACGGGGAGACAATACATTCCAGACAGAACCAGTATCTCTTACTAGGGGCCTTCAAATACAGCACTTTTCTAACAGACCAAAGGCAATTGACCTTTTTACCAATAAAATAATATTATAGAAACTGATAACTGGTATATGCAGCGCTGCATGGTTAGCAGATATCGATTGCAGCATTTACTACGGTGAAAGACATGCAAATGACACTCCTTTCCATGCCATGCGGAAAGGCAGAATTCTGGAGAATTGCTTTTCTCCTGAACTTGAACACAGCATTTTGCATTGAACAAATTTGTTTAGAAATCCATGTCGTTGCACCGCATCTCCACTAGCTAAAGAGTGCTGGTTTGCACCCCGAAAATAGCTGATCTACAAGCTCTCAACGGGTCGCAGCGCGGCGCGCTGTGAGCTTGTAGATCTGCTATTTTTGTCCAAAAGTGCCCTCTTACGGGATTTCAGCCCCTGCCTCTCTGACACTCTCTGCACGTCCCTGCCTTGCAACAAACAAACACCAATGCAACTCCTTGCAACATGCCATTGGGAATAATGGTTGCAAGTAAGTTGCAAGGTGACCCTCTGGTGTGGTTAGGGCTTTAGACCGACATGTTTGTGCCAGCATGGATGATTACATTTATTTATTGATCGACTCTTAAGTCTTGATTGTTCAAACATGATTGCTTCATGGGCCGCTATGCTCGATAACAGGCTTGATAACGGGTATACTCCAGGGCTGGACTGGCCACAGGTCGTACCGGGCATATTCCCGGTGGGCCGCGACCGTAGTGGGCCGCCATGACTTTAAAAAAAAAAAACAGGCCAATAGGCGGCAGGCCACCAGGAAAGGTCCGGGCGTGCTGCCATTCTGCCAGTGCCATCATGATAATTTCACTGTACCTGTATCAGTGAGTGACAAATAAACCCTCTACAAAGGGTTGTGTAGTTGTCTGTTGGTTTGTATCATTTATGTTGTTCTGTAAAAGAGGTGGTATTAGGGCTTGTTTGTTTGTGTGTGCCTCGACGGAGCGTGCGGTAGAGTTTCTGCTATCTGCGCGCTGGTTGTGGTAGGCGGGTCTGGGCCAAATTCACGCGAAAATGACCGGGCCGAATTTTTGTCCCAGTCCAGCCCTGGTATACTCAATAAGCTTGTTATCGGATTTGTTTCAGTAACTATGAGTACTGCTTCTGGGTCCGCTTCTGAATGAATGTGTTCTGAAAGCATAGTTTCTGAATGAATGGGAGTTACCTATGAGTACTGCTTCTGCGTCCGGTTCTGAATGAATGTGTTCTGAATGCATAGTTTCTGAATGAATGGGAGTTACCTATGAGTACTGCTTCTGCGTCCGGTTCTGAATGAATGTGTTCTGAATGCGTTTAGTGTGTGATTTGAAAGAAATTGAAAATTGAAAAATTGATGCCTGAAGAAGGTCAGTAGACCGAAAGCTTGCTAAATAAATACATTGATTGTGCGCAGATCTGAGTGTGCGGAGCTTCCCTTTATTTTTCTCATGTTCCCTTTGTGGCTCCAGCACCTTACTTAAGTTTTTTCAGCGGATGAGCGGTGGTTCTTTTTACATTTTTGTCAAAGAAATTGAAAATGCAATTCATTTTTGTTTTACTGCCCATTATATGAAGAATTAAGAATTTTGTATTATTTTGTAAAATGACAACCATCTGTGTTAACTTTTTCTGGTTAGAGGACTCGAATTTTGCTTTAGGAAAGGTATTTTTGCTTTAGCAGATTTTTTTATGCAAAGCGTGGGAAAAAAGGCAGAATGTTTCGTTTGTGTGGGAAAAAAAGTGTTTTTTGTACACTTGTGCAATATTGAAGCAATGATTTGTATGGTGTGTCCTATAAGTCCATGTGGGCTGGGCACCTTGGTTTGCATGACACATAAATAAAGAATCTATCTATCTATCATAGTTTCTGAATTCATGGGATTTACCTATGAGTACTGCTTCTGGGTCCGTTTTTGCAGTGGCCTGCTCTAGTCTGTTGAGCAGAGCTGCAGAGACCTCACACACTGTCTCCATGTTGGTGAAGAGACGGTCGACGTCCACCACCTTACAGGAGGAAATGCCATTGTGAAATACATGCAACTTAACAGTAAACGCTCAGTCATTAATATACCTTAGAGCTGTTGTGTGGAAATAGTAAAAAAGTCCCCCCATTCAGTCATCAAGATGTGTTTCACCCTGTTAATGATTTTTTTCATAATTACAGTTCTAGGAATGGGGGGACTTTTTCACTATTTCCACACAACAGCTCTAAGGTATATTAATGACATAGTAAAATGTTGAAAATGAGTGGAATGCCCCTTTAACAAAGGCAAACAGCGCTTACTGGTTTTCTTGTGTACTGTTTTCCCATGTTTTATGGTCAACGGATGTGACTAGGATTTTTTAAATCATGACTAATACTAAACCACCAATGCAGACGCTATTAAATTAAACACTGAAAAGTATATGCAACTTTGAATAACACTTTGGAGAGATAGCAGAAGGTCGATTAGAAGAAGATGATAGATCATTTTTCAGACTCACTGTTGTGCTCTGAGTTTCATGACGCAAGACCAATTGTACCTGTTTTTCTCTGAGGGGTCTGACCACCTCTCTGATGCACAGCTCCATGTCTGCGAGGAAATCCCTCTCCGACTGCAGCAGCTCCTGGATCACCTCTGACCTGCGGCTCATCTTCCTCCTCCGATCTTCCTCATGAGGCTCCAGAGCCGGTGAAGAGGGGGAAGACAAATCGGCAGGCGCCGTTTTCTCTTTAGCTGGAGGAGGAGAGATGAAACGCTTTGCTGATTTTTATTTTATTTTTTATCATCATTTATTTTGAGGATTTTCTTCTTTTTTACATAGACACAAAGACAACACAGACTTACAGTACAAGACAATACAAGACAGTTACTTAAACAAAAGTAATATACAATAATATATATAAGAACAACAATTAAAAACAAAGAAAATGAAAGAAAAAGGAAAAGAAAATATAATAATAATTCCCAAGTGGTACAGGGTTGTGGAAGTGGAATGCATGTGTGCAAAGTGATGGTGGGTTTCGTCCTACATAGAATCAACTGCGCTCTTCAATATAGTCCAAAAAGGGGGTCCATACCTCTACGAATACATCTGGCTTATTTTGTGTTTCATATTTAAGTCTCTCAAGTGGTAGTAGTGACATTATTTGGGCCGTCGACATATGTTCTGAAGGTAGCTCATCTGTCTTCCATAAAATTAAGATACATTTCTTTGCTAAGAATCTAAATAGATCAAATAGTTTCCTATGGGCAGAGTTCATATTTACATTTGGGTCAGCCCCCAAGAGATATAACAGAGGAGATTTCTTCAGATTAGATTTTTTTCCATTTGATCGTGAATTATTTGCCAAAAAGGTTTTATTTTTGGACAAAACCAGAACATATGCGGGTAGGTACCCAAATGTAGTTTACATCTGTTACATAGGGGAGAGTTCTCCCTGGACATTTTGTTTAGACAAACAGGGGTTAAATATGTTTTGAAAATGAACTTGTAATTATGTTCCAGGATTCTAGGAGTAAGTGAAGATAGATTTACTTTTGCGCATATTGTTGTCCATGTTTCCTGACCAATAACAACATTTAAATCTTTTTCCCATATCCTTTTCAGAGGCTGGAAGGATGATGTCACTCTACCATTAAGAGTTTTATAAATATTAGAAGTACATTTTGACATAGATTGGGTGTTGATGATGCATTGTTCTATCTCATCTATGTGAGACCTAAACATGTTTTTCCTAATCAAAGATTGTAAAAAGTGTCTTATTGTAAGTACTGAAATGAGTTTGTGGAAGACAGACCAAATTCCTCCTTCACCTCTGAAAAGGACTTAATGTTTGTAGCCTACTACTGAGTAGACAGCCCAAATTGTTAAAACCTTTGTTAGTCCACCTTTGCAGACCAATCTCACTTAGACTTGCCGGTAAGTCCGGGTTATGAGAAACAGGTGAAAGGACAGATGTACTCTTTGGAATTTTACAATATTTCTTACATTTTGGCCACATTGATAAAATGCCGTTAACAACGAAGGATTTGCTGATTTGTTTTATGGCAGCCACCTATACCTATATATACCTATTCGATGACAATAATTACATACCCATCTTTGACCTGATGCTCCCTCGTTCTTTCTTCACCTTCCTCTGTACACCAGCGGTGGAGCTGGTGCCCAGCAGGGGCAAACTGCGGTACTGGGGTTGATGAGGCCCTTCATCGGGTACATGTAGGTAATCTGCCGGTTACAATATAGCAAATTTTGTTAAATATTAAGGGTCTCAATGACGAATCAGCGGTTCCCAAACCGTTTTGGCCATGCACCCCCTGTTACCTCACGACTGACGCTAGGAAATAACAATTGCATAAGCTATATAGAGACATATCTTTCCTATATATACACATATATGACCCTGATTATGGCATATATATGCAGCATAGGCCATATTCTGCATATACTTTCCATTTATTGGCATGATAATATGTTAATATATTTAAAAAATAAAACCATAGCACCACCATTAGCCTTTTCATGTCACGCACCCCCCCCTTCACTCTCAATGAACTGCCCAATGGATACCTCCTAGACCAGGGGTGCCCAAAAGGTAGATCGTGATCTACCAGTAGATCACAAAGGCTGTGCAGGTAGATCACATGATGCCCCTAAAAATATATAATTTAAATTTTAAATGGGAATCTGCCACTTGAAATAAGGCGACTTGACTTTTGACATCAAAAAGGGCCTCTCAGCTCAGACCTACAATGCAAGATCTATGTTTTCAAAAGTGTTGCGCACAAACCTCAGTAGCATTACAAAGTTATATAGGCCTAGTAAAAAAACAACCAATTCCATTTCCACCCTTCTATATGTGACATCAAAACTATTTTGCACTATTATCTCTTCTCACACTGACCTGTTGTCTCTAAATTAAACTGCTCTGAACCTGATGTTTTATATCCCAGTATAAGTATAATTCTCATATCTGAGGGTTTTTTACTGGAGCCTGGAAATACAAGAGAGATAGTCAAGAATGATCTCATATTACTTTAGAATTATTATCCTCGGGACAATATTATCATATTAATCATTGATTGGTTAACCTGCAGATGAGGTCTTCTCTGCTCGTTTACTTTTCATCTTCTTCCATATCTTCTTCATCTCTGTCACGTGAACAGAAGTCTATAGGAAACACACACACACACACACACACACACACACACACACACACACACACACACACACACACACACACACACACACACACACACACACACACACACACACACACAGACAGACACACACACACACACACACACACACACACACACACACACACACACACACACACACACACACACACACACACACACACACACACAGACACACACACACACACACACACACACACACACACACACACACACACACACACAGACACACACACACACACACACACACACACACACACACACACACACACACACACACACACACACACACACAGACACACACACACACACACACACACACACACACACAGACACACACACACACACACACACACACACACACACACACACACACACACACACACACACACACACACACACACACACACACACACACACACAGTGTCACACACACACACACACACACACACAGTTTCTATAGTTTGTGCATACTGGTCTTACTTTCTCTCATTTTTGAGTGGTGCAAACCACTCCAACAACCAGCTTTGTCTGTATCTATGTTTGTGTACCTGTGTACCTGTGTACGTGTCCGTGCACAGGTGAGCATGGTTACCATGGTCACTGACATTACGTCAGACCACAGCTGATCAGGCTATATAAGACCATGCACCACTCAGTTCACACGGGTGTGATTATTTTTTATATTATATATTATTATATATATTAAAGACTAAAATTGTCAATACCCAAAAAGAATGTGTAGCAGAAAAAAGATCAACACTGTAAATAATAATAAATAATAATAATAATAATAATAGCCATCTACAATAAGGGTGGACGGGTCCCTAAATGACTCCAGTTCTGGATTGATTCCATATCTTAATTTCAAGGACATGTATGAAGTTCTTACCTGGCCTTGTTGTGCTGAATAGTCTAAGAAGACATATACGTCCTCCTCAGTGATGTGACAGAACAGAGTGAGCTGTGGTGTGGTCTAACCAGCTCTGACAGGACGTGACACACCACTAGACTTGAACAGGAACAGGAAACACTTTCTGTGTGGAGTTTGCATGTTCTCCCCGTGTCCCCTATAGGGTAGGTACCCTCACAAAAAACATGCAGTAATCCTGATCTCTAAACTGCCTCCCCCTGGCCAGCTGGGGCGCCTGATGGAGGGGAAAGGAACTGGTTGGAATAACGTGTTCCTTCCACGCGCTACGTCCAACCAGGGAAACTCCCCCCTGTCAGGTGTAAAGGAGCAACTTGGACACTCCACAGGCATGAAGGAAGCATGAGTTCAAGTCCGTTGCTCTCCCCATGTCCCCCATATATGGGGACTAGGTTGGAGGAGGGTGTGTAGAGCCCAGGATCACATTAGATATTTACACAGGGGTGAAAATGCGTTACAAAAAAAAGAAAAAAAAGGAAACACTTTCTCGTTTGAGGATGCGCAGGTCCGATTGCTCAACTTTACGTTTCCATGTACACATACAGTTAACAGTATGTTGGTTAGTTCTCATGTTACTTGGGCTCATTGTGTTGACCACAATGGTAAGAATATAATGTAATGTATAGATTAAGATGTCATTTAAACTAAACACATGATAGGTTCATTGTCCTATAGTTTCCTTACCTTACTTTACTTTACTGGGACCTTTGTAATGATTTCACATTCAAAACATTAAAATCACAATTCAACTGAATAACTGTACAAATGATCAGGAGTTTAAAAGTCTACTAAGTATTTGCCTGCAGTGTGTGTGTGTGTGTGTGTGTGTGTGTGTGTGTGTGTGTGTGTGTGTGTGTGTGTGTGTGTGTGTGTGTGTGTGTGTGTGTGCCTGCGTGCACGCGCGTGTGTGCGTGCGTGCCTGCGTGTGTGTGTGTGTGCGTGCCTGCGTGTGTGCCTGTGTGTGTGTGTGTGTGCGTGCGTGCGTGCGTGCCTGCGAGTGTGTGTGTGTGTGTGTGTGTGTGTGTGTGTGTGCGTGCGTGCGTGCGTGCGTGCCTGCGTGCGTGTGTGTGTGTGTGTGTGTGTGTGTGTGTGTGTGTGTGTGTGTGTGTGTGTGTGCGCGCGCCTGCATGCGTGTGTGTCTCTTACAGGCATGTGTGGTGTTTCAAAATAGAGAGAGAGAGAGAGAGAGAGAGAGAGAGAGAGAGAGAGAGAGAGAGAGAGTGGGGGAGGCGGTAATAACCACAGAGCAGAAGTAAGAAGTGACATAGACCAGAAAGGTTGTCTTCTGGCAATCCGAGGGCGAGGCTGCATGTAGATGTGACTTTGTAGTCCAGGAAGGAAGTGAGACCACATTTTCATGACAGGTTATATTAAAAAAAACATATTACACACACAAAAAAACCCCCAGGAAAGTGTTTCTTGTGTCCTAAACCAGGGGTTCTCAACGTTTTTGGCCGGGGACCCCCGGAAATGCTTTGGCAATGTCTCGGGACCCCCGCCCCGCCCCCTCCCGACCCCCAATATAAATTGACTGCTACAATAACCTTAAACCATTTTGGGCGGGAACCCCTTTTGGAGCTTGTAGGTCTGCTATTTTTGAAAAATCGTGAAAATAAAATTTAAAAAAAATCTTTTCTTTTTTTTTTTTTTTTTTTAAATAATTTGGGGACCCCCTAAAATTATTTGGCGACCCCCCGAGGGGTCGCGACCCACGGGTTGAGAACCCCTGTCCTAAACATCATTAAAATAAGCAAGAAAAAGGGGTGAAGTGGTTGGCCGCCTTCTCAGGTATTGCTCCCAAAAGGGTATAACCAGACAGTCGCATCCAGAAAACGCCTAGCCCAGGCGTCTCTTCCGCGTTTTTTAACCCATTTAGGACTGAGACCAGATTCTACAAAACGTCTTCTGAATGAAATCATGGCAGTTTTCTGAAAAACCTATGTTTCTATATCATAGTGGTTTTCAAAGTATTTCATGTCAAGGACCCCCGAAAAAGTATATGAATTGGCCGCCGACCCCCATCTGAAAATATGTTGTTCCAGCTAGGGAACCCCCCCAGAAGCAAGTATTTGAGTTAAAAACCTTCGCTCTGAAAGAATATTCAAAGATTTGTGCCACATTTTCACGATTTTTCAAAAATAGCAGATCTACAAGCTTGTGGCGCGGCACTCGGTGCCATGCTATGAGATTTTTGTACTCTTGTTTTATTTGTATGTTTTTATTTTGTTGTTAATGCCTATATACCAACAATTATACTTGTAGCACTTTGGTCAACTCTGTAGTTTTTAAATGTGCTTCATAAATAAAGTTGGATTGGATTGGTTAAACGGTGTCATATTTATACAAATTAATATTGCAGCAGTGTGTCACGAGCCCTGGACACATACAAGGTAGCCTATTCTGCAGTTTGCAGCACAGCTGACATTAATTGACCGTGGTGATTGAAAGCCAACAGCAGTCTCATGACAGTACAGAGACGGCAATAAGGCCAAACAGTTACAGTAAGCCTCCAAATAAAGTTAAACAATCATCTGAGTTGTTTTGGAAAGGTTTTTTCCACTATATTGTGGTAGAAGATCAGAGATTCGCAAACTTTAGAATTTTCCTGGACTCCCATAACTCACTGCAGTTGCATACACCTCATCTACAAATAATCCATTCTGACCTGAGATCAGATTCTAAAAATGTCTTCTACATCCTGACAGTTTTCTGAAAAAGCTATGTTTCTATGTCAGTCGTTCTTCGATTTTTCAAAAATAGCAGACCTACAAGCTCGTAGCGCGCCACTCGGTGGCGCGCTATGAGCTTGTAGATCTGCTATTTTTCAATAGCTAAAGCATAACATAATGCTAACACCAAAAGGGGTTCCCGCCCAAAATGGGATAAGGCAAGGAGCCAGTGCTCCTACGGCGTGCGGAAAACTGTCCTGATATGGCGTGTCGGTCATTGCGTTATGGTTAGGGATGGAGCTCGATAACAAATACCCCGAAAAAATCCGATAACAAGCTTATTTTTTTTATTTTATTTTTTTTAATAATTTTTATCCCACGATTTTGCAACCCAGTTTTATCACCCAGTGCCAATTATCTAATGTAATCCTGGGCGCTACACTTCCTCTGCCAACCTGGGGGGGCAGCGGACTGACCTCATGCCTCCTTCCAAGCTGCTACTTTTCACCTGACAGGGGGGAATTTCCCCGGCCGGACGTAGCGCGTGGAAGGAACACGTTATTCCGACCAGTTCCTTTCCCCTCCATCAGGTGCCCCGGCTGGCCAGGGGGAGGTAGTTTAGAGACCAGGATTACTGCATGTTTTTGTGAGGGTATCTACCCTAGGGGACACTGGAAGAACATGCAAACTCCACACAGAAAGGCCCTTATACAAGCTTATTGAGTACCCAGTATCAATAAGCTTTGGGCTTATCAAGCCTGTTATCGAGCATAGCGGCCCATGACGTCATGTTTAAACAATCAAGACAAGAGGCGATCAGGAAATAAATGTAATCATCCATGCTGGCACAAAGATGTCGGCCAAAAAGTGTATTGATACCAGTGCCAACCAGCACTGTCTGGGCAAACAAAATGACGCTTTTACAGTCACTGTACACATATTAACCAGTTAACAGTTTATTTAAGGGCGGGAACCCCTTTTGGTGTTTTACGCATTACGTTGTACTTTGGCTATTGAAAAATAGCAGATCTACAAGCTCGTAGCGCGCCACCGAGTGGCGCGCTACGAGCTTGTAGGTCTGCTATTTTTGAAAAATAGTGAAAATGCACAAATCTTTGAAAATTGAACATATATTCTTTCAGATACTTTTTATTAATTTCGACATCAGGCCTAAATGGGTTAATATTTTTGTATTGGTAAAAAGGTCAATTGCCTTAATTCCGTCAAATACTGGTTCTGTTCAGAATTTTTGTCTCCCGTCTTTCCACAAAATAATAGAAAATGCTCGATAGTGGGCTCGATATGAACACGGCTCGATAAGCCTGATCGATAAGGTGATCGTTATCAATAAAACATTATAACGAGCTTCATCGCTAGTTATGGTAGCGTGTAAATCTCGACCGATAACAGTGTTTGGGGCCGCTGCTAAAACCTCGCTCAAATAGAGACCCTGGGAGCCAATATAGGAGAGGTGGACGACGTCAGGCACGTGCACACATAGACATCAAAGGGGGCTTCAGCGGCTCAGCCCCATGCCCCATACGCGAGAATTGCTTTTTTTCCCCAGAACTCTCCTGATCTTGATCGCAGCATTTTGTGTTGAAAGAATTTGTTTAGAAATCCATGTCATCGCCGCATCTCCAGTAGCCAACGAGTGCGGGGTCGCGCCTGGAAAATAGCAGATCTACAAGCTCTCAACGCGTCACGTTGAGAGCTTGTAGATCCGCTATTTTCTTCCAAAAGTGCCCTCTTACGTAATTTCAGCCCCTGACTGCAAAAGTAGCGAAGCTCACAACGCGTCGCGCTGCGACCCGGCGTTGAGAGCAAGTAGATCCGATATTTTAGTCCAAAAGTGCCGTTTTACGGAATTTCAACACCCATGCCTCTGTAACACTCTCCGCACGCCCCTGGACAACATCGCTGCACGGCGCGCTGTCGCTCGCGGTGCGTCAGGACGGTCTCGTTGAAAAACATACAGCATTCTAATGAGATTTCATCGTTCGCTCGCTCGCATCGCTGGCAGTGTAGAATGAGGTGTTACACACCTGTAAGCGTCTTTCGTATAGAGTTCTCAACGGGCCTGAAAAGTAAGGCATTACATAACTACTGTACTGTACAATATTGAGGTATGTGTACTTTACATGAGTATTTCCAATAGTTTACTTCTACTCCACTACATCTCGGACCCAAAACCTACATTCACCACTTCAGCCCACCTTTTCAGACTCCATCATGGCCCATAGCACTTATCCTACCCCCTTAGATAGCACTTTTTAGACTTAGATAGCATTTGAAACAGACTTATAGCATGTCATGTAGACAGCACAATAATTGCATTGTATGTAGTCATAGCACATCATAGTACATATGTATAGCATAGTATAGTATATATGTATAGTATAGTTAATATGTATAGTGTCATTATATAGATATGTTCTAGTTACGTTCTTAGCTTACGCATGTTTCTTGATAAATGCTTTTATATATGTGATGTATTCCCATACTTTTGTTCTTGCCTAATGTAAATCGCTCTGGATTAAGAGCGTCTGCTAAATGCCTAAATTGTAAATTGTAAATTGTAATTAATGTCACGGGGCAACCCTACATATAACCCATACAACATGTTCAGTGTTCACTGATTGTTTGCTAAGTGTCTCTCCTGCTGGTGGCAATTCCCTTGATTAGGAGGAGGCCAATTAAGTGCTGTGCAGGAGAGGGGTGTTTGTGTTTCCTATATGCTGTGAGTAATGGATATTATTTATCATTGAGGTTTCATGCTAATTATTTATACTTGTTTAATTGTAACGCATCTTTAGCAATGTTTACTGTTTACTTGTATACAATCGATGTCGGTGAACCAATATTTATCCAGTGCTTGCTCCGTGCGCGCCGCCCCACCAGAAAGCATGCTGGCATGCAGGCCAGGCTAGCGCATAATTGTAACTTCCCTGAGGGAGAGCTACAGGGCCTGGCCCTTGTGTGATCAATGTATAGCCTGAAGAGAGTTGGGTTTAGGGGCAGGCCAGGATTAACAATGGAATTTAGGCCGGTTTTAGACTGCAGTCACATAAAGTCAGATCCGATTCAAATCCGATTTTTTCATTCACACTACCGTTTGCAAGTGACCAGATCCGATCTGTGCATTCAGACTGATTTTAACAACTCAACGCAAAGCCGCCCTGTATCGACATATCTGCTTTGGTTACCGTGGTAACCGAGTAGTTTTTTTCCGGTTTGCAATGCCGTCAGCCCGTTGATCAATATCACTCTCACACACACACACACACACACACGAGTCATTATGCCTACTGTATTTTTTTTGGACCGACATTAATGAATGAAATAAAAAAAAGAACACCCCCCCCCCCGCAGTAGGCCTACAATTGCACAAATGAACCTCAGCTGCGTGGATCTCAGCTGATTTCATTCCACAGTGGCGAGGCACACAAAGTGATGCCTTTCATCATAACATTTAAATATTAAAACGGCGGAAGTAAACACATATGTTTAGCTGTACATTAGCGGGAAGGGAAGAGGGAAGGTTTTTGAAACATCGGGTTTCATGGATCATGTGCGCTGCGGCTGCTGCGGCCTCGTTATTAAACACTAGGCCTACGTAATTAATGTTCACTGCATTAACATCAAGTTCCATATGTTGTCCACCATGTCCACGTAATGTTACAGTAGGCTACCTGGCTACAGGCTTATTTGGTCACAAACATGTTTAGTTGTAGGCTTGTAGCCTATATTCCATCGCGCCGTGCATCATTGATTATGTTGTCCAAAAGAACAGATCTGCAAGCTATCAACACGCCATGAAACGGCGTGTCGACAGCTTGTATGTCTGTTTTTTGGGGGGTACGGGCGGGGTAGCCGACCCGACGCACGTTACGCATTGGAAGAAGCCATGGGTTTGGAGGCTGATTGATGTAAACCGTAAACTTACAGTATTAGATATTTAATAGCATATTTAAAGTTGTCACTTGTCTTTTTGGCATCAGGACTACGAGCTCTCCTTTCTATTTTAACCAACAACAATCTCACATTGCAGATAGGACCGCGTGTAGCTGTTCTCTACTTCTCTACCATTCCGCGAGAAATATCCTAATAAACGGCCTTGTTTCTGTAGCCTACATTTTGAGAAGTTTAGAATATTGTACGGAGGCATCCTCCAGTGCGCCTTTTCTCCAGTGATACGACAGGAGGAGCGTCATTTCACATCCTACCCGGTTTGCATTTAACTGCCTCCCCCCTTCGGAATTCCAATAACTTCTTCATATCGCTTCAAATAAGAACTGTGTTCCAAAAATAAACAAATGATCACAGCGGTTTGACTCACATGGATATAAAGAATCAACTGACTGAGAGAAAACGCAAATGTTACTGCCGCCGAATTATTAACATTTTCGCTAGAAATAGACTTCAAATATGAGATGACTGTTGTAACGATACAGAGACACCTCCCCGACAATATTCTTTGACAGTTTATTTATTTTTGAACCACAATGCTTATATGAGACTATTAAAAATGAAACTTCTGTGACCCTGGACTAGGGGATGAGCAAGCGACGTCAGGACTTTGGTACACTACGGCTCCGCAGTAGCCTAGTGCTGACATAATGAAGAGACATTATTCCTATAAAACAAACGTGTGTTGCACTATTGTTTTCCTCTCTTTTCTGTCCTGTCACTTGTTTTCTTTTGCTCTCGTTTGGTTGTTTTTCTCTGTCTCTTGTTTAATACTTAAATTAAAATACTACTCGCGCTCTGTAATGAAGTCACGTCAGTAGCGCTCGGGTCGGACAGTTTGATATGTGACTCAGCTCAGGTCACTTCATGTGGTCGTTGCATTCAGACTGAGCCAGATCAACTCAGATCGGATATAAATCGGATTTGAAACCACCTCTGGATGTGACTCAAGTCACATTTGAAAAAATCGGATTCCATGTGACCTGTCTGCATTTAGACTTATTTAAGCAAATCGGATTTATATCTTGAAGTGACACAGATCTGATTCAGGCTAGATGTAGCTGCCAGTGTAAAGCAGGCCTTAGTGGAGCTTAAGCTCCAGGGCCCCCAGCTTGCAGGGCCATGTGCGAGACTATTATTTCAAATAGGTGCAGCTGTTGCTTACTCAAAAAATGTAATGCAACACAGGTACCCCATCTAGTGTTTTTGGTCGTCCAACAGTTTAACCACTCGGTGGGAGGAGACTCAAATTCAGATCCAGTGTCGGGGAGCAGCCTTATAACTCTATGGGAGCAGCGCTGAAAGTGCTGGCGGCGCACTGAACACACACTCGTTCATTCACTGGACGCAAAAAAGTGTCGTTCTTGATTGTGTTACGTGCACACGAATCACATGCATGTGCTGTGCATGTGCGTGAATTGCGCGTGCATGTGGCCTTTTGATTTGGTGTAGCTCCAGGGCCCTTGCAGGGGTTGATTCAGCACTGCGCACGCACGCACCCACGCACGCACGCACGCGCACACGCACAGAGAGAGTTTGGACGTCAGGGGGTGTATAGCGTTACCTAAACTCCTACAGGGGTCACTTCCTCCCGGAGGATTGAAGTGAGCTAATAATACCGACTCCAAAGCTCCTCTAGATTCCAATCAATTAAAACGGAGAAACGCAACACCGATGTGCCCGCTGATTAAAGCAAGGCTGTATAACCGCCAAGCTGACGCAGTCGACCGTGTTCATGTCGAAGATCTCCCCCCGTGATGTCTTCCAGATGCATCATGCCCTACCATACCATACAAATTAGCCCCTGGGCCGTGGCCCTTGGCTCTCAGGGGCCCTTCGGGGAAATTGGACCGCACGTTACTAGGTTTGAGGCCCTTCATTGGCTGTTGATTTTGTTAAATTTAGTTCAAAAAGATGATAAAAACACAAAAAAAACTAAAAGTTTGCACGCACGCGCGCTATAAGGGGCCCCCAGAAACGTACCGGCCCAGGGGCCCTTGTGGGGGTTAATCCGACCCTGCCTACCATATGTAACACACATGCATGCACACGTGCGAGCGCCACACACACACACACCCACTATTCAATTACATCCAATTCAAAGTGCTTTATTGGTATGGGGGGAACATATGCGTTTGTTACGTTGCCAAAGCAAAAGTGGATAACGATGCAATCAAAACAAGATAATGTATGTACAAAAGGGAATAGAAATGTTGTGTAGGGTACACAGAACTGAGGGAAATCTAACTGGCAAGAACATAAGAATTATGCATTTTCCGTCAGAGATGGTAGCCTATATCAGTGGTTCCAAAAGTGGGGTCCGGGGACCCCCAGGGGTACTTGAGGGAGTTCCAGGGGGTCCCCAGCTAAATGATAATTTGCAAACCAAATGGACCCTTATGGGTCTGTAACTCTGAGAGTGTACAAATGGAACCAAATGGACCCTGACGGGTCCATTTGGTTCCATTTGTACACTCTCAGAGTTAAATTAACAGTGGTTTTACAATATAAATTGGGGGTCCCAGAGATATAAATGCCATTAAATCAGGGGTCTGTAGCATAATGCGTGTGAAACTGGGGGTCCATGAAATTAACATGTTTCGGAATCACTGCTAGAGCCGTAAAAACCCTCCCTTATCGGGGTCACATGGCATGTGTTTTCAAATGGGGGGTCCGTGGCCTAATAAATGTCGATTTGGGGGTCTTTGACACCAAAACGTTTGGGAACCACTGGCCTATATATCCAACACGTGCACGCACGCACACACACACACACCAAGAAAATTATGATCTAATGCTGCCTGAGTGCATGTGTGTGTGTTCCTGACCTCTATAGCCATATTTGGGGACAAAACTGTCATTACATGTGGCCTATATATCACAAAAATTGCTGTCCCCGATTGGAATTTTTATACTGAAAGGAATATGATTAGGTCAGTGGTTCGGGGTTAAGGCTCGAGTTGGCAGTGATTCTCAAACGTGTGTGTGTGTGTGTGTGTGTGTGTGTGTGTGTGTGTGTGTGTGTGTGTGTGTGTGTGTGTGTGTGTGTGTGTGTGTGTGTGTGTGTGTGTGTGTGTGTGTAATTGGCCTCCGAGACCCCCCATCTGAAGATATGTTGTTCCAGGGACCCTCCAGAAGCAAAGATTTGAGTTAAAAACGTGTGTGTGTGTGTGTGTGTGTGTGTGTGTGTGTGTGTGTGTGTGTGTGTGTGTGTGTGTGTGTGTGTGTGTGTGTGTGTGTGTGTGTGTGTGTGTGTGCTTGCGCTTGAGCCATAACGTGCACTGAAGAATGTGTATCACAGTGTTTCTATGCACGGCTGTGGTTTTGCTACATGTGTGGAGTTGCTGACGAATCCTGTCGTAATAATTCATTGGTTATAATCTTCTCCAACACACAACTCACACGCACACACACACACACACACACACGCGCGCAAACACACACACACACACACAAACACACACAAACACACGCGTACACACGCACATGACCATGCACATGAACATGCACATATACCCAATTATCTCTTGTTACTGCAGATGCTTTCATTCAAATTGTTTTGGAATATTCTCTATGATGTTCATGCTCTCTCTCTCCCTCTCTCTCTCTCGCTCTCTCTCTCTTGCAAGCATCCACATTTCCTATAAAATCACATACCTCCTGCGAACCATAATTAAGACACCTGCCACAGGAGAAATGTATTACCGCTAAAGAGAAAGGCTGTCCGTCGCATTCCAATTTCAGTTGGCCAGCGAAGAAAACCTGGCGAAAACTGAATAAAAATGATGTTGTCCTTATTTTATGTTTTGTACTGTTCCTTTTGTGTCTTTGTATGTCTTGTATTTTAATGGGAAAAAAACACAATAAAAAAAGTCAGGTATCATGATGTCTTTCTAAAGTGTGTTGTCTCCCCCAAATAATAATAATACTAATAATAATAATAATACTAATACTACTAATAATTCTAATAATACTACTACTACTACTAATAATAATAATGATAATAATTTGGGAGGAATGAAGAGAGTGCTATAATAGGAACAATGCCCCTGTTATGGAAGAGTTCCAACCCAGGCCAAAAGTCCCCAAAACAAATGTGCTCTGTGCTATATTGAGATGTGGACAGACATGGAACCTTTTCTGCTTCATAACAGAACATGACATTTAGTTTAAGAATAGTGTGACACTGATTGGTCCCGAACCACGCCGGCCACAGAATGTGGGTGACATGCAACAGCTGTGTGTCTGTGCGTGTGCGTGTGTGTGCGTGTGCGTGTGCGTGTGTGTGTGTGTGTGTGTGTGTGTGCACGTGCCTGCGTGTGCGTGTGCACGTGTGTGTGTGTGCGTGTGTGTGCCTAGCTGCCAACACTTTGTCAGAGGGAACAGACAAACACTCACATCAGGCTACAAGCCCAGACATTGTAACAAGTTGTATTATGTGCGTGTGCGTGCGTGTGTGTGTGCGTGCGTGCGTGTGTTTTAATTAATGTCATGGGAGAGTCACCTTTGTCAAATTTCTTATGGGTTTAGGGGGAATTTAGCTCAAATCATGCTCTTATGACTGCTACCGCCTGGAATCCTCGCCTTCGTCCTAGCTTTCTTTGTCAATTGTTTACCCCAATTGCGAGGAGCCGGGGAGAAAATCTGGTTAAAATAGATGAAAATATTTCTGCACAATTAGATCTGCGCATGCAGACTTCTATCAGAGCTGCATGGACTGGATGAAGCTCTGACTCAGTCAGACCAAAGACTCAACAAGCTAGACCACCAATAAAACCAAGTATGCAAAAGATCTTATAACGTTTGGTGTGTGATCTGTTCTATTCCGCAGCAGCTTAAGCCATTCTGTACGGGAACCCCTTTTGGTGTTTTAACTATTGAAAAATAGCAGATCTACAAGCTTACGAGCTTGTACATGTAGGTCTGCTATTTTTGAAAAATCGTGAAAATGCGGCACAAATCTTTGAATATATATTCTTTCAGAAGACTTTTATTTATTTATTTCGACGTCAGGCCTAAATGGTTTAATGCTCTCTGCCTGGTGGTGAGCGGTACCGTACGTAGGCTCTCTTTAATGTTGTCAATGAAAAACAAACAACAAACATGAATACATAATGGGTAACATAGCGCTGTTAGAGACTGTAAAGCTATAAGAGTCTAAAAGTCACTCTTTGCGCTCCCTATAGAAACCGTATTGATCCTTACAGCGGATCAAACAAACACCACCCATAGTTGACAGACAGATCCGAGTTATTAACTTTGCATTTTTGTCTCAATTAAAGAAAGTAATCGAGTCAAATGTAAGAATGGGTACAACCTAGGGATAGTCTTATGCCATATTACAATAGTACAATATCCAAAATCACAGACAATATCCAGTAAAAATATCATGATATGGATATATTATTGGTAGGCCTACTAGGGATGTCCCGATCACGCTTTTTTGCTCCCGATCCGATTCCGATCAATTTTGTATGACATGATCAGCCCCAATTTCTGATCACATGATCGCATTGAGACAACCCTATAGGCACAACCTACCCCGCCCTAGACCAATGCAAAACATGTAAGGGATACTATCTGCCTATAGGTGGTCATTGTCGGAAGATAATTAACAATTAACAAAATCAAATCAAATCAATTCAAATCAAATTATATTAAAGTAAAAACAAACTAGAAATAACTGTGAAAGTGTGTGTCTTTGTGTGTGTGCGTGCGTGCATGCGTGCGTGCGTGCGTGCGTGCTTGCGTGTGTGTGCCATGTTCCAGCATAATGTTGAATGCTTTTATTTTATTTTGTGTATTTGCTTTTGCAGTTGGTAACATTGGTCTCCTCTCCTATTAACTTAATTTGGTCAAATATTGGATTATCGGCTCAGAAATGCGACCTGTCTCCTGTGCAGTCTGCACGGCTTGGCAATCATCATGTTGATTTGGGAAGGTGCCAAGTGCTGTAGACTCGGATGAGGAGGTGTGTTTGTTCCTGTTTATCTTGCATTTTTTCAAATTTTTAATCTTGTGAGCGATTTGGCGCCTGGAATATGGACTGAAAATTGTTTGTGGATCAAGTCGTTTACCTTCATTTGAGTTAATTGAGACAAATGTACTAATCATTGTGGGCTTGGTTTGTCTTCCCTAGGCTGCAGGCACAATAAAACAACGTTTGGCTTGGGACAATTCTGGGCGGGAACCCCTTTTGGTGTTTTAAGCGTTACGTTAAACTTTAGCTATTGAAAAATAGCAGATCTACAAGCTCATAGCGTGCCACCGAGTGGCGCGCTATGAGGTCTGCTATTTTTGAAAAATCGTTAAAATGTGCCTCAAATCTTTCCGAAAATTGTCATGATTTAGAAAACATTTTTTTTAATTTCGACGTCAGGCCTGAATGGACATAGGCCTTATAATACAGTGGTTCTCAACCAGTGGTCCGGGGACCACCAGTGGTCCTTGGGGGGGTTCCAGGTGGTCCCCAGCTAAATGATGGAGAGTTGGTAACCAAATGGACGGGATCTGTATAGATCTTTAACTCGACTTGAGAGTGTAAAATTAAACCAAATGGACCCTTATTGTCTGCACAATTAGAGAATGTAGAAGTTATTTTGAGCAATGTTTGCCTGTCTCCTAAGACTCCTTAACCTGACTCCGCCAGATGGGGCAGCAGAGAGTACACTGGGTTCCCCCCTCCTGCTCCCATCTGGGAACTCTCAGGCAGACTTGATGCCCGGCCACAAAACGGCCTGGCCAATCAGCAGCAGCTAGAGGCGGGATAGCTGCTGCTGATTGGCCAGGCCGTTTTGAGAGTTGGCCAGGTCGTTTTGAGAGTTCCCAGATGGGAGCAGGAGGGGGGAACCCAGTGTACTCTCTGCTGCCCCATCTGGCGGAGTCAGGTTAAAGACTCCTATGGTACCACTTCAATACAGCATGGAATTGTTGACCAAATCTTATCCGACGATAACAACGTTTTGGGGTCTGAGAGGCTAAATGTCATCACTGTTCCGTGGCTCAAATGCTGAATAAATAATGGGCTTTGATCTGAAAAGTGTTGAAAACCACTGCCTTAGTGGAAGGTTATATTGTAATAGAGAAATGGCCAGCACTCCTAAGTCCTTCTGGTGTACATTTATTTCATTGTGCAGCACGGACAAACAGACAAAACACGGGCGCGTTTCGGCAGTCGAGTCTTCCTTGTAACAGTTTCATAGAGGGGACCTGGTGGGTGCGACACTAAAAACGGGCCGTCTGGAAAAGGGGCTTTGCTAGGCATCTTTACAAATCACTTCACAATATCATATAAGCCCACAACCCCATGTTATAGAGAGTATGCGCATGCTTAAAGTGAATGGCACATCGAGTGGTAAATCGAGTGGCAAAGCAACAGGCAAAGTGAGTTTAACATCGTTTAATGTTGTTTAATGCAATCAGATATGACTTTTCTGTGTGGATGTATGGGTTGTCAAGGCCAGAAAGTAGTTTTTTGCCACTCAGTAGGCGTTCCTGCATAACTTCCTGGTTTGATGATGATGTCACGCGCATACCCTCTATTATAGGAGCCAATTGCTGTGAGCCGTGCACCCGGAACCTCCTCTTCTCTTGCTGTCACCGGAGGCGGTCGTTGCAAGAAAGATGTATTGGCGCTGCTCCGCGGCGACATGGACATAAGGGCTACGCTTGCATGTGGTCCCTTTGTCTAAGACAAATTTCTTCCTCGGGAGACAAATAATAAAGAACCTTGACCCTTGAACCTTGAACTGCATTATTTAGACTGTGAGTGCTCGTTTGTCTCTTCTTCTATGGAAGGTTATATTGCCTGTTACAGTTTCTTGAGCTCTTGGTTTGTTCTTTGTCGTGGTTTAGTTGTCAAGTGTTTATCTTTCCTGCCTTTGGAATATTCTTTTCAGACAGTCATTATATTGTTTTTGTTTTGATACGTTATTGTTGTACAGTGTGCACTGTACACATGCTGCACGGGGGAGGTGAATAACAGTCTGAAAAGGGCATTCTTGGACTGTGTTTATCTTTTTGGAGCCTGAGCCATTGGCCAACCTTCACAGACCAAAAAAACAAAAAACAAACCGAGCAGCACATTTCATGGTAGCAGCTCAGATAGGCCTCACTCACACCTTCGCATCTAGCATACAACATTGTTGGATGCTAGATGTAAACAAAGGGTAAGTGTCATGGCCGCCCCAATGCATTTCCAATGGAAGTCACATGGTTTGACACAACATTTTTGTTGTACGGCTTTCGGCTGTGTTTCGACTGCCCCCTCCCCCTCATACAACAACAATGTTGTGTCAAACCATGTGACTTCTATTGGAAATGCATTGCGAGCTTGCATCAGTAAACAAGTCTCATGCATCAGCTATACAACATTCTGTTGTGACCGTGTGAGAGAAGCCTTATAGCCTGGCTAATAAACCAGACCGAATCAGCCGTTGGCAAACAAAAATTGCCTGCCGGCGGATTACAGTCTGGAGAGGCTCAATTGTACGCCCATTTCCTACACCAGAGAACCGGTGTGGCCAATCGGGGCACAGTATGCAATATGGGCGGGCTTTGGTACAGTGACGTTCAATGCTTGAGACCTTTGACTGACAGTAGCTCTGACCAATTGCGTCAAAGAGAAAATGTTCGAACCCGCCCCCCGGGAAACAAGATCCATACACACAGCATCTCCAGACTCAAATACCACACGACAGTGTGATTTGAGTCTGGCTTATTAGCCAGGCTAGAAGCCTTAGAGCGTCCGGTCTGCCATTTTGGAGGTCGGGTTCCATTCTCCTGACCGGATCATACCAAAGACTATAGAAATGGTATACCCTCACAAAAAACATGCAGTAATCCTGATCTCTATACTGCCTCCCCCTGGCCAGCGGGGGAGCCTGATGGAGGGGAAAGGAACTGGTTGGAATAACGTGTTCCTTCCACGCGCTACGTCGTCCAACCGGGGAAACTCCCCCCCCCCCCCCCCCCCCCCCGTCAGATGAAAAGAAACGGACGCTCATGCATTGAAGGAAGCATGAGGTCAGTCCGTTGCTTTCCCCAGGTTGGCGGACTGAGTGTAGAGCCCAGGATTACATCAGATATTTGACACTGCGGTGAAAGAAATAGGTTACAAAATTGTGGGCTAAACATTTAGCTCATAGAGTAGAAGTAGGTTTGGAAATTGGAAGGTAAAAAAAAGGACCTCAAATTTGCACTTAAGGCGAGACATGGTAGGTGAAATCATGATTTGTTTTTGCTATTTTGCTTCCTAAACATGTTTTCTTTCAAACTAAAGCAAAATAAACATTCAAAACACAGATTTAGAGGTTTATTTTAGTAGTTTATTTTAGCCTATGACTCGTTTTGCTGGGTGAAAATCCACCCTCTCAATTTTCATGATTGGTTGTTGGTACAAAGGAAGTGGCCATATTTGGACCAAACCACAGTCAGCTCGAGGTCCAGACCTTTCCAATGATATATGGCATTATATGTTGTTGCCAAGGTTTGGATGAGATATTTTGTCTCAAAATAGTGGCTTCAAATAAAACGTTTTGGAATTTTACAATACAATTCTTTAAAGGCCGTTTACTCAAAATGAGTTTTCCTCATACCTGGGACAAAGAATCTCCACTTCAGTTGCACTCACGTACACCAAACTTTCCAGTCTTATTCATAACTATATTCTGCAGATATTTACAGATGGGTTTGTTGATATATCATTCACAGCCTGATTTACATCACATTTTATACCTAAAAACGTGCAGAAAATTGGGTTTTTTATGCCTGTTGACACTATTTTCTGATTTGTGGAGTGATAATTAGAGATATCTAAAATCCCTTCTGTAATTTTCTTTGTCTCTAATATGTCAACAAAATGAAACAATCATTTTGAACCTGGCTTTATCCGATCTTCAGATTTATCGTCCCGAAATGTATGCAAATTATATCATGCCTAATTTGCATATTTAAACATATAATTTCAGAAAACTTGTAATACAAAAAATCTTAGTTTTAATATAAGTAATCAACTGGAGAAGTTTCATTGTGATAGCTATTAGTTAATTTTGTTTCCCTATTCACCTACCATGTCTCGCCTTAAGTACCCTTGAGTGTACTTAGTGTGTACGTTATGTACCACGTACGTACTGTATACGTGCGTGAGTGAGTGCGTGTGTGTGCCCGTCCACCACACACATCAATCAGTGTAGTTTATTGGGTGCAGCCCATACACCGAGATGTTAAGCAGACAGCTCTATACTCGCCCGTGTGTCACTTCATGTGCCAGAAGTAACCAATCTTCAAGCTCATAATGCAGGGTGGATGTGATGCACTGTGACACGGCCGGCCGGCCGCATGCAGCCCTGCAGTGTGCCAGAGCAAATTAATATAGATGCAGCATTTTCATGAGGAACAGGGAACACAAAATCACAACGGCAGGTGCACCAAAACCAAACATGAACTGTCCATTAATGCCTAGGTTTCCGTGACTGAATTAATTGCTTGAGTGTTGATGTTGATGTTGATGTGTTGATACAATATATATATATATATAAATGTTACTTTTCAAAATAAAGAAATGAAGAATAGCAAAAAATAATTCAGGAATCCAATGGCAAAATACACACGGCCAAAATAAGTTTTCATCTTGGATTTGAATTGAACCCTGACCTAATATCTCTATCTATAAACACCATGTTGATATGCAAGCTGTGAGACCGTTTGGTTAGAAATGTCCTTTGTTGGCTCTATACGTCACGTGCCAGCACGTGTGCGCACGCACGCACGCACGCATGTAACGCACACACAGAGTGTTACTTGACCAGCACTCCAATAGAACAAAACCACACGCTAAAGCAATGGCTAATAAATAAAGAGATTAACCTATGCCTTCAACCAGACGTTGGGTACAACATGTCCCCTCAGGCCAGAAGTCTGTATGGCTGACCGACGGACTTGCCAATCTCAACATTGGCCCCATTGTCAGACTGGACGAGATGTGTGAGACCACCAGGGCACACATTCTTGTCCACTACTACGGGCCCCGCCGGCGTCGCCACTTTGCGACAACCACATGCAGTTGCACATGATGCATAGTGTATCGGCACTAAGCAGTAGAGATGTGACGTTCGTGAACGAGTCGGATCATTTGAACGGCTCTTTGAAAGGAACGATGGGATCCGGTTCACAGTAGGGAGCCGTTCCTTTTTAGAGGAGGAGGGGAGGAGGGGGGCAGGGAGGTTTCAACCAGGGCCGTTCATGAGCAAGCTGGCGCCCTAAGCAGGATACACTGGGGGGGACACTGGGCAGGCACTGGGGAGTCACTAGGGAGGCCCTGGGGAGGTACTGGGGGGACACTGGGCAGACAGAGTTCCCCCCCCCCCCCCCCCCCCCGCACCCATCGGGAACATCATTCAAAAGAGCCAGTCTTTTGAACGACTCTCTGAAAGGAACGGATCCCAGAGATCCGGCTCCCTTCAAAGAGCCATAAATCCCATCTCTACTAAGCAGATGTCTTTAGCTCTGTTGTCGTTTATGTCGTTTTCCTTTTTGAAGATTAATTATTTTCTGCTTCAGCTTCACGGAATAATGCAGTTGAGGAATGACAATAAACCGATGGCAGAGAGAGAGAGAGAGAGAGAGAGAGAGAGAGAGAGAGACAGACACACATTGATCTCATCCCAAGAAACAGATGGCATGAGAGAGAGAGAGAGAGAGAGAGAGAGAGAGAGAGAGAGAGAGAGAGAGACACCGATCACATCCCAAGAAACAGATGGCATGAGAGAGAGAGAGAGAGAGAGAGAGAGAGAGAGAGAGAGAGAGAGACACACACACACCAATCACATCCCAAGAAACAGATGGCATGAGAGAGAGAGAGAGAGAGAGAGAGAGAGAGAGAGAGGGGGACACCGAACACATCCCAAGAAACAGATGGCATGAGAGAGAGAGAGAGAGAGAGAGAGAGAGAGGGGGACACCGAACACATCCCAAGAAACAGATGGCATGAGAGAGAGAGAGAGAGAGAGAGAGAGAGAGAGAGAGAGAGAGAGAGAGAGAGAGGGACACACCGAACACATCCCAAGAAACAGATGGCATGAGAGAGAGAGAGAGAGAGAGAGAGAGGGACACACCGATCACATCCCCCTGTGCAGCTGTTACGTCTCGCTCCCCATGGACTCCACATCTATGTGCTGTGAGTGTTCTGTGCCCGTCAGCGCCACCTGAGGGACGCAGAGCACTCCACAGCACAGGTGTTTCCCATGAAGCTCCAATCTCCACTCCTGTTCGGCGTCAGCAATCAGCTCCAGAGGCTACAAGAGCCATGCCTGCATGCCTGCTGCTCGGCGCCAGCTCTTCTCCAGTCGGTAAAGTTAGACAGCCAGACTTATAGGCCCTCAGTGTTTAGAGTTAGACAGTTAACCCATTTTGGGTGGGAACCCCTTTTGGTGTTAGCATTATGTTATGCTTTAGCTATTGAAAAATAGCAGATCTACAAGCTCATAGCGCGCCACTCGGTGGCGCGATATGAGCTTGTAGATCTGCTATTTTTGAAAAAACGAAGAACGACTGACATAGAAACATAGCTTTTTCAGAAAACTGTCAGGATGTAGAAGACATTTTTAGAATCTGATCTCAGGTCAAATTAAACGTCATTAAACGCCGTTACTGTGCCTTGTTCTTTCCTCTGTGGACCTGCCATTGACTCACCTTCTCTTCTCCTCTCCAGTGTTTCCAGGACCCGAGCTCTGTGAATAAAGATTTGTGAATAAAGATCCGCCCGGGTGGGCTTTACTCTGCTTTGCCTCTCCTTGTTGTGCATTTGGGTCACACCACACCGAGTCATAACCTGTAAATGGTAAATGGTGCATTTATATAGCGCCTTTATCCAAGGCGCTTTACATAGATTGTGCATCAATTCACCCATTCACACACACATTCATACACCGATGGCGGCGGAAACCATGCAAGGCACCAACCAGCACATCAGGAGCAATTAGGGGTTCAGAGTCTTGCTCAAGTACACTTTGACACTAACTCTGGGGGGAGCAAGTCATTAACCCATCAATTAAGACCGATTCTACAAATGTCTTCTAAAGCAGTGGTTCCCAAACTTTTTCATGTCAAGGACCCCCAAAATGACACTAATTAACCCACGGACCCCCATTTGACAAGATATGCAACCCGTTTAATTTCAAGGACCAACCCCTAGTTTGACCCCCATTTAACGGCATTTCTATCTCTGGGACCCCAATTTATATTGTAAAATCAATGTTAATTTAACTCTGAGTGTAGAAATTTACCCAAATAACGGGTCCATTTGGTTCCATTTGTACACTCTCAGAGTTACAGACCCATAAGGGTCCATTTGGTTCCAAACTATCATTTAGCTGGGGACCCCATGGAACTCCCTCAGGGTAATAATATATATTCAAAGATTTGCACCATATTTCACAATTTTTAAAAGCGTGCCGCACTACGAGCTTGTAGATCTGTTATTTTTCAACAGCTAAAGTATAACATAATGCTTAAAACACCAAAAGGGGTTCCCCCCCTGAATGGGTTAAAGGCAAACATCTTTGCAACAAATAACCAATCGCATCATGAGCTAATGTACAATAATCAAATTATTGTTATCAGACTAATTTACCAAAACAAATTTAAAACACTAGAGCGGTGCCCGGCTGTAGAGCACTGAGTCGGTAACGATGGAAGTTGGAGATCCATGCTCCACCCGGCTATGCAATACCCGTTGTACCCGTGTCAGAGTACCCGTTCCACCCATCTGTCTGTGTCCCTTTTATGCCCATATATGGAGATTTCTGGATGTGTCTCTCTGTGTTCCTTTATTCCTATCTATGGAGTTCTGTCTCAGGCATGCCCAAATATGGAGTGTGGTGATGTCAGAACAGGCCAGCTCCATACTGTATGGACCCTGGGCAGGGCCCCTTGTCCATAGCCCGGGCCTTTTGTGGTGGTTCTGGACAACTGTGGGTCCGGCCGACTCGACACCGGGCACTGCACTCCCTGTGGGGGTGTGGAACACGTGCAGCAAATTTGAAGTTGGCGGGGCGAACGGTTCTCGAGTTACGTGGATTATACAGACATACATACACACAGAGACTTGGTGCATATGACTGTGATAAGTTTGACGATAGCAAATGGCGGCGGCATTGTAGTTTAATGTGAGTTGTTAACTTCTTTGAACTCGGGCATACTTTCCCGAGGTGGCAATCTCAAAGGTTCCTATTCTCTGCCAAGCGTGAATGTCACGATACATACATTAAATGCTCTCGAAAAATAGCCTTTTCATATAATCTTTAAAGTTTATTAGCTGTTTGTTTTGTTCTCTTTAAGGGCCCCGATGGAATCATAAAAAGATTCCACCCTGACTTTGTGCCCCTGACTTTAGAGACATGTGTGCGTGCGTGCGTACGTGCGTGCGTGCGTGCGTGCGTGCGTGCGTGCGTGCGTGCGTGCGTGCCCTCAGGCTGCATTATGCAGGACCTTTCACTACCTGTCAGCGAGTCAAAAGAAAGCATGCGCGCATGCACACACACACACACACACACACACACACACACACACACACACACACACACACACACACCTGTGTTACAGTAGTTACAGGTGTGAATGGAAAATCTACGTTTCTCAAAACATACGTTGTTTGTCAAGTTCATACTAGCCTCATGTGTCCATACCGGCTCCCTGGTTGGATTCACATGCTGTACTGCATCCACTCCCACATTGACACGCACACATGATGCGAAGCCTGCAGAGCTAGTTCAGGCAGGCAACTTGTGAGCGCGCCTAAACCTGATCATGTGACTAGTCTCATGCACTATACCTGATCATGTGACTAGTCTCATGCACTATACCTGATCATGTGACTAGTCTCATGCACTATACCTGATCATGTGACTAGTCTCATGCACTATACCTGATCATGTGACTAGTCTCATGCACTATACCTGATCATGTGACTAGTCTCATGCACTAATGGAATCAAATGGACCCGCTAGGGTCCATTTGGTTTCATTTGTACACTCTCTGAGTTATAGACCCATAAGGGTCCATTTGGTTACAAATAATCATTTAGCTGGGTCCCCCCTGGAACTCCCTCAAGTACCCCTGGGGGTCCCCGGACCCCACTTTGGGAACCACTGCACTACCTGATCAGAGCGGCTATTTAAACCTATCTGCCTACCTGCTCATTCCTGGCTTCTCTCCCGCTGTGTGGTCGTGCACCGCTGCTGCTGCTTGCTGCTATAACCTGCTGCTCATGGAGTGTTTGAAAATCCCACCGCCTCCCCAGCATCCACCTGTCCTGTATACAGGCTGTTTCTAGATCCCCCTGCATGGGGGTCTTATTCATTCCCTGTAATTCTACGAACTAGAATGTTATAATGTTACAGGGAATGAATAGGAACAGAGCCCTGACGACAATCCATGCTTCATATATCTATGCTCAATTATGCTCAATAAATATATATTCTGAATTCACAGTTGTCTGACTGAAATATGTTTGTGGCATGTTGTAGAGAGAGTGGGAGATATGGCCTCGCATACAAGACAGCATCCAGGCTGTTAATTTGAATCTTTACATTAAACCATATTACGCATCTTCTTTAACTATATTTAACTATGGGTTTTTCTTCCTCTGTTCATAAAAGAGAGAGACGTGTGTGTGTGTGTGTGCACCGTCTATGAACTTTCAGGACGTGCGTGCGTGCGTGCGTGCGTGCATGCGTGCGTGCGTGCGTGCGTGCATCAAAGGGGGCTTCAGCCCCTGCCCTTTAAACAAGTTCCCTCTCCAGACCACCTCATGCACCTCAACGCCCCTCCTCTCCTTTCCATGCTATACCGGAACTTGAACGCAGCATTTTGCATTGAACTAATTGGTTTTCGAAAACCCATGCTGTGTGTGTGTGTGTGCGTGCGTGCGTGCGTGCGTGCGTGCGTGCGTGCGTGCGTGCGTGCGTGCGTGCGTGCGTGCGTGCGTGCGTGTGTTGCAGGCGCGTGACCATGTGTATGTGTGGCGCGGTGTCATCCTTAATGGATGTCGGGTCGGGAGCATATGGCTTGCTTTTGTTGTCCCGACCGGTACATTCCTCCTTTGTGAATGATTGGGGCTGTTTGTTTAGTTGGGAGGCATTAGTCTCTGACAGGAGACAGATAGCCTACGACGAGGAGGGCCTGCAGGGTCTATAGGCTCACGCCGACGCCCTTTATTGACTACATGCTACTATAGGACAATAACACGAGCCACCTGTGGCCCCGATCTGGAGCTGAGATTGCAGAGATTCTGCGGCGGGCGGGTGGGCGGGCGCAGAAACCGTATATACACGTGTGTGATAAAGTTATTTGTGTTTGTACGGATGTCTGGTTGTGTGTGTGTGTGTGTGTGTGTGTGTGTGTGTGTGTGTGTGTGTGTGTGTGTGTGTGTGCGCGCGCGCGCACGCGTGTCTTCATACACCCTTGGGCCATATGTTAACCAAATGTTCTTGAGACCAGCATGCCGTGACACTATCCACACACGCACGCACGCAGGCTGCCGCCAGAACATGCCGTTTTGTAGCCTATGTGTCACGCAGAAACCAGCTATCTCCATTGTTCAACTTTTTCAAGTATCTGACAATAAGAAGTCACCATACCAACTTTGATGAGGAAGTGTTGGTTTGTTTTCAGTTTTTTTAATTTCCTATAATATTTTCGACTGGTTTCTGCCCAACAAGAGAGATATTATGCACATCCTTACTGTACAGTAGTAAAGAGTAATAGCAAATTAGATAATTGGACGATTTTGCTATAGACTATAGGTCTGGCATATTAGGAATATTACGCTGACTGACATCTAAAGAAAACTCTGGAGATAATCTCCATACAATTTGTAAATGTATTTGAAGTAGAATTCTTCTCTCTCGGCCTGGGCCGTGGATCAGCGGTCCAGGCACCTTGGCTGGTAATCCAGTCTGGCAGTGTGCCACGGGTTCGACTCCCGATCCCGACGGCCTTTACTGCATGTCATCCCCCCATCTCTCTCCCCATTTCCTGTCAGCCTACTGTCTGTTCCTCCATAAAAAATATAAAATAAAGGCGAAAGCCACAAAAAAAACATTTAAAAAGAAAAAAAACATAATTCTTCTCTCTCTCTAGGTCGTCCTCCATCGTCGCTTCCAGTCATCCTGGTTCTCCATACATCCGGCCAGATCGTTAGTGCTTTGCGCTGCTGCATCTTTCTTGAGTACGTATACAGTATGTTAGTATATGGTATGGGACGTCCTCGTGATGTCTTTGGCAGTGTCCTGCAAGTCTCATTCTCCTGGCTGCTATTTTGTCGCTCACCCTGAATATTCCAGCATACAGATTCTCGTTGGAAACATGTGTATCTCTTGCTGATGTTGAGCACTACATGTAACATTCTGGTGTAGCACCCAGAGCCTTCTGCAGAGTTGGCTTCAGGGTCCAGCATTCACTGCCATATAGGTGAAGTAAATGAACTAAACAGAGAGAACTGCTTTTCCTCTCCTCCATAGAGCTCATAAACAGACGTAAAGACTTGACTTAAATACTCAGGCAAAAATATGGAGAATTAAGTAAACAGCAGACAGCATTCACTGCCATAGAGGAGAATAGATTCTACCGTCGCGTAGAAGAAGCTGAGTTTGATTTGTCGAGGGAGGTTGGAGTTCCATACACTGGCCATGCAATTCAGGGCCCACCATGCAAGTGCCTTCCTCACTTTTAGGTCTTGCTCTGTTGAGTTGACCCATGAGCCCAGGTACTTGAAGTCCTTGACTTCCTTCAAAGCATCCGCCTCCTGTTGTTGTGAGAGGTGGATGTTTTCTTGGCATTCAGCAACCGGAGGCCAACCTTGGCACACTCTGACTCCACTCTGCTCAAGAGCTCCTGTGCTTGCTCCATGTGGTTGGAGAGCAGGCTGATGTCATCTGCGTATAAGTCTAGGTCTGTCAGGACTACTGCAGGGTGTCTTCTTGACCTCCGTAAGAGTGAGGCCAAGATCCTGCTCTCGTCCACTGATGGCCTTCCTGAGCGCGTAGTCCAGAACTATGACCAAGAGGAAGGGTGGCTAGGGTGTCACCTTGCATTACACCATGTCAGTTTCAGGAAGATTCTGTTCTCAGAATCAGAGGAGTCTTAATAGTGTTGGCGTCATGTCTTTTGGGCTGTTTGGAGTTGGCGTTATAATGTAGGTGCATCATTTGGGGCATTCACACTTACATGCTGTGGTGGAAAAAGTACTCAATTGTTTTACTTAAGTAAAAGTACCAATACTGCAATTTAGAAGTACTTTGTTACAAGTAAAAGTACAGAATTGAAAATGTACTTGAGTAAAAGTACAAAAGTATTGGCATTGAAATGTACTTAAAGTACTACAAGTAAAAGTACTCATATTGAAGTTCAAAATGTGTACAAAATCTATTGAAAATAGCCGATCTACAAGCTCACAATGCGTCGCAACGCAATGGACGAAATGTATAGGGTTGAAGTGGTTAAAGGGGAAAACCACCCATTTTCAACATTTTACTATGTCATCAATATACCTTAGAGCTGTTGTGTGGAAATAATAAAAAAAGTCCCCCCGTTTTGTGTTTCCTAGAACTGTAATTATGAAAAAAATCATTAACATGGTGAAACACATCTTGATGATGTCATCAAGATGTGTTTCACCATGTTAATGATTATTTTCAGACCTCTAGTTCTAGGAAACACAGAATGGGGGAACTTTTTTATTATTTCCACACAACAGCTCTAAGGTACAATAATGACATAGTAAAATGTTGAAAATGAGTGGAATGCCCCTTTAATGTATGTTTTCAAATCAAAATTAAAATCGCCAAAGTAACTAGTAACTAAAGTTTTCAAATAATTGTAGTGGAGTAAAAGTACAAATTTTGGCTCTGAGATGTAGTGGAGTAGAAGTAAAAGTACTGGAAATTAGAAATATTCAAGTGAAGTACAAATTCCTCAAACTTGTACTTAAGTACAGTACTTAAGTAAAAGTACTTAGTTACTTTCCACGACTGCTTACATGTATTGTCCCCGACTCTAGTGTTTTCGCAAATTAATCCATCTACAGTACATGTGACGTGTCACGTGTTGTAGATAGATACGCGTTTTAATGTATGCATGATGCAACCATTCATTTATTAAAAAACTTCCAACGTGGCATCCTTAGTTTGGCAATGCCATTATAGGCCAACATTTTCAAACATATTCTCTTTTCACCCCCAAACAAAGAGCCAAAAAGAATGTTGATCTACAAGCACTCAACGCATCGCTTGGCGGCGTGTTGAGAGCTTGTAGATCCACTATTTTCGCTATTTTAGAAGAAATAGCAGATCTACAAGCTCACATTGTGTTGCAATGTGATATAGTGTGAGCTTGAGAAAACAACTTTTCGTACTTTGTCAAAGGACTTAAAATCACACCTGTGTGAATAAAGAGATGAATGGTTTCTGCCGATATGCTACAGTACATGTAGCACTTTTAAAAACAACATGCACTGGTCCAGTATTATTTACAACCATGAATCAAAATTCACGGCAACGACATGCATAAAACACATAAATCACAGTATTTTCACAGTCACAGTAATTATAAAATAAGAAACTAAGCTAAAGTTAAGTCAAATTGAGAAGATACACAAGGAACTGAATAATGCATAATTGAGTAATGCAATGCATATTATTGCGTCTGTGCGTGCGTGCATGCGCTTGTGTATGCGTGCGTGAGTGTGTGGTGTGCACGTGTGTGTGCGACTCGGTCTGCGCTTGATTGGACACGTGGAAGCTCACACATGAATACCTTTGTTGCATGTGCGTGCAGCCAGCTGTGAGGGCCGTGCACAGCTGCGGGGGCCGTGTACAGAGCTGCGGGGGCCGTGCACCTCCAATGTGCGCGGCACATGTAGCCTACATACACACCATGGTTGTCAAAGTGGGGTCCGGGGACCCCCGGGGGTCCAGCAAAATCAGAAGGTCACATAGCATCAAAGTCAGTTTAACCACTTTATCCCTGCATGTATGTAATAATACAGTGCATTTGGCTACTATAAGGAAAAAGAAACCAAGGCAATCTTCTGGTGGAATAAAAACGTTAAAAAGCCTGTATTGAAGTGGCTAGTTCATATAGGTTAAAAACGGGGCTAACCCTTCTTCAGGGTATGAAGAAGGCCTTGCCCATTCGGGGACTCCGACCTCCCGTTAGTCCGACCTAAATGGCCGGTTAAGACTGAGGTTACGGTTAGCGACCTACGTGGCCGGTTAAGACTGAGGCGTGGCCGGTTAAGACCAGGTTAGGGTTAGTGACCTACGTCAGGGGTTCTCAACGTTTTTGGCTGCATGGGGACCCCCGGAAATGCTTTGGCCATGTCTCGCGACCCCCGCCTTTTTTCCGATTATTTTCAATAATCATGTTATAATCAAGTTTATTTGTTTTGTTCTAGACCTTTTCTTTATACCACTAGACTAGCCTATAGAGCGTCGCAGTCCCGCCCCCTACCATGGACCAGGAAATGATTCTCCGTTCATTTTCCTCATAGACATTTCAGAAAGTATTTATTTAAAGACGTTTACGCCGCGGACAAAGCCAACTCGAGTCGTGACAAATCATGACAACAAACACAATTTTTGGGGCCGAACAAATAATTAGAAAGAAGAAAAAAACACCTGTGTGAAGTGATTGAATGAATGAATGAATGAATGGATGCATGAATGAATGAATGAATGAATGAATGAATGAATGAATGAATGAATTAATGAATGAATGAATGAATAATGGATGAATGAATCATGCAGCAACAAAGACAAAGCGCTTGAAACGTTGAATCCTTGATCAGAGACAGACCGAAAGCTGCTTTCTATACTTAGACTGAGTGGGCTGTGTACAGGCTCAGCCCAAAACCTCCATCTACCCTGTAATGCTGCTGGGACATAATCACTGTATTTACCACTAATGGGGAGAGAGAGAGAGAGAGAGAGAGAGAGAGAGAGAGAGAGAGAGAGAGAGAGAGAGAGAGAGAGAGAGAGAGAGAGAGAGAGAGAGAGAGAGAGAGAGAGAGAGAGAGAGAGAGAGAGAGAGAGAGAGAGAGAGAGAGAGTGGGAGAGAGAGAGGGGGGGGAGGAGAGGAGAAAGGGAGGGAGAGAGAGAGAGAGAGAGAGAGGGAGGGAGAGGGAGTGAAAATGTAATGCAGCTAGCAGCTTGTGCAGTGCTTAGAGTATGGTGCAAGGGGGCAGGCAGGCTTTCCAACGTTGAAGCTCTAGGTCCTAGTGGTAGGACGAGGGACTACAGGCGGACCCGTGGATTCATGACCGGGAAACCCCGTGCAGCTGGGCTTTAACGTTGAGCGCTCGGTTGCCCTACGTCACTCAGGACCTCAAAGTTGAGGTCCTGGGAGGGACTTCCGGCAGTCTTCCGGGTGCTTCAAAACGCCACTGAGCAACTTCCACTGACATGAATAGCTGGGGGGGCGGAGCTTCGCGCTAGTTCAGTCTCTATTATATATATACTCTATGGTATGGTGCAGTGCCCCTTTAAGTGTTACGACAGTACTGAATGATTTACGGCCGTTTCTACAACAACGGCCGTTCTCACTTACGTCGGTAGGAGAATAGGCGGTATGGTCAGATTAGTTTAATCCTGCCTGTGAAAAACAGACAGAGAGAGAGAGAGACATCACTGACTGAACTACTCGTCTCAAAAAGTACTCTATTCTGAGTTAGAGGTGGACAATAATAAGAGGAACATAGGCCGCTGCTCTGCTCTGCCTGTCTGTGTGTGTGTGTGTGTGTGTGTGTCTGGCTGTGGAGAGAGAGAACTGTCACATCCATGCGTGTGGCCATTGGATTCACACACACAGTATGTAGAATGGGGTACATTTCAAACGAAAGCACAGCCTGGTCAATAAAAGGACGAAACCATGAAAACTAAGACACTGAGACTTGTTTACATCAGCAGGGTCCTCCCGTTTTCAATTCATCTAAACGTTTAAAGAAAAGACGTTCAACTGACTGCAGGAGAACTGATCACAGGTGAAGCTGATCCTACATGTAATCACTGGGACAACTGGTATTTCCATTCCATTTTGTTTCTTCTCTCTCCATATGGATTGAGGACATTTACAAAGGAAACCTTTTTGATTTTCCAATCAGACAATTATTTTTTTCTTCACCTAGTGTTGGTTCAAATTATCTCAGCAACTCTGAACTGACTTTTTTTTGTTTTATTTTATATTTCAAATGACTATTTTTTAGGTTGAACTTCATATATACTTTTTTGGTGGGGGGGTTAAAATATTTTTTTTTAATGAATTGAACATGGTGGACCCTCTTGTAAACAAGTGTAATGCTTAATTGGGTCGTCCACTCACAGTTAACAGCCTTTGTATTGAGTTTGTGCTTGAAATGTACTGTAATTCTGCAAACTGTTAATACATATTTCAATCAATCTGAATGTTCACAATTGGTCAATTTAAAGCTAGCGTTCTGTTGGTTTATGCTGGGAAAAGAAAATATACTCTGTTCATAGGGACAAATAATATATAATAATATATTGATTAAATAATAATCAAATAAGCTGGATAAAGTAGTAAACTGATACTTGAACATGAAGACAAAAATAAATTCTACTAATTTGGTACAGCTACATGGTCTTCCGAAATGATTTTGTCATGAGCCCGGAGAGTGTCGGAGTCCCTAAATCTGTAATGTGGGGATTTAGCGTAAGAGGGCGTTTTCCCCCGCCCCGGCCAAATTGCTACCTTGGGACACATGCTTACAGTTATGCATAGGTGTGGTTTTGGGCGTCGTTACACCGCCACTTAAACCGAGCCTTTTAAAGAGCAGGGCTGCAGGGCCCTGCGCTATGCCAAATCCCCAAAACGAAACTCTCGACAACAACATGGACGTGGGACGTGCGCAGCGCTTCTCCGAGAACGAGGTGAAGGTGCTGGTGCACGAGGTGAAAGCCAGACAGGCGAGGATTTACGGGACGGCCTCGCGGCCCACGCGGAGGGAAGACGCCAAGCAGGCCTGGGTGGAGGTGGCGATGGCCGTGTCCTCGTTCTCGGGGATCCACAGGACGGTGGATCAGGTCAAGAAGAAGTTCGATTCGACGAAGAGATCTGGGAGAAGAAAGGTAGGTTTATAATGCCTGGATTAACCCATTCTGGGCGGGAACCCCTTTGGTATTTAAGCATTGTGTTATACTTTAGCTATTGAAAAATAGCAGATCTACAAGCTCATGAGCTCACAAGCTTGTAGATCTTCTATTTTTGAAAAATCGTGAAATTGTGGCGCAAATGTTTGAATATATATTCTTTCAGAGTGAACGTTTTTAACTCAAGTCCTTGCTTCTGGGGGGTCCCTGGAACAACATATTTTCAGATGGGGGTCGGTGGCCAATTACATATATTTTTGGGGGTCCTTGACATGACAAAATGGGTTAGAGTTATCAGTCGCCACGACTGATTTCAGTCATTTGGATTTCCATAGAAGTCAAGCGTGTCTTCACACCGAAAAAAGCAGATCAACGCGCTGCGACGCGTTGGAGGGTACAGTACAGTACAGTCAGTACTTAAGTAAATGTACTTAGTTACTTTCTACCACTGATGTGTCATTTGGAAAATAATGGAAATGGGCTAAAGCCTTAAAGGGACACTTCACCCTTTTTTGAAAAACATATGTTAATGTTAATGACGTTTAGAAGATTTAAGGTGGTTGCACACTGGACGTGTTTTTCGGAAAACCAATGGAGAAACGCCGCTAAAAATCCGAAAAACTTGCTGTGCTGTAAAACAAGCGTCCCATCAGCGCCCACGAAAAAAACCTGAGGCTCTGCGTAATAGGTAGTCCCGTCTCTGATGTCATGGATACTGGGGGTCACTTCCTTCCTGGACTACAATTCCCATAATGCTTTGGTGCACTGCTCCTCCTTGTGGATAGGGGGAGGGCTCTCTTACTGAGACAACATGTAGTCATTGCAAAAAGGGTTTAAATTTTCCCTTTAATTGGTCATGGCGATTATGGCAATTTCAATGAAATATTTCTTTGATCACTTCCCAAGGCCGAGGCTAACAGGAAGGAACAGCTGGCCATGGGAGGATCAGGACAGGCTATGGTGCAGGTGCTCACCCCAGCAGAGGACCTCGCTGCCTCCACGCTCTTCCCAGAGAGCATCTACTATGACATCGTGGAGGTGCAGGTTGGCGGGGCCCAAGGAGGTAATAAAAACAATTTTGCCAATTTGTACCTGGTTTTGTTTAGGTCTATTTCTTGGGAGTAAGGCCATGCTTGATTGATTGCTTGATTAACAGTATGCAGAATAGGTGGGCAGTGGTGGCTCAGGGGTAGAGTGGCTGGATGGTAACCGCAGGGTTGCCAGTTAGATCCCGGGCTCCCCCAGAGTTAGTGTCGAAGTGTCCTTGAGCAAGACACTGAACCCCTAATTGCTCCCGATGTGCAGGTTGGTGCCTTGCATGGTTTCCTCTGTCATCGGTGTATGAATGTGTGTGTGAATGGGTGACTGTAATGCACAATCTATGTAAAGCGCCTTGCTATATAAATCCACCATTTACCATTTTATAGGACTTGCGTTCTACATTATGCACACAACATTGGACATTGCTACGGTATGTGCAATCTCTGTCATTTCTCATAATACAGCAATCAAAGATAATTACAAATGCTGTCATGATATGGGCCACATACTGTCTTTCACCGTATTCACTTTAGAATATAATTTATTTTGCATCACCACTAGGGCATTAAGCTAATAGTAAATAAATCCACTAGTCAACCTTGCTGGCACTAGTTGATAAGTTATTTTTTCCCCGATTTTGTAGGCCTCAAGATCAGGTAGATTATAGTTATAGTCACCAATGTACACAGTTTTTAAATGTACAAATATTTATTAAAAACAAAAAAAAAAGTGTATTTATTTTATTTATTTTTAACGGTGGTTAAACGACTAGTCGACTAGTAAACTAGGCAACTAGTCAACTAGTAAAATTGACTAGAAGTGAATGCCCTAATCACCACTGGTATAGGTCTCCAGTTGTCCTTACTCAACACCTTTCATTTCAGAACAGTGTGTGGAGTCCAGACTGCAGGTGAAGATGAATTCTCCAGACGACTCAGCCAGGGACGTTTCTATGAAACAGGACATGCCTTTAGACATTTCTATTAAACAGGAGGAACCTGAAGATCACCCCACACACCTCAGTAAGTTTCATGTGCTCTCTATCTTTTTTTTCATACTTTGTTTCCGCTACTAGGCCAGACCTCGGGCATTTACATGAAAGGTAACTTGGAAATTAGAAAATAAAACGTACTTTCTAATTTTACCTTGTGCGTGGACTAAAACGGCATTGCTTTTATTTTCAAGCTTGTTTATTCACATACACGGATTCTGTTTCCTGCCGTGAATTGTGTGTGATCGAAAACCTATGAGAGGAGTGTTCGTTACTAAATTTAGAAACCAGCGCTTCTTTCACCTGACAAATATCACTATGTGATCTTGTTTTATTTAATTATTTTGTCTTTTTTTGTGATTTCTTCTCTTTTACGAAAAAATATAATACAAAAGCTCATGGGCATCTTCTCCATCCTGGAAGAGGAGGATTGCATGTTCCCGACGGGTTCGGAGGACACCTCCTTCAAGAACAAACTCTACGACCGACACCTGGGGAAAAACAAGGATTTTTTACACACACAGATGGACCACTTGACCAACAGACCCCCATAGATCATACATGGGCAACTGGCGGCCCGGGGGCCACATGCGGCCCCCACTATCACTTAATGCGGCCCGCAGGTTAGTATCCGAACATTGATATATTATTATTGATTTCAGCTTATTGCAAAAAATGTTATTGTCTTTTTTATGTCCAATGTATTTGTATTTAGTTCATTAGAGTTAACATAACTATAACTAAATGCATTTGAAATTAAATAAAAAAATTACTTTTCAGGATTCCAATTTAAAAATAGCAAAGAAAAAATTTCAGAATTCCAATTCAAATCTAGCAAAAAAATAGCTGATCTACAAGCTCAAAACGTGTTGCAGTGTGACGCGTTTTGAGCTTGTAGATCGGCTATTTTTTGCTATGATGGTAATATGCAATGTGGATCTGGAGCGAGTATGGAAATATGGTGGCACAGTGCCACAGTCGGTAGTGCTGTCACCTCACAGCTAGAAGGTCCTGGGTTCGATTCCCGCTGTGGGTGCTGGGGGCGTGTTCCCTTCTCTGCGTCATCAGTGCCCATACCCGAGGCGGGGTTGGCGAAAGGGCCTTTCTGTGTGGAGTTTGCATGTTCTCCCCGTGTCCCCCTAGGGTAGGTACCCTCACAAAAACATGCAGTAATCCTGGTCTCTAAACGACCTCCCCCCTGGTCAGCTGGGGCGCCAGATGGAGGGGAAAGGAACTGGTCGGAATAACGTGTTCCTTCCACGCACTACGTCCGGCCGGGGAAACTCTCCCCTGTCAGGTGAAAAGAAGCAGCTTGGACTCCTCATGCATAGAAGGAAGCATGCTGCTCCCCCCCCCCCCCCCCCCCCAGGTTAGCAGAGGAAGTGTAGCGCCCAGGATTACATTAGATAATTGACACTGGGTGAAAATCGTGGGATAGAAATGTAAGAAAATATGGTAGCCCTCTCCATTGACCAAAGTTATCCCTGCCATAGATCTTCCTGCCGAAGAGGAGGAGACTGACTGGGACGGAACGGGGGCAGAGCGAGGCCAGCAGCATCCGTCAGCAGGAGGGACGTCGGCCGCGGCTCTAGCAGCAGAACGTGAAGGCAGCCAGAGACCCAAGGTTAATAACTATAAAACTAACGAGAAATAAAACAAAATATATTTTTTAATAATTTTTAATGAACTAAATAAAAACTAGACATGGAAAAGAAAAACAATAACCAACTGAAACTGTATCGTGTGTTTTCAAAACTTAACTGTAACTAACTGAAATGTATTTATAAACTTAAAGGAGAATTCCATGCTAGAAGGCTTTCTTACCTTTATTTGTAGTTGTTACGTCCCCACCAAAGAGGTCCAGGTGTTATTTTGTGCAAAAGTGCGTTATTGGCTACTTCCCCTAATATAAGCCCTCAATGAGGGGTTGGTTTTTTGTGCTAATTCGCTTATTTCCATCGAAATAAGTAGTAAAGTGTGCCGCTTGGGATACTATTTACATTGATTTTTGAGCGATGGAAATAAGCGAATTGACACCCCAATGCCCCATTCAATTAAATTCATTGAGGGCTTATGGTAGGGGAAATAGCCAATAATGCGCTTTTGCACAAAATAACACCTGGACCTCTTTGGTGGGGACGTAACAACTACAAATAAAGGTAAGAAAGCCTTCTAGCATGGAATTCTCCTTTATTCTGTAATTGAATATTCTTTTTTTTTTGGGTAATGCTGTCTTTTCTTGAGTTTTTATTACACAATATTTACTCTGGTCCTTCAATCCTGCACCAGATTTATTTGTCAGGTTGCAGGATTGAAAAAGGCAGACAAAACTAAAAGTAATACTAAATATAAACTAGCAGACCCGCTCTGAAAACAAACAAAAACTAACTGAATAAAAAAATATAAAAAAAATAAAAGTCAAAACTAACTAAAACTGGGCCTAGCGGTCCAGGCAGCTTGGCTGGTAATCCAGCATGGGTTCGAGTCCCGATCCCGACGAACTTTACTGTGTGTCTCCTCCCCCCCCATCTCTCCCCGTTTCCTGTCAAGCTGCTGTACATCTATCAATAAAAGCAAAAAAAAGGTCCCCAAAAATATACCCATTTTGGGCGGGAACCCCTTTTGGTGTTTTAAACATTATGTTGTAATTTAGCTATTGAAAAATAGCAGATCGACAAGCTCATAGCGCGCCACCGAGTGGCGCGCTACGAGCTTGTCGATTTAGAAGATTTTTTTTACATTTTGAGGTCAGGCCTAAATGGGTTAAAAAAAAAACTAAACTATAATGGAAAAAAAAATCCCAAACTATTATAACCTTGCAGAGACCCCGCCCACTCGAGGAGGAGGAGGATCCCGGAGAAGGGACCTCGGCCCGCCACCGCCGCCGACTCGGGAACAACAACGCGCTCCGACCCGAGGAGGAGGACCGCCCGCTGCCGCCGACGGGGTTCCGCCTGCTAGAGCGGGAGCTGGGCGGCCTCCGCCGGGGTCTCCACGGCGTCAACCTGGCCATGCGGAGAGGCCTGGCCGCCATGGCCCGCCACGAGAGACTCCTGGGGCGAGGCGTGGCGGCGCTCGAGAGAAGCGCCGCCGCGCTCGAGAGCCTGGCCAGCCTGCAGAGACCTCTGGCTCCTCCTCTGACTCCGACGACGGCTGCTCCGACGTCACCGGACCCGGAGCCATAGGGTGCGTTCGGAAATGCGCCCTGAACGCACTGGTGTGCTCTTTTGTCGTTCGTTTATTCAGTGCACTCGGTGCGTTGTCGTTCGAAAATCCAGTGCGCCGCGCACCGGGTGTGCCGAGTGCCCGCACTGAGCGACCCTACACTGAAGCTGGGGTTGTCCGGTGTGATTGCGTCACAGCTGTGGTCGTTCGTAAATAAATAAGGCACACTGAACGCACTCTGTGAACCGCCCACCACACTCAACAAACTGACCACATTCCCGGTGCGCATTTCCGAACGCAGCCTTTGAGTAAGACGGAGTTACGACATTGAGGGGCAGTTTGAAGTCTCTGTGATGTTTATGTTGTACTATTATTACAAAACGATCTAGAATAAAGGGATTTAAGATCATTGAAGCTGGGCTGTTGCCTGAGTTCCAGTGCATTCTGTCAACTTCCGGTCCAGGACATAGTCACTGTTCGCTATGCTCTTCGGCAATAGAAGTCTATGTAGAAGAGCCGCCATTGGACTGAAGCCCCATGAAGTGAATGGAGTTGTCGTTAACTCTGTCTTACTCTATGGCTCTGCCCAGACCAAGCCCTGGCCACCGAGAGGAAACACTGAAGCGGAATGGACATGGTGGTGCACGATGTAATCGGTAGCATATCGTCCATAAAAATGCCATATCTGTATCGGATCGGTCTCAATACCGATATTGATGACACAATAGTAATGTGACGTTCTACATTTTACATTTAATTTGTGTACTCATCTCATTAAGTAGTCATTCAGTAGTGAAAACTGGCTAAAAAAGAGTATTTATTGATTGATTGATTGAATACTTCATTAACAGGTTTTGGGCCAAGACCCTAGGGCCTATACTAGGCTTGTTTCCATTGTGGTCCTCTGTATAATATCGGAATCGGTCAGAATCGGTATCGGCAGATATGACCCTGCAAATAATCGGGGATCGGTCATAATTTCATAATCGTGCACCCCTAGCCGAAAGCATGCTGCTGAAAATGGCAGATCTGCTATTTTCGGTCATTAGTTATTTTAAGATGAAAAGAATAGAATACAAGTTTTAGAAGCATCTTCCAGAAACATGAACGGTCTCAGAAATGTCATGATTTCTTCAGCTGGTCGGCCTAAAAAAATCATTACATTTTCAGTCTTGAGATTTTATTGTTGGTTTATTCCACCGTGAACAGGCTGCGCCGTCTCGTTCTCACCTCCCGAAAACACCACCTCTCCTCGCCGATCCCTCTCGTGGACAGCCGTCGCTTATTTTACAGCGCCGGCTACTACTAGTAGGGCGGGGTTATGCTTTATTAAATTTTTTTAAAGTTTCTCTTCATCACACTTTTAATTTGTTTTTTGAAAATGACATGTATTTTATTTCCCCCCTCCCCCTTTCGTAGTTACACACAAACATCTCTCGCATTTCCCTTTATTCTTGATCCTGATGGGCTTTTCGCCCTTGGCCGCTCTTTCCCTGTTTGACAAACACAGCATGCATTCGTTTTTTTTGGATAGTCTCTTCCGTCCGTTCCACAGACTCCGGCTCATACTCAACGCGTACACCCTGTGAATGTATATCGTTCGCATTTGTGCTTCATGTCATCACCAGAGACAATGAAGCCCAGGAGTCCCTATAGTGCAGGAATGAGCCTGGTAAAGTTCAACATTGTTTTGCCGTTGCAGTGTCTCTGTTGTTGTGACTTGTGAATGTTGTGAGGGCGGGGTAATGCAGGGGAAAACTCTCTCGCCAGAACATTATTTATTATCCTCTGCCTATCGGCCGGTCGCAACTCCCAAGCGGCCCTGAGTCGGCTCTAGCGAACTTCGCAACGTTCGACGCGGCAACTCGACACTCGCTTTAGCTCGCTCGCCGGTGTCTCGCGTGGCTCAAGTTCGCTTGAGACAACGTCCCTCCGCCCAGGCTCAGCAAAAAAGGGAGTCCCGTCACGTCGTGGCCCACGCGTGCGAGTGAGGCTGAGGAAGAAGAGACCGACCATGATGACCTCGATGCGCGAGCATCTTTTCAGCCATTTTCGTTTGGTTAAAACATTTGCATTTTTTATTTATTTAACACCTGTAAACCTGTGGTGCTGTGACCAAGAAGATGACTGAAAGATTCTGATTATACTTTTGTACTTTTGCTCGAGTAAATTGTGAATTACTACAGACTTTTGCTTGTATTTCTGCATTTCATTTGCATACGTTTACTTAACCCATCCATGATGACGGGAACCCCTTTTGGTGTTTTAACCCATTTTGTTAGCATTATGTTATGCTTTAGCTATTGGAAAAATAGCAGATCTACAAGCTCATAGCGCGCCACCGAGTGGCGCGCTACGAGCTTGTAGGTCTGCTATTTTTTTTAAATTGTGAAAATATTTATTTCAGAAAACTGGAGGATTTAGAAGATTTTTTAAAAATGTTGAGGTCAGGCCTAAATGGGTTAACTCACTCAGTGCCACAGGACGCCTTTGGACGCCTCCCCTTTATGTCCCAGAGTACCAATGGCGCCTTTGGACGCCTTTTGATTTTCTTTTTTCTTTTTTTCTTTTTAATCCATATTTTGAAAATTCCGCTAATCTGGTGTGCAGGTGATGAAATGAACATGACATGCACAATAGAATTACATTGTCTTTCTTTTATTTATAATGTCCTTCGGTGGCAACGGGCCAAAACTGGTGTCCACCAGGTGGCGACACTTCACCCTTTTTGCAAATAAATATATACGTTTAGAAGATTTAGAACACTTTCCTGGGGTCTTTGTGTGTAATATGAGGTTTTAGATATGTTAGATTTTAGCAGTGTCCATGAGGTCACAGACACTGGTCTCACTTACTTCCTGGACTACATGTTATCTCAGTGAGACGGTCCCCCCCCCCCCCCTATCCACAAGGAGGAGCAGTGCACCAAAGCATTATGGGAATTGAGCCCAGTGTCTGTGACATCATGGACACTGCTAAAATCTAAAATATCTTAAACCACATATTACACACATAAAGACCCCCAGGAAAGTGTTCTAAATCTTCTAAACGTCATTAACATATTTTTTTGCAAAAAGGGTGAAGAGGTATATTCAGTGATTTCACTTAATTCAAATATCACTTATTTTTTCGTTTTGTTGTGTATAATCCTCCCTACTATAGAGTGTGCTGACCATATAAGGTGTTCCTCCATGTCCCCAGTTAACCCCTGGGGGTCAAAAACCCTTAGGTTTCGTTTTTGGCTAGGTGGCCCAGCTTTCATCCAATCAGGATAGAGAGGGGCCTTCCGCCAATCATGATCGAGCGGGGGTGCGCGTGCGTGTTGTTGGCCTGTCGTGTGTCCCCCCCACTGTAGTGCGTGCATGTGCACGCACATCTTGTTACCGGGACTGGGTTTTTTTTCCAAATCACCCAAATCACTGAATGCTCCTTTATGCCAATTTTAATATAGGATTTCGAAAAATATGGGGGGGAAAAAACTATTATCAACACAAATCTTCTCTACTGGGGGTCCCTAGCTGGCACAAAACATTTTCAGACCTGGGGGTCCGTGGCCCAAATACAAAATGTGGTGGTCCTTGTCACGAAAAAGGTTTGAGAACTACTGCTGTACAGGGCCTTGCTGTCATGTCTGCTGCCTGCAGGCATGAGTGTTCAGCACAGCTTTCCCAACACAACCCACACTCAAGTCTCTGCTACATCTATTCAGCTTTATACTAAATAATACATCTGACCCCAGTGCCTCCCTCGTCCTCGTCCAAAAAAAAAACGTCTATAAAAAGACACTTTTACAACCACAATTGGCAGTTCTCTGCCATGTGTGTGTGTGTGTGTGTGCCTAAATTTAAACACAGGGCACTATAAATAGGAGCAACAGGACTCGGGAGTAAGTGAGGGTGGACCCGACTTGCAAAATTGTCTCTGTGGAAAACATTGTTAATCTACAGCAAAACCCCCGCTGTCTGGATTGTGGCACACCCGCTTTCGGGCCGTGGCCCAACCAATATACTTCAATCCTGCCCGCGCCTCTTGATTCCATCCATCTTCAACCGCTTGCCCGCAGTCGGGTCGCAGGGGCAATAGTTCCAGCAGAGAGCTCCAGACTTCCCTCTCCAGAGTAATAGTTAGTAATAATAACTACATCCTGGGGGATTCCGAGGCGTCCCCGGGCCAGTGTGGAGATGTAATCCCCCCCCCCCATCTGGTCCTTGGTCTGCCCGGTGGTCTCCTTCCAGTGGGACGTGCAACGAGGACCTCCCTATAGAGCGCTGCAGTCCCGCCCCGTCGAGAGACCCGGAAAAGAAATCCCTGTTCATTTTCCTCAGACTTTTCAGAAAGTATTTATTTAAAGACGTTTACGCCACGGACAAAGCCAACTCTTGTCGTGACAAATCATGACAACAAACACAATTTTTCGGGCTGAACAAATAATTAGAAAGAAGAAGAAAACGGCAGGTTACAACACTTTTTTTGTTGTTTTTCTTCTTTGTTTGGTCCAAAATATTGTGTTTGTTGTCATGAGTTGACTTTTACGACGCTTATAAGGTCTTTAAATAAATACGTTTTGAAATGTCTATGGGAAAAATGCATTGGGAACTATTTCCTGGGCCTGGCGTGGTCATGAAAGGGGGCGCGACTGCGACGCTCTATAGGGAGACACTCAGGAGGCATCCTTACTAGATGCCCGAACCACCTGAGCTGGCTCCTTTCCAAGAAACGAAGCAGTGGGGTCTACTCTTGAGTCTCGCGTGACTGAACTTCTCACCCTATCTCTAAGGGAGATGCCAGCCTGCACCCGTCTGAGAAAACTCATTTTGTCTGCTTGTATCCGCGGCCTTATTCTTTCGGTCATTCTTCATGACCATAGGTGAGAGTAGGAATAAAGAGTGCTCGGTAGACAGAGAGCTTTTATTTTGCCATTCTGTTTGCGTGGCCCAGGAGTCACTGGGGTGCAACAATGAATAAAAAAACAAGTGTATTTGGCATGTGGAAAGAACTCTTCCTACTTCCGTGTCCCTTCCCTACTCACTGAAGATACTAGGCTAATTGTCTCCACCAGGCCGAAGGCATGGGGAGAGAGTATGTTTTGCACTCCGTCTGTCAGTCTGTGTGTGCTGTGCGTGTGTCGGTCCGTCCGTCTGTGAACAGCTAATCTCCGGCACCGTTAACCCGGTCGATGTCACATTTTGCACACACACTCCCTGGATGCCAACGATGAACCTCTGCCCCATAATTTCCAGAACGGCCTGTTATAGCGCCACCAGGAGGCAGCTTTGTGCAAAACAAGTTTTTGGACAGTACACCTACAGATTTTGTCCAAACATCACGCAAATTGGTACACAGTCTCTCTAGAGCCATTCAACGAAACGGGTCTTTCAGATTTCTTAGACTCCATCCTGATTGGCCAAGATTGGCTTCCAAAGTTCGCAGCAGTGCTCAGTTTCAAACAAAATGCTGCAAATCATGAACACATCGTGTGATTTCCGTGAAATCACACAATCGGTACACATGCTCTCCATAGTGATCAAGACACGTTTGTTTGATTTCTCATAATCCACCCTCATTGGCTTCTAAACCTTTCAGGAGTAGCCCGCTTTGTACCCGTTTTGTACAAATTGCCACAACTACTCAACTGTGCATGCATATTCCCACTAGGCTGAGGAAGAAATGCCACTTGACAGTTTTCAAATCAGCCTCATGGTGGCACTACAATAGGCCAAGCCGTGTCTCACACACACACATACACACACACGTGTGGATTATATTACTCCTAAACATTTTGCCAAACATCACACACACTCTTATCCTCCTGGTGGAGACCTGTGCCCAGAAGGGCACTTTTTCTAGTTAAGGCTCTGTTCCTGTTGTCTGTTCCATTCGATTAGTGTACAGTGGTTCTCAAACGTTTTAATTGAAATGACCCCCATAACTCTGAGAGTGTACAAAATGTGTATACTGACTTCTCAGCTGACCTCAGCTGATCAGCAGCCATAGGCTGTGCAATGTGTTTGGAGCAACCTTTAGGGGTGGGTGTGTGTGTGTGTGTGTGTGTGTGTGTGTGTGTGTGTGTGTGTGTGTGTGTGTGTGTGTGTGTGTGTGTGTGTGTGTGTGTGTGTGTGTGTGTGTGTGTGTGTGTGTGTGTGTGTGTGTGTGTGTGTGTGTGTGTGTGTGTGTGTGTGTGTGTGTGTGTGTGTGTGTGTGTGTGTGTGTGATTTAGACCTGAGGCCGATTTAAAAAAAAAAAAGCCTTCTAAATCCTAACAGTTTTCTGAAAAACCTAAGCCTTGCCGAGCCAGGTGGCCCATATATCTCCTGTTTCTGTAGCGTGAGGCAGCTTGATGTACAAGTACACCCCCTGCACATGACGCTAGTATGTCGCGAGTGCATGTGTTTGGTCCGACTAGTCAATGGTCCGAAACACGACAACCCACCTCAAACCCTAACCTAACCATAACCGCAAGCACGGGAGCAGGCGCTAGTCCGAGGTGCGGACGCATGTCGAACCAATGCTCCGTCGGACCATAGTATGCCTCCCGTATGTCCCAGGCAACCAATCCAACACTATGCCGAGTGCCAAGCGGGGAGGCACTGGGTCCCATTTTTCGGAGTCTTTGGTATGACCCGACCCGGCCCTGCCCGGCCCCGGGATCATGGAACCCCCGTCCACCCAGTCTCAAGGCGGACACTCTAACGTCTAACCACATGTGGGTCCTCCTTGAAAGGACAAAAAGTCCGATAACTACTGATTTAGAAGCCATGTTGTAGAAGCGGCCTCTGGTTTTTAAAGAGAGCTCATGTCGTGCTGACTGAAGTGAGGAAGGTTCGTTCTTTTGCAGCTTTGCCTCCTAGCCCATTCTGGGCGGGAACCCCTTTTGGTGTTTTAACTAAGCATTATGTTATACTTTAGCTATTGAAAAATAGCAGATCTACAAGCTCATAGCGCGCCACCGAGTGGCGCGCTACGAGCTTGTAGGTCTGCTATTTTTGAAAAATCGTTAAAATGCGGCACAAATCATTGAATATATGACTTTCAGAGCGAACGTTTTTTTTATTTCGACGTCAGGCCTAAATGGGCTAGCCAAACCCTCGGGGCTGCCCTCCTCTCCATCCATCCACTGTACACTAGCAGCAGTAATTTGGTCTAAAACGGGGGCTCACTCACCGCAGCAAAAATACAATTCGGAGCCAAGGCTCATTTGGTGGTGCAGTGCCCCGGGGCTGACCAATGAGACACATGTGGGTAGAAATATAACTGGACGTTTTAGAGGAAGGGCTTTTTAATGCCGGCTTTCTTTCTTCCTCCTCTGTTTGTGTCTGTGTGGAAGCAGCAATGACTGAGACAGAAGAAAGTGGTGAAAAACGCCTCCTCATCCCCCCCACCCATCTTAACCCATTTAAGACTTGAGGCTGATTCTAAAAAAAATGGTAAAGAATTATCTATATATTGTATCTCTGCTATGTCCAAAATGGAAACTTTTCACTAAATGAAAGAAAAAACAAATCACACCTGTGTGAACTGAGCGGTGCAACTATACTTTTATTGTGATAGTTACTGTACTGTACTGTACGGTACAGTTTTATTGTTAGTTATATTGTATAGGGTCAATGGGCCTGTAGGCTACTTAACAGTGCCACTTTAGGTCACCCAGTGGTATTGCAGTTCATATACCCCAAACAGACATACATAGACACATACATAGACACTTGATGGACACACAAAGTCAGTCATTGGAGTGGTGTGCACAACAAAACAAAAAAAACACCACAACACTGCCTCATCAAAGTTGGTATGGTGACTTATTATACATGGTCAGATACTTGTCTTGAAATCCAGGATTCAAAGACCCCCATAGAGAGAACCAAATGGACCCTTACACACCTGCACGGGTCCATTTGGTACCCCCTCAAGGGACCATGAGGTCCCTGGACCACACTGAGACCCACTGGTGTAGCAGAGTGTTTCCAGTGAGCCAACATGCACCATAGCAGCACCCCGACTCTGTTTCACCAGAAAATGGAACGGAGCCTTCATTAGTGTTAGTGTTAGTAGGGAAGCAACCCAATTTCTTTCCAATATCCCTCCCTCCAGGAAAACATCGTCAAACACACAGGGCCAGTGCCACGGCCCGGCCGTAGCCACACTGGAGGTGGCAAGTGGGTGCAGAGCTTGATTCTGTTTTGGAGCGTCAATGGGCAGCACAGACCATCCAAAATGAGTTGGAGCTCTGCAGCAAGGTATAGGCTCTTATTTATTTCAGATAAGTATTGCAGTGTGCTGTATGTATGTTTGTTCTCATTTTGTTTGACAACAGACAACGTGAACGGCAGGCTGACTCACGCAATGCACATCGGTGATGCTGATGAGTGCAAAGTCTAAAACTAGTCCAGTTTGTAGATTAAGATTATTACCTATTTTAATAGGCAGCCAGATTGGCTATGGCTATTTGTGGGCTTGGCATGGAAAGTAAACGTTTGGGGAAATGACAGATCTACGAGCTCACAACGGGTCACATCGTGACACTTTGTGGGGCTCCTATTCTGGGACTTGCATCCATAGACATCAAAGGGGGCTTCAGCCCCTGCCCTTTTACCCGTCTGTAAAACAACTGCCCTCTCCAGACAAACAAATGCAGCTTTTACGGTGAAAGAAAGGAAAATGCTACTCCTTTCCATGCCATACAGGAAGGCAGCATTCAGTCTCCTGAACTTGAACACAGTATTTTGGCGTTGAACAAATTTGTTTAGAAATCCATGTCGTTACACACCGCATCTCCACTAGCTAAAGAGTGCTGGGTTGCGTGGCGCCCCGAACATAGCTGATCTACAAGGTCTCAGACGCGTTGTGAGCTTGTAGATCTGCTATGTTCGCTATTTTTGTCCAAAAGTGCCCTCTTACGGGATTTCAGCCCCTGCACCTCTAACACTCTCTGCACGTCCCTGCTCCATCTCATAAAACTACATCAAATGCATTGCACATTTCCCATTATATAGCCTACATTTCTAATTAACACAATCAATGCATCCTGAACCATATAAACCACCAGCCCACCATAACACACAACAGATCAGGAAACAATACAACTATTAACTATAATACACATCCAGTGAACAGCATACAATACAGGGAAAACATCCAAACAAATACCTTTTTCCCTCTTCCAGCTAGGCGCTAAATCATTGAGTTGTCCGTCTCAAGGTCCATCGTGTCTTAAAGGTTACATGACAAGTTTCTTATTGTCCATGTTAATCGCACCAAACATTTCTGCTTGTTTGTGTGACAACCTGACATGCTTCCGGCTATACCCATCAAAATACAGGTGTCATCGTCCCGGGGTCCGTTACAACTTGTCTTACTTATACTTGATCTCTTCTCCACTTAATTGTCCCTTGCAAACATTTTCGTCTAGTTTTTATTTGTTGACAAAATTGTCAATATATTTAGTCTTAGTTTTAGTCGTCATAGCTTAGTTTTCATTTAGTTTCCATTTAGTGTTCGTCGGTGAAAAAAGGTAGTCGTCATAGTATTATTCGACGAAATCAACACTGTTTGTCACCTTATGATCCATGCACAGCGTGTAAAAGCTGCGAGATACATGTAAGACCCATGCCTGCCATCTCATTCTGTTCACCTCCTGTCAGCAACATGATGGAGCCACAGGGGCCGGCCGGGGGGGGGGGGGGGGGGGGGACAGTGCTGACTCTGTCCCCTCACATCCTCCCCAGGCGTGTACACTTTGACCCTTTGTCAAGGGGGGGGGGGGGGGGGGGCACGTCTCTGCAGGCACAGATCTCCCCGCTGTTCCGCGGGCGGGCTGCACAAAAGGGACGTCTGTCCCCGCTGACACAGGCATTAGGAGTGGACAATGAGGAGACAAGGCTGGGAGGCCCCGGTGGAACAGAGCTATAGGGAACCTCCAGGAGAGGAACACTTCCTGCCACAAGCTGCCGGGCGGCCGGCGGGGACTTTGATTGATTGATTGAATAGTTTATTGAAGAAGGAGAAGAAACATCAGTTTCTAGAGACTTACTTTATTAAGAGGCGACAATTGCGACGCTTCGACCTACGAGGTCTTCATCAGGCAAATATGGTATGATGTTTGCCTGATGAAGACCTTGTAGGTTGAAACGTTGCAATTGTTGCCTCTTAATAAAGTAAGTCTAGGAGCTCTAGAAACTAGTGTGCGGATGTTTTTTTCTCCTCTTTGATGTTTGCCTTGATGCCTGACATCCAGCAACCTGTCCTAAATATAGGCTTTGAGATGTGCACACAATCTTCTCTGTGAATAGTTTATTGAACATAAATGTAAAAACAGCAACAGAGTATATATAGTCAAACATTCAGTTCAAAAGGGATGGCACAAAAAAAAGTCCTTGCGGTCTGACATGAAGAATTACAACACAATTCAATATCATCAATAACACAAAACTAAATAATTTCAAGAAAACAAATGTACAGTATGTAGGAAAAGGATGGGGGGGGTCTCCTTTTTAACCCATTTTGACCTGAGGACGATTCTACAAATGTCTTCGAAATCATGACAGTTTTCTGATAAACCTCTGTTTCTATATGTCAGTGGTTCGCAAACTATTTCATGTCAAGGACCCCTAGAATTATATGTATTTGGCGTCCAACCCCCATCTCAAAATATGTTGTTCCAGGGACCCACCCCCACCCAGAAGCAAAGATTTGAGTTAAAAATGTTCGCTCTGAAAGGATGTATATTCCACATTTTCACGATTTTTCAAAAATAGCAGACCTAGGTTCCAGCTAGGGGTCCCTACTCAGCTAAAGGAGTATTATACAGCATATTATGCAGTTGAACCACTTTAACATACAGTACATCAGCTATGTAGTGTTTTTTTTTATCTTGAAAGTGTTTTTCAAAAGCTGTGGGGACTAAACTATTATATTTTATTACACAAATTGTGTAATAACATTCTTAATAGGACTGGTTGTTAAAGATCCATTAGGGATCTTTAACAACCAGTCCTATTAAGGATCCATTACACAAATTGAACACAAACATATTAAAGACAGTCCATATTAAACATAAGAAACCAAATTCATGTCAAGCATTGCTTTTTCTTAGTTTCCCAGGTGAATTACCAAAAAGAGGCCCAAAATTAGCTGACATCACCCTATATGGGAGTCCTTGCATGGCACAAAGCAAGAAATATGTTCATAATATGGGCGTCCGTGGCCAAATTCATATGCAGTGGTGTAAAGTAACTAAGTACATTTACTCAAGTAGGCAAGCCTTCTGTACTTGAGTACAATTTTGTGCTATCTGTACTTTACTTGAGTATTTCAAGTACCTTTACTTCTACTGTACTTTTACTCTACTACATTTATGTGAAAACATTAGTTACTAATTACTATAGTAATGTATGACCTGACGAAGATGTGACTGATACATCGAAACGCTTTTTTACTTGCACCCTGATAATAAAATAAGGGCTTAAACTGTCTGAGTTGCTTGATTGATTGATGAATTTATTAACAGATTGGAGAATTACAGTACATTTCAAGCACAACTCAATACAAAACGGTTAACTGTGGACGACACCATGAAGTATTACACTTGTTTACAATAGGGCCTACCGTGTTCAATTCATCATAACAATTAGAGACGTACAAATATACTCTTCTATATAGCTAAAATCAGGAAATCATCATAGAGGATGCAGAACTGGACTGGGACAAAAATTCGGCCCGGTCATCTTCCCGCGAATTTGGCCCAGACCGCCCACCACAACCAGCGTGCAGATAGCAGAAACTCTACCGCCCCGCTCCATCGAGGCACACACAAACAAACAAGCCCTAATACCACCACTTTTACAGAACAAACCAACAGACAACTACGCAACCCTTTGTTGCTCTCACAAGAATGCTGGCAAAAGGATTCAAGATAGAAGAGGGTTTATTTGTCACTCACTTTGCCTGCCTGTCAAAAAAACAAAACAAAAACTTTTTTAAAGTACGGCCCACAGGTAATATGACCGGTACATCCTGTGGCCAGTCCACCCCTGAGAGGAGGTAAAAAGGGGAAAAAAAACAAACAGTGCTCCAGTTCATGTAGATTTGGATTATTATTACAAAACTTACATTAACCACCTCAGCATTAGGCGTATATTTCAGCCATTTGAAAATAGCCGATCTACAAGCTCACAGGCTATTTTCAAATTATTTGTATACATTTGAAAACTTGAAATGGGACATTCGGCACGACGAGTATACTTTTACTTTTGCTATACTTTAAGTACATTTTGAGTCCAATGTCCTACTTTTGTACTTTAACTCAAAGTACATGTTGAATTCCGGACTTTTAACGGAGTGCGTCTACATTACAGTATTGATAATACTTCTCCTTAAGCAAGAAATGTGAGTCCTTTTTCCACCACGTATATGGACCATATGTGGGTCATTAAAAACTTTGAGAACCATGACCACTGCATTTGCATTAACCATATCATCACCACTACCGACCCCGCCCCTCCGGTGGTGACCGCTGACAAACGGCGCGCATGCCTAGTCCGTTCCACTGCCCTTGACTTCTGTTACACCTACATCGGTGGCTTATCGAATTCCGTGACTCCAGGGGTCGCTGTAGTTCAATGAAAAATAAAACAAGACATACTGTAGGCTAATAAGTATAGGCTACAGACACTGTAGGTTATTATTATCGTCATAAATGTAGGCTACTACATTTTATTTTTGCACATTGCATCATATTGATACAGAAAAGTTCTAAAGGGGCAAGATAGAAATCCTTGCTCCCTTTTGTATTTATTTTTATTTTTTGCTTGACTGAAACTTATGTTATAAACATTACTCTTCTGAATGAAATGCCAGCCGGTACCCATGCAGGCTTGACACACCAGCCCATCTGGGCCCACATAGGTCTATGGCATGCCATCATCAGAATATTATAAATCCAATAAAATAGCCCAAACACACCATTGGGTTCCCAAACTTTTAGGGCAAAAAGATTGCCCCTCCTATCCTAGCTTTGAGGGTTTGCGTAAAGACAAACATTGTCTTAACACAAACATTGAATGCCAATTGACAATGAATGGCCAGTTTTGAGTGTCTATATGTAAACACGAACATTGTGTAAACACAAACATTGTAAACACAAACATTGTGTAAACACAAACATTGTAAACGCAAACATTGTGTAAACACAAACATTGTAAACGCAAACAGTGTGTAAACACAAACATTGTGTAAACACAAACAGTGTGTAAACCCAAACATTGAAGACAAAGTGAGGAGTGAGGACGCAAATTGTGATTGGCCAGAATGAGATGATGTATCGGCCCTATATATGATGATAAGAGCGCCCCTCAATTCACCTTGGTGTGATTTTTACACATGTTCTAATGTAGTATAGGGAAATAAAATTAGATGTGTTTAACTCGAGTCGTGACTCGCGTACGTGACCCATTAAAAATTGGTCTGTGACCCACAAATGTGACTTAAACCCACAGTTTAAGACCTTGACCAGCCAGGTCACATATTTCGTTGCAACACGTACGGCCGGGGCTCGTCTGTCTGACTGACTGGGGCCTCCTCCCTACTAACTACACTATATGAACTAACAGCGAGCGAACCGGAGGGCTGCAGCAGCCCGAAGACAAGCAGAGAGAGAGACACAGAGATATACACAGAGAGAGAGAGAGAGAGAGAGAGAGAGAGAGAGAGCGGTACCCCGGGGATCCCATCATCATCATCATCATACATGGAGCTTGTTGCCAGATCGCCAGCGCCAGCAGCAGTGTGTCTCATGTCGTGTCTTTCTGTTCACGATGCACTTTAGGAGGACCTCAGTAAGATGTATGTGCGTGTGCAGATAGTCGGGTCAGCACTCCTGCTCCTCGCCTTGTTATCCGTCAACTTTTACCACCCGATCCTCGCTCAGGGTGAGTCCCGTTTATTTATGTATGTGCGCTGTTTTCTCTGCTCCGCCGCTGTGATCCGATGATCTCTCGGCTCCCTATATAAACTTGTAATTGATATGTCCACCGTTTGTGTTTCTTTTGAATGCGTTTTATTGTTGCGTCCCTTTGTGAATGTGGACGTGTGTGGAGGTCGGAGGAGGCACAATATTTCGGTTATTATCATTCGTCCCGCCGCAGCAGAAATACAGTAAAAAAGTTTCACACAAAAGTTTGGGAGCAAACGCTTGGGAATAAAAACTTGTTGATTCAGTGTGACAGACTGTATTTCTTCTATCGCGGAGCAAACCGTTGTTTTATCATTGTACGCTAGAGCGTTTTTGTATGATTATATGGCTATTGTATTGTCTTCCGTTAGAGAGTGGTAATTTTCTGGGAGATCTCAGAGGAAAGGAAGTTAGCGGGACTCTAACGGAATAGCGGATCGCTCTCTAGGGCTGCTACTGTGATCCGTACAGCGGTGTGTGTGTCGCTTGTGGAGAACAGCAGATCGACAAGCTCTCACTCACAGCGGTGGGCCTATAGCTTTAATGTCAGCACAATCCTCGTGCAACAATGGAGTACAATAGGCTATGAATTATAGGCTCGATTAGACGCGGAGCCCTTATAATGGCTGGCTGTTGGTGTAACTTATATGAATGTTGTAACTTTTTTTTTCTTCTTTACAGTAGGCGTGCATGTTTCGGTAGCACGTTTTATTTTGAAAGTATCAAGAATGTATACAGCAATCTGTGAAACCGCTATAAGTAATTTGACTGAGAGCCTGCCATCGCGCAAATTCTAGTTTTTCACCAGAGGAGAACCCCCCCCCCCCCCCCCCCAGACTCTTCACATACTAGAACATGTCTGAAATAAGTGTCAGAGCTGAAATCGACATGTAAATATGAAATAAATGCTTAAACATGTAGCTAGGTGTAATGTTAGAGTCCACAGAAGTGAACCTCTCAAGCCTAGGTGTTTTCTCAACTCACTGTTTCTCTGCAAGACATTACCTACTCTATAAGCCATATCTCCAAAACTGGTGGGTCAAACTGAACAACCAATATGTCAACTTGAAGCTATGGTCCCCTGCTTTCATATGACATGAAGAAACGAAAATTCAAAACAATCCAATGGCAGTCCCTCAGTCAAATGTGGTCACTGTGGCTGAGTAACATTCCGATTTTTATTGAAGGCTGGTAGCCTATTGCCCCTTGAGTTGCAGCATCTCATTTTCAAGTCGGACCCATAAAACATGAACAAGATATTGGCCTATACATATTAGCATACAGCAGTGGTTCCCAAACTTTTTCACGTGAAGGACCCCCCAAATTGACACAATTAGCCCGCGGACCCACATTTGAAAAGATATGCCAGGGAGCCCCATAAGAGAAGATATGTACGGCTCTAGCAGAGATTCTCAACCTGTTTAATTTCAAGGACCCCCCCCCCCCCCCCCAGTTTGACATGCATATTAATCTACAGATGCCCATTTAATGGCATTTCTATATCTCTGTGACCCCCAATTTATATTGTAAAATCAATGTTTATTTAACTCTGAGAGTGTACTGGAACCAAATTGACCCGTGGATGGACATTTGTACACTCTCTGAGTTACAGACCCATAAGGGTCCATTTGGTTACTAACTATCATTATAGATGGGGACCCCCTGGAACTCCCTCAATGACCCCTGGGGGTCCCCGGACCCCACTTTGGGAACCCCTGGCATACAGTACACATATGTATAGCAGAGTGGGAACAAGAAGGCACTGGAGCAGCTCAGACGATTTAGGCAAATGGTGCATTTATATTTATATAGCGCCTTTATCCAAGGTGCTTTACATAGATTGGCCCTTGGTTCATTATAACAGGGTGCAAATAAAAAGTGACAACGTTTCGATGTGTAAGTTACATCTTCGTCAGGTCATCTCAGAGCCTGCAGATGCCCTCAAAAGTCTAATATCTCCCCTGGTCCATAGCAAGGGATGTCCCTTTGGTCTAGTGGTTAAAGACGGAGTGCCATGATTTTTTTCCACCCTAAAACATGATCATCAGGTCTTATTGTTATATAAGGAGGAAGATTTGTTTTCTCCAAAAAGTGTACAGTATTTGTTAAAATCATGCTTTTATGTGGACACACCCACCAGTTCATTAAGTATGCCTGGTTTGCCTGATGGGTGGTGATCCACCTGAACTTAAGCCGGCACCCACAGCTGTGGTTGTATGATAAACGGGGTAGGGGTTAGGGGAGGGGCTGATAATGTGATGTCACTATATTACTGTTTATTTCATTGGCACGTTTGACTGTCAAGGGTTCAGCCTCCAGGAAGAACCCCTAAATACAAAGGGAAGACATCATTGCACATAAAAACTAATGGGTGTCTAATGAAGTACTGTCACCTCATAGACACATGACAAACTGGAAAAATACAAAAAATGTGGCACTCCCTCTTCTTTTTTTTTGTCGAAATTCAATTTCTGCCAGTGACGGACATACAAAATGACTGGACAATAATATTACCAGAAACTCATAAAGAGCTAGTCCTGAATGACCACAACAAAGTGTACAAATGGAACCAAATGGACCTTTATAGTATCATCATCATTATTATTAGCATCATTATTATTAAATGTGTAAAAGTGGTTCATTGATGTCAGTGGAGTCACTGGGGTGAGAGAAATGAAAGTGTGTGTATATACAGCTACTACTACTATTAAGAGTTGTGTGAGACACTTCCTGGCCTTGACTTTGACCTGATCTTATTCATTGGTGTGAGTCAACACGGCCTGGAGGAAACTCACAGCTTTGTCACCTTGTTGGTACATTCTTCTACCCATTTGGCACAAGACCTGCAGCTGTTGAAAACCTAGGGGGGGGGGGGGGCTCTTACTCTTACTGTGGTACTCTTACAGCAGGGGTGGGCAACTGGCGGCCCGGGGGCCACATGCGGCCCCCACCTTCACTTAATGTGGCCCTCAAGTTAATATCAGAATACTGATATAGTATTGATTTCAGCTGTCACAATTCCAAACCTGCTTTAATTACTTAATGACCAGTATAAAATGTTATTGTCTTTTTTGTGTCCAATGTAGTTATGTTAACAACTATAACTAAATGCATTTGAAATTCAATAAAAAGGTTACTTTTCAAAAAATGATTCAGGTTTTCAATTCAAATATAGCAAAAATAGCCGTCCATGATGGATTGGCAACCATATATGGTGGTGTGACGGACGCGAGACGCAGGATTTTATATATTCATACGTCCTCATACATCATCTCATTCTGGCCAATCACAATTTGCGTCCATCCTCACTTTTGCCTTCAATGTTTGTCTACACCAGGGTTCCCCAATTAATTTTCCTCAAGGGCCATATTTTGACTAGGGAACCAGGCTGGGGGCCGAGTCCGCACGCGCGAAAAATTGGGTTTTTTATTTTTTCATTCATTAATTAAAAATTGTTCTCAACCAGTGGTCCGGGGACCACCAGTGGTCCTTGAGGGGGTGTCCAGTTTGACATGCATAGGCTACTGACCCCCATTTTTCTTTTTCCCGAAATTCCTCCAGGGGCCACAAGGGGGCGCTCCGCGGGCCGCAAATGGCCCGCGGGCCGCCTATTGGGGAACCCTGGTCTACACAGACCCTTAAAAGCTGGACATAGGAGGGGCTAGCGCTCCTCAAAGCTGGACATAGGAGGGGCTAGCGCTCCTCAAAGCTGGACATAGGAGGGGCTAGCGCTCCTCAAAAAAGAGGCAACATTTTTGAAAATGGACTATCCAACAAACCCACAACATGAGCTTGTAGATCGGCTACTTTAACACCCCGAGCGGCAAGGACGGAGTTCTCCGTTCTGTCAATTAGTAACGCCCAGCGCTCAGGATGGAGATTAATAAAAGGACGGAGATTTATTGATTTAAATATTTAGTTATTTAGTTAAAATACGGGAGTGTAAACCTGACCGTTTTTGTTCCATTCTTAAGCCAGTAATGCTGCTGCTCTGACAAAACTCTGTCTAATCACTAATCGGCACAACTGATTTCGTATAATCCGTTCTCAAATCTTCTATTAACGGCTAGGTGTGCTGTCATGCCCATTTCAGCACGGCTGGATAGCCTATTTCAACCAATTGCTTGGTCAACTAATATTTCATTCCACTTTTGTCTGTTTTTCTCATTTTTTGGGCGACTCCTCTGTGTAACACCAGAGGGGGGCTCAAGTACCACTAGTGGTACCAGTGGTTGGAAACCTCTGCAGGCTACATACAGCATTGCATACTGATTGCATACTTGAGCTTGTAGATCTGCTATTTTCAAATGGCCGAAATGTATATAGGGCTGAAGTGGCTGAAATGTTTTTGAATAACAATCACAACATGCAAAGTAACTAGTAACTAAGTTTTCAAATACTATGTATTGGAGTAAAGTACAACATTTGGATCAGAGATTTAGTGGAGTAGATAGTGTGAGTGTGTGTCTGTGTGTGTCTGTGTGTGTGCGTGCGTGCGTGCGTGCGTGCGTGTGGTAAGTTTGCTAGCTGTCATAGGCTAACTAGCTATAGCGACTATTGTTTTTCGGAGGGGTGCTTGCCTGTGTGTGTAAAGTGGTATTGTTTTTCCGAGGGGTGCTTGACTGTGTGTAAAGTGGTATTGTTTTTCGGAGGGGTGCTTGCCTGTGTGTGTAAAGTGGTGTCTGTCTTATAAATTGGCATCTGGCCGTGTGCTGGTTCTTTGAAGTTCCCTGGGTTTGGGTCCACATGGGTGCAGGATGTGGATTCCTGTTTTTTTTTATTTTTACCCCGGGTAAATAATATGGCTTGGTGCCGTTTTCTCCTGACACGAGACATCTGTCTGGAAACATGAAAGACACGGAGGAGCTCTTTAGATCTTCTGGAGCGATGCTGGATGGACACACATTGTCTCAGAGAAAGAAATTAGACCTTATTTGTGTGTTAAAGCAGTGGTTCCTTGAGGGAGTTCCAGGGGGTCCCCATCTAAATAGTTAGTAACCAAATGGACCAATATGGGTCCGTAACTCAGACTACAAATGGAACCAAATGGACCTTGGTTACATTTGTACACTCTCAGAGTTAAATTAACATTGATTTACATTGACATTGATTTACAATATCAATTGGGGTCCCAGAGATATAGAAATGCCATCAAATGGGCGTCTGCAGATTAATATGCATGTCAAACTGGGGGGTCCTTGAAATTAAACGCGTTGAGAATCTCTGCTAGAGCCGTACAAATCTTCTCTTATGGGGGTCCCTGGCATATCATTTCAAATGGGTGGTCCGCGGGCTAATTAGTGTCAATTTGGGGGTCCTTGACATGTAAAAGTGTGCGAACCACTGTGTTAAAGGACCACTTCCAACTTATCTTCATATGATTGGTCCTCACTAATGTTCACTGTGAGATGGAGGATGGCTGATTTAAGCAGTCACACCTGGCCTGAGTCAAACTACTCAGGCCAGGTGTGACTGCTTAAATCAGTCATCCTCCATCTCACATTCACGATGCACTTTTTTGTATCCTACTCAGTCTGTCTCACAGGAGGGCTGTGGGCAGTTCAGAAACCCGTCCACCAGTGACATCGTCGTTAGGCATTGCAACTTTTCAGGACTAGGAAGCCTGCAGTTTCTATTAGCTTCAATTCCCTGTCGATGATGTCACTGAGTACCAGGGCCATTCGGCAGGATAATGCCCACCCACTCGAGTCAGAGTACAGGCTGTTGCCATCGGGCCGTCGTCTGGGTGCCCCCGTTGTCAAAAACAACAGATATAAGCACTCCTTTGCCCCTGCCTCGATTCGTGCAGTCAACGCTGCCAGTAACATGTAATGTGATGATGACGATGCCGAAACAAGCACTTTATATCCTAGCACTTTTTCTGAATGTAGCCTTTCTTATTTTTTATCTTTGATTCTATACCTGCACTAGATGCGCCCAGACCTCTGTTTATGCTATGGTGTCTAATGTCTGTTGTTGTCCTGTATTGTTTGTATGTTTTAAACCACTACTCTTGCTGTAAACCTAATTGCCCTTCTGGGACATTAATAAAGACCTTGAACCTTGAACCTGACTGGTGGACGGGTTTCTGAACTGCCCACAGCCCTCCTATGAGACACAGACTGAGTAGAATTTATTTTGGCATTTTATCATGAACAATAAAGTGCGGACCAACTATATGAAGATACTACACAAGTATTGGCATCATATGCCAATACTTGCAAGCCGTCTTTATATGCATTATGGATCATAATCTGCAAAAAAAATGATATTCGGCACTTGATTCGAGCTTAGATTGACTTAGTTATGATTTTTTTTAAAGCGATCGCGTGGGCCAAGCTGATCCCATGAGTTCATGATTATGATATGTCCGACTTTCACTTCCGGTTCAAACCCATGTAAACATCCGGTAGCTTTTGGGAGACTTTTTTTTAAAGAACGTCTGGCACGGGCAACGACCCCATCTCGTGGCCTCTGGGCGTAATAGCACGTAAAGGACCACTTCACCACTTTTCAACATCTCTTCATATAATTGGTCCTCACTAAAGTTCATGATAAAACACCACCATTCTTTCCTACTCAGTCTGTGTCTCATGGGAGGGCTTTGGGCAGTTCAGACACCCGTGACATCATCATTAGGCAGATTTTTTTTAAACAAGATTTGTTTTAAAATATATTTAGATTTTTATTATCGTGAGAACAATGGCTTCAACTTTTGCATTGCAACTTTTCAGGAAAAGAAAGCCTGCCGTTTCTATTAGCTTGGATTCACCATCGATGATGTCACTGGTGGACGGGTGTCCGAACTGCCCACAGCCTTCCTATATGAGACACAAACTGAGTAGGAAAAAATGGTGGTATATTAGTTAGGACCAATTATAGGAAGAGAAGTTGAAAAGTGGTGAAGTGATCCTTTAAGGAGTTAAAGTACCAAAAATAGAAAGTAGCCTACTCGGTGTGCAGAATGGTTCATTTCAACTTTTCAAATGTTTTGAAAATAGCAGATCTACAAGCTCTCAATGTGTCGCATTGTGACACATTGAGAGCTTGTAGATCGGCTATTTTCAAATGGCCAAAATGTATATTAGGGCTGAAGTGGCTGAAATGTTTTTTTTAATAATAATCACAACAAAACAAAGTAACTAGTAACTAAGTTTTCAAATAAACATTTTGGATAATTTGGAGGAAAAGTACAAGTACATTTGGATCCAAGATTTAGTGGGGTAGAAGTAACACTGGAAATTGGATATATAAGTAAATTACCTTAGGTACATTTCACCGCTGGAAGAAACTGCAGTCACTCGATTAATAGTATTTGTAGTAGATAACAGTTGCACAATTTGAAATGTGCACTCTATGGCCAGAAAAATAATGAAATATGTGTGTTTGACTATATAGGGTTTGACTGGATTGCCGAATTCCTACAATGCCCATAATGCTTTAGTGCACTTCCCCCTCCTTGGAGAGGGGGGAGGCTGCATGGAGGTGTGACTTTGTAGTCCAGGAAAGAAGTGAGACCACGTTTTCATGGTTTTTGGTCATGAACATGGCGTCATGACTAACATAACTGAAAACACATATTACACACCCAGGAAAGCGTTTACAATAAGCTCTGGTTGCAAAAGGGGTCCTTTAACCCATTTTGACCTGAGATCAGATTCTAAAAATGTCTTCTACATCCTGACTGTTTTGTTTTGTACATGTTTCTATGTCAGTCGTTCTTCGATTTTTCAAAAATAGCAGACCTACAAGCTCGTAGCGCGCCACTCGGTGGCGCGCTATGAGCTTGTAGATCTGCTATTTTTCAATAGCTAAAGCATAACATAATGCTAACACCAAAAGGGGTTCCCGCCCAAAATGGGTTAAGTCAGCGTTTCCCAAAGTGGGGTCCCAGGGGTCCTTGAGGGAGTTCCAAGGGCTCCCTGACTCCCCAGCTAAATGATAGTTTGGAACCAAATGGACCCTTATGGGTCTGTAACATTTGGTTCCATTTGTACACTCTCAGAGTTAAATTAAACATTGATTTTACAATATAAATTGGGGGTCCCAGAGATGGAAATGCCATTGCATGGGGGGGTCCGTAGACTAATGCATGTCAATCTCAACGGCTAGAGGCGTAAAAACCCTCTCTTATGGGGGTCCCTGGCATGTGTTAGTGTCAATTTGGGGGCCCTTGACATGAGGAACACTAATGTTCATGATAAAACACCACCATTTTTTCCTACTCAGTCTGTGTCTCATAGGAGGGCTTTGGGCAGTTCGGACACCCGTCCACCAGTGACGATCATCATTAGGCAAGATTTGTTTTAAAATATATTTAGATCGTAAGAACGATGGCTTCAACTTTTGCATTGCAACTTTTCAGGAAAAGAAAGCCTGCCGTTTCTATTAGCTTGGATTCACCATCGATGATGTCACTGGTGGACGGGTTTCTGAACTGCCCACAGCCTTCCTATGAGAAACAGACTGAGTAGGAAAAAATGGTGGTATTTTATCTTGAACATTAGTTAGGACCAATTATAGGAAGAGAAGTTGAAAAGTGGTGAAGTGGTCCTTTAAGTAAATGCACACGGTTACTTTCCACCTCTGCTTTACAGTGTATGCTAGTAGCTGATTTCTCTATCTGCTCCGTCGACCGCGTGTGTTCATTTCACTCTGTCATGGTTTCCGGTGAAAGTGTGTGTGTGTGTGTGTGTGTGTGTGTGTGTGTGTGTGTGTGTGTGTGTGTGTGTGTGCGCGACTGCGTGTGTGTGCGTGTGCGCGTTTCTTCTCCTATTTCGTGTCCTTTTCATGTTTGACTTGAAACTTGGGAGAGAGAGTGTGAGTGAGAGAGAGAGAGAGAGAGAGTGCATCTGTAACCAATTTGACCGGCCTATACACGAAGGGGGGGGGGGGAGGGAGATGATTGGAGGGGGGGGGGGGGGGGGGGGGTGAATAGCAACCCCTCTTTTCTTCATCTCTAAACTTCTCTGTCATGAATGATGTCCAACTGGACAGTCCTTGCATAACGTGAACTCTATCCGTGCATGCAGGTATGGCGTGAATTCAGCCAACTAGCAGACACACAACTAGCAGACCTAGTCACTCGGTGGCACGCTAGAAGCTTGTAGATCTGCTAGTTGTGTGTGTGTGTGTGTGTGTGTAGGATATGTGTGCTGCCCCGCCTCCCGACGAGAGCGCTGTGTTTCCTCGTTTAGATCGGCTATTTTTGCCGTTTGCAGGAGGATGCGCACACATGGCTGCTCGTTATTACGCGGCTCCGCCACGGAGAAAATTGTTATTATGAGTGTCGGCTTGTCACTTTTTGGCACTTTTTGTTGACCTACGAGCGTATACGTAGCGACGGTGCTGTGTGTGTGTGTGTGTGTGTGTGTGTGTGTGTGTGTGTGTGTGTGTGAAGCCCAATGATATGTGGCCATAAAATCCTAATGAAATAAAATAAAATAAAAATCGATGCATTTATCATTCTAAATACTATGTATGTCTATAATAATGTATGTTTTTTGGTCCCTGGCACAAAATATGTTTAGATGTATAGGGTCCTTACAAAAACATGAACGTGGGGGCCCTTGACGTGAAAATGTGTGAGAATCACTGGTTTAAACAACCAAGCAACTACAATATTTACAAGCAACATTGGAGAAAAAAAACAAGCCCAAGGTCGCTTATAACAAGCAGACATGGCAACACAACAGCTGAGTGGGTGGTTAGACAAATGAAGAGGTGTCCTTGGTGTTGTAAGCCCTCTCAGCCTCGTGCTTGGCTTTCACATGCTAATTGCATAAGTCAACACAACAAGCACTGCCTTTTGCTCACTTGGCCGCTAGGTTCCTCCATAACCGTGCCCATTTGGCTCTGCCCATGGAGCCACTATACCGGTGGGGTCTGGGGACCCTCAGGGGTCTTTGAGGGGGTTCCAGGGGGTCCCTGTGGTAAAATGAATTGATATGGCGGTCAAAATCAGTTTTTTCTTTGCCACTGTTAGCCCTGTTGTAAGCACCGGCTGTTCGAAAATGGCCAATCTACAAGCTCACAATGTGCCATAATGTGACACGTTCATGTCGATGCGTTGCGATGAGACGCACTTGCAGATCGGCTATTTTCAAATGGCCGAAATGCATATCAAGTAAAGTACAAATACCTCAAAATTGTACTTAAGGTACAGTATTTTAGTAAATACACTTAGTTACTTTACACCACTGGTTACAACTGTACTTGGACCTCTTCTTCTGTCTACAGTCTACTCTACACCAAACCTCTTTTCCAAAAGATTTGCCACTCCATCTCATCTCTGTTTTTGGCAAATCAACCCTCGATGCTGAGTGCCAAGCAGGGAGGCACAGGGTCCCATTTTTCAGAGTCTTTAGCCAAATTCCAATACTGCAAATCTCGGTCACTCCAGCATGGTGGTGTTACAGGGGAACTTGGTGACCTGCTGAAATATGTGACAATCGTGTAGACAATCACATAACGTCAGTGTCCGAATGTAAAATTTGTTGCAGTTTGTTTATGAGCAGAGTTCAACCTAGCAGTTTTTAGGCCATGCATTTAAAGACCTCCATGTTAACCCATTTTGGGCGGGAACCCCTTTTGGTGTTTTAAACATTGTTATAATATAGCTATTGAAAAATAGCAGATCTACAAGCTCGTAGCGCGCCACCGAGTGGCGCGCTACAAGCTTGTAGGTCTGCTATTTTTGAAAAATCGTGAAAATATTTATTTCAGAAAACTGGAGGATTTAGAATATTTTTTTAAAATGTTGAGGTCAGGCCTAAATGGATTAAGTTACGTGAAGTCCACAAGATTGTCACATATTTCGGCAGGTCACCAATTTCACCGTAACACCGCCATGCTGGAGTGACCGAGTGTGATTGAGCGAGCGAGTGTGAGTGAGCGAGTGGCCGAGATTTGGGGTATTGGAATTTGGCCTTCGGTATATGACCCGGCCGGGGATCGAACCCCCGACCTCCCAGTCTCAGGGCGGACAGTCTAAAACACAAGGCCAGCGGTGAGTGGCCACAGCGAAGTATACTGCACAGTGAATCTGGCTTCAGAACGAACAGTAATCAGTCTTAACCACTTTGGTCAGGTTGAGTGCAAAGGAGCAGCCCTGCCTCAGAGATGTTTTTGTTGTTGTCCTAACCAATGGGCTTCAAACACTGCAGTATACCAGAGAGTTTCCAGTTCTAATGTGGACTTTAACTACTTGAACCCTAGCATCATTGTCTCCACCAGGCCGAAGGCATGGGGAGGGAGTATGTTTTGCACTCCGTCCGTGTGTGTGTCCGTCCTTCCGTCCGTCTGTGTACAGCTAATCTCTGGCACCGTTAACCCGGTCGATGCCAAACTTTGCACACACACTCCCTGGATGCCAACGATGAACCTCTCCCCACATTTTCCAGAACGGCCTGTTATAGCGCCACCATGAGGCAGCTTTTCAATTTCTTTACCTAAAACTGCACCGATCTGCGTGAAACGTTGCATGCACACTCCCTAGAGGCCAAGGACAAACCTTTGACCTGCATTTTCCGCATCTGCCTTTTATAGCGCCATCAGGAGGCCGACTTTTGTAAAACACATTTTTTGATATTACTCCTCCAGATTCTGTCCAAAAATCTCACAATTCGTTACACAGTATCTGTATGGTCATGTGCTCAAGTCGGATCTGTCCGATATTTCATATTCCATCCTAATTGGCTATAATTGGCTTTCACAGTTTGCAAGATTGTCCCGTTT